>NW_027142353.1:40677145-41399911 GCF_026170545.1 Melanerpes formicivorus | reverse complement strand
GAAAAGAAAAGAAAAGAAAAGAAAAGAAAAGAAAAAGAAAAGAAAAGAAAAGAAAAGAAAAGAAAAGAAAAGAAAAGAAAAGAAAAGAAAAGAAAAGAAAAGAAAAGAAAAGATAAGAAAAGAAAAGAAAAGAAGAGAAGAAGAAAAGTAAAGAGAAAGAAAGAAAGAAAGAGAAGAGAAGAGAAGAGAAGAAGAGAGAGAAGAGAAGAGAGAGAAAGAGAAGAGAAGAGAAGAGAAGAGAAGAGAAGAAAAGAAAAGAGAAGAGAAGAAAGAAGAAAAGAAAAGAAAAGAAAAGAAAAGAAAAGAAAAGAAAAGAAAAGAAAAGAAAAGAAAAGAAAAGAAAAGAAAAGAAAAGAAAAGAAAAGAAAAGAAAAGAAAAGAAAAGAAAAGAAAAGAAAAGAAAAGAAAAGAAAAGAAAAGAAAAGAAAAGAAAAGAAAAGAAAAGAAAAGAAAAGAAAAGAAAGAAAAAAAAGAAGAAATAAAATAAATTCATTTTTTTCCATAAAGGTTTCAAATTTTTCCCCCAGCACTTATGTGTGAAAATACAAACCACAAACAGGTAAAACTCTGTGGTCTAGCAGCAGTACAACTGTCCTATTAACAGCTTCTCCCAGCACAGCTTCTCCCAGACAAATGCCCTACCATGCTGTCACTCCAGTTGTCAGAAGTTATCCTTCGTCAAAGAAGAGTCAGCAAAAGAGGCTGCAAGCAACTTTCCACTATAACATAGAGAGGCACTTTGAGACTCTGTTAAAACAAATGTTCTGATCACTTATTCAAATACTTGCAGTTCTTCTTTCAAGGCAAGTGAAATGATAGAAATGGGCAAAGAAAGCTCAACCACAGTTAGAGCATTTTGAGCACTACAGAAGATAGTTCCATGCAGGCCCTCCTGATTCCTGCCAACTCTCGTTAGTACACTCAGGCTTCTGCTTTAAAATATTTTTTAATATATCTTTTATGCTTAGTTCTAAACCGCATTGTACTTACCCAAGAGATCAGACCAAGTTTCCGCCTCCAAAACACTTAGACAGATATTTTTTTTGTAAAATTGCACAAGAGACCAAAACTCATCTTTTTGGTCTCCCAGGCAATTACATATCAAGGCATTTAAAAAAAAATTTAAAAAAAAAAAAAAAAGTTTTTCTTCCATACCCCAATGGACAGTTGATGAAACACATTATTTTAACTGTGCATCTGTGGATTACCTTTTCAGTTTTTAAATCAAATGTTTTGGTACCTACAGTGTGCCCAGGTGGCCAGGAGGGCCAATGGCATCCTGGGCCGCATCAAGAACAGTGTGGCCAGCAGGAGCAGGGAGGTCATTCTGCCCTTGTACACTGCACTGGTTAGGCCACACCTCGAGTACTGTGTCCAGTTCTGGGTCCCTCAGTTTAGGAAGGATGTTGACTTGCTGGAATGAGTCCAGAGAAGGGCAACAAAGTTGGTGGGGGCTTGGAACACAAGCCCTATGAGGAGAGGCTCAGGGAGCTGGGGCTGCTTAGCCTGGAGAGGAGGAGACTCAGGGGTGACCTTATTGCTGTCTACAACTACCTGAAGGGGGGTTGTAAACAGGCAGAGGTTGGTCTCTTCTCCCAGGCAGCCAGCACCAGAACAAGAGGACACAGTCTCAGGCTGCACCAGGGGAAGTTCAGGCTGGAGGTCAGGAGGAAGTTTTACACAGAGAGAGTGATTGCCCATTGGAATGGACTGTCCGGGGAGGTGGTGGAGTCGCCGTCACTGGAGGTGTTCAGGAGGAGACTTGACAGGGTGCTTGGTTGCATGGATTAGTTGATTAGGTGGTGTTGGATGATAGGTTGGACGCGATGATCTTGAAGGTCTCTTCCAACCTGGTTTATTCTATTCTATTCTATTCTCGCATATGGCAGCAGGGAAAATTACACATCATACAAACAGCAAATGAAGCCACACAAGGAGAAAACTGGTCCATTAAAGGACAGAACTGGGCTCACAGTCTGTAATCTGAAGTTATCTGTGGAAATGTATCCATAACAGTTTAGCTTTATCTCATTTTGAAATCTAATTGATACACTAACCTCATTCAAAGTATAAATTTGACCCCACATCTCCAGAAGCAGAAGATAAACTTTGTCAGTCTTGCTTGGTGTTAAAAACCTCCTGGACCAGGCCTTTGTTGGTGCAGCCCCCTAGGCAGATGTTCTCAGCACTGCATTGAATCTTTTCTCAACCAATCAACCATTTTCACAGTGCTGCCACTTTCACTCTTCAAATATTACAACACCGCTCATAGGAAGAGAACCAGATCAACTCCAGCACATTACCATTCTGATTCAGCATTGCAGACTTTGGGAGCTGGTATCTCCAAACTGAGATGCTTCACCACTTTGTGCCTCAGGCTCCTCACTCAGTACTACCGGGACATTCAGAGCCCTGAATGCTCTCCTCAGGATAGCTGCCCAAAACTTCTAATTCAAAATCTGAGAAGAGGTCATTGTTTTGATTCATAACTCCATCAGAGTTTTGACAGCATGAGCCACCAATAGCTGGGAGGAGTGGACAAATTGCATTCTACCTGATGGGATTCTTGTGCCTTATTTCACAGGTGGTTTTCACCTTCTCCCACCTCTTTCTCTATTCCATTGAGAGAAGAACACAGTTTCAGGCCATCTTGGAAGATGTTCCATTCTGAATTGAAGATGTAACTCCGAGTGGCTTTCAGGTATTGAACATATTTGATGCTGGGTTTCTCATATATCTACAACAAATGCTTAGCCACCTTTTTGAGGGAAGGCAAAAGAAGAGATGTGGAGGTACACAGGAGTTATATTTTGTACAGAATACCATCAAGTTGGAATGTTTGGAGAACATCTATTGCATTGAGGCCCTCAGGCAAGAAAACAGAAGGAACACCTCATTTACGAATCCAAACAAAGTTGAAGCAAGAAACAGGCTCTGATCGGCTCAGACTGTCAAGGCTGAGGTGCCTCTGAGAATGCCCAGAAGCAGAATTTGGGTTCCTGAAAAACCCAAACATCAGAAAATCAGGCAGCTGCAAACTTAAAGCAGTAGCTAAGCAGGACTTTTTAGAATTTTTTAAAATTTTTTTTTTACTAAAATACCCAAACCCCACCTGGAAACTTTTGTCCCTTTATGGATGTGGCTCTCATTTTTCCAGTGCCTTCATTCCCTTCTGCAAAATGAGGGTGGGAGCACTCTCTTCTCTAATGGGAATGCTGAAAACATGCACACAGCAAAATCTGCAAGGTGGTGAGCCCTACAGGAAAAGTGTAAGCCTTTGAAAGAGAGATTACAACTCATAAGCAGATTTTACAAAGTAGGTCCTCAGCTGACATCAAGCTCCCATATAAACAAACAAACAAATAAAAACCCAACAACAATACAAAACACCACATTTCCATTCTGGAGCAGTGAGGTCTTGCACCAAGCTCAGGACTGTGGTAGCTGGACACAAGTTAGTCTGCACTTCTTAATGACACTGTCTCATCTACAATACCTTGAATGATGTTGACACAGCATGTTGTACAGTACTTGGTATGCTATTTATTGTATGGGACACAAAACACATGTGGAAATGCTGGTCCTTCACTCCACCTAGCTCCTGCTTTGAGCTGTCTGTGTAGTAGCAGGACTAAATCTTGCTCCTCTTCCAGGTGAGCCTTCTTCTGCTTCCTCCATCACAGAAATCATCCAGAGTCCCAGAGAAATGTTCACAGGCATTTGTTGCATGCAAATAGCTGCCAAATAAATCATTGTATATTGCAGCACAATGCCTGAGGGGGTTTGTACCTATGGAACTTGCTACTGTCACTCCACTTCCCCATATACCTTAATCATCTTACTCATTCAGCAAGAAGGATGAATGTTACAGCATGAGACTTTAATCCCTCACTGCTGAGGATCTGATTCTCAGAGAAAGAAAGAGAGAGCAGAAAATTCAGAGGAATTAAAAAAACCAAAAACTTTAGGTAGGAGTCAAATGCCATTATTTCTCAGCACTGGGTTTAGGAAAAGATTGCATTAGAAGAATATCTTCCTAAATATAAGGAGAATTTTACTCCATGAGCACACATTCATTGTGCATGCACGTAGGTATGTACACATATGTCAGTAAATACAGGGCCTAAGCAGCACCTCTAAGACAGCGAATTTGCAACCTTTTAAATCATTTGAGTAATTCTCATTTTCTCTATACCTCTTTGAGGTAGTTTTAGGGATCATACTGTACAAGAATGTTTTCTCTGTCCTTTTACCCTTTGATTTTTTTCCATAAAGAAAATAAAAATGAAATAGCAGTAGGTATCAGAAGGAGAGAAGCACAGCCTTTTATTGTAATCTAAGGGTCTGTCTTTTTAATAGCCCCAGTACATTTTGAAATTATCAGTTCATTTGATTCTCTGCAGACAGTGCTCTTCATATGAGGGACAATGCCTATTTCTTCAAGTTGGCCTTGAGAGTAACCTCAAATGGATCACTTTCACTAAGAACCTCTCAGGTCCCTATTAAGACTGCTAACAAATATGCTCTGTACCAGAAACTAGATAAAGACTATGTCACATTTCATAACCTCCCCAGAACAGCTATGGTGTAACACTAACAGCAATTGGTATTTTACCTTAGCTATGTGCAAGGGTAGTTCTAATTCAGCAGCTGAGAGATGCAAGGCTATGCAGTTCATTAAAAATTAGTCTCTCCAGCAATTCAACTTTCAGCTGGCTACTAGTATTCCAAAATTAGGAAAGCATAAGAATTGGACAAAAAAAGTGCAACTTTGTGTATTTTCAAACAAATCCATAAAAGGAACTGCACAGTCCAGTTTAGCATTTATCAGAAGCAATAACTCTTGGCTCTGGTGGCCAAGAAGGCCAACGGCATCCTGGCCTGTATCAAAAATAGTGTGGCCAGCAGGAGTAGGGAAGTGATCGTGCCCCTGTACTTGGCACCAGTGAGGCCACACCTTAAATACTGGGTTCAGTTTTGGGCCCCTCACTACAAGAAAGACACTGAAGTGCTGGAGTGTGTTTGGAGAAGGGCAACAAAGCTGGCAGAGTCTAGAAAACAAGTCTTATGAGAAGCAGCTGAGGGAACTGGGATTGTTTTGTCTGAAGAAGAGGAGGCTGAGGAGAGACCTCTTTGCTCTCTATAATTACCTGGAAGGAGGTTGTAGTGAGGTGGGGATCAGTCTCTTCTCCTTAGTGTCAAGTGATAGAACAAGAGGAGGTAGCCTGAAATTGTACTAGGGGAGGTTTAGATTGGATATTAAGAAAAAATTATTTACAGAGAAAGTGGTCAGGCACTGTAATAGGCTGCCCAGGGAGGTAGTGGAGTCACCATCCCTGGAGGTGTTCAAGAAGCATGTGGACATGGCACTCTGGGACACAGTTTAATGGCCATGGTGGTCTTATGTTTATGGTTGGACTCAGTGATCTTAGAGGTCTTTTTCAAAACAATTCTGTGATTCTATAATCCTCTAAGAATGACTGACAACTTAATGATCTATCTCCATAATGCCAGTTCTACTTACACATCCTGAAGATGCAGCTTCAGTTTCTTTCCCAGTACACTTTTGGGGGATTGACTAATAATTTTCTAGTTCCATTTTTCTGGTGTACATTGTCTGTAAGCCTGATGACTGTCTTCCTTCTTGGTCTTCTTCTATGTCCTCTAACCATCAACATGGAAAAGAGTACTGCCTTCCTTGAAAGCCCCTACTTCTGAGAAGCAGCAGTATGACAAAACTAATGAATTATTGAAGCTGGATATAGCAGAGGTTTCAGCCCGTTGATCAAGTTACTAGTTACAGCATTTAATTATTATAATAGTTTTATAGCAGATCGTCCTAAGTGGCATTGTTCTGGTCCAGGAAGGGAGTGGGAAAGATGATTTTTTTATTCAAACTAGTGAAAAAGAGGGAAATATATTCAAAAACCTCATCTATCAATCAGTTTTTCCACTGGCTGATGAATTTGAGGGACTCACTAGCATATTACCACTATTCAGTGACACTCTAGTACATTAATACCATTTTCATTCTTCCAGTACTATACAAGTATTCACCAGACAGACTTGACACCTCTGTCTGCTCTGTAAGCCCCACATGATTAGTAGTTTCCCAAGTGGGAGAAACTTGGAGTGTAAGAATAGGACTCAATCACATTTCTGCTACAATCACCCAGGTCTGGGTGGCCATGGTGAACAGCATAGTGACAGCCATGACATTCCTGAGTCACCATGGATTTGCTGTAGAAGCTTAATAGGCAAAATACAAAAGATTGTAATGAGGACTGGTGATCCAAAGACCTCCACACTTCCTTCTTCCCATCCCTGTCAAGACAGGGAAGAATGACGGTTTACAGACAATCTTAGTTTACTCTCTTGTCCTTTACTACTAATTATTCTATATCAGTGAATGAAAGTACAACAGTTCAACAGTTAACATTGTTGCATCTTGATCAATAATAAGGAGATTACACATGTGACAAGATTTTCAGGCATAGGAATGAAAAATAATGTGATGGGATAGAGCACATGGCATAAAAGTCTTGCTGACTGTGCAAAATTAGAGCTCAACCTTGGGCTGCTACTCAAAAGTGCTGTATCATCTCAATTTGTATTGAACATGGAGGTATGAAGGTAAGGAACTACACAATTCGAAACACTTGAAAGACATAACATTTCAAGCATGTGCAGTGTTAAGACTTTGTATTTTCACATTATCCACAGGAAAGGCAATAAAAAAGAATTATTTTACACCAAATAGTTGCTGCATAGTACTCCACAACATCCCATAGCCTAGATTATCTACAACTCTCTGTGGATACATCATGGCCAAGAATAGCAATCTTAGGCCCATCAGGCACCAGAAAGCTTTATTCACACAAGGGAGAAAGGCTGTAGCTTTGCCTGACCAAGTGAAACCACGATTTTATGGACAACTGAAAACAAGATGCTAATTTTAAACACAGCAGGTGCTCAATGAAAAAGTGGCTAGGTTTACTAAAATATACCTAACCCTTCCAAAACTGGAAATCTGAGCAACATGAAATGCAGTGAAGACATTCACTGCTGAATGGTTAATCAGGTTGCAGGGACTGGTTTCAAGCAATGTGTGCAAGAAACAGTATTCTCATTATATGCCTTTAGCAAGATTATTATCCTGGAAAATACTAATTTAGTAGTGCCAGTATGTGCTGTTGCAAATTAATGACAGTTGCTTTCTCAAAGGCAGAAATATTTGACTGGAAATGGACTTCTTACCTTACTCACTACTTCTGTGAGGTTACATTGTTTGGATTCAGCTCCAAGTTTAGGACTGAAATCCAGACACAAACGCATATGCACTCTTAACCCTCAATGTTACCCTGAAAGTAAAGGCTATTAGCATTTTTCTCTTAATTATTTTTCTGCTGGTACAGCCTCCATTTTCAAAGATGTTCAGCACTTTGTTTTATGCAGTATGCAGATTTCCACGAGGGCATATACAGACTGTTAAATTACAGAGGTATTTAGGATATGCACAAAATATTTCTGCACTCCTTTTTTTTTTTTCCTTTTCTTTTTCCTCCTTCTTTCTGTATTTTCATAGTTCGCTGGCCAACATCAGCATAACAGCTATGCTGTCAAAAAAAAATAATAATATATATTCCAAGCAATAATAGGCAGAATCTTTGTATAGAAATTCATCCTATTCTGACAGGTCATTTCCTTATTATTTTTTTATCAGGAGAGACATGTGTTTTACAGGACAAATAGGAAGACACAAGCATTACCCGAGTGACCTTGCAATCCAGATTTTGCAAAGCTGTGAGGGTGAGATGCCATGCCATACACCAGGCTTTTATTCTTGGCTCTGCCAGGAGCCTGCTAGCAATGCTGGGCACTCACTCTGGATCTCTGCACCTTAGTTATCTCATCTGTGAAGCAGGGATAAGGGTACAAGATACACTTAGATCTATGGCTGACAACAGTAGCGCAGTATAATGGCTAATTTTCTGAGGGAATAAGTGTTATTCTTTCTCAGATCTTGAATAAATTGGAAGGTCAAGGGGGAACACCACAAGCGAAACTGAGAAGGGTTTCTCGTACAAAGCCATCAAGCAGTTGTATAGTTGTGGCCTAGAGATTTGTGCCTGTATGTCCCCCTCTCATCCCTTCTCTGTGAAGAAAAGAGTCTTACAGGTCTGGGCTTCTCCATCCTGTTAAAGTGCTCCTGTATAGCAGCTGGCTAGATGTACAGCCGGCCACAGGTTGCATGAAGCTCCAGCCATCTTTGTTACAGACCTGCTGCTGCAAGAGGGAAAGGGTCAAGATTAGGCATGAAGAATGAAGCATAGCAGACTCAGCCATGCCACAAAGCATGCATGCACACCACCCCCCTCTCCCCCTCCACCATATACCCACACTCAGTGAGGGTCAGGTCCTTACCTTTATTGCTGTAGCACACAAGTAAACCAAGTTTGGTGGTATTTTTTTTTTAATAATCTGCAACTGTGCTCCTATTCATAAGATCATCAGGTGCAATTCTTAGTCCCTGATTTTATGACATTTGCTACTAGCTGCAGACCTGTCTGAAGGGATGTCCCAAAAAGTCACCAGCTTAGAGGAATGCTTTGGCAGTGTAAGGCCATGACAAGAACTTTTCTGTGACAAACCTGTGGCTACATCCCTTTGCATGGGGCTTGTCTAGGACACAGGGGCCAAAGTCAGTTTCAGAATTCTACTTTTGATAGTTTCCAGATTAATTTAACAGATGATTGTCAAATGTTATGTTCAAGAAAACAAGGTTCTCTTCTTTGTCATAGAATAACAAACCTTTCTAACAATAAACAGATATTTCCATCCATACTTGTCTGCATTTTTCAGAGAAGTTACTGCCTCGATAGCATCAAGTGTCAAGGAGTTGCATGAGCAAGTCATGAAGTATCTACAGATAGTGGTTCAGGTTCACAAGGATCACCCCTTCAAAGATCTGAAATCTTTAGAGAGCTGTGAGTAAGGGAGCTTCGTCCCAGGCTGAGATAATCCCTCCTGAGGGTTGGCCAGCTATGCTTGCCTAAACATACCTCAGCTGGTGAGATACTATGTCATCACCCAACCACAAGCTTAAGTAATGTGGCAAAAAGATATTTGTGCGTCAGATGTTAAAACTGGCCATAATGTCATTCTACCACTGCCTGTTTAGGGAGCAATACTTAATTATTATTCATAAAGATATATTTACCAAGCTAGTTGTTAGCTGGGGTGGTTATTAGCTTTCTTAGCTTTTTTGATGCAAAAGGGAAAGAGAGAAACAAAGAAATTACACAGCAAAGACTATCAGAGATTGCCCCTTGTTAGCATACCAGTTTTAGTATGAGTTAGTTATTAGTTTAAAGGAGTGACTGACGCTTGAACCCTATAGCCCTGTTCTGGGCTTACACTTAGCAGGCTACTTCTCATGTTAAAAAAAGTCTCAAATAAGAACCCACAATATATCTATTTTTTATACTTTCACCATGCTTCTTCCTAATTGTCCTCTCACACTGTAATCTTTTAATACTCTCCAGAAACAGAATTAATTCACTTACATTTAATAACTTTTGCTACTTGTATGCTTTGCCCCTCCTATTTATGCTCTATATTTTCAATTACAATTATCACAGTATCACAGTATCACCAAGGTTGGAAGAGACGTCAAAGACCATCTAATCCAACCTGTCACCACAGACCCCATGACTAGACCATGGCACCAAGTGCCACGTCCAATCCCCTCTTGAACTCCTTCAGGGATGGTGACTCCACCACCTCCCTGGGCAACCCGTTCCAATGACGAATGACTCTCTCGGTGAAGAACTTTCTCCTCACCTCGAGCCTAAACTTCCCCTGGCGCAGCTTGAGACTGTGTCCCCTTGTTCTGGTGCTGGTTGCCTAGGAGAAGAGACCAACCCCTTCCTGGCTACAACCACCTTTCAGGTAGCTGTAGAGGGCAATGAGGTCACCCCTGAGCCTCCTTTTCTCCAGGCTAAACAATCCAAGCTCCCTCAGCCTCTCCTCATAGGGCTTGTGCTCAAGGCCTCTCCCCAGCCTTGTTGCCCTTCTCTGGACATGTTCAAGTGTCTTGATGTCCTTCCTAAACTGAGGGGCCCAGAACTGGACACAGTACTCAAGGTGTGGCCTAACCAATGCAGAGTGACTTCCTTGGTCCTGCTGGCCGCACCATTCCTAATGCAGGCCAGGATGCCATTGGCCTTCTTGGCCACCTGGGCACACTGTTGGCTCATGTTTAGGTGGCTGTCAAGGTCCCCCAGGTCCCTCTCTGTTTGCCAGCTCTCCAGCCACTCTGACCCCAGCCTGCAGCTCTGCATGGGGTTGTTGTGGCCAAAGTGCAGCACCCAGCACTTAGATTTGTTGAATGCCATCCCATTGGACTCTACCCATCTGTCCAGCCAGTCGAGGTCCCTCTGTAGAGCCCTTCTACCCTCTAACTGATCAACTGATCAACATCTGCTTATACAACACTCCAGTACAGTCAGTATTCTGCAGTCCCTAATGCTAACATTTCTCTTGCTTTTTTGCCATTGCTGCTCACTGATTGTCCACTGATATCCAAGCCCCTCTGTGCAGTGGTTGCAGTTCATCTAGAACCCAGCAACAAGAATAAGTAGATTTTTTTGCCTTCCATTATGTATTACCATGTATTTGTCAGCACTGAATTTCATCTGACAGCATGTTCTCCAGCCACCTAGCTTTGTTAAGTCCCAGCAGGGCTCCTTACAGTCTCATTTAATCTGGACTAGCCTATATAATTTTGCAGATTTTGTGACCTCAACATTTTCCATACCAACTTCCTAAAGATAATAAAAGGGTCTTTCAAACACAGCAACATTGTGATATCATGCTGAAAGTGGACCATTTATTCAATTTTTTTTTTTTTTGGTCTCAAACCCAGCCATGATCAGTGACAGAATTTCACCCCTCTTGCCTTCCCTCCAACGGCTGGAATTTGTTGACTTGGTTTTCCTTAGCAGTGTTTTGAAAAATGAAAACCTTACTTGCTAGTTATCAGAAGCCAAAGACAACTAACATATAGTCCTAACCAGCCTCTCAGGTGCTGGATGTACTAAATTGGATGGCTACCTCATCTTTTGACACCTTCGCTTCCTTCACCAGGAAAGTATCCCTGAATACTATGCTCTTTTCTAGGCATCTGTTATTGGCCACTTCTGAGACAGAAGTTGGGATAAATGGGCCTTTTGTCTAGCTTGATACAGCCATTCTTATGCAGTAATCTCATCTTCATTATCTGAAATATTAGGTTTTAGGTTGGGCTTTCCCCAGACTCCCTGTGATGATGAACGATTTTAAAAAAGCATTAAGACAAAAATGCTCAAAAGTGGCTGATTTTGGATGGCATAGAATGACAGCTTTGCATCATGTCTGAATGTAAATAACTTCCTGCTTACTCTCACCTTCAAATCTTTAATGGAGACAGTAAAATAAGACAAATCTTATATTAGTATACCCTGGAGCCCATCAATCATTTCCATTCCTCAACAGAATACGATTATCTTTGTATATTATTTTTCCTATGGTTTTGAATCCACATGACAATGTCCATACTCAACCACTTTTCAATGAATTAGAGGAGAATATTTTTGAGATGCATTTTCTGTTGTTATTATCTCTACGCTCCAAATTCCTTTTATTTTCTTTTTCTTTTTTTTTTTTTTAAGGAAGAAAAATAGCAGGCAAGCACATGTATAAAGCAAATAGTTTATAACCCCATGTCTGTGGTCAGAGCTCCACAGAAGCTGTATTTCTTTCTGTTCTTTTTGTTTTATGGTGTTAGAAAGACAAGTAAAACAAGAGATTCTGTCACCCTTCTGTTTTGAAGATTATAACACTTGCCATTATTTAGCACCAGATTTGAGTGGCTCAGTCCTAGACTCCCACTGACATCAGCTGAAAAAGTCCTCTAGCATTAACACTGGGCCCCACCTTGGCTGATATTTTAAATTGGAAGCAAAGTGCCTGAATGAAGAGCAAGTTAACAGCATTTGCACTGAGTTGCTCTTTGTACCAGTGCAGATGTGTATACTTTTGACAGTAGGAAGATTAATCATCAGTGGATATTTGGGTAATATTCCTCCTCTGGGCCTGTTACTCACTGCCAATTTTTCAGAATTATGTGAGGTTTAGAGCACTGGTGATTAGGATTTGTACTTTTGGCATGAGGTCTGACATCTGGACCACCCAGGTGAAAGTCCACTGCAGTTCAGGAATCAGTTGACTCCAAACGTCTGGGAATGTCCCCTTCCAAAATGATGTTTGGGGGCCGATCTGTGAATTCTACATATCCTGCAAGCATCTGCTTATGCTCCAAGCTCAGACTAAGACCTCTGAAATTACAAAATAAAAAAAAAAAAAACACCACAACTAATCTGTTGTTTTCAAGAGCCCAAAACCTATATCCTCATATCTGAGTATTACAGGGGGGAAAAAATAAAATTAAAAGGCAGGTTAAGGTAAACGCTCTGGGATTCTTTATCAGTTTCAACTGCCATTTAGTCTGGAGATGCCATGTTCCACCCACTAATCACATGTTCAGCAACCAATCCACTCAGCCACAGCCAGCCAGTAATTGTTTGCTGCACAAACTCTGTAACACTTCATTAGTTCTGCCACACATCTACTTCCACTGAAGGTAACTTTCCAAAACAAAAAAAGCACAGGGCAACATTACAACTTCCATCTATTTTTAGTGCAACTTAAAGAAAAAAAAAAAAAAAAACAACAAAAAAAAACCCAGGGAATTGCAATTGAGGAATAAGGGCTGCACACACTATAGTTTACAATTTAAAGCAAAAATATGGCCTGCCTTTTTTTTTAATTTTTTTTTTCTTCTGTCAATCTTACATTTCTCCAATGAGACTGTGAGAAATGTGTTAAGTTATGTGATCATTTCTGACAGTTCTTGGCAGCTGGGCAGGCAAGCATTGGAAAGGATATCTCTCTCCCGATCCAAGATTAAATTTGGACTGATACACAGAGCTCATTTAGGCAGCAATTAAAGGACCTCATAGACTGAGGGAGAATGAAATGATAAATGCAAAGAGGCTTATTTAATGGGGATATTAAGTAAACTGCTGGTAAAAATGCCCATTTATCATCCACTGATTCCTAATTGGTTTCCTGTTCCTGCCTGCATGTGGCATTTTCAGAAGGAATTACCTTCCTTTAGTGTGACTGTTGCAAATGCAATAAATCAAGCCCATAGATTTCTAGCTAATTTAGATGGAGACTAAATTGGAGCCAAAGCATGCAAGAGTGCTTGCAATTAATGTTCATTACAACTTTTAGCTTCAAAAACAGGAAGAATCCTTTTAATGCACCATTCTCAAGCAAGAACATTTTTTCGGGATTTGGCCACCCTTTGTATGTTCAACAAAACCAGTTTGCCTTTGTAATCAACTAGCTTTTCTAAAAACTTCCTAGGAATCCAGGTTGATGTCTAGCAACTCTTTAAACACCTGTAATTCAAGAAAATTTCCCACCTTTTGTTTCTGTTACATGCCTCATCTGTCTATAAAGACCAACCTACACTGTATCATTATTGATCTCAGCCACCTGATTCCAGTAACATAAACTTCATTTCCACCAGGTAGTGTGAGAAGGTAACAATTTTCTAGCTAAAAAATCAATACAGCAAGCTGCAGTTTCCCAAGCAGTAACTTCAGTAGAATGGTCTCTGTTTTTTGAACATATTCCATTTGCAATGGTTCAGCTTTGCAAAAGAGAAGGAAAAAAACTCCTGATAGCATGGGAATTTCTTTTCTTTTGCCATTCTCACAAGGTGCTTTAGAGATGGAGTCTGTTTCTTTTTATGGAATTTTATTGTTTGATACAGCAAGTTACTTTTCAAAACGCACACAGCTGACCCAGTTGCTCCATTTAAGTGTAGCCATGACACGCTGCACTGTGAGCACAAGCAAAACTCGATTAGCTGTTGCGAGTTCCAAACAAAGCAAAAAGAACAAAAATTCTTCCACTTCCTGAACCCACGGAAGCTTGTAGCACTCATTTATATTCAATGGAAAGAAAATTAGATTCACTGGGTTTTAATCTCCAGAATTTTTTTTCTATATAAGTTTCTGTTTCTCTTATCCACAGAAAGAAAGGATTGCTTGTTTGTTTATTTTCCTTCCAAAAATAACACTGACACAATCTGAGTACCTTATGCCAATCAAGAGAAATGGATTTGAAAACTCTCTATTCTTGATGTCACAGAACAGGTAATAATCTATCTTTCATTTAGACTCAAACCCAGCTACAATCAGGGTTTTTTTCCTCCCTTCTCTTTGGTCATTTACTCTTTAATACCTTGTTTTCTTTTAGGATCACCACTCACTGAATTAACAGTCAGAATTTACAGCTTTCAGAGCCGATGTTTGTTGCAAATGATCAGTTTTGAGTGAGATAGGTTGAAACCCAAGTGGGTGATAAAGAAATCCATTAACTTACTGACACACAAATCTTCCATCTTCCTCTGTAATGTACCCATGAATGGTTAAAGGCAGTACCCTTGGGAAGATGAGGGCTACAGTTATTCTCCTCCCCCGCCCATATGTAGATAAATATTCAATGGGGGAAAAATACTGACATGGAAATACAAATGTTGGTATTAATGCCCATACCGAGAGCCCATGCTGCGGAGGAAATGGGCTGGCAATCTGAAGATCCAATTTCCTTTTTCCAGGCTCTGTTACCAACTCTCTATTTCACTATACACAGAACACTTCATTTTTCCACGCCTCATCTTCTCCCTCACAAAAGTGTGACTGCATTCCACAGATGGGAATTATCATACACAAGCACTAACTACTTTCACTTGTTTCATTTTAAGCAGCTTCAGGATATTTATCCTGAATGCCAGGAGCACAGAGGAACATTAGGCAGGTCTGGAGTGATCTGCCATCACAGAGAGCAAGGAGTAAATGTTCCTGAAGTGAAACAGCCTGTCTAGCTCCAGCTCTAGCCACACTTCTATTTCAACACTTGCTGCACACACAACTGAAATTACATACACAGTGTTAGAGCGCAGGTTATACAGAGAGGAAGAGCACTTTAATTTGCCATTTTCCCTAATGAATCCCCTTGGTTTGATATTTGATGAAGCCAGCTGAGGTTCCAGGCAATGGAAATCCACACTTAATTTAGACAACACTTCAAACAGTAGAAATTTATGCTTTAAAATTTGCCCTTTTTCTTTTTCTTTTTTTCCTTTTATATTACTATAATACCTTAATACGTCAGGGCCTGTCCCCATCTTGACTGGCTCTTTTCCCTGCTCCAAGCCTACCCCACACATTTGCCACCTGTGATTTGTGAGGATTTGGACTAACCTTCACCAAAGCAAAAACAGATCTTCTGTGAGCTCATGACACCTCAAGGGAAGAGGAGTTACTGATGTCTTTTTTACCAAGGAAAGTAACGTCAGAATTAGGCCCAAACCTTGTAGTTTGTAGGCTTTCTTACCTGAACAGCTCAACAATTCTTGTACATTTTTCTCAATTTACCACTCTCAAAGTCTCGCAGTCTTCAGAAAGGAAAATGCTTGGGTTTTCTGTAAACCAGATGCAGCTTTTCTGCCAAGCATTTAGTCCAATTAAATCCCATTTTTATATTATTTTTCAGCCACATGTTACAACAAACAACAGACTAGAAACCCACATATGGTTTCTGATATTGGAATAATGAAACTCAAAGGAAGAAAGAATTGAATTTCCTGTGGTTACTTTTAAAAATATAAAATGTGTAATATTTTAATGGACTAAAATCGGTACACATGGAATATTACTTGGTCCCAACTGAATACAAGGTTGTACATTAATGGAAAAGTCCTGGTGATGTAAATGAAGAGGCAGAACAGTGTACTAAATAACTGGGAATTTATTACTCAATCAAAACCATGCACATAGTTGGTACAAATCAAATCCACTGGCAGAAGGGGAAAGTACACTCATGTTAAAAGCAGCTGTCTGTAGCCAGAGACAATTCTGATCTCACACACCTACAAATGAGGAGTAATTACAGTGTTTCCACAGAGGCTGCAAAAGTGCAAAACAGTTGTGGAGAAATCTTAACCAGCCCATGATGTAACTGACTCCACCAAGTCCTCAAGAGCTCATCAGCAAAAATAAATTTAATACTGCAGCCAAACATATATGGTCAAGTACAATTTATTTCTCTTAAGTGGCATCCCAGTCCTGTAAACAGTCCACGCACACACACACAAAGTATAAATTTGCTGTCTACTTGGTTTTCTCTGCAGTGTATAGATTTGATGAAAGAAGATTAATGTGGTTAATTCTTCCAGGACCTCCACAGGTCCTTGAGCGTGAAGGCCTGGTAATGTTTGTACTACCAGTCTTTCCCCTGTGCAGGCTCCCCAGAATCAATGACCACCCAGGGTAAAAGAGGTTTAGCTCAAGTCATAGCCATTCATGCTTTTGACATCATTGGTTCAATCCACAATGTGGCAGTAGTGATACTAGTTATCATACATACACCATGGAAAGACTCACTTCAAGGGATAGTGGCTGATATCCACAGGGCTTAGCCTTGAAACCTAGATGTCTTCCAATAAGCTGTGAACACTAAGAAATGTTAAGGTGCAAATTATTTATTCCCCTGAAAGGCAAAGAACTACAGAATCCAAAGCCTCTCTTATCCCTCCATCCCCTAATTTCTTTCCATGACTTAGGAAAAGAAAAAAGTGACCTGTTCAACCCACCTCAAAACAGTCCTGTGTGAGGAAAGTACCATTATTAATTTTTCCTGTGACATGTATTAATCCATGGCATTCTTCACATCCTTAGGGTATCAAACACAGGAGTGAAACAACTCCAGTAACTAGAAGACAGCATAAAGTGAAAATGCAATCTAAGCCTACTGGACAATAGTAAAATGTAGTAATCCACAGGGGTAAAGTGACCATTTCAAAATGAACCGATAGGATTTACAGCTGAGAATTAATTTAATCTCTATTATTATGTCAGGTAACATAGTTGCAGTTATACACTAATTTATATGAAATCATAAAGGAAATCCTATTTCATTAAGTGGATGAAGCATTAATGTATTACCCTTTCTATTTTTATCTTCATTTCATAAAGTGCCTAACAGGAGGTCAAATTAAGAGACCAAATTAACATTTAAAAAAGTCATAGTGAATGCTATACCGCAATGATTCTAACCATACTATTCTTTATCATGATGGTATCAAGGCTATTTTAGCCTTGGTACTGGAAATTAATAACTGTTATTTCCACAGGGAATCATTTTTCTTGAATGTAAATCACTCAGCAAAGTCAGGCAGAAGAAACAAAGTCATTACTCATTTCATACAAAGATGCAAGCAGAACAGGAAGAAAGCAGTTAAATCGGTGCCCCATTCTCCCTACATAAGTCATATGAAGAAGTCCTCACAAAACTCAACTCAGGTTTGTGGCTGAGATCAACAGCATCCAACCTAAGCCAGTAAATCATGTCAGCTATTTTGAACACCTTTCCTTAATTACCAATTATTCAAACCAAGATGACGTGCCATCACCCACATAAAAACATGCACACAGAGCCTTATACAGTTACCCACCAGAACAGCTCTCCAAATCAAATTCCAGCCACAGCATTTTGTTTTCTTTGCCTGTTTGTGTTTCTTTACACCACAGGCATTGTCCTGCTAACATAGTTTTCAAGTCTGTTATGTGCTGTTGGTAATTCATATTATCCTCAACTAACGTTAAAGGTTTACCACTCTGATGTTATTAGGTCTGTTTTCTGAGGATTTTCTATTTTATTTGCGTAATGGTGTTTATATGTCAAATATGTGTCAAGTCTGAGGGCACTGAGAGTTTAATAGCTTGGAGTAACTAGTGAAGTCACATCTGGAAAACAGCATTTGCTGGAATCTGAATAATAAACCCATCTTACCACAATGCCAAACAGGAAAGATTTCTTTACAGAAATACACAGCTTTGAAGAAGTATTTTTTGTACTCCACTCATCTGAAGCATTGGTGCCAGGATGTAACTGGGCCATTCAATTTACTTAGAGCATGTATTCACATATGCATTTTTCCTGCTTTGCTCATAATGAGGTTTACTTTGGACCACTTCTATACAGCAGTGAAAACAGATTTTCCACACTACTTGGGAAGTTAAAGGAGTAAGAAGAAAAGTGTTAAATGCAAATTGAACCAGTGCTTTGACTTAGATATGCCATCCTTACACCCTTCATTCCCATCAGAGAGCAAGCCACACCCTCCAAGACTTTTCCTAAGAGCTGCTCTTTCTGTGCAAGCCATTTCACAATGCTTCCTTTACCAGCAGTGGCTGGCTTCTCCACCACCTTCCTTCTCATGTTTCTGATAGTAGGTTTTCTGTTGGCTGGTATTCTTCCTTCTTCACCTCTCTTCTTTTTGAGGGCTAGGTGTCCTTTTCACATGAGATCCACTGTCTTCTTTATAGACTTCCCACGCTATGAAATGAGCACAACTCTGACCACAGCTCTGATCTTTCCTTGTCAAACTCTCCTTCTTACTCATCCTCTATCTTTCAATAAAGGGCATTCTGAGGCAGTTGCCAGCATGAAAAAAAATTAGTTGATATCAGTGACTGGTAGTGGCATTGGAAGAAGAGGAGAAACATGACTGGGGGGACTAAGAGAGAGCCTTTCTTGGACAGGTAAGATCTGTCCTCTGTGTACTATGACTGAAAATGCATCCATGGATTAGGTTACAGAACTTCTGCAAGTTCAGGCTATGTTTAGCTAATCCTGAGGTTCCACCAAATAGCTTGCCAGACACACAAATACTTGTATCCTGCAAGCTTTGCATCTCCATAGCTGAAAATTCATTCCATTCCTAAGAATTATTGTTATCATACTGCATAGGAATTCCAGAAAAAGAAAAGGTCAAGAATGTCTGAAATGTCCCTCTCTTCTTATTTAGCATAAGATGGCTTTCTAAGCATCTTTCAATGTCTAGTTTTCACAGCTATTTTAAAATATATGTAGTCTTGCAGAAATGTTTAGGTAAGAAGCACTGGGCTAGTCCATCTGGCAGAATGCAAAAATTCCCTAAGGAAAAATTCAGTAAGGCAATTATTTTGTCACAAGTACTCTTCAGAGTCCATCTGTGTTACTGGACCTTTATCCAGCCAGTTTGGTCCACTGTACATCAAGGATAAAATGTTATGCATGCCAGGTAACTATGTTACCAAGACTGTGGGATCTGCCTTCTGAATGTGCTTCTCTCTCTCTCTCAGACAACTATGGAGACAGGCTCAATGACTAGTAGAGACCACCTGGTCTTTTAAATGTCTAAAAGGGAATAAATCAGTTATGCTTATGTCAGAGGCCATGATTAAACCAAATACCATTTTACATTGACACACAACAGAAATACAGCTCAATCCAGCAAAACAGAAGAGAAAAGACAATGAGATGCTACTAGTTTTAATTGACACAGATAATCCAGCCATCCACTAGCTGTGCACAAAACTGATTCACAGATCTGTAGATGGGCAAAGGGGTACGTGCTGCTACTATCTTACAGTGCCTTTGAAAGGACAAACCTTAGGGAAGGTGTGCTCAATGAGAGTCCCATTCTTTCAGGCCAAGGAAAATGTCTTCCCCTCCTTTCCATTTGTCCAGTAAGTCACTAAGGTGGGATCACAGATACAACAAGTTGAGGAAAGTCCCTTTCACAATTCAAGGATGCAGAAGAGAGCTTGGAAAATGATATTCAATATTTCAGAACTTGTCAAGAGTTCAGTGTGGGTCAGGCAGATCGCAGATCTAGCAGGCTGGCAAACAGAAAGTAGCAAAGGGTAGAGAGGTCAGGGGTTCAAAGAAGATGCTTAATGAGGTTACAGTCTAATAATTTCTTCACAGTTCTATTGACCACATGGGAAAAAAGGCCAGAAAACAAGCCAGAATGGTCACACTGGCCAGTCATTCTGATGGCAGCCCTCCAACAGGTGGAGTGGATTATGGAAGGAAGAATGATCTGTTTTGTACAAGTTATTACTGGATAGTTACCAGATGTGTTAATAAAGCTGCAGGATATTCAAACAGCATCTCTGGGTCCATCCTGGCTTCTCCTCTACCTCTGCTCTAATCTTGAAAAAACAAGACTGTTAGATACATCAATGACTGGCTTACCTAAGCGGTCTCACTCTGTCCTGTTGCGTCGGGTTACACCCATCCTGGAGGAAGGGCTGTGAAAGCCCTGCTTCCCCAGGGGACAAAAGAAACCTTATCCAGGTGAACAGAGAGGGGTCCTCTGGGTCAAAGGTGGTCAATTCCACTGCCCCTTCCTGTCCAGCAAGCCTATAAAGAGGAAGATGCTGCGGCCATTTGCTCTCTTTGCTCCTGCCTCGCCTGTTCGAAAGGACCCACAGTCACTGCTAGCCTCCTGGTTCTGCCATATGGTCAGGCCTGGTCTTCTCCCTGCCGCATCCACGCTTCTCTAAAGGACTGAAATCCACAAACATCAAGGGAGATATAAGGCCATCCAAATTTGGGTTTGTATATTTTCCTGTTCATCCTTATTCCTTACCTTTGTAAATCTTCCCTGTATATATTTTATATTATATATATATATATATATATATAAAATATATATATATATATTGTTAATATATAAATATATATATATTTTGTTAAAAATTTACTTCTCCTCCTTCTGAACTGACTCCAGATTATTTTTTGGTAGATTTACCTCCTTCTCTTTTCCCTTACCCTGTTTTTTTTCCCTTTCTCTCCTTTTTCCTTATCAGGGAAAAGGGGGAGGAATTCTTGGTTTCTACCATCTGAGCTCTTAAATTCCAGTTAAGGCTCAAACCACTGCACCTGTGTATCTGAGTAAATTTTGTTTGGAGAAAACAAAACAAAACAAAGCAAAACAAGATCTGGGAAAATCAGGAACTGATGGAATTAAGCTGATCAGCAAAAATGGAATGACAGACCCTTGGCACAGTTCCATATGCAAAATATCACCAGTTTCCAGAGCTCAGAAATCCAAAAGAATGAATTAGCTTTTTGTGTAGGACCACAAATAGAAGTGAAAAAAATAATTTTGTACAAAACTCTGCAAGATTATATGGGGCTGAGATAAAAATGTCTTTCTTTCAGGTACCAGCAAAATGGTGAGACAGTTTACTGAGCTATGACTTTCTGGTTTACCTAGTGAGCTTCCATCTTTTCCATCTTTGAGAATCTGTGACTGAACTTCAAAGGAAAAATGCCTTTCTAGGTATGGTCCCTGTCAGCTGTTTGCTTTCCCTCTACCAAAAGAAAGGAAGCTGTTAGTCCTGGGGTTTTTTCCAGCAAGACTGTGATCAGCAAGTCAGGAAAAATGGTTTAATTTATGTTTTGCCTAAGCTCTGCAGAAAAATCTGCAAGCATCATGAGATTAAGGTATTCCTGATGATTTTGCTGCATTTTCTAAACATATTTCTTTTTTTTTCATAAAACAGTGAAGTTTATATCCCTCCTTAATGCCTTCACTATGTCAACCAACTGACTCTGTGGCCAAACAGACTGAAATAATAGCTTTATTCATTTAACAGGGTGTTAGCTTTGAAGTGTAATTATCAGGGATAGGAACTCTCCACATTCAGGGAAATACAGATTGAAGTATGAAATCCAGTTGGCTGCAGATCATTTCTACTCCATGTAAGTGCAAGAAGGAATTTCAGTTGCGTGCCTGCAGAAGTGAAATCAGATCTACAGACACTCCTTGTTGCCTCTAACAATCCCAACATCCGATCCAATGCATACAACCTCTCACTTATTTCCTTCCAAGTTCTGACAAATTCTATTCTTCTTTTCCCCACGTGGCCCCTGGGAAAGAGGATCTTGACTGGATGGGATATTTAATTTCTGCTGCAGTCTGCATTACCCTTTGGAGCATCCAGCATTGCAGCTTTGGCACAGACATCAACCAACATATCAAAAGTCCTGAGACTTTGGGAACCATCCCAACTGAGAATTCTCCCAGAAGACAGAGGGACCTTTCTCTGATGTTTGGTGCTTTAGGCAACCATCTCACCTTCATGAAAACAGGTGTAACACAACATTCTCCTAGTGAAACAATTGTCACTTGCATTGCAATGATGTAAATCATATTGCCCAATCCAACTGGCAGACCTAGCCCATGCAGTCCATCCATTCTGCTCCATTTTTTCCCATGGCCTCAGAATATACCAGGAACAGTTGTTAGGACAGCACACACAACACATAAGCCATTTTGAAACCTATTACACTTCCAGTACATGGTTGGGCATTTGAATCTATGAGTGGCCACAGTCACATCAGGCATGGAGACAGCCTCCAGGCTGGCATTCAGTACCAACCCAGCTGAGAAAGTTGAGATACAATGAATTTTAACATCCCCACAGAGGTAAGGAAAGAATGACACAGGCCACGTATCTGCAGCAAGGCAGATCTGCTTGATCTTCTCAGGATTTGGGGTTCTGTGAACATTAAGCTTCAAGGGTTATAAACAGGATTCCAAACCTTCTTTGAAGATGTCATTGTGCTTCATCCAAACAACCCAAATCTGATGACAATCAGACCAACCTTTTCCCAATTCAGCAATGGCCCTTTATCCCAGTGCCTTTTCTCAGCTTATAGGCTTAAATTTCAGCCATTTTTTCTTAGAACCTGGTTCTCATGCAGTGCTTATAGTGTTGTATTTGTTACGGTACCAAAAATTTCCCTTTTGCTCATCTCCAATGCCCCCAAAATGACAAAATATTTCATTTAAACATTCCAAAATTGAGATGTACATCATAAAACCAGTTCACTCCTGTGCCAATAAAATCAATTAGCACAAGTTCTCACACAAATTATTTGAAATCTTAAGGGCTTTTTAAAAAGTCATTCTATACCATCATACCATTCTATAACCACTATTACTTTGACTCAGTTATCAATTATATCATAGTAAATATATTATTGCATTATTTTAGGTCTACAGGAGGTGAACATATATTAACAGTATGAAAATACATGATCACCAAATTCAACAGCTTCACCCTGGCCCTAATCAAGAATTGTAAGACATTAATTGCAGCATTGATTGAACACGCAATAACCTGTGCATGCAGCGCTCATGGTAAACAGCTCTGCATCTTCTCGGCCAGTATTAAAAAGCCATGTAGAAAAACAAACATTTCTTAAAACAGAACAAACAAACAAACAAACAAAACACAAGCAAAAAAAGCCACCTCACATTTGACAGATAAATCCCCTTAAGCTACGAAAAGGCAAACAGGATGCAATAATTTCAATTAGTTATCCAATATGCAAATCAGTTCCCATGTATTGCTCAGGAGCAAGGCTGTGCAGCAGGTTTATCCAGAGACAGTGGATTCCTTTTAAAATTAAAAAAAAAAAAATATATCCTGGGAAAAAAAGCACAATGGAATGAATAAGCCCTGCCCTTTCACAGAACATCTAGCTGACGTGTAGCTTGCTAAAAAAATGTAAAAGATACAAAGAAAGGCTAAGCAGAAATGTATATCAAGTGCCATTATTTTATCACCCACTTTAATCACAGGCTGCTGTTCACAATGGCTTGGGATGTTGGTTGCTACAGAAGAGATTTCTGTACCATTATTAGTACCTCTGAACAGATGTGGTGAGTGGGGGGAAAAAAAGACAGCGGGGGAAGAGAGTGAAAGCAAGAAGGAAAATGTAGCAGCGGTTAAAGCATAGTTTAATAACTCCAATCTCAGTCACTTTTTTCATATGTATTGTATGTGCAAGTCCATAGTACAGCATAATGTGTCATAATTTGGCCTCCAATTCTGACAGCACTGCTTGACTTGGGCATTAAATCATTGCCCCGAGGAATTCACATTCTGGCAATTCCTGATGGTAGGACTGTCATCTCCTCCCACACATGACCTATCATTTTTGACATGATTGAATCAAAATTAGTCAGTACATTTAGATGTAAATTAGAGACATCCAAGAATAATAATGAGCACAAAAATATAGCTCTGTGTAATTGACACAGCAACAGCTTAGTACAGTCTTCCACAGTGTCCTCAAAATTATTAATATCATGATAACAGAAGTATTGTATCAAAAAAGTGAGAAAACTTTTCTTTTTCTTTTTCTTTTTCTTTTTTTTTTTTTTTTTTTGAGTGAGAGAGTGAGAATCATATTTAACTAATCCTTAAATCTTTAGGAAATCTATAAGTGTTTGCTCATCTAACATTTGCATTATCTAGACGGTCCTAACCATAGACATGTAATAGGCCAGCCAAGAATCACATGAGAGTTCCTGCATCCTGCCCTACTTCATGTCCTATCCCTCCACCATCCCTGCTATTTCACTGGTCACTGCCTGCTCAGGTGCTGCTGAGTGTCCCAGAGCCAGCAGCACTGCCAGGCTCCCTGACAGGGATCACCATTCACACCAGGAGGTGGTATCTTCCAACAGTCAGGACTTTTGTGCGCTTCCCAGTGCTGCCCCACAGCAACACTGCACCCCATACAAGTCCCTTTACAAGTCCCCTTTTTATGCATTTGTACTGGCCCCAAAGGATGATGTTGTCAGGAAGGTTCCAGAAGCCACCACTATGCTGCTCCATGGGTTAAGCTCTCCCTACCCCTCCTGCTAAACCTGGGCAGTTCCAGCCACATGGGAGCTGGTCTGCTCTTGGGCCCATGGGAAGAGGGAGGGAAGTCCTCAAGAAACTGTTCTTGCCCTTCTCCAGGACTCTTTCCTCCGCCAGGCAATATCCACCAGGTGGATGTTGCCACTGCCTAAGGGAGTGCCCTCACCCAGGGTGGGTATGAGGGGTACAAGAAACAACCACAGACTTAAGGGAGAAGAGACACTCCCAATTCTGTAAAAAGTGCAGTGTATAACAACACCACACCTAAAGTACTCTTAGCAGGTGGGAAGAGGTGGGAAACGGGAGAAGTTCTTGGTTTTTTTTCTTGTCCAAAAGGGCTGGTTGCCCTCACTGCAGGCAGGTGCCTGAGAAAAGGACAGGCCCAAAAAGCAGAGCCACTGTACATGTTGGGATGAAGCATATGAAAACAGGCACAAAAATAAGAAAAATTTCCAACCAATTTCAACCTTTTCCATAGGAAAAGCCATTTAATGTTTCTGGTGGTGGTGGTGCTTCATGCCAGCACCAATATCCTGGAGGAAAGGTTGCTTGTCATTGGTCATTCCAGAGCCATACCAGAGCCACACCAGAGCCACAGGGTGTACTGTGAGGGCAGAGCCTGATTTGGTTCCTGTATGACCCACAGGAAAACAGGTAACTGTTTAGGACCAAAACAATGCAGTAAATCCTATTATTATTATTATTATTATTATTATTATTATTATTATTATTATTATTATTATTATTATTATTATTATTATTATTATATGGTGGGAGCATTTACATATGTTAATGTGGCACTCAGTGATCTTGATAATCCAAGTCTGTATTGTTACCTTGAAGCAAACCTAAAATCTCCTGGGGTCATGCCAACATCTCAATGGTTGCGTACTGAGAATCTCCCTAAAGTCTTTGATTACCATGTTGCCGGGGGAAAAAAGAAATTAGCTGGAACAATTTCTGTGTCAGGTGTCTGTGATGAAAGAGGAAGTGCCCAAGATTACTATGTCCTCGATGCACTTGCCATACCTTCGCTCAACAGAGATGTTAATATTTTGAGTAACCAGGTGAAGCAAGTGTCAAAGCTGTTTTATTGTAATATGTTTTTCTGAGAGCCACAAATCATAAAACCATTTCTGAAACAATATTGCAAACACTACAAAAGTTTCCTTGTGCAGAGCATATATGGCCAGAAACACTGCTTAGTGAAACTGGTAGGAAAGATAATCATCTACCTTTTGCAATTCAGTTTTAGGAGCTGGTTAGTAACTTGCACCCTGAACATTGTAGTTCTCAGTTTCTTACCACCTATGAAAATATGCCTAATGAATGTGTGTATTTGTGAGACTTAAATGCCAAAGCTTACTGGGTAAAGATATCTCACGGTATACATGGCCTCACTAGGTCTGTTTTGAACAATAAAAATAAAATCCAGGCATATTTCTGTAAGACAAGAAAAGCACAAGAAGTTCTTATATACCTCATGCAGACACTCAGCACAATCCTCTTTGACAGGATTTGAGAGTAAACTGATTGGTTTCTACCTGGTTTTTAAACTAAAGTGTTACTGGGTAGTTACTGCCTTTTGAGCTTGCCATAGCACCTAAAATATGCTAGAGTATCACATCTTGCATTCGTAACAAATTCAGTACAGGTTGCTTCTCTGTTTTGAAAATGATCCACCTGGTCTTGACAGAAAGAAAGAGTAACTAAACCTAAACCCAGCTGCAGATTGTCGGGATGAAATTTGTTGTGCAGGGCCTGTGACAAAGTTCAGCTGGGCTCAGAAAAGGTATCCAAAGTTAAACTAATGGAAAGATGTGCACTATATAAAGATTCCCAGTCATATTAATATACCTATGCTAGTTTATCAAAAAGGAAGGGCATTTGGATTTGTTGCAGAATGCCGTTAAGAGGACTGGTATGTGGGAATGCAAAAAAAAATAAATTAGTTGTTCTTTAGAAACAAAGGGCTTTGGATTCAATTCAGAATGTCTGTCTGTCCTTCAAAGGTTGTGACTAGAAATGGCTGTCATCTCTCACTTCTTAACAAGGACTGCCTTAGTTAAAAGGCCAATCTCATCATTTCTAATAGAGATTACTGTTGTGGTGGGCTGTGACCAAAAAATAAAGATTAGGTTTATAAAAAAGGATAAAGCAGTCCTTTATACTTCCCTATGCGGAACAAACTGAAGAAATACAGGTCAAGGAAGACTGAGGATAAAATAAATGAAGTAAGATATAGAAATAGGACTGGAATGCGTTTTTGGAGCAGCATTACTGTTCAGTTTCAGAAGAAGGAAAAATGAGGAAATTTGTAAAGGATGAAGTGAAGCACATTCCCCATTTTATGGAGGATGCAGATGAGACTCAGTGAAGCTCCAGTGGGCTGCCCATGGAAATGAGCACGCAGGTGGAAATTTGAATTCACCATCTACAAATTCAGGATGAGAACCCCTCACTAGAGTTGAAAATAACCAGGACAGAACCCCCCATTACCTGACAGCCTGACAACATCCTGTTTTAATTCCTTGTATTTTGGAATTATGCCCTCTTAGCTTCTGGTAATGCTGGTTCTGGTAACCCCTGCTGCAGTCTGCACTACATCTAGATATCCAAAAATTCAGGAGAGGAGCAGAATTCAACATCCCGAAGCAGCCGCATAAATGAAATATTATATTTGATTTTACTTGAGCAGACTGCTAAATACTACAATAAGCCCAAACCACAGACTCCACACATTTCAAATTGTTTGGCTGACTCTCTTAGGTGTACACACCCCTTCAAACTTCTTAAAGTGTTAAAACACTACAGTAAACTTTACTTGTGCTACGCCTTGCTTCCCTACACAATAAAGTGGAAAATGTTTTCTTGCCCAGAGACAACATGTTGGTGGAATCACCCACACAAAAGGCTAGAAGCGTTCTGGTGGGTGTCAGCAGAAACAGGTGTCTACTCTTTAGTCATACAGCAGGTTGTGTATTATTTGGCAGATTAATTGCCAAAGCAACACTTCTGCTGCCTTTTTTGTTTCTTTTTCCCCTGTCCTACCGTAATAGTACCAAGGAAGTAATGCAAAAAACAAAAGTACTAAATATTACATTATAAGAGAGCATAAAGTACCTTGATAAGACTGACAAGCTAGCCTTGTGGGGAAATATCACAAAAAATACTTCTCTTGCAAACTTTGTCTGTGTTCTTTTGAAACAAGTCCTCAGAAACTGAGGCAAATCCCACCTCAGTTTGACATGCAACAATAATAAAAGACATACAAAATTTCTGTCTGATAAACAGATCAACCAAGCTACATTAAATTAGGTAATTAACACCTAGTTTGTCAGGAGTCTTTAAAGGAACAACCTGATTCCTGCAATTGTCATTATGTGTATAGACAATCTCCTCTGGCATTTCTTTACTTGCTAAAGAAGAGCCTAATGCAGTTAAAACTACAGAGTCTTTCAGATACATTTTGAAGGAGAAAGTAAGGCAAGATGTACAGCTGTATTTAATGATTGCCTCTACATTGTATCAATGACTGGTCTAACTAGGACAAGGTGAAAACCCGCCTCCAGCTCTGTAGAGGCAGGAAAACAGAGTGTATGTTTATTATCACCCTGGTGAACAGAAATTCAGAAGTAAAATAATCATACACTGTTATAAATAGGGCAACTCTAAATCTACCTGCAAAGAAGAATATCAATATCTTACAAAAGTGTTTTGGCAAAATAAACTATAAACCACATGAAACAAATTCTTGGGGAATAGGCATTTTAATCTCCTTTGCATCCGCAGGTATTTCTCCTTGTACTTCCACCACAGGAAACAGGAAACATACTAAATATTCTGAAAAATTTCAATCTAATACTGTACATCACATCAGGGAGAAATTCTGTTATTAGAGAGTGTGGCCGGTTGACGTTGCCCCCTTAAGAAAGGGAATATGGTGGACGGAAGTTGGTAAACGGAAGGAATAGTCTAAACTAATTTCATTGGTGAAGTGGGAGGAAGCACCTTCTGAGCTGGGACTATACTGGGTTTTTCCAGCACCCTATCTTCAGTCTTGCTTCTGCCTTTCCACGGTGCAGCAGCTCTGCAGCTCTGTCTCTGTGCTGGGCTTTCTGCCAAGGCCTCGGCCTTGAAAACAAGATACCAGGCCTGTATATTAACTCCTTTCCAATTAACACAAACTGCTTCTAACATTTTTTTTTCCCTCTCTTTTCTTTCTCTTTCTATCCCATTCTGGGGAAAGGGGGGGGGGGGGGAGAGAGGGGAGAGCGGAGGTGGGGGACCTCTCTGCCGACTGGGGGGTTACTCTCATTTCTGTGTTACTCTGTTGTATATCTTTGTATATATTGTAGATATTGTAAATTTGTAAATATTCCCCTGCAAACCTTACATTGCTTTGTAAATATAGCTCCACTGCTTTGCTAATTCAGCTTGCGAGTTTTTTTTTTCCTTTCCCTTCAATTTTTTTTTCCCTTTACCCTACAAGGGGGAAGGGAGGAGGCTTCTCGGCCTTACCCCTTCCAAACCCACCACAGAGAGCCCTGCAGAGGTAATGAGAAAATTGACTTAACCCCCAGATTATGTTCTACTTGCCTCAAGTAACCAGTTTTTTTGAGTGGCAAGAAGTATTCAGTAAAAAGCATTTATCTTTTTTTTATATATATATCTTTTATATATATATATCATATGTGTGTATATATATATATATATATATATATATATCATATGTGTGTATATATATATATATATATATATATATATATATATATATATAATATATATATAAGAAAAAACAACTTTCTTCCACATCTTACCTTTGAAATTAACTGGCATTTTCTGGTTTATGCAACCCCTGGTAGACTGCATTCTGGAATGTCCTTAGCAAATTAATGAACACCAAGAGGATTTCATAGGAGACAAAACCAAAGGGTTTCATACTCACATGGTTTTCCTTGTATATTCCTCAAGGTGGTTCATAATGATATTCACCCAGAAGTCTAGCTTTAATTTAATTTTCTTGTTAACACACTTCATCTTCAAACTATGATGTGAGAAAAACCCAAACAAACAAACAAACACGAAACTGTTGTTATACTCTATAACTCTATTAGACTATTTCACAGCCTTTCATTTATTTTTTGTTTATAAAAGTGCATTTTCACAAAGACTGGTGCATTGTCTAAAAATTTTTGGATAGATGAAAGGTTCATACAGGAACAGTAACGGGTTTTAGTTGCAGTGTTGCAGATCAAAATACTTTCTTTAGACCATGTCGGGTCTTACCCAGATTTCAAAACCTCCCCTTCATTCACACATACTCAACACCAAAAATTTAAGACTGAGCCTCAGAAAAAGATCATCTGCTAATTCCCTGGACTACCTTGGAATATGCTCTTTTCACTGCCAGACTCCCAAATTTTTTTCCCTGAGCCCTTTACACACATTGTCCATCTGTATCTCAAATATCCTTGTTCCTGAATTTGCACCTGCTCTTAGTCCAATGCCACAGATGTCTTTTACCAGATGTTAAAAAGCAAAAAATTGTTCTCAGTTGGCTACAGTACAGTTGGTCTTGTCTTGGATACTTTTTATTTAATGTATTTATTTTACTCAGTTAATTCTGTGAGTCTTTCATCTACAAATTCAATGGGGAAAATACTAGTAGTTCACATGAGCATGCAATGCATATTTGCAGTTAAAAGACAAGCTAGAAAACTTAAGCCACTCACGACAAACACACGTCTCTTTTTAATGCAAACATAATAAACTAAAAATTACTCAAAGTTGCATTCTTATGAGTGCAAAAAAAACAGAGGTATGGCTGTTTAAGAACAAGTTCTGATGCCCTCTTGAGTAGCAAATACGGGGTTTTATTAAATACATAAGAGCTGGACAGTGGCTTTGGCCTGGCAAGAAACAGAGGAACGTACTTGAGGAAAAGGAACGCATGGAAAACAACAATCACATATTTTAGATTTTCAATGCTCTAAAGAAACTAACCCCTATTGATTATTTTTCTTCTTGTTTCTTGCATATTTGATCAAAAGTTAAATAATAGCAGAAACTCCAAAACAGCCATCATTAGGCTTCAGAGTCAACAAGATATTGAAGTGAAAGGATTGAATATAGGCCATTCTGAGCTGCTGTCTCCAGTTATTACAGAAGCTAGAGGCAACACGGCATCAATTTGCTGTCAGTCCAAGTGGGGAAGGCTATTTTTGCAATTATATGCTAGAGGCTATTTTTAATGAAGGATTAGAATTTGGAGCACAAGATGACAGCTTCCTAAAACAATAGGGCTTGTTCAGCTGCTGTGAGCCAACATCATTCATCTGCTGAGTCGTGGCCCTGATCCGTCAAAGCACTGGATCTTCAAGGAGACTATTTGCATATTTTTCAGTTTTACTACTTGAGCACCTGGGAGCTTTTTGTCATGGGCAAGAATGCCGCTGCGAATGGCACTGTATGAACACCAGCTAAACAGCCCTGTACCTATCAGTTTACAGCCTAAGCTTTCTTCAAGTTTAGGGTTTGGGTGGATTAGGAACTCCTGTATCTCCTAACTCAGTTCTACTAATGAGATGTTATGAGACAATGGGCAAGCACAGTACTGAGGGTAGGAAATCCTTACCTGAGTAGGGAAAATATGAATAGGAAAATGCAGTTTACCAGCCTGAATCCAAGGTGGAAATTTTTGCACTTAAGAATAAGAATGTGCTCTATAATATTCTGTTTTAGAAAGTGTGATCTCATCTAAGGAGTGTGCAATTTGGCTTCTAAAGCCACCAGGTTCTTTACTATGTAATTAACTTACTCCATTAAAACATACTACAAATTCCTTGGCAGAAAGTAACAGTGTTATTGAGGGTGTAAGCTGGATTCTCAGTTGCCAACCTTTAAGCTTAGTGAAATAACAACCTTAAAATGGGCTTAAATTTTCATTTTTGGAAAAGCACTGTTTCCCTTAGTGTTTTGGCTCATCACAACACAAACTGTTGACATGCACAAAAATCTAATGCAACATGGTGAGTCAAATTATTTGGCTAGTGTCACTCTGCAGAAGTCTGTCACTGTGTTAATACTCAGATTTGATAGATTTTGGAAAAATGTCATTTTGTATACAGTGTTCAAGCTCTTTCTGCAGAGAGTGTAGTGAAAACTATTGGACCTCTTGCATTACATAGAATACTCTAGTAGACAATTACTCTGAAGTTTTATGGTCATAATTTACCGTGCAATTACAGAACATTACATAGAAATATCTGCAGATAAATGAAATTGTATGAAATGAAATTAAATTGATAAATGAATTGTAGCTCAACAGGAACTTGGTGTCTTACAGTGGCAAAAAACAAGAGCACATCCTTGGTATTGTTAAACAGGGGAGGCAGGAACAAGAGAGGGAAGTGGTTTATGGCATTGGTGGGAAGGTCTAGTGTTCATACTCTAAGAAGGAAATGGAAAAATTGGAAAATGGGAAGAAAGCATCACACGAGCTAGAGAAAATGCATTACAGTGAGACACTCAGGAGGTCAGTGTATTTATTTTATTGAAGCAAGACTGAGAGTTTATATGACTTCAGCAGCAAATTCTGTGCAAAATTCCTGAAGAAAGAAGTATAGCAAGAACCTAAAGGTTGACAAGATGAAGCCAAACAATTCAGATCAGAATAAATGTATCTGGTTTTAATTCTGCAGAATGCCAGTCATGTTTGGAAAGTCTGTACCACTAGAAATGGTAGGGTTTTCACATTTCTTGGCCTTTATCATGTGAGATTTGTTGCCTTTCTGAAGATATTATTTCACCAAAGTACAAGTTATTTGGATGTCTATGTATATAATTTGGGATGTATAATGGTCTGTATTAATACAGAAGTCTAGATGAGGTGATCACTTCCTGGCCTTCGATTCTGGCTGTTCTGGGAAAAGAACAGATACTGTTTCTAACAGCATGGGTTTTCTCTCTGCATTAAAACATTTACTTTTAAAATAAACTCATTCTTAAGTGCCTAATTCTGCCCACTGAGTCAAACAGGAGCCTAGGTTGATTAATTCATATTCAACTGTGTCACATCAGATTAGAAAATTCTGCCTACTAGTAGCCAAACAAGGTCACCGCCCTGCTCTACTCAGCAATATATAAACAGGAAATAACAGATAACCACTACTCACAAGAGACCGTATTTCAACCATGACAAACAAGGGGAAAGCATAGCATTATGACAGCAAATGTTCTGTTAATTCTAGAATTAGTCTTCATGAAAGAGCAGTGTATTAGGGGCACTACTCTTCTAGCAAATACAGCTACCTCCTTTATCTGAATCACCTTCAGTCTCTGGGGTGTTAGTAGTGGGACTACATATCAATGAGAGGGGAAAATGTTACTGCAGAGAGGTCGAAGTCATATTTTTCTTCCAGTACTGCTCAGTGTCTACTGGATAAAGACATTTAATTCAGCCAATAAGTAATTATAGGTCACAAAGGAAAAAATAACAGTGTAATAGAGCATAGTTGCCAGTTCAAGCTCTACCCAGCTAGGGCATTCCTTGTATTAATCCAGAAAATCACCACTGAATTCCCTGGATTAGTTCCACTGGTTTCATTGGACCTGTACTCCCATAAGTGGAAGCAGAACTTAGGATATTCTGCGCAATCATTTGTTTAGCATTAAAAATATGCTATATGTTTGCTTTAATTTTTTTTCATTTAAAAAGAACGCAGCTTTATGAACAAACTGAAACTTCAAAAAAGATGAAGCATCCCTAAAGAATTCAGGATGAAGATTACAAAATTAAACAGAAAATATCATTTTTCCTCCTTATACTGCTGTATGATATTTACTGGCTGAAAGACAACTTTTTGTCCAGCTGAGATATACAGATGGCTAGCAGTGAGGAAAATGCACACAGTAAGGAAATGTCTCCAAGTACAATTCTAAAATAGTATTTAGAGCACAATTAAAATAAAATAAAATGCTATGCAATTGAATTAAAATAACCTTTAAGTTGTTATGAAAGTTCAGGAGACCAGAACAGCAGAAGGCAGTAGCCCTCTAGATGGGCATCCCTTGCACTCAGGGTCCTGCTCCTCTCTTATTGAGCACAGGACAGGCAAAGAAGTGGTACCCTTGACGGAATATCATTACAGGAGCATTACAGCCCTAGTGGCACTCATATGAATTGCTCCATACAGGTTTTCGGTAGCTAAAAAGCTGTATCATAAAATTGTCTCATACCCCTAGGTTATTATTTGGATGATACATAATGTAACTTGCTATGGCAAATGAACTACCCCTAGAAAATAGAGTTTATGTCATCCTTCCACAATATATTTATTCCAAATGCATCCTGTGGCTATCAAGTTAGCCAATAAAATTTACTTGTTGTAGAACCTTTGATTGAGTGTACATTTCTAATATGTGTGTGTGTGGCATTAACAGAGACATACACAAAAAAAGAAGTCAAATTTATTAAAAGATGCTGGGTTCACCTAGAAAGGATATCCAAGGCCCCACATCCTGACTGCAGCGAGTGCACTGTCCCATGCAGTGCCATAGCAAAGGAAGTGTTTCAGAGAGAAACTTTGAGGTGAATCTGCCCCATCCCTCCAGCTAGAGAATCAGAGAGTGTGGTTTTTCCCTCTGTACATACAGAGATATAATACCAATACAGTTTTGTGTTCATGGAGTGTAAGACTACCAGAAGCTCACCTGCAGGACAGCCAAGGACAGGTCCTGCCTGACCAACCTGATCTCATTCTATGATCAGGTGACTGCCTAGTGGATGTGGGGAAGGCTGTGGATGTAAGTCTACCTAGACTTCAGCAAGGCCTTTGACATCGTCCCCCACAGCAAACTCCTGGCCAAGCTGTCAGCCTGTGGCTTGGACAGCAGCACTCTGTGCTGGGTTAAGAACTGGCTGGAGGGCTGAGCCCAGAGAGTGGTGGTGAATGGTGCCACATCCAGCTGGCAGCCAGTCACTAGTGGTGTCCCCCAGGGATCAGTGCTAGGTGCCATTCTGTTCAATATCTTTATTGAGGATCTGGATGAGGACGTTGAGTCCATCATCAGTAAATTTGCAGACGACACCAAGTTGGGAGCACGTGTTGATCTGTTAGAGGGTAGAAGGGCTCTGCAGAGGGACCTTGACAGGCAGGACAGATGGGCAGAGTCCAACATGACAGCATTCAACAAGTCCATGTGCCGCGTGCTGCACTTTGGCCACAACAACCCGATGCAGTGCTACAGGCTGGGGTTGGAGTGGCTAGAGAGCAGCCAGACAGAAAGGGACCTGGGGGTACTGGTTGACAGTAGGCTGAACATGAGCCAGCAGTGTGCCCAGGTGGCCAATGGCATCCTGGCCTTCATCAGGAATAGTGTGGCCAGCAGGACCAAGGAAGTCATTGTGTCCCTGTACTCAGCACTGGTTAGGCCATACCTTGAGTACTGTGTCCAGTTCTGGGTCCATCAGTTTAAGAAGGATATTGAGACTCTTGAATATGTCCAGAGAAGGGCAACAAGGTTGGTGAGAGGTCTCGAGCACAAGCCCTATGAGGAGAGGCTGAGGGAGCTGGGATTGTTTAGCCTGGAGAAGAGGAGGCTCAGGGGTGACCTCATTGCCCTCTACAACTACCTGAAAGGTGGTTGTAGCCAGGTGGGGGTTGGTCTCTTCTCCCAGGCAACCAGCACCAGAACAAGAGGACACAGTCTCAATCTGGGCCAGGGGAAGTTTAGGCTTGAGGTGAGGAGAAAGTTCTTCACAGAAAGAGTTGTTGGCCATTGGAATGGGCTGCCCAGGGAGGTGTTGGATCACCATCCCTGGAGGTGTTCAAAAGAGGATTGAACATGGCACTTGAAGCCATGGTTTGGTTAGTCATGATGTGTTGGGTGATAGGTTGGACTGGATGATCTCTGAGGTCTTTTCCAACCTTATTGGTTCTATGATTCGATAAAAAGTGACTAGTGATTTTGGAAGGCTTCTATATGATATATGTATGTCCAGTAGAGACCTCTTCACAGTGACCCAACTTCCAGAAATCAGTTACTCTTCATTTTCTTAGTCTCATGTCTTCCAAAGCTCTCAAGGTGAGTATTCAAGTGCTGAGAAACCTGAAAATCACTACATGCTTTGGAAAAACTTTAGCTAAAAATGGACTTAACTGCAAGAGATTGATTTCAGCTGCTTGACCTCAAACCCCAACAGTAGCCTTTTCTGAGGGCAAGAGCAAGGCTTACTTTCTCTGATAAAGTGTTCTCCAAAAGGAACTCATTGCATCTGACAGAAAATTAACACAGGGCAAAGAAGATCACAAAAGACTATGACCTTTCTCCTATATAAATATTTAATCAGGTACTTGACCTCATTGGATTACAAATTAACAGTAATTGGGACCCAAAAGGTTTCCTCCTCTTAACATTTTTTTTTCAATTGAACATGTTATTAAACTGGTTCAACTATTTTTTTTAATCAGTAGAAGGGAGTTTGTTTCTTATAAAAAAATATTGCCATCCTTCTTACCAGTTTACTAAATCCATTTTTTTCCACCTTTTCCACTTGCAGAAAGTCACCCATCCCACCTAAACTTCACCTGAAGAGATTGTAGACATCAGGCACCATGTTGTTTGTCCTGGACCCCAAATCCCAGACAGCAGGTGAGAAATTTAGGAACCTCTATTAATATTCTTTTCACAGAATTGCAGAATGTTAGGGGTTGGAAAGGACCTCTGGAGATCATCTAGTCCAACCCACCTGTCACAGCAGGTTCACCTAAGGCTACATGACCATCTATACATACACAACTGAAACAAGGAAATTTCCTCCAAAGCTTTTGAACATTCCCAAAGCAGCAAAAGATGGACTTTGATCTAATCTTGAATCTCAGACCCATTCAAGACAACGATTTTCCAGCCTTGGAATTTTGTTTGCATTCATCCTATTAAATAATGGGTATACGTCATAGAGATAATACGGGCAAGCTTGTCCACTTGCAGACCTCATGAGTTCATAATATGCACTCAAGAAAAACTACCACTGATGTTTCCAAGAGGATTTTGATTTGCTCCAGGCTTTCTGACTCCAAAGAAATTTTTCTTTCTTTCTTCATTAGTGTAGCAGTCTTTGCTACTTATATTATCATTTTATCAACAATGCAATTATTCACCTTGCATTTTCAAAAGCTCATAAAGCATACTTAAGAAAGTGGTAAGTGAGGAAACAGCACATTTGTGGGAGAGGACTTTTGCTGGACATAAAATAATTTGGTTCAGCTGTGTGCAAGTTAAAAAAGAAAAAATGCAAATATAGTTTTGTGGGATTGGTTGGGTTTTCTTTATAACTGCAATTCTAAAATGTCTTGGAAATGGCAACTCTCTGTTAGGACAGATTCATTCTTATCTGCAAGGTGCCATGAGCATGTTTAGTGCCCTGCCACATGAGAAAAATCCCTGTGTCACAATGATGTCTGCCCTCTCAAAGAAGAAGAGCCTCATCCCCTGGGAGTGCTTATCTGTATCTTCCATTTCAGTGGGAGTTATGGTGCCCAGTCAGCTCAGTTACAGCCTTTCAGATATAACACAGCCTGACTGACCTGGATAAAAAATGTAAAGAGGAAGCCTATGGAAGGAAGAGCTGAGGATGATCGTATCAATAGCACTAGAAGGTGGTTCACCTGTGAACTTGCCACATAAGTTGCCATAAGTGAAAGGACAACTCAAACAACTGTGGAAAACTGGCCTTCAGGTTAAGTCCGTTGTGCCCCAAGTCAACCTCAAGATCATGATCACCATCATGATCAAGATTATGATCACCAACACTCTGGCAATAGCTAAATGCATGCTAAACACCAGGCCTTTAGACACCATATGCTGCAACAGGCTTATGGTGGACCAGCTGATCAAGGGAAATCTCTGGCTCTTTCATAAGGTGACTTTGTAACTCTAATATAAAAAAAGGAACAGGGATATCAGCCAAGTATTAAAGCCTAAATAGGTTTTCCTTTAAGCACAATATTGATATGAGAAGTTTGTCTGTGAAGTGCATTTACTGGCTCCAATCCCAGAATGTAAACTAGGTGATGTATCTTCACTCCTCTTTTCTGACAGCAGTAATCTTGCCAAAGTCTGGATTTCTGGTCTGGGGCAAACACCTGGTGACTGTTACAGTTCTGTGTCCATTTTGCCTTCTCTAGGCTGTTAGCCAAAAATCACAGTTGTGTGTCATTCTTTGATTAAGGCTTGTCTCTATGTCTCAGATATCTATGAAGATATCTATGGCTGATTTCCCCCTTTTTTTTCCCAGAATTCTTTTGTGCCAAATGTGTTCTGAGTAAATTCTTCCTTATGCAGTGTGTGCTCTGGTTTGCCTCTGGATATCTGTGGCTAAAGACTCATTTGAGCTGCTCATATATAAGCACCTACATTTGAGATTTGAGATACCATAGGGCATCCACCATGGCTTCCAGCTGCCACTCAACAAACATACAGACGTCCTTTAAGTCCTGCATCATTCCTTGGGGATGTTTCAGGTATGTCTGTGAATCTTAAATGGAACAAGAAGCCTACATATGGGCAAGTGAATCAGGCCTTTGATGTCTTATGTTAAAATGCATACACCGCTGAAGCATTTGGGAGTTCAGAATTAGTGAATTGGAGTGCAATAATAACTATTCCCTTCCTTAGCAGTTATGTATCAGTTGTAACATACTTGATCATAGCTAAACATGTGGTCTTTTCAATTAGTTATATGCCTTGAGAGATGCTATGCTTATCCACATAAATCATATCTCACTTCTAATTTTGGAACTTGGAACATATGAATAATATATACAATACAGTCTAACTTACAGAAATCTACCTGATGCAGTTAAACCAGTCTTTATGTTCGCTGTTTATAGCATCTCTCTTCAACTATGACTAAAATGCAGCTTCACTGGTTTATTTTTTGGCTAGTCATGCCAAGGTGTCCTTGTTGATGAAATTCTTCCCTATATTTTCTTTGGCTTTACTGTGGTAACTGCCATTCTTGTACTTTAATCTCCAAATGATCCAATGTAAGCATAAGAAGTGTTGGTTTTTATCATTCTGTGTTTTATCATTCTGTCCAGGGAATTGTAGTATCATTTAGATCAGAGAAAACCTTTAAGATCATCAAGATCAACCATTAATACAACACTGCCAAGTCTACCCCTAGATCATATCCCTAAATACCGCATTTATATGTCTTTTAAATACCTCCAGGGATGGTGAACCCACCATTTCCCTGGGCAGCTTGTTCCAATGCTAATATCCAATCTAAACCTCCCCTGGCACAAACCGAGGCCATTTCCTCTCATCCTGTCACTTGTTACTAACCTCCATCTTGCAACAACCTCCTTTCAGGTAGCAGTAGAGAACAATAGAGTCTAGTCTCAGTCTCCTCCTCTCCAGACTAAACTAGACTTGCATTCTAAACCCTTTACCAGCTTCATTGCCATTCTGTAGACCTAAGTGTACTTGCAGTGAAGCACCCAAAACAATACAATATTTCAGTGGTAGCCTCACAAGTGCTGAGTACAGGAGGAAAATCGCTTTCCTGGTCCTGCTCACCACACCAGTTTTGATACAAGCAAGGATACTGTTGGTCTTTCTGGCCACCTGGGCACTTTGTCATCTCACATTCAGCTATCTGTTGATCACCACCTCCAAGTCCTTTTCCCACCATGCAGCTTTCCAGCCACTCTGCCCCAAACTTGTAGTGCTGCATAGGGTTGTTGCCGTCTAAGTGCAGGACCTGACTCTTAGCCTTGCTGAACCTCATGCTATTGTCCTCAGCCTACTCATCCAACCTGTCCAGATCCCTCTGTAAAGCCTCCCTACTCTTAAACAGACCAACACTTCTGTCTAACTTTGTGTCATCTGAAAACTTCCTGAGGGTGTGCTCCATCCCCTTGTCCAGATCATTGATACAGATATTGAAGGGCAACAAAGCTGGGGAGGGGTTTGGAGCACAAGCTTTATGAGTAGAGGCTGAGGGAGCCGAGGTTGCTTAGCCTGAAGAAGACGAGGCTCAGGGCAGACCTTATTGCCATCTACAACTACCTGAAGGGAGGTTGTAGCCAGGTAGGGGTTGGTCTCTTCTCTCAGACAACCACCAACAGAACAAAAGGACACAGTCTTAGGCTGTGCCAGGGGAGGTTTAGGCTGGATGTTAGGAAAAAGTTCTTCATGGAAAGAGTGATTGGCTATTGCAATGGGCTGCCCAGGGAGGTGGTGGAGTCACCATCACTGGAAGTGTTTAAGAAGAGACTGGATGAGGCATTTAGTGCCATAGTTTAGTTGATTAGATGGTGTTGGGTGATAGGTTGGACTTGATTATCTTGAAGGTCTTTTCCAACCTGGTTAATTCTGTATTCTGTATTATAGATAACTGGCTCCAGTACCGAGCTGCGGGGACCACCACTTGTGATCGTCTACCTACTGGATTTAACTCCATTCATGACAACTCTTTGGGCTCAGATATCCAGCCAGTTTTTCACTCGGTGAAGCATACATCTGTCCAAGGCATGATCATTAATTTCTCCAGGAGCATGCTGTGAAAATATGACTGCTTGCTTAACTCATTCAACTTCCAGCGTAAATACAGAGCTTCATACATTTGTAGAAGGCATGCATTCTCTTACATAGCTCATCCTAGGTCACATGGTTGTTTTTTGTGAACCAAAACATATCTTCTTGACAGAATGCATGCAATTACTAGTTAATGCCCTAGCTGGGTCTCCACACTCACAGTTTCCTCCTAGCCTTTCCAGAGAAAAACTGCAGCAACTTGGCAGCGTTTCACTGAGTCTTTTCTTGTGTTTCATAAAAAGTGATCTATGCTTGGTGTCCTGTCTTTTGATTCTAGACAAAATCACAAAACTTGCTGTGGCTGTTACCTGTTGTACTTAAAATATGCATTCATACAAGTGTCCTGTATCACTGTCAGAGCCCTTGAGGCCTCCACTGTAGATGAGTTAGGCATCATCCGTTCTATGGTCTATTTCTCTCGTTAGCTTGAGATTGACAATTTGGTGTTGTTCAATTTAAGGCTGTTTCTTCTTGCAATTTCCAGTATTCTCCACAATCATTCATGATGTTCAATAGCGGTGCTGCCCCTTTCTATTATGTCATTCACATGTATTTTTATTCCTGGGAGACCTCCTAGTGTTTGGGTTGTTGTGCTGCAATATGTTTCTGGTGGATTCCAAAAGAGATCTCAGGAAGCAACATCTGCAAATTGGTGATTTGAAAGCAAACGTCGAAGCATTCAGTGTCCAGGGGAATCTGCCAAAACCTTCCCTTGGCTTCTGCCATCTCAGCAAACATTTTGTTCCTTGAGAGCAAATGGAAACATTTCCCCTTTTAAAATGATCTTGTTCAGCATCTTGTGGTCACTGCAAAATCTAAGACCAATCCTTTTTGCTATTTTTCTCCACAGCTACAAAGAACAACCCTGTTTTATTGCCCTGGCTGATCCTGTGAATGAAGCCATCTGTTGTCATGTTTTGCTGAACTTTTATTAGTGCCACATGTAAGACAATCTGCATATTCCATTAACTGTACCTTGAATGTCACCAGGTGACCCCTTTTTTTCCTGCAAGAGCACTTCACTTCACGCATTGGCACATTCACGTCTGGTTCAGGTTTGTTCCTGGGGCTATGAATCTACTGCGCTTTGGCACACATTCTCGTGACGAGACCAAGCTTATGCCCATGGACTACTTGCTCTCCTTAGCACATTACCACAGTACCTTGTTTTACTTTTTGTGCCTTTGAACATCAGTGACACTTCACACTTGGCTAGGCCTGGAATTTGTCCCTTGCTTTCAGATTTCAATCTCACCTTTGACTTCTCCAGCTTTATACTTTCTTTTGAACAAGTGTGTTTCAGTTTCTCTCACTTCTTTCATTTGTGCTCCTGGGCCTAATTTGTGCATCACATGGAGGCCATTTGTGCTTTATTTTATTAGCCATTCTTTCAACTTTGCAGCATCTTTCTTTGTTGAGCAAATGCAAAACTCACCTCTGCACACTATTTATTCATTTCATTACCTGCCCTAGTCTGAGTGTTTTTGCAAGAGCGTGGCTTCTTTTCCTCTTCTGATATTGGCACATATACTGGAGGTTTTTTTATATTCATTCACATCAGCTGCAAAAGCTGTTTTTGAATATCTGTTTTAAAAGTTGCTTGCATCTCTCCTACAGACCCCTTTGACTGGTTTTCACAGTCATGGGCTCAAACATTTAGTCTGTGTGTTCAGAGAATTTTCAACTGATTCACCATGAAGTGTGTTGTTTTGAACAAGGGCACTTCTCAAAGTACTAAATGCACATGTATTGGCCTAGTAGTTTTGAGTCTGTGATAACTTGCTCTGTTAGTGATAACGTCTATTCTAAAGGCTTTTTTTTTTACCTTGGGGGAACTTTGATTAAATGCCCACTTTATTCCACTTTGGTCTCATGAAAATGTGGTACTTTTATGCATGGAACTCAGCCCAAATTTTTTCCCCTCTTCTGTTTGATTAGCATTTACAGCTTTCTTATAGCCTCTACATAACTGCCTGAGGTTTCTTCTTACCTTTTCAGCATTTGCCATAATTTTGAAACATTAGAGACTTTTATCTACCTCAGGCACTGGCTCTTTAGCAGGAAGAAAAATAATAAACTTCTATTTGTCTGCTCAAGGAACAGTTGCCTCTGCTTTTCTTTTTGTTTTTCTGGACCCTGAAATAGATCCTCTTGGTGGCCTGCTGATGGGATGCTACCCTAATTGCGTCTCTATGTGATGAAAGTAACATCTCCCATCCATAAATCAGAAACAGCCCCATAAGCCATCCTGTGAGTGATCACTGCATTTCTAGTCCTTATGACTCTACAGGCAATCACAGAAGATTTGCAGACCTGCCAGCCCTCCATCATTTTGTGAAAGTTAGTCCTAATGAGGACAGGGAAATGTCACACTGGATTACACTTCCCTGTATTTTTTTTTTCCCAAATCCAAAGCACTCTGTTTCACATCCTTCTTCTTCTTACCATTTGTCCCCTTTCTTGGGCTCTTAACACCCTGGTTTGCAATGTGTTGCACAGGCAGACCTTCAGATTGGCGTGCCAGTAAGGCAAACTACTAGATTTGGAGCTGCAGCTGAGATGGCAATGTTATACAAGAGGCATCACCTGTAACTTCATACTTTTGGTAATGGACTTTCAGGGGAACCTGTGGCATTATTTTATAAATCAAATTAAAATGACCATAAAAAATGGTAAGTTGTGTAACACAACATTTGAAAGCTAGCACATTTGGATCTAAACAGATGGGCAAGTATTTACTATACTGCACCTAACCTGTGACAACCCAATAGTTTGTCTATCCCTTTCTCTGAAACTGCCTTGCCAACCTTCCTACCAGGCTTTATGGAGCACTATATTTTTTACCAGAACAAAACTGTTTTGTCACCTTTGCTATGTAAGAAAAAACCTCACTGGCTGTCATCTCCATGAGTCATTACTTTTTGTTGGAGTTCTTTGTGTTTCACTCACTCCTCTCTCTGTTTACTGCGTTTTGCTCATACTTGTTACTAGAACACTGACAGAAAGTTTCATATGTGGACCAAAAGCAGCTGAGACATTTGGCTTGGAGTTGTTGTTTGGTTTTGTAGTTATCTTTTGTTTGTGGGGTTTTTTTTCTAGTTTATTGCTTTGGGTTTTTTCAAATAGAAAAATTGTTGTGAAAGTGGTAAACTCTATTCTTAACAAGCCTGGTGTAAGCACTCTGAAGTTCACTTAGTGTCTAATCCTGAGTAGTAAATCAGACCAGTTTATCCTGGAGAAGGACTTGCGATGAAGCTTTGGGATTTTACCTCTCATAACATTCCTTAATAATGTAGCAGGCGGTGGAGGGCTGAAATGCCATATTTAGCCCTTTGAAGTATGCAGCAGGGGTAGGTTGTATTGCTGAAATGAAAGTGAGCATGTCAAAAGGGTTACAGAGTGGGTGGAGTGCTGTGGCGATAAGGAGATAATGTTAGGACCATCGTATTGTGTTGAGTAAAACCTCATCACAAATTTGAGGTTTTTCTGGTGTGCCAAGTACTCTGAGGAAGCATACGTGTGATGTCTGATTTTAAATATATGTGTGTGCACGTGTGTGTGCGTATACATGTATTAAAAACCACACAAAGTATGCATACAACAATGACACCAAAAAATAATCCTGATGTACTCTAATTCCCTTGTAGTGGATTGTCCACTTTTTTTTTTTTTTGCTTTTGGAAATGAAAGAAACAAAATTCCAGCTTTGCACATCAGATAGTGAATTGTCTTTCATCTTTAAGTCTTTATTCTCAAGAGTTTAGCCTTATTTTAAGAGTCAAAATATTTGCTGCCAAAGAGGGGGGTGGGGGGAGGGTAAGTGTTAATCTTAAACCAGCCCAATCATGTACCTGTGCTCTAACACTAGAGAATCTCTTGGTACATCTTTCAAAATCACGCAATGGACTTATGCACCTGCACAAATTTCCAAGAGGGAATTGAAGGATTAGGGGGTGAGAGGGGGAGGTTCAGGTTGGATGTTAGGAAGAAGTTCTATACAGAAAGAGTGATTGCCCATTGGAATGGGCTGCCCAAGGAGGTGGTGGAGTCGCCGTCATTGGAGGTGCTCAGGAGGAGACTTGATGGGGTGCTTGGTGCCATGGGTTAGCTGTTTGGGTGGGTTGGATTGGTTGATGGGTTGGACGCGATGATCTTGAAGGTCTCTTCCAACCTGGTTTGGTTTATTCTAAAATAAATAAAGAGGGAGGGAAATGCTGTCCAAAATGAGGCATCAACTTTTAATTTTGCAACCAGAGATAAATTTAAATTTAAATTTCATTCAGTGTAAATATTCTCCAAAAGTTCGCATTTATAATGTCAACAGTAAGTGTGAACTTCCTTGAAGCCACTACCATGCAGATGTTGTAGTGTAAGAACAGCAAGTGAGAAAAGCTCAGAAGCAAAAATGTAAGATCAACTGTCCATATGTGTTACCCAATAGGAATGAAAAAATCAAACTAACACAAATAATGAAAAGTAATTTTTTTTCCCCAAGTGTTTACCTCCTTTGTGTTATTTTAAAAGTGTTTTTTAAAATTCATTTTGTATATCATTTTATTGCTGATAATTTTCCCATAAGAATTGTGCTTCATTTTAACAGCATCCACAGTCACACCCTTTATGCTAAAAATCTTGTTCCTCTGCATGAGCCTCTCTTCTGCTGAAGTACAAATATGCAACTGCCGTGCAAGCAGCCCATCCCACTGTGCATTTCACTTGTGCATTGAGTGTTCTCTGTAAATAAGAAAAACCTACAAATTCCTAGCATCCAAACAATTGTATCTTTTAATGTAGAAACTCAAGCTAAGGTCTAGAATAGGCAGATATTAAACATGATTAGTCTAAACATATGCCTAAGGACAGCTTTATGGTAATTCCACATATCACCCCCTCCACAGTCCATTGAGTTAAAAGCAATAGCAAAACCACAGAAAATGCCATTACATTGTTTTGAGAAAAACAGCAACCCACTGTCTATGAAAATTTAATAACCATTGACTTTTTATTATTATTTCTATTTCTTACTGTGAATCCAGGACAAACTTTTATTTGACAACCATATGTCCTTTAAAAGAGATCCATAAGTCTTCAAATAACCCAGACTGTTCTTCCTGCTCTCTTCCCCTCTCGCTCTCTCAATCTCTTTCTGTCTCCCTTTTTAATGCCCACATCTCCACTATCAGGAACAAATATGATTTCTGATTGAACATCACTTTATTTGCCAGTTCTGTGGTCTTTTCTTATCTTGTTCCACACTTCTCAGGCTTTGTGGTTAAATTATGTATTAAGGTCAATGTCAAAACACGGAAGATCTGTAATCTACAGGGAGCTCCCTTTTATTCGTTATTACAGTGAAGGCTGAGCGCAACTGTCAGGGAGCTTGGGATGTGCTCAGCATGGAGGCTTGCTACACAGCAGGGCTCTACAAAGCCTCTCTCCTTGTTCTCCCAGGACGAACCCTTGATAGATTTACCCAGATAACCCATCTCACTTTAAAGCTCTCTTGTCTCTACTTCAATCTGAAAGCTGTCAAGTGCACCTATATAGTAATGTCATAAATCAAACGTAAAATGTGTACACTGGAGACACTGCGAGTGTCATGTATTCACTTGTACTTTGAGATCTTCTAAAGTAAAATGGTGTCAGAATAAGGAAGGCTGGGAGGAATGTTTTTTTCCTTAAAAATGACAGAATATTTGAAAAGGCTTGCTGTAAACTTTTTTAACAAAAAAATAATGAAAAAAAACAAACCAACTTTTGTTGTTAGAAAGCCAAATTCTGGTTTATCCTAAATTAATCAGGGACAGCTATTTGGTAAACATTAAAAAAAAAAAAAAAACAAACAAAAAGTTGCAAGATATCTGTAAACAATGTGATTTAATGCAAGACCATGTATTGATTTTGTTTCTTTGGTTTTCTTCTTGACAAGCATTTGTCAACATGGATTTGTATTAGTTCCCAGGTTTGTTTATTAAAGACGCATCATTCCTCCCCTGAACTAGAAACAATTCTCTTGCAGTAGAAGTACAACATCAAAGAGGGATCCTAAAACAAGAATGCCAAGCATGACAAGAAAGAAAAGGAGCCCTCTATGTGGAATGCTCCACCACTGAACTTAATTCTTTTCTTATCCTCAGATAAAGAGAATTTTAATTTTTCATTGGCAGAAAAGGCTTACTCTTTCTTATTCTTGGAGTCTGCATTTTGTTTTTCTTGTGGGAGGAAAAAGTTGCATTTGCAACATCCAGGTTGCCTCACAATTAGGTATCTCCTAGCAAAACATTCATCAAAAGAGGTCCTGTAGTTCAGAGTTTTTTGACTTTTAATGTTACGGCTCAAAATGCATTTATTTTAAAGCCTGTTTGCATATGGCACTTAATTATGGTACCTGTGAATCAAACTGTATTGCGAGGTCATTAATCTGTGTACTCCATAATGCATCCCAAAGAAGTTTGACAAGTTTACATCACTAATCTGCAAAGAGCACTAGCATAACTTGGAAAGAATCTCACCTATAGAAGCCCTAAAATAGGACTCTCTCTCCTTTTAAATCATTTGGATGTGAAAAGTATCCAGTTCAGCTGGGATCCAGAGTGTGTGTGCTTTCTGGTGGAGGGCAAGGGGAGGCCCAAGAGGTGTTCAGCACTGGAGACAGATGTGCAAGCCTGATCTATAAACCAACTGATGCCAAAGGTCACCCTGGAGGGTGCCAGATTTTTTAGGCTGGGGAACCAGCCTGAACAGGATGTGATACTGCTTTTTTCATTCCCTGTTCTAGTGCTGGCTGCAAATCTCTGCAGCTCCTTCACTAAACAGACCTATGATCTTCCCAGGCCCATGGAGGTACTTGAATCTCCTGAAACTATAAAATCATTCATCTTTATTTCTTTGTATATCATGTAATATTTCAAAAGGCTTCAAGTACAAGCGATGACTCCTTCTGTAGTCTGTACTATTAACACAGACAGCATTGCTACATGAACTGTAATTTTCGTACTTTTTAAATCTCTGCCTTTTGTCTTGGTGTTTTGTTTTTTTTTAAAGCCTTTTTGCATGATGGCATGTGTTTCATCCTGTTGGAATTTGATGCACAAATGCTCTGCCAACAAGATCTCAACATCATCTCTCATGACCCATATCACAAGAACATGAGTGACCATGCTGGGTCGTTTGCCCAGTATCCTGTCTTCTTCATCTTTGGCCAGCCAAAGAGCATAGAAAAAAAAAATCAAGTGATACGTCCACCAAACTGCTCACAATCCCCAACAAATTATCATTTAACAGCCAAATATCATCTCTTTATATTCAATAGACATCAATGGACATTTCTTCCATGAGTTCAATCACTGTGTCACTATTTCAGTTTAAGCATCCAGAGAAGTTCCACAGCCCAACTACACGGTGTCAAGAAAAGTCTCACTGCACTTTTGAATACATTACCCAAGACCCAGGAATGATAAAAAGCACCTGTCTTAAAGGGACCCAAGAAGCACTAGAGTCTGTCTTGTCCTATTGTCATCATCTGGAATCTTGATTATTCCAAGCAGGAGACAGCTTTGTACTTTGTACTTTGAAGTGCATCTAGATCTACAACTCTATTAGTCTTGTTGTGTAGAAAGACAAGTTTCTTATGAGAGCAGTCCCAATGTGTGTATCTCCTTTATTAGAAGAATTTTTCCCCTTCCCTCTCAAATAGTTTATTCATTACTGAAAATACAAAAATCTGGGGAAAAAAAAGAAAAAAAGCTTTTTCCTGTTATCCTTCAGCCAGATTTCTTTGGGGTGATCCTCAAGAAATGGTAATATTCTGTGCTACTGAAAAGTAAATTACTGTGATTCTGTGATCTCACCAACTGTATCTCTGTGTTACAGGTTTAAATTGGACTAAAGTGGGCATTGGCTATACAAAAGAAAATATCTTGCCTGGATCCTTAAGTGAATGAGTCTTTGTACACCTCCTCTTTGTACACATTCTACTGAAGCTGGTTATTAGCAAAATCAAAGATTTGCACGTTGAGAATCATGATTTTCCACACACAATAGATATATATACACAGCTGTGCTTTTAGACAAAAGCATCTAAAATTTGCACAGAAAATGCCCTCTTCTCTAAAGCTAGTCATTAGAACTGAAATAATTTCACTTTAACTGTCCAAGAACAAAATACAAACCATGCTCAGACTTTGCTGACTTCTTCATCACAGAAAAGTTCTTGTAGCCTATGAAAAGGAACTCTGTGTTTCAAGAGTACCTTGAGCTGGTCTGCTTAATGCAATAACTAGTCTAACATGACTTTTCCCCCTTTTTGTTTTTAATAGGAGAATAGTCAGTTTGTTGATCAATGTTCTTTTTGTAAAGGTCAGAGGGTATATACTAAAAGCTCATGGTTGCATTTTTATCAGCAGTAGCCGACCAAGACATAAATGAACAGTCAGAAATACAAATCATTTTATCATCTACCATCCATACTTTGCATCTTCAAATTCTTTTCTGTGTAAATACTCCTAAGTGGCACCAACAGTATAGAAAAGTCCCTGAAACCTCTGCATATTTTTTAACAGGTCACTCCATAGAGCAAGTTTAGGCTTTGTTTTTATATTCTCAAGCTGTTGAGTGTCAGGTTCACCGATGCTCCAAGTTACATATATGCTTTCCGCTTCAGAAGGGAAAGCCATGGTGCAGCTGAAGCAAACCCTATCTGAAGAGCCATGAAAATAACTTCTGACTACCAGGCCTAATTAATGCCTCCATGCTGACCTCTACATCCAGCCCATATCAAAAATGTTACAGCAGAGCTGATTCAACATGAACTCAAGATCAGGCAAGACCTGGTATTAATGAATACTAATGAACAGTAATTACAGGAACTCTGCCACAGGAACCCATTGCAGAGACATATGCTAATGGGCTTTACACAACCAGGCACAGGACTTCATATCCACTAAGAAACTTCTACAAGACTAAAAGCAAAAGAATCACATCACATGCAACCCAGGTTCCTCCAACACCCCCTTATGCCTAACATCCAGCTTCTGTCCCCTGTTACAGGCCAGCTCAGGTCCAGCTCTTCTAGTTTCCTTGGAAGGCAGAGGGGGTCATTTGCATCAAGTTGGTGGCTAGGTTTACTTTTCTGCTCTTGTTTCTCCCTCAAGACGGGCAAAATACTACCTGAAGAAGGGAAAGGGATTTTAGTAACACCTGTCTTGGTCTGTAATAATTGTGCAAATAATATTTGCCAGCGGGAAGACGTAACAGGAGGACAGATCAGAGTATGACATCTGCGCCCTCTCTGACATAATTAATGGAAAAATTACCCTCCAGCAGGAACATGAAAGATATCTTTAAATATGGTGGTTGTCAGTTTGAGAACTCTCCTCCCTTCTGTAATGTCCAGTGCTGGTCCTGTCTGACTGAGGGTAGTCTGATCTCAGTGAAAGTTGCTCCCAAGATCATAGAGTCATAGGATGTCTTAGGCTGGAGGAGACCTTAGAGGTCATCCAACCCTACCTCTCTTAGCCTTTCCTGCCAATAAAGAGCCACAAAAGTAAATGTAACAAGCCTTTGAGTGAGCTGTTTATGAAACAAACTTACTGTTCTGGACTAGTGCAAGAGGTTAAGAAGATAAAATTAATCAGGCTTAGGGCTGAATTAAGTATCTAAAGCTGTGAGTGTTGGGCAGCATGGAGAATACCCCAAATTTAAGCTTGAAAAGGGTTTATCTGTTCCACCCTAGACTCACAGATACTTGATTTGCACAAGCTCCACGCCTGTATTTTTAAGGCCTCAGGTCTTGAAGTTATATAATTAAGATCTCAGCTTTCATTTTACTTAGCGAGCAATTTTCTAACCCTGGTGTATGTGGGCAAAACTTGTAAATAAGATTCACATGAATGCTAATGGCTCTACAACAGAGTGCTAATAAAAATGTCTAGTGTTCACTGACTTGTTTTAACTATGAGATTTGAAATAATCTTCTCTTTGGAGTAGGTGTTGCATTGTAACACTTAAAACTTAGGAATATGCATGGGCTTCATAGAGATTCTGCTAAGAATGCTGCCTGCCAAATGTTTTGCACTCATCTTTGAGTACACAGGGACTGGCCCTACTGTCTCCCCTGAATTCTTTTGGTTACCAGGGTGTTGCTGTTCATACCTCACTGAGACTGTTTAACATGCCCTGAATTTGTCATGTGTTAGTTGTAACTTCTGTGCTGGTCCTCATGCCCATAAATACAGGGGGTTTTCTGCCAATTTCCGTGGGGACAGAAAGCAAAGCAAAAGCACAGTGATACCCAGCATGTTTATGTCTTCACTTAACTGCTCCTGATTTTAAGATTTGGGAGGGTTTGACTTTTACCTAGTGAGAAATGATAGCACAGAATATCATTTCCTGACCTAAGGAAGAGAAAAAAATGACATGAAAAACATCTGTATGCTGGGCCCTCTAGGGTCCACTTACACTAAGGAGCTGTGGTTAGCACTGCCAGTTGTCATGTACCCAGCCACCAGCTTAGTTGTCATTTAGCACTCTGCTCAGATCTGTTGTTCTTTGTGATATTTTTGTGTTCAGTTCTTTTACAAAGGTATTTTCTGTCTCTGATTCTCAGTCTCCACTCCCTTCCCCTCTCTCCATTTGCCCTTTTGGTTCTTCTGCCTTTAGAGTTCATTGTTTGGTGAGCTGGGAATGGTGAGAATTTTGTGTTTTGAGGGGTCATTTTACCTAGTGTGTTCACTCAGGAAGAGTGCTGGCTACATCTGATTACATTTAAAAGTTTCTAGCCTTCTCACTAGAACAGAAATATTTCAGGTTTTTCTCCTTTAAATAAAAGCCTAAGCTCTACGGAATCTGAACCTACCACATCATCCAGAGAACAGCATCAAACAATAGAGCTATCCCATGGGTGAGCTGTTTGACATCTGGTTCTTACTTCTTTACTTTTCCATCTCCTCTCCAACCTCCTCCCTTTTCTTATCCCTGCTGTGTTCATATCTTGCTAACTAAAATTGAACTAAACATGACATCATGATGTACCCCTAATGGTCAGTAGAACAATAGGTGTATTTGTCAGCTGTAACTATTTAGGAGAAATATCCACCTGCCAGCTGAAAGACCTCAATACATTTGACCTTCAGTCTGAAACAGAAAGCAACAGAGTTGTTTTGCTACCACCCCGGCAATGCATGAAAATCCATATTCGTTGTCCTCTGGGATGTTAGCAGAGCTATCCTGTTTCAAGAAGTTAAGGGGTTCTATACTTTCCTTGTCTCTTGACCAGCATGTTTCTGCTTATAATCTGGAACAGCTCTTGCTCATTTAAGTACCTCCTGACATTCCCTGGGTTGCAGAATTTACTAATTTTTTTTTTCCCATGCAGAAATGTAATCGTTTGGAGTTTTTTTCCTCGTTGTCTGTTGTCAAAAAGTAAGAAATCAGTTAAACTACAGGTGACTGTATCTGACTGGATTACTTCTGGAAAAGATCCACAGTATCTATAATTAGCTACCACAAGCTGAAGCTCTGTTTGCTTTGGCTCTAGAGCTGCTCTTCCTCATCTGTTCACCAGAACAAAAGCTTTTCCATCAGCCAGCAAACAAGCTGTTAAGTTAGAATTAGATTTTCTTGATCGTGCATGTCTTACAGATTTTAATGGATTAACACTGTTGGTCATCTTCATCAATGTGTGCTTTTCTTCCAGGTTTTTCTCATTCAACTTTCCTGTAGCTGATAAATCCAATGCAATTCTCAGTGCTAATAGGCCAGATTTCAGTGATACAAAGGAGGTACTCTGTGAAGTCTCTCAATTCAACCATAAAACATTGCAAGCACTCATTAGCATTTTTAAAACTATTGAAGAGCAATCAATGAAGTACAACACCTGTTAAAGCCAACTTTTAAATACCTGCTTGTTTCAGTGGAACCAGCAAGTACAACTGATGGAAACTGCCCTGTTACCAAGGTCATTCACTTGTCAAGCGCATAGTCCTAGAGCTTGATAATTTATCCTTAGAGCTGTTTGGTGCTTAAGTAGACTTTAAGGAGGTGGAGTTGAATCTTTTGATATATGAAATCCTAGCTGACACTGGCCCTAAATCTTGTCAGCTGTCCATTTCTTCTAGCAGAGGGGGGTTTCATTTGCAAAGACTGTAGTGGCTAAAGTCAACATTAAGGGCAATTTAATGCATCCTACTTGCTAAAAATCAGGTACAGATTCACTAGAGGACAGAGAAGGACAGGAGCTCTCAAACTCTCAAGGCCACTGAACCATAGACACACTCCTAGTCGCATGATCCTACAACTACATAGTAACTGTAAATGGCTCTGAGAAACTGTCGTATCAGCTTGCCCAGTCAAAGACATCAGTCCTCCTTATAAACTTTAACTAACTTGCAACCTTACATCCATACAGACACCATAACACAAACTATTTCATATCATAACTGGTTCAGTATTAATACAGCAATATTCCTGAGCTGTGTATTCTCAGTACTTTAGGGGGGTTTGGTGGTTGTTGTTTCTTTTGGGTTTTTTCAAGAGGTGTTTAGGAATCTTACATAGTGCTTTAAAGTTATTAAGTCATAAAAGAACAGGGTGTCATGGCAACTTTGGTACTACCTATAACCTTAATTTTCTTTTAAACTATACTGTGCGTGACTGAAAATGGAAAGAAATTATTTCAGTCCTTTGAATACTTCTATATCCACACTGCTAAAGCTACGTATAAGAAGAACCAGATCTGTTTGCACATCAGTGATAAGCTTTGCCAGAAAGATTCCCATCCCACCTGGTAGCTCTTTATCATACCAGAAGACAAAAACAAAAACACAAAAACAAAAACACAAAAACAAACAAACAAACTTATTTTCTACCTTGTCCTGTGAATAGCATGTTAAATTTGAGACTCTTGAAAGCTGACCTCTTTTAAAAGATCATCTGCCATTTCTAAGGTCTTTCTTTTTTCACATGGTGAAACTTCATATGTATTTGTGAAGGATTCCAGGTTTCAAGGAATCTTAGAATAGCTGCTGCTTCATGCCTAACAAAAAGTTTCTCTGAATGAGTAATAATCAATCACCTGTCTTGTTTATCAGCATGTGACCAGTGCAGTATGTACATTAAATGCTTAAATATTTCAAAATACAGTATCTTTTAAGCCTAAGTGGAACTTAGCTTCAGCCTTAAAAGTCAAAATAAACCCAACAACGTGCACTGCTACTCTCCTCAGCCTGCTTCCTATGTCATGTTACTCAAAGGGTAGCAGGAATATTAACAAAGCTCCACATTTCTCTGTAAGATCAGATATCACTGTACTCTTAAAATATTGTGGAACTCTTGAGGGATGAGAGAGTTAAACCATTTTAACCACATAATACATCAGTTCCAGATTGGGCTGTGAGCATTAAAACTTTGCAGAACTGGGCTGCAAGTTAGCTCAACACATTACTGACAACCTTTAAATTATGTGGTAAGCATAAAAACTTTTCATGTCCCAGCAATGGAAATAAATCAGATAATCAGTGAGCAGGATTTTACACAGTATTAGTCATGAAACATTTGAGGAATTCATATTTTAATGAAGGATGAAAATAGGTCTTGAGCTTGAAATTCAAATCCTTGAAGACCAGCCCAAGGTTATCAAGACAAAGGTCAAGTCAAGGTGAAAAAGCATAGATCTTGCAAGGCAAGTCACAAAGCACTGCACAACTACAATCCAAGGCAGAGTAGAATAAAATATAGAGTATGCCAGATGTAGCTGTTTTAAAATACTAAGGAAAACTATATTCCTATAACTCTTCATCTGACATCACCCCAAAACTAGTAGAATCCAACATACCTTTCTTATTAATAGCTGGTTATGGGAGTGTTAAGCTGTTAGCAGTTATTACATCATCAAAGAAGAAGTTGCTTTAATATACTGTCAGAGAAACATGCACTCCTTAAATATTCTATAAAGGAACAAGAACAACATTGTGAGGAGGAGCAAATGGTGCTTTAAGATACATCTTGATGATATCTTTGTATTGCATCATTCAGGTCTCAATGAGCACGTGCTTAAAGTAACATTGAAATCACTGAAGTTTCTGGGCTGGAAGTTGACCAAAAGAAGTGTATTGTGAAAATGAATCACTCATTTTTTATGCTGTGCCGTAGATAAAAAATGAGAAAGATCTGGATTTCATAATCAATGTTGAAAAAATTAATTCTGTAGATTTAGTGAATGGTAAGAATGGTTCCTTATCTTTGTGACTGCTTGTAGAGCGCTGTTACATGCGGATGAATGCCAAAGAGTTTTTCCACTGACTTCACTGTGCCATAGACTAGGTCCTACAGTGCTGGAGTCTAATTTAGTGACAGGCAGATCAGTGAGTTTTTAAGAATCTTTAAAGATGTGATCACTCAGGCTCAGTGTTCTCATGTTTCTTTATACAATCATACATCAGTACTATTGTGTTTTACTGCTTTTGACAGAGAATACTACAACAGCATTTAGAAATAAAATATCTTCAAAGGGTGGTCTTTAGACATTGTCTCCAAATCCATGCAATGTTTGAATGTCCAAATTACAGGAAAATAATCTCCTTCCCCATTAATTTTATCATCGTCAGTTATCTTTCAATTTATGTCATTATAAATCTCCTGCAGATAAACCTTACCTTGAATTACCTGGTCATAACATATCTAGTAATTTGCCAGACAGAATTAATTATACTGGTGGTAATTTAATTTAAGCTTTTATCCTGTGGTGCTGAAGTTTCCCACTATGTGTGCAAATGGATATCTGTTAGTAATATGGGAAGAAGTTCTGTCAAGAACCTCCAAATTTCCAGTTTTGTGCTGGAAAAAGCTATTAGAAGTCTTCCTGTTGGGCCATGGAAATGCTGTATTTCTCTATGCCCCTGCCTATAATCTTGCTTACACCTTTAAGCCTCTTTCTTTAGACAAACAGCATGTTTCACAGCTGGCAACACAGGGGCAGCCTCCAAGTATATCCAAGTTTCCACACTGAAGGCACATATGTTCATTTTGGAAGGCTGTTAATTGTTACTCATTCATCTTCACCCTAATGAGGATGGGAACTTGTTAACATTAGAAGAGGGACTGTATTTCACTTATATACCCATATGTCCTTAAATTTATGGAGGTCCAGGCTTAAACCAAACCTGCTGAGGCAAACTCTTGAAAAGAAAAATTGTGCATGTATATGTATATGTGAATAATTATATTGCAAATGTATCATAGAATCATAGAATCAATAAGGTTGGAAGAGACCTCAAAGACCATCAAGTCCAACCTATCACCCAAGACCTCATGACTACTAAACCATGGCACCAAGTTGTCTAGGGACATCCTTCCTCCTCCATGAAGCTTCCAAGAAGCAAAAAATCTTTCTTTCCAGTCCTTTTGGAACCTCTTGAAGGAGATCTAAGGAGGTGCTGGTCGTGACCATGATGGTGCCACTGGTGCCACTCCTCACAACTGTGTTTTTGCAGGCACAGGGAGAATCTGGATGGATGACGTCTCCTGCAGCAGGACAGAGGAGAGCCTCATGCACTGCAGCTTCTCTGGCTGGGGCAAGACCAGCTGTGGGCACGCTGAGGATGCCAGTGTGAAATGCCTGACACCGTGAGGCAGGGGGTTGGACACCCCAGTCTGGCTGGGAGAGGTCCAGGGGGACTCCAGCCCACCCCATGGATCTCACTTGTGCTTTCTGAAATGGGTTTATTATTAGAGAAATGAAAGCTTCTTTATTACTCTTTCCAGTTATGAGGCAGCTGTGCTTGGTGGGGGTGGGAGGTGGGGCAAAGAGCGATGGGGATCCAGGAGGGCCTGAGGAGGATGCAGAGTAGGGGTCTAGCTTTGTGCTGCATGCTGGATTGGGGCACAGCACACCCTGAGGTGCCTGAGCATCCCCCCCAAGCTTCTCCACCTTTTTCCCAGGAGACACTATCCACAAGGCCATGGAGACTCCCCCAGAAATCCCTATGAGGGCTTTGGAAACCTCATGAAGACCCCCTCCAAATGGTTTGGAATGTTGCTAAATCCCAGAAACATCCCTCCTGCCATGGCCTGGGTGTGCAACAGAGAGCCTCCCAAAGAGGCTGGCAATCCCATGGAGATTCCACAGAGACCTCCTTAAGGGCTTGGTGATTCCACATGAACTCCTTAAGGGCTTGGTGATTACACAGAGACCTTCTTAAGGGCTTGGGGCTCATGCTGCACTCCAGAGACCCCCTCCACACTGACCTCCCCAAGGGCTTGGAAACCTCAAACACCCTGGTTCCTTCTCCTATACCCTCCAAGGCCTTGAAGACTCCTCATAGATGACCCCAAGGCTTTGGGGACCCCACAGATATGTTGTCCCCAGGGATGAGGACCCAACAGACACGTCCCCCCAAGAACAACCAGCACCAGAACAAGAAGACACAGTCTCAAGCTGCACCAGGGGAGGATTAGGCTGGATGTTAGGAAGAAGTTCTTCCCAGAAAGAGTGATTGGTCATTGGAATGGGCTGCCCAGGGAGGTGGTGGAGTCAACATCACTGGAGGTGTTTAGGAAGAGACTGGATGGGGTGCTTGGTGCCATGGTTTAGTTGATTAGATAGTGTTGGATGATAGGTTGGACTCAATGATCTCAAATGTAGGAACTTTTGTTTGTTGTGTGCCATACCAGGACCTGCTTGAGGTTCTTCAATCTCTCCACCTTTTATAGTCACGTTCACTAGTTATAGGCCATTCTTCTAGGCAAGCTGATTGAGCAAAGCAAAGTATTCCAAGACACTAAAGATTTTTGCTTTCACCTCTCTGATTTCTGAGGGAGGACTGGTGAGGTGAATGATTGTATTACAGAATATGACTGCTGATGTGAAGAAAAATCTGAACAGCTGCTTAGTACCTGATTTCAAATACAAAAGCAGAGACTAATTTCACAGTGCTTCCCCACCCCCTTAGGATACACAGCTCTTGGGAAAAAATTATTACCCAATGCTATTTCTGGCATTCCCCACAAAGATGCCCTCTTACTGAGGGCCTTATGAACACACAACTGCCTTCTAAGAGTGGCAAAAAGCCAGGAAATTAGAAGGATAATAACATATGAGACCTTTAGAGAGAGCTTGTGGCAAGAACAAGATGAGAATTAAACTGGAGATCTCAGGCCTGTGTTTTATCTGTTGATAGCAATGCTCAGGTCTCAGGGAGCACCTGATCAGTGGTACCTTCTGGTCTACAACAGAAAGTTAAAGTAAAGGCAAAAGCCTTGACAGAAATTTGTAGCTGCCGGTAACACAAAGCCACTGAGGGACAGTATATTCCCTTTTTGGTTGTGCAGCTGAGAGCTCCTGCCTGATCCAGAAGTGTTGTCAGTCTGTGCATACAAAAGAACTCTCCAGAGATTTGGCACCAAACTTCTACGTAATGCCTCCCTTTGTTTTGCCACTAGCCTTTCCATGCCTGAAAGTATTGCAGATTCAGAGTATACAGCGAAATCCTGCCACCCAAAACAATGGAGGAAGAGCAGATTTACCCTCTAGTCAGCCTCTGACTGTACTGCACTGTCCCTGCAGATACCATTCTGCTCTTTTCCCGCTGTATCCATACTGTCAAAAGTGATAAGCCAAAAGCTTTCTTTTACGCAGCTGAAAAGAGGTATTTCCCAAGTCTCCCTTCAGATTTGATTGTACCATTTTTATCACAGATGAGATTAATGTATATATGCAAGCACTCTTCATTCTAGCTTCTCTATTTTTTATTAAAACAATAATTTCTCAATTTTTCTGTAACTTCTTTCTACTCTTAACAAAGATCTTCCTGTTTCTTTCTCTGTTTCTTTTCTTAACTCGAGTACTCGATCCAATTAAATTATCATCTTTATCAAGTATTTAGCATGAAGAGTCTTACTGCTTAATACATGCAGTCATCTCTTTCTTCTGTCCAATACTTAGCTTTTTCTTCAACTGTTTGTACCTTGAGGAAGATACATATTTAATCAAAAGATCCAGTAACACATTAAACACATACCCCCTCCTACCTTCAAAAGATCATACTTAACCCCCTCTTAATTTGGTGAGGTATGCAGCCCTCATCTAGTTTCTACTGAAGACAATAAAAATATAAATTCTATCTCTAAAGAAGATAATACAAGCCCTCGACGAGCAACTACAGCAAATCCAGGGCACACCACAAGGAGGCAGCATTTTCATAAATGGAGGAAGATGCCAGCTTTGAAGCTTTCAGTCTGATGCTCTTGTGCTTAAAACCCATTAAAACTATTCTTTAAACAAAAAAAAATTAGAGAGATAAAAAGCTCAGAATATTATGTGACACAATATAACCGATCACAGCAATAAATCAAAGATTCTGACTGTGATTACAGATATTGTCTCCTATTACCTGCAAAAGAAAATATAAGCCAGATATCCTATTTTGTATCCAGAGTGTCTCTAGCGGCTTAGCAGCTTTCTAATGAATATCAGCTTAAAATAAGCTCATCTCCTTAGAGATCTGCTTCTGTGAAGGCAATATTCCCAAAGAAAACCCATGACTGCTAAGTAACCTTTGTTATACTCATATGGCAATGATCTATTGGCCTAGGAAATATGTACATTTTGTATAATTCTCAGTAAAAGGCAATTTTTTCCTGGGAGTTTTTAAAAACTATCCCTTCAAAATCTTGATGTAAAACTAATTCTCTTTCCTGACTAACAAAAAATATTGCTGCTGTAGAGGAGAAACATCAATGACTGTGACAGTAAGCTCAGCTTGATTTGAAAAACAGTAGAAGAAAGGAAGAAGACTGTAAGAGAAATATATAAATGTAGTACTTCTAAAACAATCTACTTAGATGGTGTGTGAAAGCTTTTAAAATCTTGCATGTGAAAGATGAGCTTTTCCACTTATGTGTACTTTGCACCAATTTATAGTGAAGAATCTTATCAGGCTCATGAAATAATTTTTATTCATCCCAGGAAAGCTGTTAGAATGTTACCACATAGTACCTTTTACTAAATAAATCACATGAAAAGCAAACTCATTATTTTACTACACTTTTCTGACAGCGACAGTGCAATAATGGGAAACTTTTTCAGCAACTAATATGTATCCAGCATAATTACAATATTTAATAGTTTAGTTTTGGTATATTTGTTACTCACCTCATTATCTTCCCATAAATCTAGATCATCATATTTAGTGATATTTCAAAAATCCTCTATCCGTGTTGAAAAGTTTCAAGCAACAATCTTTCTCTTGCTCTTTCGGTACCTCTGGATTCTGTTGTTTGATTAGTGGATGCCCTGTCCTCATTTAAATATGCTAAAATACTCACCTCTTCTGATTAGCAGAGTCGGCCATGCAAAGCTTTTGTGTTGCACTTTCTACTGATTTGTACTGTATTACACTGAGATCCAAGTACGTGTCTGCTCTTTTCTGTTGAACTCATTTATCTTTGATGGTCAGCCTCATATGTGCATTTGGTGTCAAGTGTTGGAGAAAGAAGCAGGTACAAAAATGCCTCTTCTCCTTACTCTTAATTTTTGTACTGAAGGGACTGTGGATTCAATGCCTAGCAATTGCCTTTCAAGTCAGCAGCAGAACCAGAGATAATTATCAGAGTTTGGATTTGAAAACTCTGTGCCAGACAAAAGGCTTCTTGACAAGTCTGCCTCTAGGGGATGGGAAAATGTAGCAGGATGAAAATCACAGTGGCCTAGTAGAATGAGAAAGTGTTGTCTACAAGCAGTTCTTGGGTCAAGCTCCCATAGTGGTTTCCAGATATTGCTGGTACCATTCCCCATCCAGAGTAGGGAAGGGTTGAATAGGTGCTCTGTGTCTTGCTGTGTCAGCATTTCTAGGGTTTCCAATAAAATAAAAGAATTTCTGGCTTTTTTTTTTCCTGCTGGTTATCTTTCATTTTAGCTGATTTCAATGCAGTAAAGGGCTGGAGCTGTAGTTACTATGCACATATCCCCTTCCAAAGCATAGGGTAACACCTGGTTCACTGAGCCAGTCGGCAGCTTAGATGGTAAAACAGAAGCCTCTAGCACCCCTTTATCACATCTCCTATGCTAACTGAGCCAATGAGGCAGCACTGTGCTGAGGAAGGTGTCCAAGCCTGGAAAAGGAGGTGAAAGACTATGCTCCAAACTCTGCTAAGAACAAAAAAAGGAATCTTCATTTTTAAGTCTTTTGTACATGCTGAAAATCTTTCAAAGAGCAGTCAGGTGTGTGTCTCTGCTGAGACAGCAGAGCTGAAATCACTCAAATGTCAGATCTGAAACTTCAGTGTAAGTGTCCTTAACATCAGCTCTATTAACATTACCAGCTTCATGGGTCAAACCTCAAGCGGGTACACCTCGATTTTTGGCCAGCACTTTGCTTGCCTCAAACAAGCACTCATGGAACAACACATGCTAGCCCTAAAAGGTGTACAAGGCACATGGCACATCTTCTGATTTGGAGAACTCACACTAGCATCTCTGCAGTCAGAACTGAGCCTACAAGCTGTAAAGCTCTGTCAGCATTTGCCAATATGCTGTTCAAACCACTTAGTTGCATTGGAAATACATGTGTCGGCATCATACTGCCATCAGCATAATCCATACAAGAAGCGTAACATCTGAACCCAAGTCCCAACTATAGTTTTGCAGCTTCATTACAGCAAGTCAAGAATGATCAGGCTTCCTCTGAGATGAATGAGAAATAAAAACTGTCTTGATTCTCACCATATTACCTGCAGCTCTCTTGGCCATGTGACTGGCTTTGTAACTCCCAGAACTTGTTGACAATGATACCCCCAAACACATCCAGATGACATGGAGCTGGTACAATACCCTCTTCAGTCCTTCCATCCGTGAAAACAAAATGTTTTGGTGTTAATAGACAGTCAGCTACAGGCAATTAAGAAAGGGGGAAGAGAAGGCCATCCCTAGGTCACTGATTATTCTTTGACAAATGGACCAGATACTGTAGAATTACTCTCAGAGGAGAATGCAGAGTTCCCACGAGCAGAAAGCAGGCTTTTGGGAGGGAAATGTTGCCAACCCTAGAACTTGAGTGTTTCCATCTCTTGGTAAAGACATAATTTTTCAATGTGTTAAAACAATGAAAGAAGAGGATCCAAATGAAAACACTTTTCCCCTATTAAGGAAGTCCGATAAAAACTGTTCTTTCATCTAGCATTTGATACTCAAATGCACTTTCCCATTCACAGTTGGATGGAGATTTTTTTTTTCAAGTTCAACCCTAATTTATTTATCTTAAAGCAGGCAATGTACTGTAATTTTACAATAAAGGACTTCCAATCAAAGCTTACCTTATCCAGAGGTAATTAATACAAAGATTGTTGAATTAAAGATGTGAGTCTTGACACTTTGGCGGGGGGTAAGGGACATGGTCTCAAAGGCCCAAATTATGCCTGAAACAGACCAATTAACAACATGTATCTTCTTTTATGTTAACTTCAATTAAGGTTTCTTAAAATTTTTAAAGTTATTTTCTTCTTTACAATCTCAGAATGTCAGAAATGTACATCAAAGAAAAACGCTTCAGTGTGAACACCATAGGTAATGCTCATTTGCACACAAATCTGCATATTGCAAAGGAGTTCAGAGCCCATTTTGCATGAATTATTGCCGGATGTGAGTCAATGAATTAAACAGCTAAAAAATAACAACCATCCAAGTGATGATAAGCTGCACCTACTTATGTTGACATAATGAATTAAAGGGAAAAAAAAAGTTAGAATTTGAGTTAAGTTACAGTGGAAATAAAGAGGTGATTTAAACTGCAATGCTAGTCAGACCTCTGCATTTTGAATTCTTTTCAAATTCATTTTGCTTATCATGATTCACAATTCATGCACTGGAAAAGGATACTCTTATTTTTCCTCCAGATGAAACGGAAATGGATGAAATTTCACACTCATGTCTCTCTTGCTTTTGACAGTAAATCCATTGACTTCAGCATTACATACAGTATGTCATCTATGTATCTTTTATTCTGCAGTCATTCATCTATAAGATCACTTTGTCATTGTACATTTCCTCTTGTGAGTTGCCATCTCTTTGTTTGCCACTGATTTGCTAGAACATCATTCTTTCCTTTAAGCCACTGCAAGAAATGTATTTCTGAAAGTGTCGCAGCAAGAAAGGAACACAGGTTAGCATGACACAGGAAGATATATATGCTTAAAGAAAGAGTTGATTCTTCAAAGAGCTAAATTTTAAACACAAATAAATCAGCAAATAAAAAGCAAAATTCCAAAGGTCTTCAATGTAAAGTCTTGGTTTTCAAAGTCAAATCTATCCCTTCTAGAACCTGCATGTGGCTCCCACTGCTTCCAGTGTAGACACGTCTAATCAGAGCAGGCTGCAAATAATGCACTCATCTGCTGGGGCCTTTTCTCTTCCACAAATTCTTCACACATGTAACAAGGTTATTATTTTTTCCTGAGCTTGTGTGCTCTTCGTAATTGTTTGACTGACTGCTTTTATGAATATATTTTGGGTTTACAGATTTTTCACCAATATTCATAATGAGCATTCCACAGGGCTTTCACCATTTAGAATTCAAACCCCAGACTGTGTGAGCAGTTATATGTGTTATTTGGCATGCTGCTTTTCTCTTCCTCAGATGACATCCCTTTTATAAAAAGAATAGTACCTTGAGAAGCCTGAAGTTGACTGTAGTTCTCAAAAAACATGAAGGGGCTTTAAGGAGAAATTGGTAAGTAAGATTACAAAAAATCTGATTGCACATAAGGGGAAAATACTCCACAGTAAGAGTGCTTATGAATGGGAAAAAGCTGGACAGAAAAGTTGTGCAATCCATCTGTCCTTGGAGACATTCAAAACAACACTGGAAAGGTCCTGAGCAGACTGATCTCACTTGGAAGTTAGGCCTGCTTGAAGCAGAGGGCTGGTCCAAATGTCCTGCAGAGGTCACTTCTGCTCTAAATCTGTCCATGGCTCTGATCTGTGGCTTTATGGCCTCAATATTAATGGAATAATAATTGCCAAAAATTGACTGGGCCAAAAGCCTGATGTAGTTAACAGGAATGTCTGCATTTTCCCACACACTCTCTCTTCTGTCCTGATAGCTGTCACACTCACCATGACCTCTAAGTCAGTGACAACCCAGAATATATGCCTAGAGCAGAAGCTGGGTGTTTTTGTGAGTATCAAGTCTGTTGTGGGTTACACTTTTTCATATTTTATTACACTTATTATGATAATTATAGTAGCTTGTCTTTTAAAGTGCTTTAGGAGAAGTGGAGCATGACCCCAGCTTCCACTACATTAAAAATTACTTAATCGTTCCCAACTACCATAGGAACAAGTAACGGTTAAGGCCAAATGCAGGTTTTATATGTGCTTTACTCTCCAAAGACCCTCAAGAGTTTGGAAGTTATAATAAATTTTACACCTCTATTACCTCCATCTTTTTATGTTTGTGATCACAGGAGGGGAGAGGGGGAGGAAAGAAGAAAGAAAAAGCACTCTCAGCTCAAACTCTAAGGGCTCAAATTCCATCTGTTTTAGTTCATTTTTCCTCTGAGATGTCAGTATTTTTTGAAGACCAACTGTGATAAAACTTATCTTTGATCAACAATTCTGAAAATACTGGCCCTTGGCCAGAACTCATTTGTTTCTCAGGTTGGGCTCAATTCAAAAGTCTCTAATTTTTCATGAACTCTGCTATGGAATTTCTAAAGAACTGCAGCTCCAGTGGGGGTGAACCATCTTGTTGGGGTGAGAATGAAATCCTTGCTACCTAAGTAGGACCTTTCTTAAAATTAGTCACAGAGCTCATCCATCTCTCACTCACTGGGCCAAAAGAAAACTGTTTGATTAAGCATGAATTTTGGCCTTAGCAAAGGAGACATCCTAATCTCTTTCAGTTCTAAACACACACACACACAAAATCTGCCTGTAGTATGGACATTTTGCTCCCCAGCTGTGGACTGAGAATAAAGACTGTAGTAGCTGATGTTTAGCCAACTGATGTGATTGTATCAGTGAGTTGGTGTTTCCATGAAGAGATAGCACACATTTAGCTGCAAGTAATGCAGACGGTCTGTGTGCTACTTTAGGACTGACAATGGATCATTGTCCAAAAAAACCCTTGGAACCACTAGTTAAAACAACCACCATTAGTAAACAGAGAAGAGGTGGCCATTTAGTACCTCTTCTGAAGAACACATCTGACCTGAAGGCCCAACTGTTAGTGTTTTACCACCATAATACTCGGCAAGTAGGGTAATCCCACACTGCATTGTACCAGGACAGGGTGGTAAAGGAAGGGATAGCTATCTGTGAATATTAATTTAGGGACAGTTTATTTAAGCTATTTAAGCACCTAACCTCCCATTAGATATAAGTTGTGAGCCATCTGAATTGGTGCATTCAAACCTCAGAAAAACACTGAATGCTTTAATTTACAGCCAACCCCTTATAAACAGAATTGCAGAATTCAATCTGTAAACATCATGAACCAAAGCCTACAGAATTCTCACAATTATTACTATTAGCCCAAGTAATCATCTCCAAAGATAAATGATGGAAGCACTGTTAATTGAGTTATTTAAAGCTACATGGGACAATTCTCCAGAGAATACTTTTGGGGGAGAAACTGGGGACTTTGTTATTATTAAATTGAGGCTATAAATAGGAAGACATTACTGAAACAGCAATGCTGGTTTATGGGGTTTTTATAATCTGAAACTAAGGGAAATTCTCACTTCCCACAGCAGTCTCAGTTGCTCCTATTACATTGACCAGTAATAACACCCTGTGGCTTTTCATTCATTCTTCAATGCTATAACTTCTACCTTCTCATCAGATGTCAGAAACAGGGAGATCTTGTGCCTTTCCTGTGAGCCTGTGTGTGGCTTTTGATTCCAAGGTTTACAGCCCACATATATTTGGTTGATCTGGTAGGGCTTGGACCCTAAATGTAGAAGTCTTAGAGCAATATAGCCAAAAAAAAAAAAAAAAAAGTGCAGTTTGTCACCTCTGTGCTGTATCTCCAAAACAAGGACTGCTTAAGGGAGTGCCCAGTCTCTGCAAAGAGAAGCAGGGAAAGATGTGTTACCTATTCATTTAAAAGCAGGTAGTATTTCAGTCCATACATAGTCTTTGGAAATTGGCAGGTTTTCTTCTGATTGGCAACATATATTTTGATTCAAATAGTTGGAAGAGTAAGTTCAAAGTTAACAAGATGAGCACCTGGAAATAGTAGGTCATCTCCTCAGATCCCCTTTTTTGTAAGGATTTACAGGGATGCAAGTGAAGGCAAACCAGAGGCACAAAATATTTCCAGATCAGAAAAATCTGTGGTATATCCTCCCCACCTGAATGTAAAGATGTGCGCTGTGTACACAGCACAGAAAAGCCAAAATTTTCAGACAAGGTATGCTATCCACAAAGGCGAGATTTCAAAGGAATCCCTGTCAACAGGAGAGTTTGAGGAACTTATTAACCTATTTTTTTTAATTAATTGTTTGGGGTTTTGTAAGGATCAATACTTCCTTTCCCTGACTTTTCCTTGTTTGTTTCGGGAGGAATTGCTTCAGCTGTGTCAGAGGCAGTGAAGATTGTGGAAGGTGCTGCTTCATCTGTTAGATTTCTAATTCTGACTGTTACAGGCACCAACATACAGTACAGTTTATCATTAAAACAAACCATTTCTTTGAGTGCTGCCTTCCAATGGGGTTTATATGCCTGACAACATGAGCCAGAGATCATGTATCACCTCTGAGATACATAAGCTAGATCCTGAATTCACCATGAAAATGGGACATGACATCCAACACTATGGGATTTAATCATTTCTGACCCACCTGCACACTTGGCTTGTCAAAGTCATATGACTGTGTTCTGCACCAGCTTCTAACAGTCCCACAAACAGCACTTAGAGTGAAAGTGTGGGGGGTTTCCCCTTCCAGTTGAGTGTGTAGGCTTAAGATGAAACTGAGGAAAAGGTTCCATAGGTACAGGCACTAGAGCTAAGTAGATAGCTTCAATAGGCTGAGTGACATGCACACATGCAAACAAACACTGGAATGCAAGCAGAAAAACATTTAGCTGGCCTAATTCCCATCTTGCTCTTACCCACCTTTTTTGTAATGTTTCTGCGCTTGTTTCATTTTCGTGCAGGAATAGTGCGTGAACTGTGTGGACAGGTATGTGAAATTCCTACAGGAACACTATCAAGAAAATCACTCTTCATGAAAATAAATAATGGCAGCACTTCCACTCTCTCCATGAAAGAACAAGGGGACCCATTGTGAAACATGTCAAACTGTTTACTAGCTCTTGTCTCGGTTCTTGCTTTAAGTCCTTGCTGTTTTCTACTGAATACTAGTCCTTCTTAATAATTAAAAAAAAAATCCTTAGACTGAGGCATTCCAGAAAGCACAAGCCATGCTCAGATTCCTCTTCTAGTGGAGTCAACATCTTTCTTCTTTTGCCTAAGTGACAGTATTTTATTGCAATTCACACAGAAGAAAAGCCCAGCACCGCCTTTACTGCAACAAGTAGACTTTCAGAGACTAAGGCCCACCCCTTCCTACAACAGTTGTGTGTGGCCTTTGGGCTTAAAAATGCTTTCCTCTTGCAGTAGTCACTCGATGTTTTAAGCCAGAATTTTACACTAGACATTTGCAAAGAAAAATGTTCTTCTAAGTATTGTTTAAGCATGCAGAGTGAGGCAGATTTGGTGCACACAATGCTAGGGAAATTATGTCTGCCCTGTTTCAGCCACTTGCAGGCACTGCATGCAGAAATGCATGTTTGTGGCATCTCAGCAGAAGAGAACAAGAAAGCCTGGGAATCACGAAAAAAAACAAAAAAAAAAAACAAAAAAAAAAAAAAAAAAAAAAAAAAAAAAACCAGAACTTTCTTTTGTCCCATTCTGAAAGAAAACTTCAAAAGCAGAGACTTGCATTTCGCTTCCACTCCGACTTGTACATGGTCAGAGCTCTTTTAGTAACCATAACTTATGTTAAGTATAAGAATGTGCAGTGAGCTTCCTTCCCCTGATCTGAACATACAGACATGTCACAAGACATTTTTCAAAGCCCTCCAGCTGAACCTTATTTACAAATCAACTTATAGACCAATAGCAGAACACAGGCTATGGTTGCTGTCCACATTAACAGCTTCTTGCCAAAGACAGAATTAGCGGGAAGGCATTTCCCTGTTGAAAAGAGACTTAAAAATCACTGTTGCATCTTCTCTGACACGGGCTCTGAAACAACATTGTGTGCCTGTTCAGTTCACTTTTATTTCAAGTGATTTATTTGAAAGATCTGTCAGTTCAGACAAACACAAACACCTAGGAGAAAACTCAGCCTATAATTACAGTCAGTGGGTCCAGTCTTACCAGAGCTTAGTATTGCCCAATGTATTTTTTTTCCATTCCCGTTCAGCTTTATGGCCACACGTTCTACTTGCATACATTCATAGCAAGGACATTTTCAGAGCTGCAATTTTTGCCAAGACAATAGTACAAGGAAAAAGAAATTCACATGACTGTCAGGCTAAAAACATTGAAGTCTCACAAAAACTTACATAGCAGTGAATATTGGTGTCCTTTCTATTCTAGGACTTTGATCAGAAAAGTGTGTTACAGGAGGCTGCCTTTGTCAATATCATATGATCTGACAAATTTTAAAGGTGTCTTTTGGAAAGCAAGTCAGACTCCCAAAAGAACATGTTAAGAAATTAAAGCTCTTCCTGGAGGCTGCCTAGCCTTGTTTATTGTACTGCTCACTTTAATACCCCTCAGAAGACTTTTGTTTGACACTTTCCGCTATTCATCACTCTTCATCCCACAATTTCTGTACAAACCTGAAATTCTAAATTTAAATAAGTAACGACAAAATTTTTTTAAATGTGTATTTTGTGGTAATTTGGGGGTTCAATTCTTTGCTGTTTTTTATGAAAAGCTGTGTGATGGGCTATACTCATGACAGAGAGCTTGAGTGCCTAGAAACACAACAGCTACAAACAAAAGTGCAGTAGTTAAGTAAGTCTTAAAGCCGTTGGCCTTTGGAATAATGCTTTGTATGAAAGCTGTACAGTGGAAGTTAACTAGCCCACAGGTGACTGTCCCAACCAGAGCTGTGATAGCAAGACTATCTCTTCTCAATTCAATTTCAGAGGTGTAACTGAGAAAAGTAAACACAAATATTAAGTGTGTAAAAAGTCTTCTGTAACTACCTGCTTTTTTTATATTGCTTATTCAATCTTTTTGCAGAGCACAGGGCAGAACATGGAGTGAGGCAAATACAACGAATATCACTGCTTCTATTTGTTCAAGAATTCACATAACACACTTTTTCATTAACTCTTTGAGAAATAAGTAATGAATTAAGCACCAGAGAGAACACAGTCATGACTCAGGTTAGCTTAAAAACCTGAGTTCAGTCTTTCTTTACACCAGTTTGCCTGTGTTTTCTTGGCATGATACTTACGTATAACACAGCTGGTAAAGAGGGACTTGATTCATCACTTCCTCCTCTCCTGGATACACTGAGAAATGCCCCATCAAGCCAGAAGGACAACATACAGTGCAAATAACTACTAGAGATACCAGGCATCATTAACTGGAGCTCAGGGAGAGATTCGGAGATGAGTTACACCTAAGCAATTAGGGATCTGGCTTGCAAGCTTTTTCCTCTAGCACCTGCCCAGGACTTGTGGACAATATTTTTCCCTTACACTGTAATAGGATTTATTACAGAAAAAAATAAAGCAGATCATTTTACTTTTTCCTGAAGTCCAGTGGGCTCCGACTCGATCCAGCAAAATAAATCTAACAAACTGCTTGTGCAGAGAACAAGTTCAATAGTATAAGGTATTGAAACGCTGATTTAGATACCGTATCAGTAGATTGTACTGTCATCTAGTGGCAACTACTTAACTTGCAACCTAGAATACCGGAGACTCGTCTACGAACTGCCGATACCCACCAAGGAATTTTCTCTTGACCAGCATTCTAAAACAGTCAAATGATCAAGGACACTTTCAAGGGATACCACCATAATAACGGAAGATACAGACACACATTGTGGATTTGATCCTTCCACGTACTTTGTAAATAATGAGTCCCTTAAAAACTATCTCAGAGGATGCATAGCCCACCCAAACTTACACTACTTCCTGATAGTGGAAGGCAAAAATCAGGAACTGAAAGTCAGAGAAAATCCAGAGCCCTCTGTCATGATGCAAAGGAAATCATGCAAGTCCATAACACATCACATTAGGGACTAGCTGGTGATATTTTACTCATTTTCTTTTCCTTCCTATAAGAATGCCTTTCACTGGGATGCCACTGGCATAAGAATGCATGAAGCCAAATATCAGTGAGGAAATAGATTTAGCAATAAAGTCAAAGAACTTCCAGATACTTAGAGAACAGAAATTAATGGGAAGAAAAAGACAAATTCATTGCTAGATGAACATGAGAAGGGGTTTAAGTGTGATTAAGAACCCAAGGCTCTCTTTAAGAGCAACAACTCTACATGTTCACCCCCTTCTAACATAGAATTGCCCATAAAGTATTTGATGAAAGGATTGTTAGAGTCAATCCACTCTTGACAGAGCTAGTCAAAACAGTGCAGTAGCTAAAGTACTGACCAGTCTGCTCAAAGAAACACCAGTGTGTTTCTCCACCCTCACCCCCCACAAAAAAAAACCACAAAAAACCACCAACCCAAACCATTCTGGATTGGATTTAAGTTCATTGTAAGATATCACAGAATCATAGAATTGCCTGGTTGGGAAAGACCTTAAGATCATTGAGTCCAACCAACCATATCTTAACATCACCCTTTACACAGCTATTAGACCATGTCTCTAAGCACTCATCCAAATGTGTTTTAAAGTCCTCCAGGGACTCCACTTCCCTGGGCAGTCTATTCCAGTACCTGATGACCCTTTTGGTGAAGACATTTTCCTAATATCTAATCTAAACCTCCACTGGTGCAACCTGAAGCTGTTTCCTCCCATCTTACCACTTCTTACCTGGGAGAACAGGCCAGCAGCCACCTTGCTACAACTTCCTTTCAGGTACTTGTAGAAACTAATTCATCTCTTTGAAGTAGGTGGAAAAAACAGTGCGTTTCAATTTTCCTGTGTCACCAACCAAAGCACATAGGCTGGAGTATTTTGCTTTCTCTTATTTTTCTGAAGGATGGTACAGGTATGAAACAGAAGAGAAGAAGTCCAGGGAGAAGGGGATGGGACACAGCAAGGAAACAGCAGACTTAGCCTGAGCAAACACTGAAGGATGGTCCCAAGCAAAAAATGGACAAATCCTATGGAGTCAGAAGCTGAATGTGAGGAGTGTGGCCATGGATACTGTGTACTGCTCTTTAGTTCATTTCAGAGACAGGAATGGGTAAGAATTGAGCAAAGGGAGGATGAAGAGTCCTATGGCTGTGACCTTATCCTTTGACAGAGGCCCACATCATCCTTTTCCTATGGTACAGCTCTACTTGCCCAAGGTAGTATTTGCACATCCAGATTTGCACCCAAAAAGCAGTTGTTTCTGTGCCTACAATACCACTGATTTAACTAACTCTTTTGGAGAAGAAAAGGGCCATGGACTCCTAAATTCATGACTCTCTTTGCAGGGCTGTGCTACTGTAACCACATCTCACATATGAAACATCTGTATAAGAGAAAGCAGACATGAGAAAGTTATTTCAAGCTTATACCAAGAAAAGGGCAAGTCTTTCAGAAATGCCACTGCTGTTGGTTGGGTTTTCGGTTGTTTGTTTTTTTAAGGCAGATAGCTACACTGTTTTTGCAAGCTACTTTATATTCCATTTCTTGCATATCCTGATATTTTGCTTGCTTTCATGCTCTGCTGTGGCAGAGGGACTAATATTTATTGGACTAGATCTTTAGGTTGGACTTGTGCAGATGTCCTAGTTGTGAAATCCTGCATACTCCATTATCGATCTCCCAAGCCATCCAGTTCTCCAGTGAATTCTCTTTTTATGGCTGTAAAAAGTAAATTTTCTGGCTTCCATTACTCACAGGGAAAGACAGTGTTCCCTAATTTATTTATACTTATATTTTTGTAATTTGCACAAATGGAATTATCTGCACAAAGGGATTCTCGATAGTATAAATACATGTTATCGCAAAGACTACATTTGTAACAGCATTAAAGAAGCTTCAAAACTAAAAAGCATTTTGATTGCAGCAGGTCATTTAATATGCAATACCCCTCACTGAAATTAAGCTACATTAGCTAATCAGTGAAGAAATAAGAGAAGCAATATCTTGGTGTGAATTAACAATGCTGGCTCTAAAAGACAGTTAATTGAGATCTGAAACACAGGACACTGAGAAATAAGAGACCAAAATGTTCAGAATTAGCATGTGTTCTTGTGGTAGTGAGAAAAGTTCAATTCTCCACACACACACAAACCACAGACAACTCAGTCGGAGAAGCAAATGGAAAGGCTGTATTTTTACAAGCAGAATGAAACTGAATGAATACATACACAATATACAGTATTGACAGTATATACAAAAATATACAGGAAAGAACGTCATATAGAAAACTCCCTCCTGATGGAGGAGGGCTCCCCCCAAAACCCCTTTTCCCCCTTCCTCCCTTTTTCCCAAAAAGGGTTAGAGAGAAAATGGATATTAAGGGAAATTCTGTTAGTTCAAAGCAGATGTTAAGGGAGAAAAAGTTAGCTTCTTATCTCATCAGTCCAAGGTCAGTACCGCCAAGAACAGAACAGAAAGAAGACAGCTGCACAGACTGATCTCCAACTAAACTCCAAAAGTTACATTTCTACTGATCTACCAATGGAATTCATTTAGAATTATCTTTGTTTTCCTTTTTACACCAAGACATTCAGCTAGAGTGTTCAGTAGCTGTCCTTTCCTTAAAGGCACAGCCTAAAACTGTCACAGTTCTGAAGTTTAACAGCACTTCCACTTAACAAAAAATGTCCTTTCTTATAGGTAGAAAGGCATGACCAAAAAAATCAACCATGAAGTGATGACAGTTCATTCATCTAATTGCTGCCGTAGCTCAGTTTTACAGAGGACAAAAGTGAGGGAAAATGGAGAGGAAAATATTTTATCCCATTGTTTCTAAACCTGTGCTATCATATGTTTACTGTCACAAGTACTGTCATAAGAGCAGCAATCTTGAGCAAGTAACTCCTGTGCTAGGCACTGCACAAGAAGAGACAGGTCTTCCTTAGATGCTGTTTAGGAGACAACATATGGACAGAGACAGACCACTGATTGCAAGGACATAATGAGCAGGCAGGAGGGACCACAGTCACAGTGCATGGGCTGTCTAGCACCTGTCTGTGCTTTGAAAATAGAATCAGAATCATAGAATTGTTTGGGTTAGAAAGGACCTCTAAGATCATCAACCTAAGACCACCACGGCCATTAAACTATGTCACAAAGTGCCATGTTCACATGTTTCTTGAACATGTCCAGTGACACTGACTCCTCTGCTTCCCTGGGCAACCTATTTCAATGCCCCACCACTCTTTCAGGAAATAATTTTTTCCTAATATGCAATCCAACCTCCTCCTGACACAATTTCAGGCCATTTCCTGTTGTTCTATCACTTGATACTAGGGAGAAGAGACTGATGCACACCTCACTACATCTTCCTTTCAGGTAGCTGTAAAGAGCAATGGGGTCTCCCCTCAGTCTTCCCTAAACTAAGCAATCCTAATTCCCTCAGCCACTCCTCGTAAGACATGTTCTCTAGACACTTCACCAGCTTTGTTGTACTCCACTGGACATGCTCCAGCAACTCAGTGTCCTTGCACTGAGGGGACCAAAACTGAACACAGTATTTGAGGTGCGGGTTCACCAGTGCTAAGTACAGGGGCATGATCACTTCCCTACTCCTGCTGGCCACATTACATCTGATACTGGCCAGGATGCTGTTGGCCTTCCTTCTTGGCCACCTGAGAACTATGCTGGCTCATGTTCAGACAGCTGTTAACCAGCACGCCCAAGTCCTTTTCTGACAGGCAGCTTTCCATCTGCTCTGCCCCAAGCCTGTGGTGTTGCATGGGGTTGTCACGACCCAAGTGCAGGTAATCAAGGATCCTAAGACCCTCCATAATGGGACAATTGGATGAATTGTCTCCAACTCATAGATGGAAGACAATCTCAGCAAAATACTCTCTGAATAAGCACATTTTATGTATACAGAAGTTGATTACTGTACTGCTTTTGGGGACCTATGTCAAGGAAGCCTGTGGCACACCACAAAGGTACTTCACTGTCCAAATATAACATTCAGAAATCAAAATCCCTTCCGCATAAGCACACACTCATGCACACATGCTTCCACATTCTTACTTTGTCCAGCTTGTGACAGAGCAGAGGACTTGCTTTAGTCTACTCATTCTCAGATTTTTAATCAGTGAAGACAGCAGCTCTGCAACACATACCCTTCTGCTATAAGCTTACAGTTTAAGATACACTACTAGATAACTTCAGTTTTAACTGCTTTAATAGTACAAGCACTATATGTCTATGGACCAATGATCATTTTGTACACTCTTATAATCTTGTATTGATTACACACTGTGCTTTTTCATTATTTTTAATATAACAAACTCTCAATTAGCCAGAGCTAATGGAGAAGGATAGAAACAGAATAAGCCAGATGCAGTTTAGGCTGTAAGAGAACAGTAAATATATTCAACTTTGAAAAAGATGATGTGAAGAATGAGGCAGTAAACATAATGAAAATTAGGTGGCAGGGGGAAGTGGTTAATCCACAACTCAAATAATCTTCCCACAGCTAACCAAAAGCTGATTGTCTGTATTTACACCTGCAGTAAGCCATACCGGTGCTCTTCTGACCAAAAAATTGCATGTCCTGGCTTGCGCAGGCATGGGACTATAGCAGCTTCAGGAAAAAGTTAGAAATCTGATCTATTTGGGTGAGGGACATTAAGTCTTTCACGGATACAGAGGTTCTCAAATTGTAGTTAGTAAGGGTAGAAATGGTACCTAATGCTTTTCAGGCCACAGATTTGTAGCAGACCATAGACCTCTGGAGGTGGAAACTAATGGAAAGCAACTTCCAGGCTGTATATGTATGCTGCACTTACTTCAAAGCATCCTCACCTACTGCTGGACTGGGACAAATTCCAGCTTGGCTAACCAGGATGTGCTAAAATCACTCAGAATTTGTTAAAGAAAAAGGAATTTGTTAAGAAGGGGGAAAAAAATAATAATTATATATATATATCTCACCTTTAGTTCTCCTGCCACACTAAACAGAAACTTTCCCCCATCTCTTCACACTATAGGTACCAATTCTTCTGTCCTGCCAGTACAGTCATAGATAAGCTTTTGTGCTTCTATCTTTGTTCTAATAAAGTTAAATGCAACTTAAAAAAAATATATATATATTTTGAAAGTTGCTCTGAAAATCTCCCATACCAAATGGACATTATGACCCAGCCAAACCCTGGTCCCCAAGGCCATCACCAGAAAACAAAGTCAGTGAAGAAATTACTTGAGAACATAGTGCTTATTTTCAATACTGACTGAGAAGGGCAGGGAAAAAGTACCACACTACCACTGAGGCCAGAAGATTTTTGAGTTGGAGGCATCTGCTATAACATAAAATTTCCTAGATCCTTCTAGTTTCTGACAAAAATATTTGTTTATTTCAAGAGGTTTGGGGCATTCCTGACAAATCAAATTTATTTGTTTATTTACATTGCTGCAAAGAGCTTCAGAGGAAAACTGGAGAGCCGCCTGGTGCTGGATAAAAATCTCAAGGAATTTACAGTGAAAATGAGTGTAACAAATGCATTTCAGTTTTACAAACCTGAAACCAAAGCCTCAAATTACACTGAAAGCCCATGACAGAGCTCAATATTTAATTTACATTTCTGAATATGATTTAATGCCTTACCTACAGATATCTTTGTCTTTTAATTATGCCAATTTACTTTATAATTAGTCTCATTTACAAAGACTATTAAAATAGAAAATTGGAAATAAAACCTGACACAACTTAAAGCACAAAACAGGAGAACAAGCAAGGCAATCTTGTGTCCAGTGTGGATTCCTACAAGCCTAACCCCTGCTGAAGTTCACCAGCACAGGAGCTCTTCATGACTAGATAACCAGTGATGGCCTACAGCCAGCCAAGGGACGTTACATAGCATTCAGCTATCTGAGGCTGGTGCAAAGCTAAAGCTGTAAGGAAGGGTGTTTAATAAAAACCACTGACTTGACCTCAGGGAAACATCTATGTCAGATGAGAATTCATAGCCCTCATGCTTTTTCTCACTACCTCTGCGATTCCTTTCCAAGCTGCAACAGGCTTTAGTTTTTCCCACTGCAGTTCAAGACAAGGAAACACTGCTAGAGCTGGGACACTAAGCCAGGATTAAGGAAACATTCAAATTCTGCCTCAACCTTCCACAGCTCATCTCCCAGGAAAGTGCTCTAGCCACCCACCAGAAGATGACTTTGGTGCAGAGTGCTGTCCCCTCACTCAGTCACTGCCCAGGCATTCTGGCAGAGGGAACTGTAAAATACAAAAGACGCTTGATAATGCAGGCAGCTGCTCTGGGCATTCCCCACCTGAGGGATGGGGAGAAAGCACTGCAGGCCCTCTTCCAAATGCTGCTTCTGTATTTCATGCTAAGCACCCTGGGCATGTGCTTCCATTGCTAAAAATCCCAAATCTTAGTTACAAGAGAGATACAGACATGCGAAGACGTAGAGATGAAGGTTTCAGCCCTTGGCATTCACAGAAGCAGAAATTCAGGTGTTCATTGTCCACTCATAAATACATAATACTGCTTGAGATGTCCCAGGATATCTGCTATCCCATGTCTGCTAGAGGACTTGAGACATGATTGTCAAACTTGTGCAGATATTTCTATTAGCCACTGAAATGTTTCAAACGCAATTCAATGCCTGGGTGTAGGCAACTGAGCTGAGCCCACACACACCTTCTCCTGAGTCAGCAGAACTTCACAGTCAATATTGGACACCTTAAAATCAGGCATAGGTCTGCACATTGCCTAAATACATGTCATCTCCTGTAAATGTTCTTTAGCAACTCAAATTCTTCCTCTGAGCAAGATCCTCTTGGCTGCCACATCTCATACTGAGGGTATAGGTAGGGGTCCTGCATTGCTGATGGACTTTCCCTTTCTCTGCTATGTGCTGTCACTCTGCTAACAAAAGAAGCACAGAAAGCACTTTTTATCTAATGCCATATATTGCATTTAAGAGTCACAGACTGGTATGGTCATGAATCTCATGATACTGCTTCAATTTTTTTCCTAGTCTGATTGTAAGAAGCTTCCTAGGGTACTGATAAACTACATATCTTGAAGTAGATGTACATCTAAATGGTTTTGTCTAGGGGACAAATCCACCAGAAGGACATAAAGTGGCACCTAATGGAAGTTTTTTCCTAATAAATTTTCAGACTTCAGCTAAGTACATGTAAAGGATAAATCTCAGTGGTTTGCCACTAACTGGAGGATATGTTGCTGTGGAGGATATGTGCTTTCCTGGGGCTGAATATGGTATTCACGATCTTCACAGGAATTTGTTCTTACTTCAGAGCTCACAGTTTGATCTTGTCTCTCTATGGCATGGAGATTTGAGCCAGATCCTTCTAGTCAAACAACACATTCCACAGCTAGGTATCTTTTAACAGTCACAACATTCACATCTCCTGAAGGATAGATCACATTGTCTAGTTTTAGGTAGTCCTGCAAGGAACAAGAAGTTGGACTTGATCCTTATGGATCTTTTCCAACTTGAAATATTCTTTCATTTCATTACAAATAATGTTTCTGATACACTAAGAATATTTGTTGGATGATGAACCAATTCTTTTTCCTACTAATGTCTTAATTGATTGTAAGTTGCTGAAAATAGCTTGGGAAAACAAGAGGTGGCTTGCCTGATCATTTACTTTGAATATTTGACATTTGTAATTTATACTGGGTGATCCTTACCTTAGATCAATACTCAGACATTCCACTTCCTTGATTAAATGATAAAATTTAATGGCGGGGGGGGGGGGGGGGGAGGTACAAGTAGATCATAAAGAATAATAACCATTTATATTAATATTGCATTATACATTACCCCCCAAACCAGACATTAACAAATCGAATGTCACTGACGACAATCCACAAACAGTTTAAGAGGCTCACAAGATGTTCTCAAATACAAGCTGAGTATAACTAAACTTTTTCCAAGTCCTTATACTGCAAGATCCAGACAGCTCTAGTTTACACTGCCATGGTGTCTCTGAAAAAAAATAGGGTTATTTGTATACACAACTAAGGTTTTTTTATAAGCCACAGGGACACAAATTTTTAAGCCTCTTTTTTCCTACCTCTTTTCCTTTCACCTAAAAATTACAGCCATTCAGTATATTTCTGCAAAAGCTTTAAGATTTTCCTTAAGTACCTTTCTGAATAAGGGCCAAAGATGATAAAATTAAGAACTTAGAGAACTACAGAAATCAAATTAATAAGCTAGTGTGCCTAGGGGAGCATATAAGAAACCACTGTAAATAACAACAGTAATGCTCACACACATATACTATAAGAATATAGGGGGAGGTGCACACATAGACACTCTTAGAAAGTTGTATTACACAATGGAATTCAGTAAAGCATCCATGGAAATTATTTCTGGAAGACACAATAGACACCATATAGAACAGACCAATATTAATAGCTGTCAGTAATAATTTCATGCATCAGGTATACCCTCTGTGCTGGCAACTGCTGCAGGACTGAACACCTAAGGTGTGATGGGCTCTTTGGGAGACACCTACTGGTACCAAGGGACCCTTATATTCTTGTAAAGCTGATTAAAAACATCTTACAGGGAAACTTATTGGGACCTCTGTTATGCATAATTCATACTTACACATAAACACTTTAGGGCACCTGTTTCAGAGGCCACTGAAACTGTGAAAATGTCCATTCCCTTTGATGAGTTTTTTGCTAATTTCATGCTTTAGTTGAAATTCCAGATTCACAAAACCTCTTCACAATTTGGTAAGACCAAATTGTTGTTATCATAGAGTGCTTGCCTTCTGATTCCTAAAGCCTGTACATCCAAATTGTGGTGGCTTGCAATTTCCCCCAGCATTAACTTTTAGCCAGACTAACTCAGAAGCAAATGGAAGCTGTATTTACAAGCAAAATCTACACTCTACAATGGAATACAATGAATATGTACAAAATACATAGTATTGACAAGATTATAGAGATATTTACAACTAGCATACAGGATGGAAACCCCACTGGTCAAAAAAAAACAGGGAATCTGCTCTACTGCCTGCCCCCTCCCCCCCACCAACTTCCCAGACCCCCCTGTACCAAGAGAGAGACAGAAACTGAGGGAAAAAGCAGCGGGTTAAGCTTATCTCAGGGTCAGCCAGAAGCAGCATGTTTTCTTCTCCCGGGCAAAGCAAAACAGTCAAGATCAGAGGAGAAGAGAAAAGGAATGAAAAGGGAAGAATTGTTACGATACAGCTCTTTTTACCCCAGACATTTATCCAATGAATTTGTTTAGAACAATTTTTTGTTTTCCTTTTTACACCCAATAGTGATTTATTTATACTTTTCTACTTTTCTGCTCAAAATCTGCAGCTAAATTTTAAAGGCATAGCCTAAAACTATGACAGAAATATACTCACATCCCAATTTTTAACATGTTTCTACATCCCTAAGACAGAAAAATTAATTTTTTGTTTAAAAAAAACCAGGGTCCCTTGCATAGACACTTGCTCCAAGGATCTAAGGCTTTAAGAAAGACATATTTAATGAAAGTACAAGGGTTAGCTTGTGCTGACTTGTGGTTAATTTATGTTAGCCATGCTAAATAAGGCTGAGCCATGGATCTGGGGGAAATGGTATCACTGAATAGTACCTTTGGGAAAAACTGATTTTCTAAAGAGTGAGAATATTTGCCAAGTCAAATCAACTCTTACAGACTGGTTTAGCCAAGAAAAAAAATGAAGAAGAAATGTCAAAAATGTCAAAACACTTCTCAACATTTTTTGAGTGAAATGTTTTATTTCAGAAACACCAACACCTTGTATCCTCATTTTCCAAGTAAGATACATTTTTTTTTCTATTTGGATTGGCACTTTTTGCTTACAAATTGAACTAACCTTCAGAAAGGAGGCATTAGAAAGGGTTAAATAATTCAACAATTAAACATAAGGAATTGCCTCGAGCCAGCTGGTCTTGGTATTTTTTTTTACAACCAAAATCTTCAAATCCATTGTTAACTATTTGCAAGTAAATGCATAGCCTCTTAGCTGTGAGAAAATGGCTTAGTAGTTTGAAATTATTAGGAAGGACTTGTCTTCTTAAATTTGACTGCCAGTTTTGACAACCTTTCCTCAATGACCCTGAGTACATCACTCAACACTCTGTGCTTCAGCTTCCTTGTCTATCTATTTGGATTTTGCCAGGATTATATCGAAATCATCTCATGTCAAGAATATTCATTTACCAGTATGGATTGTCATTTACTTATCAGCTTATCTGTGACAAGACTGTCCTGTAATGTCATTGTCATCTTATTAACTGGGAAAGTAGAGCTTTCAGTGTATTTTTACCCCACTATTATAGGAGTTTGGTTGGGGTGGTTATTTCCACTCTTCTAAGTAAACAAGTGATTTGTCTACTGTGACTGCATGAATTCCTAAACTGTTCCAGCTCACATCTGCCCCTCAGTTGTGTTTCCTTCAAAAATAATTATGCTGAACTGCAGAAAATAATAAAAAGAAACGTCACAGTTACACATGGTGCAGCACACAACTCTCTCCCTGATGTGGGAAGGTTTTCTGTGTAGCTTACTGAGTGCTTATGCTTTTTTTTGCTTTCCTCACAAGGAAATTAAATGAGTTTCCACAAACAAGTTTTAACCACCAGCAAAATATCAACCCACTGGCACAGGTCATTGTCAGCAAGACAAAGTGGCTCACATGGAAGCAGGTACTTGTGCATAACCTGTGCTCTCAGAAGTTTTGCAATATCAGTTACTGGGACTAAGCCATCATGATGTTTTTAGCATGCAGCAAGTTTACAAATTGCCTTTCTCTTTGTGTCTCACCTGGGCCCATGGGCTGCTGGTGGCACCTGGACAGGAACAATACAAGGCCTCTGCTCCCAGAGGACCTGTGTGAGATGCAGTATTGATGTAGGGCACAGAAACAGCCCTAAGCAGTGTGTTTTCCCAAGTGTTTCCCAACCAAACATGTCCCTCTTCAAGCAACAAGCAGGAGAAAAAACATTGGACAATTACCAGTACTCATGAGTTTCACTTTGTAGCAAACAGAAGCATTTTGCTCCTAAACCACAAGACCTTGAACAAATGTGTTTATCTAGCTTACGCATGGATTACTTTCCACAATGCAAATGACCTTTGGTCACATTCACAGTGTTCCTAGAACCAGGAAACCCCTCCATCTCTGCCCTGCCAGGCTCTGTATCAACTAAATATACCAGCCCAGAGACTATCGTCTCTCACATGCTTGCTTAAACTCTCCCCAGACAGGGTGTCCAAGTTCAAACTGCATTATAGGAGCAGTACCCGGCAGGTGCTGAGGTGCCCAACAAGGCACCTGGCTGCCCAAGCCAAAGCCCACACCCAGCCCCTTGCTCAGGCATCCACTCCTGTACTGCTAGTAGAGCATAGAGATGCTAGATTCGAAGGGGTAAGGGGCTGAAACCAGTCCCCACAGACAGGAGTCTCAGCGTGGTAAGCTGGAGTCAGGGGTAAAACCAGCAGTCCAGCTGAAGTGCATGTACACTAATGCATGAAGCATGGGTAACAAACAAGAGGAGCTGGAAGCCTTGTTGCAGCAGGAAAGTTATGATGTAGTTGCCATCACAGAAACGTGGTGGGATGACTCACATGACTGGACCACTGTAATTGATGGCTACAGGGTCAGGAAAGACAGGAGAGGGAGAAAGGGTGGAGGGGTGGCCCCGTACATCAGGGAGGTTCTAGATGCTATGGAACTAGAGATCCAAGGACAATCAGGTTGAGTGCCTGTGGGTGAAGATTAAAGGGAAGACCAATAAGGCTGACATCCTGGTTGGAGTCTGTTATAGTCCACCCAACCAGGATGAAGAGGTTGATGAATTATTCGATAGGCAGCTAGAGGCTGTCTCAAGATCATCAGACCTTGTTTTTATGGGCAATTTTAACCTGCCTGGTATCTGCTGGGAACTTAACACAGCAGAGAGGAGGCAGTCTAGGAGGTTCTTAGAGTGTATGGAGGACATCTTCTGATCCCAGCTGCTGCGTGAGCCTACCAGGGGTAAGGTTCTGCTTGGCCTTTGTTTTACAAACAGAGAAGGGCTGGTGGGAGATGTGGTGGTTGGAGGCTGTCTGGGGTCCAGTGGCCATGAAATAATTGAGTTTTCAATATGCAGTCAAGCTAAGAGGGGCATCAACAAAACCTCCACTCTGGACTTCCAGAGGGCAGACTTCAGGTTACTCAAGGAACTAACTCAGAAGGTACCTTGGGAAACAGCCCTTAAAAACAAAGCAGTCCAGGAGGGCTGGACCTACTTCAAGAAAGAAATCTTGAAGGCACAGGAACAGACTGTGCCAATGTGACAGAAGACGAGCCAATGGGGTAGACGGACAGCCTGGATGGGCAATGAACTTCTGAGCAAATTAAGGGGAAAAAAGAAGGTGTACCATCTTTGGAAGGAAGGTGAACTAACCCATGAAATGTTCAAGGATGTTGCTAGGTCAGGTAGGAAAAAAATTAGAGAGGCAAAAGCCCATTTAGAGCATAGACTGGCCACTGCTGTGAAGGACAACAAAAAATCCTTTCACAAATATATTAATGGCAAAAGGAGGGGCAAGGACAACCTCCACTCCTTAGTGGACATGGAGGGGAATATTGTAACTAAAGATGAGGAAAAGGCAGAGGTATTTAACACCTTCTTTGCCTCAATTTTTAATAGCAGGATAGGTTGTCTTCCAGACAACTGGCCTCCTGAGCTGGCAGATGGAGTCAGGGAGCAGTACAGTTCCCCTGCAATCCAGGAGGAGGCAGTTAGAGACCTGCTCAGCCACTTGGATCCCCACAAGTCCATGGGACCAGATGGGATCCATCCTAGGGTGCTGAGAGAGATGGCAGAGGAGCTGGCCAAGCCACTCTCCATCATTTTTCAACAGTCCTGGCTCACTGGAGAGGTCCCAGATGACTGGAAGCTGGCCAACGTGGTGCCCATCCACAAGAAGAGCCAGAAGGAGGAGCCAGGGTTTACAGACCTGTCAGCCTGACCTCAGTGCCAGGCAAGATCATGGAACAGGTCATCTTGAGTGCAATCACACAACACTTATAGGATGGACAAGGGATCGGGCCCAGCCAGCATGGATTTAGGAAGGGCAGATCCTGCCTGACCAACCTGATCTCCTTCTATGATCAGGTGACCCACCTGGTGGATGTGGGGAGGCCTGTGGATGTAGTCTACCTGGACTTCAGCAAGGCCTTTGACATCGTCCTGTGGCAATGCCAGTGACGAGCAGTATGAGCAATCTGGCAGTGCAGGCCTAGAGCCTGACATGGTGGTAGGCCATGATCAGCATAAATGCAGAGCCAGCTAGCAGTGTAGCAAAACAGTGCTGTGCCTGCAGCATGTAACTAAAACAAGACACTGGTAGCTATAAACATGGACAGTTATCTTGGGACAACAGGACATGCACCTGCATCAACAAACCTTGCATGTCATTAGTAGTTGGACCAATAATCTGTAATAGTGTGATGGGAACCAATGAAGCCATGCCAACAGGGCACTCCGAGTTTATATAAGTTGTAGAAGTTCCCTTGCTGCGCACTTCTGCCTTTCCTATCTCCTCTTCTTCTACACTTTATTTTACTGTGCTATACTTGCACTACAGGCCTGCACCATCAGACTGCAACACTGGAACAATAAAGGAACAATACTCGATCATATTGGTCAGCTGTATTGATTCCAATCTCCGTCGTCCATACCGTCTCCCACTGCAAACCCCTGGCCAAGCTGTCAGCTCGTGGCTTGGACAGCAGCACTCTGTGCTGGGTTAGGAACTGGCTGGAGGGCCGAGCCCAGAGAGTGGTGGTGAATGGTGCCACACCCAGCTGGCAGCCAGTCATTAGTGGTGTCCCCCAGGGATCAGTGCTGGGCCCAGACCTGTTCAATATCTTTATCGATGATCTGGACAAGGGCATTGAGTCCATCATCAGTAAATTTGCAGATGACACCAAGCTGGGAGCAGGAGTTGATCTGTTAGAGGGTAGGAGAGCTCTGCAGAGGGACCTTGACAGGCTGGACAGATGGGCAGAATCCAACGACATGAGATTTAACACATCCAAGTGCTGGGTTCTGCACATTGGCCACAACAACCCCATGCAGTGCTACAGGCTGGGGTCAGAGTGGCTGGAGGGCAGCCAGGTAGAGAGGGACCTGGGGGTACTGGTCGATGGTAGGCTGAACATGAGACAGCAGTGGCCCAAGAAGGCCAATGGCATCCTGGCCTTTATATTATAATAATAATTATAACAATAATAATAATAATAATAATAATTATTATTATTATTATTATTATTATTATTATTATTATTATTATTATTATTATATAAACAACCAGGTTGGAAGAGACCTTCAAGATCATCACGTCCAACTCATCAACCAATCTTATAAGGACCAGTGTCACCAGCAGGACTGAGGAAGTCATTGTGCCCCTGTACTCAGCACTGATTAGGCCACACCTTGAGTCCTGTGTCCAGTTCTGGGCCCCTCAGTTTAAGAAAGATTTTGAGTTGCTGTATTTCAGTATTCCTAAGGTTGGAAGAGACCTCAAAGATCATCAAGTCCAATGTGTTACCACAGACCTCACGACTAGAGTAGGGAGGACACTACTGCCCACTGCAGGCTTGAACTCATGGCCTTTCCATTAAGGGTCTTATGTGCTACCAACTGAGCCACTGTACCTTCTAATGGAATGTGTCCAGAGAAAGGCAACAAAGTTGATGAGGGGTTTGGAACACAAGCCCTGTGAGGAGAGACTGAGGCAGCTCGGGTTGCTGAGCCTGGAGAAGAGGAGGCTCAGGGAAGACCTTATTGCTCTCTACAACTACCTGAAGGGAGGTTGTAGCCAGATGGGGGCTGGTCTCTTCTCCCAGGCAACCAGCACCAGAACAAGAGGACAGAGTCTCAAGCTGCACCAGGGGAGGTTTAAGCTGGATGTTAGGAAAAAGTGCTTCACAGAAAGAGTGATTGGACATTGGAATGGGCTGCCCAGGGAGGTGGTAGAGTCACCATCACTGGAGGTGTTTAAGAAGAGACTGAATGAGGCACTTGGTGCCATGGTTTAGCTGACTAGATGGTGTTGGGTGACAGGTTGGACTCAATGATCTCCAAGGGTCTCTTCCAGCCTGGTTAATTCTATTCTATTCTATTCTATTCTATTCTATTCTATTCTATTCTATTCTAACATGCCATTGTGTCTGACCATGTGTCCTTTTCCCTGGTTGACTACTAATTCTTTTAAAAATGAGGAAAGACCAGATGTTAACTGGAAAGGTAAACTGATTGTTATCTCCAAGCTAAACAGATGCAGCTCTCTCAGTCTGTCCCTCTGTGACCGTTTGAGGCGGTGCCTTTAAGAAAAGGGACACTATGGCCGAATGTTTTATAAACAAGGGACAGGTCTAAACTAATTTCATTGGTGGATTGGCAGAAAGCAACTTTAAACTCTGAGTTTAGTAGAGACTAGTCTCAGTCTTGCATTTTCTCCCCCTCCTTCTGCAGCTCACAGCTTCTGGGCTTATGGCCAGACAGACCTTGGAACCAATAAAGCCTGTACTAAACTTACTAACACATTTTGCTCCAATTATAACTGCTTTTAATTAACAATTATTCGTTTCTCACTTTCTAACCCTCTTTGGGGAAAAAGAGGAGAGAAGGGGGTACAGGGGGAAACCCTTCCTCCTGGCGGGGAAGGGAAATCTCATTCCTGTGTTACTTTGTTGTATATTTCTGTATATATATTGTAAATATTGTAAATTCTGTACATAAACCTGCATTTCCTAAACCGCTTGTAATTACAGCACAAATCCTTTGCTAATCCGGCTGTGGTTTTTTTTTCCCTCTTTCAATTTTCTTCCCTTTACTTACGGGGGGGGTAGAAGGCTTGAGGCCTTCCCCTCAACCCTCGACACCCTCATACAATAGATGTTCTAGTCCAGTAATCATCTTAGTGGCCTTTCTCTGGTCTCTCTCCAGTAGTTGCTTATCTTTCTTGAGCTGGGGTGCCCAGAACTGGACACAGTACTCCATGTGAGGCCTCACCAGCACAGAGTAGAGGGAAGGACAACCTCCCACAAACCTACTGGCCACATTCCTTTTAATGCACTCCAGGATGCCATCGACCTTCTTGGCCATGAGGGCACACTGCTGTCTCCTGTCATCTCCCCCTCTTGGAGAAATAAAAAGTATGCTTAACTCCATAAAAGATGTGTTTAGCATGATAACTCATTAATTCAAGTAGCCATTGTTACATTCGTTAATATCTCTTTTCAGTGCAGGAAACTGTTTCTGGAAGAGGGAATATGCCCAGGTTTCCAAACTAGTAAAGCATATTTTTCACATGGCACTGTATTTTTTGATAAGGGCTTTGTTTTCTAACCAGCTCTGCAAAACTCATGTACTCAGTAACTCTTGAAATCTACAGCCAAAATTGTGGTTGAGGTCTCTGCTAAATGTTCAGCACCTGCCTCATTTTACTGCATGCCAGCACAGACAACTTTACAATAGTTTTTCTAAAGACACCACAGAACACTGATAATCCATTTATGTGCTACACCTTTTTATGGATGCCTATAGATTCCCACTGGGTATTTGAAAGGTTCTTGTTTGTCACAGCTAGGTACAACCAGGTCTGCACACATATGCTTCTTGTGTTCTGCCTACTATTTGTGATATCTAGGTGTGTTTTTTTAACACTAAAACATTTTGATTTTAAATAGAGGAAAGCATTTTGTTCAAAAGACTGAGTTTTGTATTGTACTTTCAAATAAGCAGGTATAGAGAGACTGTTAATTTCAAGCATGAAGTAGCCTTGATCTTTGAAGATTATTTCCTACGAGGGGACATTTCCCAGAAGTGAATCTTCCATCAGTGTTTATGTTCTGTGCCAGGCCAAATCCCAAAGAATTCAGTGAAAGATCACTTTCATTGACTTTAAGCTTTGTCCTCCACTGACTTGATGATGTGTACAACTGAACTACTGTCTACGGAAACACACAGAGTTGCGGCTGCAGAAAGGCAAAAGTAGGGCTTCCACTCCAGTGCCCCTCAGAACCCAGCAGAGATGATTCTTAAGCAAGTGGGATTTTACTTTGGAAGCTTTATTTGTTTCAGGATATCTTAAAGATCACTTTTTCAGCACCTCTTTTAAAACATGGTCATTACCAGAGCAGTACCTCTGCAAAATAAAGAAGTGGTAAGCAAAAATTTTGTTTTCTTCAGAAACTCTGTGTCCTCCAACACTGACACTTTCTCTTAGTGGCCCTAAGGAAGCACCACTACATGGTTAGCAAAACCAAGCAAGAATGAGTGCCAGGCATTCAAAATGCCTGCACATCTTTTCCATCACACCAAGATGAATGCTGCTTTCTGCTATAAATGCAGGGTCTGGTCTCAAAGTTAGAGGCAAATTTCCCATTGACTTTCACAGTGCAACACAGGGCCTTTACAAAACAGACAGGGCACCTTTGTATTTCCTACTGAACATGAAAAAGAACAACCTGACTACCACAGCCTTTGATCAAAAAGAAAACAAACACATCTTATGGGCTTTTTAATAACTTTTTCCCCAATAAAAAGAGTGAAGTTGGTCTGAAATTATTATACCTGTCTGAAGAGAGAGCACATTTTCTTCCTAGCTAGGCATTATATCATTCAATCTATGAACACTGAGATCTAATATAAGGTAATAAAGAGGAAATACAACATAAAGTAAGATTCAGACATATTAAATTGCTTAATGAAAACACAAGAGGAAAAGAGTGAGGAGAAAATATGGTTTCCTTTATTGAGAAAAATCCCTTTTCAGAATGCTTAATCAATAATAAGGTTCCTATTTTCTGACTTGAGATTTTTTTTTACATTTATTTTTAAAGAAATTTATTAAGTCTCTTTAATGAATATAGATTGTCAGTTCTCTGCAGCCTGGCCTGGCAGCATCCTGGATAGACTGTTCTCTGCTTACTCTCTTTCCCTTCTGCAGCTGACTGTTCCACAGCATTTCAATAATTTCATTCCAGATATTTCTCGTCACTGAATTCTATCTAGTAAATGTAAAAACATATTTGCAAATGCACCTGAGGAAAAAGAAATCCTACAGGATCATGCTGCCAGTAATTTGGAGATGAGTCAAATTAACATGGAACATTTGTTATCACTTAACATTTTTATGTTCTTGTACTGCAGAGCAGATTGAGGCTGCAAGAGTATTGTAGTCAAAGCACCAACATGCCTGTTTCTGTATTGCTTGACCCTAATTCACTGTTCACAACCTAATAAATATCTAGAGTCTAGTGACCAGGATGTAAGAATGTAAGATTTCCATCAGTGCATCAAGGCCTTAAAACCACCTAATTCCACCATCATCTGCCTGAATATCTATGGTACATAATGCTTCTGAACATTCTTACAATTACCACTTAAAGTGGCTGTCACCTCTGGAAAGCTATGGAGCGCTCAACTTCTCTCAGGATCCTGCATGAACTTTACATTGCCTGCTCAGCATGGCCAGCTTTCTCCTAGTACAGGATTCCAAGTACAAGGGTGCCAGCACAGTATACTTGGGTAAGATCCAAAACTCTGCATGTATTTCCCAAAAGAGAAGGGGTGAAAAGCATGGCTAATCTATAAGGTGGCCTTAATTGTGGTATCAGCAGATCTGGAGCATCTCCATGGTGCTGTCCATCTCCTGGGATACAGATCTATGGAGATCACAGAGAGGGAAAAGAAAATTACCAGTGCCTGAGGAAGCTGGGATGCACCAACATGGCAGGAAAAGAGGTGTCATTTAGGGAGTTCTAAGAGGTACGTGTGTAGATAGGCAGCATTTAGGCATGCTGAGAGGCAAGAAGTACCAGCAGGAGTATCCTCTAGGGAAGCAATGTGGGGGAAGATATATATGGTGCTCAGCCTTAGAAAGATAACAAAACTCCAAACACTCCTGGACTAGCCCATTTCTTCTCTATCTGTTCCATGATCAGGCACCAAGATGGCAATCTAGTTCCCACATATATGTGAGAACTGCTGTTATGGACAGCAGGTATTTGAAAAGCTAGTCCAGGGGCAGCAGAAACAGCACAGAACTTATGCAAGATGGGGGTCCTTTTGGATTGGCAACTGACTTCCAGCATGGTATCTCTGATTAGGTTGTACTTACTCTTTGTCAACTGCTCCCATATTTAAAAAAATAAATTTAAAAAAAAAAAAAAACCAACAAGTTTTTTTTTTTTAAAGGCTTCTGTGGTGACAAGCTTCTGCAGTGTGTGTTATCTGCAAATAGCCAGATCTCCACATTCCCCCATCCCAGACCACTGGGGACATAAACCCATAACTCTTTGTTCCTGAAAATCATGCTGTGATTACCTCAAGGGTTCACCAAAAATTAGTGAATATTGGCTGACATTCCTTAAACTGCACTTTATAAATAAGAGATGGGGGCCTACAGGAAGGCTGGGGAGGGACTTCTCAGGATCTCAGGTAGTGATAGGACTAGGGGAAATGGAATGAAGCTGGAGGTGGGGAGATTCAGGCTGGATGTGAGGAGGAGGTTCTTCCCCATGAGAGTGGTGAAGCCCTGGAATGGGTTGTCGAGAGAGGTGGTTGAGGCCCCGTCCCTGGAGGTGTTTAAGAGCAGGCTGGATGAGGCTCTGTCCAGGCTGATCTAGTGTGGGGTGTCCCTGCCCATGGCAGGGGGGTTGGAACTAGATGATCCTTGTGGTCCCTTCCAACCCTGACTGATACTATGGTACTATGATAGATGAGGAAATAGTGGTGTGCAGAGTGCAATGCCTGGCTTGAGCCCGTGACAGGCAGGTCTGGGGGCTGGAATGGACTGACTTCAGGGAAGGAGTAACTCCTGGAGATGCTTCAGATAGTCCTTCTGAGGTTAGAGAAGTCACAGAAGGAGGTCAGGCAGGCAGCAAGTAATACACCATAGGGTACTGAAGTAATCTTATTTACATATCGCAGTTAAATTTGGCTCATTTCTAAGGCTATCACTATAGGCAGCATGCACATATCACCTGGAACATCATCTCCTTCCATTATAAACCTCTAATGATGGTTTATAAACAGAAACACGGTCAAGTTAGAAATAAGCTGTCACACAAAACGCTGACATCTCTAAATACCAGGAGTACCAAGATATTTTTTCTCATTAAAAACATTGTGGTTGGGTTTTTTTGGTTTGGGTTTTTTTTTTTCCTCTGAGGAAGTAAAGTCATAAGAAAAACCAACATTACATTATTTAATCTTTCTCATTTTCATTTTTAGTTTCCCCAGCATGGGGGGCTGGAATAGCTCTCCTGCTTTGCACCAAGCGCCATGACAACCAACAGGCCCATTAAGTATCTGCATAGTCATTCTGCTTGTTACCTGAGGAAAAATGTAGGCACCAAATGCTAAAACTCTTTTTAAACCTATTAAATATAAATAACTAATAAGATCTGACCTAGATAGCTGAATGTAATGTATCATAACATCCCAATATGAAAAAATAATACCGAGACCAAGTGTAAAAGCATTATATACATTATGGAGACTAAGTAAAGCTGCTACAATGAGTTCATCAGTTGTATTAAGAGAAGCTGTCCTTAAACAAAATGCTTTCAAAGTGAAAAATCTATGCTATAAATACACATTTCCATGAACAGTAGAGTTAAAGAACTTTCATAAATTATATAGACAACAAATCTGGATAATTAGTATCCCCAAAGAAAAATCTATTTTAGGTTGTCCTTAGTGCTCTGGCTTTGGCACTTTATTGGAACATAAAGAACACAGGTAAAATGCCACAGCTTTTAGCAGTACTCATCCATGGAACAAGTTGCCGCTACATCCACATTCAAGTATGGATAAGCAAAATACACATTAATTTCTTGCTACTAGCCATTGCACAAACATCACTTGTGAATAGGTGTGCTCAAATTCAACTTCCAGTCTTGCGTATCTCTCTCACCTTGCAGCTAATCAGTATTTGGTAGCGATTTTGTGTGATACCTATGTCCAGTTCACATCTGATGTGCAAACATGAACAAAGTATCTAGCTTTACATCTTGTCCTTATAATTTACATTATCCTTTTCACAAGTAACCTATTTAAATGTCCTAATGTTTTCCCTAATGTGTATAATCATTCTGGCAGCTGGCCTTTGCAAGAGAATGTAGGATTCTCATCTGAAAAATGAGCTGCAAGACCAAGCTTCACACTCTTCAGCTGACACAAGGCTTTCATTTAAGTAGCACATCTTTATCTCAGCCAAATTTAAATGAATGCATTTCTTGTTAATATAGGAAAAAGGCCTAGAACTTGCACCCTGTGACCTAGGTAAAGAAACTGCTTTAAAGATTAAGGTTTTATGGTTCTCTGGCTGATTTAACTTTATTCAGCTTAATTCTCCTTTTCTCTAATCAGTATTATCCCATTCTACAGCAGCTTCCTCCTCAAACTTTTCTCCAGTCTTTTTCCCCTCATATCACTGAATTCCCAAAGCTTTTATTTTGTATTTGATTTGATTTTCTTCCCTTAAATGTCTCTACAAACACTTAATTGCACTTTTAGTTTCCCAGATAACATCCCGAGATGCTCAAACATTAATGGCTTTGCTTCCAGCAAAAAGACATATAAATCTGCTCACACACTGCAACTCTCTTCATGAAAATTGGGTTCAGGTCTGTCCCAAACTTCAATACAAAATCTGTTTGAAATTCACTGATTTAAACCAGTGAGCCACTAAAAACACAGCTGTCAATGCAAAATGACTACCTTTGTGACCCTAATGTTTTGACACATTTGAATCTGTCAGGAAGTCCAAAACAAATGAATTTAATTTATAGCTGGGAGACAAATAAAATCCATTTGGGTGGAGGCTTTTCCATAAACTAATTCCATTAGACTCACCACTGCCTTTCATCTGGTACCACATGCATTCATCTTTCACTTTGAAACAGGAAGAGGAGGCTGCTGCTTCTTGCCATCCCCGATTCGGACCCCATGAGCAACAATGAAGATACACACACTGGCTTGAGGCTGGAATGTGGCCCACAGGAGCTGGTGAAGTAATTGTTTTCTCTATTTGAGACCAAACTACCCTCATAGAAGTGCAGCAGAAAGAAGGGCTGTAGGAAAACCTAACTAAACTTCTTGTACATGTCCTCTGTGGAATGTTCTATAATCTATTAAATTCTTAGTCCTCTGATTCATGACAGCCTATGCAAGGGATGACAAACATTTAACTAAAATAAGAATACTCCTCAAGGTCACCCCAATTATGTATTATTGGAACTGTGTGGTTGTGGTTTTTTGCTTTGCAGCTGTCGCAAGGGAGTATTTTTCACCTTAGTATTCCCTAGCTACAGTTTCCAACAGAAAATCCATTAACTGGAATTGAGTATCAAGGCTACCAGGTACACATAGCTGCACTATAGAAGTTTATGTTATCTGGTCATCTCTTGCATGCTATTCCTTTTTGTTTGTTTGTTTTTTAAGCTCAAATGAGTGTTTGAAAGAGGAAAGTGGGTGCATAAGATTCAGAGGAAAAAATCTGTAAAAACAACAGCATCAAATAATCCCTGCTGAAGATATTTCTGAAGAGAACCAGAGAAATTAAGCCACATATGTGACCCAGACTTAATTGTACTCAACTATGAAATACATGTACATTTCAATAAGCAGAAACAGAAGTGTGAGAAGCATTTTCAGCAAATGAGGAAGTCTGAATGATGCATAGGTACCATTAACCACAGCCCTTGGAGGCACATACCAAATGGATCACTGCTCCTAAGAGAAGTCGTCGGTAAATAGGATAGAAAATGTAGAAGCTTGATGAACAACAGGACTATGGTCTAACATTTTAGGGGTTACTAAGCCAAAGCAAACAAGGTCAGTAAGTGATGTCAAAGGTAGATAAATCACCTCTATTACATGTATAGGCAACGGTATCCACTTCTGGGAATTCTGCACAGTTTTGGGACTAACTTTGAACTACTTTTGCTGAACCAGTGGCTACCAGCTCTGTAATGGTGTTTCCTTTACAGGCTGGCAAGATTAGTGAAGGGTTTCAGCTGGGGGCACTGGAAAAAACAAACAACCAACCTGACATGTGGTTAATGTAGACAGTTCCCCTTCCTGACCACCAGCTACCTGCAGTCAAAATCCTGCCAGCCCATAAACCTCCAGCTCTGCATTCAGTAGTAACTGAGGCATCCATACAACCAATTCCTTCCCAGTTCTTCAGCACCTGGCAAAATACTTCCTTCTCCTTCATGCACAGAAATGCTAAAGTTATGAACAGAAGTTACTTTGTTCAAGATGCTGTCCCCTTTTCTAAATTGCTGTTGCATTGGACTGCCCCAAGCCCGGAGTCACTCTACATTTCCCAACTTGTCAGCCACTAGAGATAAGCCAGCCTCCTGGCTTCGTTTTATATCTGCTCCTTTAGATCAGAGAACCATGTGAGGATCATGTGAAAATAAGTAAATGAGAAACTCCTCATCTTCCTCTGGACAAACCCAAACTTCAGATCAGAACAACTGCAGAGAGAGGACACCTCATGGACTGCTTCAGCATGTGAGAAGTCGAGGAACTAGTTCCTTGTAAGGGTCACAGAGCACTGGAACAGGCTGCCCAGAGACGTTGTAGAGTCTCCTCCTCTGGAGACTTTCAAGACCCATCTGGATGTGTTCCTGTGCAACCTGTGCTAGATTCTATGGTCCTGCTCTGGCAGAGCGGTTGGACTCGATGATCTCCGAAGATCCCTTCCAATCCCCAACATCCTGTGATCCTATGATCCTAAGTCAGGCTCTTGGGAGTACGTAATGCGACAGACATGTCAGCCAACCTTCCCAAGCCTTTCGGTCCCAGCTGGGCATTATTAGAATCCAAGGCACTGTTGTGCCATGTTTACATTTCAAATACCCACCACATGTATCCTACCTCCTTCCTCAGTATATGCAGCCCATAGAAAACCAAGATATTAACACAGTTGTTTTCTTGCCTCACAGCAGGACAGCGTTATGGCTTCTCTCTCTCTTACCTTCAGCAGAACATTCAGTGCACCAGAAAGAACCCTCACTTGGGGTTCAGATGAGGGGAAAAGGAGACTTGACATATTTGCTATGTACAACGTATGTGTGAGAAAGAAATAAGAGTCAGTTTACAGAATCAGAAAATTATTGAGGCTGGAAAATACCTTCAAGATCATCAAGTCCAGCTATGACCTAACAATTTCTGCTGCATTGAGGGATATAGACTTTGGCATCTGAATCTTCCTCCTCTATCAGCCCAATGCTGCTTTAAGACAGACTATTTTCTCTATCTTAATTTTCAGTGCGCTAGTTCTCTGTTATTCTCGCTGTCACAAGAATCAATAGATACTAACAGCATTACATGGGTGGGGGGGGATCAGCCTTGCAATAACTTCTGGAAATACGGACATGTGATTTATTAATTTATCATATATACCTTTGATCAGCCCATCTCCCCTTTCCCTTCTTACCTACCTTCCAGGGTCTCATGACAAGACTGCACAGCACTAATACACATCTTTACTTGAATTAGATCAAGTGGTAAAGGAAAAAATTTCCTGTTCTTACACATATAAAATCAACTTTGTTAAATATTACACTAACTTGTAGAAGGCTAGGAATAACAAAACTTGCTCATGGGTTTGTGAGACATATATGTATATATACATATATGTAATAATATTCCTGCTCAAAAATTCAACAGCTAAAACCACCGTGACAATGAGAGTCTTGCCACACAGAAAATGGAAGATTACTGGTTTCCCTGCGAGTGTCAGGTCTTTCTCCTAGCCTGGGAAGAAGACAACAAAAATGCAGAGAAACTATTTACAGTATTTTATTCTGTTTTACAGCACAATGCAGCTAGAAGCAGGGAGGGAGACACAACTCTGCTACCTTCCTGCACGATAAAACAGATTGGCTGAGAAGGCAAAAACCAAAGAAGATATTTTACTTGAGTTTCACACAGCAGTATTTTACAAGCAAGAGTTTTTGACATTTAGAGTACGGATACACTTCTAGATCTACCACAAATGTCGGTGTAAATGAAACGAGCTTATGCCAGGAGCCACTGACCTGTGACTCCTAACAGCAACTGCTTGTTGTATATGCTGTTTACTGACCTATTCCATGAACTGCATTTATTTCTGTTTATCAAGGTTGTTTATCTGAACCTAAGATTATCGTTTCACAGTCACTAGCATATAGACAACAGAAATGCCATTTTAAAGGCATGTTAAATAAGATACTGGTTTCCTTTTTCAGCTTTGCCTGCCTAAGTCTGTGCTTACTGTAAGAGTACATGATCAGGCAGGCTTATCAGTACTGCACACCAGTAAGAATGGATGTAGGAAACTTCTAGGCTGCCACCAGCAACAATAAAGGACACAAAATGACAACAATCCTTCCGCACAAATAACAATTTTAATTCTGCTGAAGTCAAGAGTTCTTGTTTCATGGTATTTTTATAGACTACACTTCATATGCACAATATTATGGAAAGCAGTTATTATGCACAAATATTGTTACACTCCCCTTTACAGTTCTGTGATGAACTACTGCAAAATGAAAGGAGAACACTCTATCAGTAGAACTGTGAAAAAGCACTGCACTTCACAATAAAAAAAAAATAGTTGGGACCTCTCTAACAGACAAAAATCTTTCCATTGCATGATTATGAGGTTTATTTAGTTAGAGTATGGAATATTCTGCTCCAAGAGACTTCTATTACTTGGAGAAAAGTCTCTTATAAACACTTGTATAAGATAGTTTTACGTGCCTCCAATATATAATTTACCTGATTTGTCATAAATATATTACTTCTGCAACTACCTCAAAACCAGCAAAAACAACAGTCAGTCATAAGAGTACACAGGTTATTTCCTCTTAAGTGGATGGAGAGCTGAAGGCTTTGTTAGAAGATAAAATATTAATACAAAAACTCTCTTGTGATTTGAAAATTACCACATATTTTCAGTGAATGAAAGAGGTGATGAAACATTGCAATGGGACAGAGAGGCAGGCAAACGTTTTTTTATGTGACAGGAGAGTATTTATATCATGCCATTATCATTTGAAGGGGAAAGAGATATCCATCTGATGCTTTAGTTTTGGTAAGCAGGAGAGAGGTGATTCTTCCTTCAGTGAATAGGTAACATGGATATACACACATTTTGCTTAATTTACAGTTTAAAGTATACTCGCATGCCTTCTCCTGATAGTACATGATGCAATTTATAAGACTCACTTCAGAAACAGTAAGTATTCCCAGTAAATGTTTAGGAATTTTGAAGTGCTGACAATGTAGCATATGACTACAGGTATGACGTTAATTCACTACAATGGCAATAAAGGGAGTTACGGTATGTGCACAGCCCCAGGCATGTGCAGGTGCCAAAGAGAAGGAGGAGCACAAAAACTCTTCCTCCTTTGTAGGTTCCCAGTATTCCCATTTCCTGAAAGAGAGGACTGGATGTGCCTGTTATGTCAGCTTCTACGGTGCCATGGTTTAGTCATGAGGTCTGTGGTGACAAGTTGGACATGATGATCTTTGAGGTCTCTTCCAGCCTTGGTGATTCTGTGATTCTGATTCTGTAAGGAAACAAAAGAATCCTTTAGCTGCAGCAGTAATGGCAGATTCTTTGTATTTTTTCCTTACTTAGACCAACATTTTGGAAGAGCCCTCTTGCAACCAAAGTCAAGGTTGTAAGTGAGGTTAATACAAGTTTCCATTTCTGTTAAGAAGTGAAGAGTAATGAGGAATGGAAAAGAAATTTTTTATTCTCTTCCAAAATAAAATTCATCTGGGAGGCCTTTGGAGACTAGACAAGGACTAGTGATTCACTCCTTTAATACAGCTAGAAGTATCCTGTCTTGTTTCTACAGCATGAAGAGGAACAGGTACCACAGTAACATGCACAGATCCTTTACATCTGAAGTAATTTAGAGCAGATGATTTGAAGCCTCCTTATTCATCCTCAGAGGAGTTGTCTGAGGAGTTCAGTATTCACAGTTATGTATTTTTAAGCAAAACACTTAAAATTATATCAGTAGCATACCTGCTGCTGGGTGGTTTATGCCCTGTTGATATAAAAGCCCATTCAACTAACTGTGTTTCCACCTTTGGGGATGGCAAGAAAAGAGGTTTTAGTTGATGAACTGCGCAAAGTTACCACTGAGAAATCCCTGCACACATCTCTAGCAATATATTCCTGTTCTTTCTTCAGCAGACAGCAGTACGGTCATTCGAGAATATAAGAAAGAGTTTCCCAAAGCTTAATAGGCTTCTCCTTTTTATATCTAACAGTAACTTCTCCACAGTAAGTCTTTGTACTTGACTATGGACCCACCAGTATGAGTTCCATCTGCTTGGTTTAGATTTCCTAGTTTTTTGCTCTAACCGTACCTCTTATGTTCCAAGAGGATGCTTTGAAAGTCACAGCATCATCTGCAGTTCAAAACTCAAGAGTTTTCACCTGGTGTTTAATTTTTCCCTTTTAATTTTCTCCAGCTGGAATCTCCCTTCCTATTAAGCAAGCCTGGAAAGTCCTTCATCATGCATATGTATTCTTTGCAGCTGAACCATGTCATTTGCAATCAGATCGTGGTAAATAAAAAGTATAGCCTAAAGAGGATTCTGCTTTGGTTCTTATTTGCTTGTGAAGCCGAGAAAGTCTTTATTTCATAAGACCTAGGCAGTAAAAGAAATAATTATGTGTGGAAATTCTGTATTCCCTAATATAATCATGGAACCCAATTACATGATGGAGTTTATATTTTTATGTGTATTTCCTTCTTCCTGATGGCATGCTAATCATTGCACTCTGTTCTTATGAAAAGCAACCTCTTGGACAAATCTTGCTTGAGAATTTTATCAAATGATAGCTGTATTTTAATAAGTCCATGATCAAATAGAAAACAAAGTAAACAAGAAAAGCTGTACTGGAACCAGACTTTCTCTAGGCTTTTCAGCTGTTTTTGTACATAAAACAAGAAGTACCTATGTACATATTCATGCATAGGGGAGAACAAGTTCAGGTTTAGCTGTCAATATGTATATGTGCATACCACATGTAGTGGTTTGAGCCTTAACTGGGATTTAAGAGCTCAGATGGGGCAAGGCTGAGAATCTCTCCCCAGCTCTCCCCTCCTCCCTGCCAACAGAGAGGAAAAAGAAAGGGAAGGAGCAAATTCACCAAGAAACAGCTTGGAGTCAGCTTGGAAGTAGAGAGGTAAAGAGTTTTTCTTTAAACAATAACAGGTAAGGTTCACAAGGGCAAGGAACAAGGATGGATGGGAGGGAAATAAAAACAAGAACACAAAATCCGTCTCTCTGAAGAGGTGCAGAGGCAGCAGGGAGAAGGATCAGGCCCGACCACGAGTCAGAGAAGCAGGAAGGCAGCTGCAGTAGCTCTCATCCAGGAAGGCAGGAGGCAAAAAAAGAGAGCTAATGACTGCAATGTCCTCTCTTTTATACCCTAGCTGGGCAGGGAGGGGGGGAGTGGAACAGACTCAGTTTCCCAGAGGAGAAATGCCCTGCAGAGAGGGCAAAGCATCGCAAGCCCTCCCCACCCTGTTTTCAGGATGAGTGTTAACCCATCACACCACAGTATGCAATTTGCTGTTAATTAAAGGGGGGAAAAAACCAAAAATAAGGCTTTGTGATCAGTTTTCATGAGAAAAGCTCAATAAATACAACTGCTGTCTTTCTCCTAATCTGCTCTCACCAAATAATCTCAACATAATTTATTCTACTCACTAAAACTTTTCACTGTTTATCAGTTTAATATTGATCACTGTTCTTGTTTACTGTTGCAATAACAGCTCTGCAGCTGAAAGAATAGGAGTTTATTATGAATAGAAGGAACACAGTCACATTCATGTTAATACATTTCCCGCATGTTGTATAGTTACAAAAATGGAAAAGGCAACTGTTGGAGGGAGGGAGCTACCACTCTGCAAATTTCTATTAAATGGAAGAAAAAAATTCCACAGTGCATAGCTACTCACTACTGGCAGTTTATGACTGCTTCGACTCCACTTGCATTTTACTGAGTAAAACTGTCTTCTGCTACACCTGCATCTCATTGCTCTACTAAAGCAACATCCTGCTGGTTGCAACATTAAGTTTCACTGAGATCATTTGATAGCTCAAGGTGTTCAACATCTCACTTAGATTCTGATCCAAAATATACTGAGATAACTGATGTGTTCTTCTTACTAGAGTATGTCTCACATCATAGCTCCCCAGGCAAGCCCTTTTTCCATCAGGTGATCTACACCACTGGCATGCTTAGGCGCTCAGAAATTATGTTGTTGACATATGGGTACAAAATTCCCTTTTATCTGAGGTGTGCAAAGCTGCACACTGCTGACTAGGGTCATGCTCCCTTAAATTCTTCCAGCAATATCAGTGGGAGCTGGAATAGACACTTTGGTCTGCATACCATGGCCCACAAGTTGAAAATTTCAGACGGAAAACAAAAATCTATGTATTACATGTGCTAGCAGAGTCATAAAAAATTTCACCTATTCCAGTGAGTGCCCTCCAGATGTCCCTCTCCTAAAGTACCTCTTCTATTCTTTGTAGATTTTTATAAATGTCTTGGTCAAATAGCAGCAAATTTGAGAACATCATTAGAAAGGGCAGCCCCATACTGTCAAATATTTGATGTTTATTTTCCATCAGCCCAGCAGTGGTCATTTGAGGATCAATGACTTTTTTTCATATATATTTTTTCCCTCCATTCCTTCACTTATCCAGGGGTGGCACTGCCACAGAAGGACAAGGTGTGAGTTTGAACAGTTTCAAGTAACCTGACTCATCCCCTGGGCTGCCATCCATGACACCAAGTGGTAAAAACTGAACTGTCTCTTCACCAACATAAAAGGTTTGATAAAATTTTGCTCAAATAATGCTAGCTCAGGATCTCAGAGACATGAAATTCCACACCGCCATGTTGCTCTGGCAAAGTATCTTGTCTCCTGCTCTGTGTAGTATTTTCCCCATGGTGAAACACAATATGGTCGAGCTTACTGCCTTACTCACTGGGAACTCCTGACTGTTGAATGCTTGATGTCATAACCCAAACACTGTGTGGGAAAGGGGGTTGATATTTTAAAAGTCTCCCCAAAAGCATTTTTTAAAGTGATACCTCTGAAGGGAAGTGAAAGGCCTCCATTATTTCAACACATTCACAACAAATGTGTGGTTCTATTTGATGCTTGTCTCTGCCTGACTGTTGCATTACTGCACAACCTCTATTTTTATGCATTCTCCAGCAGTTCACAGTCCATCAAAATTAGTCAAAACAAATTAAGTTCCTCTCTACAGTCCAAGTGGTTGACATTGGTTTTAACTCCCTTTTCTAGATCTTAATATTTACTCACCAAGTTTCTACAGAATGCCTGCCCCACAGAACTTTATTCCCAATCATGAAGGCTTAAGTTTCCTTTGAAACATCAAGTACATTTTAATTTTGATATTATTTTTGGTATTATTTAATTCTAATAATCACTTGGTTGTATGTTCTGCACTGTATATATTTTCTCCTGTTCCCATCACCCAAGTAGTTGTTTAATGGTGTGCTGTAAATTTGCATTTGTTTGATCTTGGGTGTCTTTCTGCCTAAAGAATTAATGGTGTTTCTGATAATATATACTGCAAAGGTATATACTTTTGAACAACTCTTTTGACCTACTTGTCTCCATAATGTTTGAGGTTTCTGTCAGTGTGATTTCTCTTTATCATTTTTCTTCCCTTCCCTTTACCAGAGGCTGATTTTCTTCTAATGACCTATTTCACTTCAGTTCAGTAAAACTCTCTTTATTTTACAATTTTCTTAGGTTCCTGAAATCCCCAGATTCCAAAAACATTAATTTTACATTTTGTCAAATAGAAGGAAGTTCAGTAGATTTGAATCTACTAGAACCAGACTGAATAATCTTACCTATATAATATCCTTTTTCTTTCCCTGTGAAAAAATCAGCAACTGCCATTGAAATTCTTGATCTTGTGACAGATTGAAAAGAAAATTAATGCAAGTCTTATTTCATTAGATCTGAAATATGAAAGTCCTCATCACTTTTCACCAAAAAAAAATAATTATTCAAATCTCTGTACAAGTAAAATGCCACCACTCCTGATCCATCTAATAGGAATTTTATTTTACAAAGACCCCAATCTTGCAAACCAATCTGAAAAGAAGAGCCCTTTCACTTCCACTCAGAGTCGATGAATCTACTAGGCACTAGGCTTACCGAGGTGTTCTGGCACTTAAAAATATGGACAGGCACACAGGAAGACCTTAAAAAATGTACCAAAAGTGAATTCCCACTGAAACCATTTCATTCCAGCTCATTTCAGTGCTATAACGTTACCCGTTATACTTTAAATGAAACAAGCCAAGGAAAGTGAAATATAATTTTGTTTTACATAAAAAAAATCCAAGAATAGAGATTTGTGTCTGGTGAAACAAGAAAAGGCCACTTTGGGGAAGGTTCAAGATCTCTGAACTTGGGGGAAAAATATTCCCCTCCATGAACTCTTTCACACATTCAGAGATATGCTGAGTACAGCATCAATGTTTCTGCTTCCTAGCAATACTGAGCAAATGCGCTCACAAAGCGGCAAAAGGTCTAATTTCACATCCACACATACAATCCTTTCACAAACAGAGAATGAAGACTGTCATTGCTAATCTCAGGGTGTTTTGTTTGTTTGTTTCAAAAAAGACACTAATTTGTTCAAAGGCTGAATAGCTTCACGGTCATTGCAACATGCTTTTAATAATCAATCAGAATTACCAACATGCCAAAAAGGCAGCATTCAGATTCAGGTTATCACACTGAGCTTGAAGATTTGCTATCCAGGTTATATCCCAGAGACAATTGCACTTGGCTGCAAGAGTAATAACATCTTCCAATTATTTTTCATAGAATATGAGAAAAGTTTAATTAAGTTCTAGCCAATATTCTGGGACAAACTCAGAACTCAGTGTTTGCAGCATGAATTATGTGCTCCTCAGAATTAAAATATATTTAAAAGTTTGGTTACATATTGCATCTTCTATTCTAATTAGACTGACTATAAACAGTTTGGTAATGATGAACTATTAAAAATTATCACTTACTGAATATAGAAAGTTTCTGTAGATACCACAGTGACTTTGTCTTGGAAAGAATAAACCTTTAGAAAATGACTGCAAACAAAACTGACAAGTACAGACACAGAATAAGAACTCCTCAGCCATCCCTAGTTAATTTTGTAGGATAGAATAGGATAGGATAGGATAGGATAGGATAGGATAGGATAGGATAGGATAGGATAGGATAGGATAGGATAGGATAGGATAGGATAGGATAGGATAGGATAGAATAGGATAGAATAGAATAGAATAGAATAGAATAGAATAGAATAGAATAGAATAGAATAGAATAGAATAGAATAGAATAGAATAGAATAGAATAGAATAGAATAGAATAGAATAGAATAGAATTACTGTGCAATTCACACAGCAAGTTTAGGAGGCTGATAAATTAATATTCTAGGATCTCACAGAATTCTGTCCTCTAGGATTAGCCTTAGCATTCATTCAATTGTGAGGAAACCTACTCTGCAGACACAGGCGTACTGGCAGCAGCAATACGATGTAGCTGAGAACTGAGCAAGCATAGCAGCTCTTTCCTCAATCATGGCCTCTATCCCTAATTGCTAACATTTCAGAGGTAGCCACATTGGTTCTGGTTTATTTTGTAAGTTCTTGGTATCTACACTGAATAAAAAGGAAAGCAAGCATTTTTATGGCATAACACCACCACGCTTATACATTTATCATTTAACATTATGACAGGAAAAGTGCAGAAATTATTTTCACAAACTGTCTTAGAAGGGAAACAGATTATAAATATTTCAGAATTGTTCTTTCTTAACAAGACAATTTTATCCATAGAAATTGTGGCAATTAGATATTCATTATCTCTCCTGAATCAATGATTACCAGGCTAAAACTGCAACAATTAAGGCTATAAAGAACTAGACAGTTCATGTTCATATGGACTTTCACTATCCTTTTATAAATGATTGAGAATGTTTTCTGATTTATATTAAAAAAAAAAAAAATAAGGTGCTTGACAAATATTTCATTGTCCTCATACAGCTCACTGCTGCCACTTGTTTGGAAAAATGAAAGGCAAGTTGAAAAATGCACCTTTTCCATTTTCATCTCTAATTGAATTCTCTCTTGACCCCCTTATTCCCCATGGCTGTATTTCAGGTTTTGATGATAAGAAAAAGAATTTTGTATTTGGATAATACAATTTTCTCACTTGCCTTCAGCGACCTTCAGCTCAATTTCCTCTCCCCAGAGACACTGTATATTATAGAATTGAATCAAATTCCTTATTCATAGAAAAAAAGTTCCAATTTAATCTGAATATTCAGCATTTTACACTGGTCAGGGTGATGGATGGCAAATTGAAATGCTTTTGGTTCAGGTAATCAAATGGCAGAATCCAGACTTGTATTGAAAAAAATAATGAAGTCTATTCAATATTCTCATAAGGTGCAAAAAATGCACATTACATAGTAGAACTGGGGCTTTTTCTTATTACCTAACCAATAACAACTCCACTGCAAAAAGGATAGTAAAACATTAAGAATTTATGTAGGTTAGAACATATGAAAAGCAGCCTCCGCTGGGGAAAATGCAGGCATCTGCCTAGCAGTGTTCAAATGGACAAGTAAAAAACTTGGGGAAAATGTCAAATCACAGAATCAAAGAATGGTTTGGGTAGGAAGTGACCTTCAAAGATCATCTAGTTCCAAACCCCCTACCACGGGCAGGCACACTTTCTGTCAAATCAGGTTGGGGCTCAAAGCCTGTTCTTGAACAGTTCCAGGAATGAGGCATCCACAACTTCTCTGGGCAACCTGTTCCAGTGTCTCACCACCCTCATTGTGAAGAATTTCTTCCTTACATCCAATCTAAACCTACCTTCTTTCAGTTTAAAACCCATATCCCTTATCTTATCACTACATCCCCTTTTATAAAGTCCTTCTCCTATAAGCACTGTAAGACCACAATAAGGTCTCCTTGGAGGCTTCTCTGCTCCAGGCTGAACAACCCTAACTCTTTCAGCCCATCTTCACAGGAGAGGTGCTCCTTTCCTCTCCTCATCTTTGTAGCCTTCCTCTGTACCTGCTCAAGCAGGTTCATGTACTTACAGGGCTGAACACAGTACTCCAAGTAGGATCTCATGGGAGCAGTGCAGAGGGGGAGAATCACTTGTTGGTCAAGTTTCTAAGTATCACAGGATGTGATTGGCTCTCTGAGCTGCAAGCACACATTGTCAGCTCACGGTGAGGTTCTTGTCAATCAAAACACGTTTGTTTTCATTACACACCTGGAATAGAATAGAATGGAATAGAATAGAATAGAATTAACCAGGCTGGAAGAGACCCTTGGAGATCATTGAGTCCAACCTATCATCCAACACTATCTAATCAACTAAACCATGCAGCCAAGCACCCTATCCAGTCTCTTCTTAAACACCTCCAGTGATGGTGACTCCACTACCTCCCTGGGCAGCACATTCCAATGGCCAATCACTCTTTCTATGAAGAACTTCTTCCTAACATCTAGCCTAAACCTCCCCTGGCGCAGCTTGAGACTGTGTCCTCTTGTTCTGGTGCTGGTTGCCTGGGAGAAGAGACCAGCCCCCACCTGGCTACAACCTCTCTTCAGGTAGTTGTAGAGGGCAATAAGGTCTCCTCTGAGCCTCCTCTTCCCCAGGCTAAGCAACCCCAGCTCCTTCAGTCTCTCCTCATAGGGCTTGTGCTCCAAACCCCTCACCAGCTTTGTTGCCCTTCTCTGGACATGTTCCAGCAACTCAACATCTTTCTTAAACTGAGGGGCCCAGAACTGGACACAGGACTCAAGGTGTGGCCTGACCAGTGCTGAGTACAGGGGCAGAATGACTTCCCTGCTCCTGCTGGCCACACTGTTCCTGATACAGGCCAGGATGCCATTGGCCTTCTTGGCCACCTGGGCACACTGCTGTCTCATGTTCAGCCTACCAGTACCCCCAGGTCCCTTTCTGCCTGGCCACTCTCCAGCCACTCTGACCCCAGCCTGTAGCACTGCATGGGGTTGTTATGCTCAGTGCTGGCTTAGTGAAGGTTTTTAATGTATAATTTAATGCTTTTAGAGAAAAAAAAAAAAAAAAAGTAGCCTTTTTAATCACTTGAAATCACTTAATGTACTTGTTTTGTCAAGTAATGTTATCAGGTATCTCATTATTTCCAAAGGATTAGCAGTTTCGTTTTGGAAAACCATCTTGCTGCTTTTGAAATTCAAGTCCAAACCAATAACTGACTTCATAGAATCATAGAATCAATAAGGTTGGAAAAGACCTCAAAGATCATCAAGTCCAACCTGTCACCCAAGACCTCATGACTAACTAAACCATGGTACCAAGTGCCACATCCAATCCCCTTTTGAACAACTTCAGCTTGGCACCACCCTACTGATTCATCATGCTCGGTGACATGGGCAAAATGTCTCCAGGAAAACAACAGAATAACAGTGCCGCATAAATACAGTTTGATTTAAAAACCTTCATCAGCAGTTCCTTTCTTCCCTTTTAGAGATGCATGAAATTACTTCACCTGAGTTTTAAACACTGTATTAAAATTAACTTAAAATAAACCATTTATTTTAGAATAAACCAAACCAGGTTGGAAGAGACCTTCAAGATCATTGTGTCCAACCCATCAACCAATCCAACCCACCTAAACAACTAACCCATGGCACCAAGCACCCCATCAAGTCTCCTCCTGAAAACCTCCAATGACAGCAACTCCACCACCTCCTTGGGCAGTCCATTCCAATGGCCAATCACTCTCTCTGTATAGAACTTCTTCCTAACATCCAACCTAAACCTCCCCTGGCACAGCCTGAGACTGTGTCCTCTTGTTCTGGTGCTGGTTGCCTGGGAAAAGAGACCAACCTCTGCCTGTCTACAACCTCCCTTCAGGTAGTTGTAGAGAGCAATAAGGTCACCCCTGAGTCTCCTCTTCTCCAGGCTAAGCAATCCCAGCTCCCTCAGTCTTTCCTCATAAGGCTTGTGTTCCAAACCCCTCACCAATTTTGTTGCCTTTAAGCTACAAGGAATGTTTAACTGTAGGCACAAGCAGCAATCTCAATGTTAAGGTATTGTGTTGAAAAATGCAGTCCCAGGCTGCCTTTACTGACTCTACTGTAACTTGCAAAAAAGGACATGACTCATGCATGTTTATTCTTCTCACCTCACACATATCTGCCCAGTGGACAGCCACTATCCAGGCCAGGCTGATGAAGGAAACTCCCTTTCAGAGTAACTTCCCCTTACGTGGCAGATATGTGGTGGCCTTCACAACCCAGGGAGAGTATTTTTCCTTCCTTCGTATCACAAGAGGCTCACAGGGGCACCGCTCAGACTCAAGCTTCCCACGTGGAAAGGCAAAGGTCTGCATGATGCCTGCCATGCTCATCGTGCCTTTCTTTTCCAGCAGTAACCTGTTGATGAAATTTACCTTAACAGCTTGTGCAATTTCACAGTTGCAAAGTAAAGAGGGGGTGTGAGGCAAGTGGAAAAAATATGCACAGAAGCACGCTCAGGAACAGGGCAAGCACTCAGACTGTCAAGGATAATGGCTTCATCAGAAACATTTGCAATTAAATCTCTTAATGTTCATCTGACTCTTCCAAATTAAAAAACATTGGCAAGGAATGGTGAATGCTAGCAAGAACAGCAACTAGTGATCCACCAGGAGAGGAGAGCTGAACCTAGAGAGAGACATACAAATATATCCATTTCAGTCAAGCTTCAGATGAAAAAATATATATTCCAATTTTACAACCTAGACCTCCAAGAGCAAGAGCAAGACATTACAGGGTATCACTGTGTTGGTGTAAGGACAGGTCTGCAATGGAAGCTAATAACAGGTACATGGATGAGTAAGAAAATAGAGCAAAGTGACTGTTCCCAGACCTCTTACCTCTTCAGGACCAGCAGGAACAGAAGTCATTAAAACACACTATTTTCTAGGTTAAAGAGAACAGGTACCAAATAGATACACAAAGGAATAAAGTGTTGGGTGTTTTACATACTCAGAAGTGCAAAAATGAACTTAAAATGCCATAGAACAGGATTTCAGAGTATGAGTTAAAAGTAATTCAAGTAGAAGCTTGCACTCTGTCCTGAACATAGAGGGAAATAACCACACAGAAGGATATAACCATTAATCCGTTAGTTGCATTTCAAGGTCCAGAACACTAAGGACATTTGCTGCATATGCTTACTTCTGCTGACATTTATTTTGAACTTCATTTGTTAATACCTCTATGGGAATACAAAAAGTGTAAGACAGGAATTTGTACAACACAGCACAAAAGGAAGTTAGAAAAATGTTTTCATTTTGTTGAAAAGTTGCATTTGGATCCTGATCCTTCCAGAATAGTTCTTCGTACCCTTCCTTGTAGAAAGGGTAGGTATGGAGTCAGGACAGTAAGGCCTTGTGAGGAGGTACTTAAAAGTCAGGATACACTACCATTAAAATACTAATACAATCTAGTTTCATGTAACCATGGGGACTATTCCCACAGGCCATATTAGCCTGTGGACATTAAGACTCACAGGGAACATTCACAGCCAAGGAATACCAACAGGATCTTCTGGAGGGCAGTACAGATCAAGAACCCAGCTCATGCTGAGAGACATCTACATTACCCAGATAAATTCAGCTGCTGCAAATGATCCCCATACATTCAAATATATTCTTTAGTCTCAATTATTTTCTGCAGGATCATATGGGACATTGTGCAAGCTTTGTCTTCTTTTGGCTTGCACTTATCTCATTTCCATAATAGTCCAGTATTGGATCTATATCTTGGCAGTTGCTGATGCTGTGACATTCACTTCTCTTTTCAGCTGATAATATTAAAAGCTAAACATTAATTAATTACAGGTAATTAATCATAGTATTTCTCTAAAATTGTCTCTGGGCAGACTGTTTAGTTGGTAACAGGTCCATCACAGCTGCAGTCACAGTATCACAGTATCACAATATAACTAAGGTTGGAAGAGACCTCGAGGATCATCGAGTCCAACCTATCAACACAGACTCCATGACTAGACCATGGCACCAAGTGCCACATCCAATCCCCTCTTGAACACCTCCAGGGATGGTGACTCCATAAGTGCTTCTTAAAAGCCTTACTACTTGTCTGCTGGGTACCTTGTCTCATTGACAACTCAGGGAGTTTGGGGGCTCTTAAAAGGAGTAACTTGGCTCAAGGAAGACATTTGGTAGTGCACCGCAGTTGCTTTCTTCAGAAAGAAGGCTGGGCATTGCTGTGACAGTGCACAAAATACTCTGGCCCAGCATTCAAAAGGTTTTTGTTCTTCCTCTGTACAATAACCTCAGCAAACATGGAGGGGAGCAGAGGCACCCACGTTAGCTGGCACACCAGGCAGTAGTTGCTGATACACGGTGCCTTGGTCACTGTAAATGTAAGCCAGCTTGGGTAGTGATTTTATAAAGCAGCTGAAGCTAATGCCATTTCTTGGCACCACATAAGAGAGTTTGTTGTAGGGTCATATATATGCATATAAGGGGTTATGTACTGGCAAATTTTCAGGAAATAGTAGACATGCACATTGTTAGACTGAATTGCTGTCTGGCTCCAACATCTAAAATATGTAACCAACTCTTAACCCTAAGTCTGAGCACTCTGAGGCACTTAAATTACAAAAATGTGTAGGTATTTTGTATCTGAAACTAAGTTTAAAGGGTAGGAAAAGAATATTGAGAATGTAGAATCAGGTCCTACACAGAAATACCTTAAGAGCAACAGTGTTGGAATTATTGCTGCTACTGACAATATTTTGATTAATAAACACTTCTCAAAGTCTGGGATTACTTCTAAAATCTTAACATCTGGGGTTCTTACACTTTTTTAATTGGAATCTTTGAGCCATTAATTTTGTATTTCCAAGATTTTCTTTGCCACCACAAGGGCTCTTTTTATCACACACGTTTAGTGGAAGATAATATTATTTCATAATCATGGGACTCTAGAGCTGTAGATTTATAAGAAAAACACTAAATCTTATTAAACTTGTGATAAAATTATTGGGTTTGGCAACCTTGCAGATATATGCCTAGAGCGGCACAGCGTTTTCCTCCTTTAACTACTGTAACTAAAAGGACTTTAATGAGAGAAAAAGAATGTAGCTCTGTCTGCCCAGAATCTTTTGGAATTCTCACTTTTCCCTAATGAAAATGAAAACAAATACTTTTTTTTTTACTTTTATTTTTACTTTAAGCTCTAATGGACATCTGAACTGACTTCTGTAATGAAGAAGGATTAAGCAAACTGAAGGAAATGATAAATGTGGCTTGTATTAGTGTACTAATTAGCTCATAAATTTAGAAATACTTAATCTTTTCATTTCGCTGAATGAAAATAGTGGACAAATAGCAGAATCAGATCTGCACCAAAGTAATGCAGTGGTGAACTAAAATCCCCTGAGCATAGGTGTCTGATCCCATAGCGTTATGAAAACTAGAACTTTTGCTACTGCCTTTGAACAGCACAAGGTGAATTTAAACAAAGCTGTAAAATATTACTCAAGCAGCCAGATACTTAACAGATAATTTTTTAAAAAGTGATTTATTAAGTGTGTGTTTCTCATTGTGTTGCAAGCCAACTATTAACTGTGTTAATTATTTTAAGTTCAGTAAGCTAATTAGAGCACTGGTAGCTAGCATAATCCCACATTTTACTGCAGTTTACATTTAATGTATATATGTATGAACATAGATATTCAAAGACCATGCCCCAGAAATATACATGTTATTTCAGAAACTGTTCTGGATGTCAAGTGATAAAAATACACTTGCCCATTACATTATTTAAATTTCTTTAGAATTGTCAAAGTAGAATAAGAGTACACGCACTAGACATTTTACACTGCCCTCTTGATAATCTGATCAAGAATGTTCTGGTAAAATACACAAAAATATATACTTTATCCCAAAACAACAAATTGAGGTCTCAGATCTTCAGACTGGGTCCTAGCCAGATGGTGGATATGCAAGAGCCACGTACCTGGGCATGGTTTACAGTATAGTAGCAGACAAGCAGCTGGCAGACATCGCAGGCTGCTGAATACAATAGCCCAGAGTCTCCTCTGTCCTATAATGGGTGCACCAGGACAAAGTCAGGAGAGAACTGGGCTTAGTAACACTCAACATGGAGAATGAATAGAGTCCTATTCTCACACCCCATAAACATCCTCGTGCACACCTTGTTAAACACCACCATGGAGACTGCATTTCAAGCAGTATTCCCTAAACTTCATGTGACCTGGATACAACACTAGATAAAACCATCAGATAAAATACAGCACTAGAAATATGTGAACCTAGGATTAGAAGATCAGGGTGACTTAAGAAGGAACCAGCCTTCACATCTGGACTGCTGTAAACATTGCCCAGTTCCAGGCCCCTGAGGGGAAAAAAACCCAACACATTGATAATAATTTAGTAAAATGTACAAGAAACATTCACTGCTAGCCCTGCAGTAATATGCAGTAGGAATTAATCTAACACCATGATGGCAAGCAACTGCTGAATCAGTTTTCTTTTTCAATTTGTAGGGCACCTGCTCTTACAGTATCTAAACTTCATATTCTCTTTTCTTATTGCATAAATGTAAATATTTCCAAATTAAACGTTGCTTGTGTCATGAGACAGCCAGTGACAAGGTCTTAGTCTAACTACACAGTGTGACAAGGAGGAATAAAAATGTGTCTGCAAGAACAGAATGTTTAAGTGCCTGTACTCATGACACAAGCTTGCAAATTACAAAGCAATTTGTAATTATATCTCTGACTTGCTCTTAAAGAGTTGTGCACCAGCAAGCTGTTAACCAGACCCTGTATTACTGCAGCACTCCATCTCAAAGTGGTAGGAGACAGAGCAAATTAAAGCCTCAAGTCTCAGTATCAGCTCTTCTGAGAGCATTGCTGGCTGCTGAACATGTGCACCGAGTCAACTTTGCTGACTTTTTTTTTGTCTGCATACGATGTTACTTCTGGAGGCCATATGACCTGTAGTTCACTATCCTAGCTCTAATTTTGGTAAGCTGCTGCAAAAAAGGATGAAACCGCATGGTTAGCTGGTATGGGTGCATAGTTGAAGAGATTCCAAGGCACTACCATTTTCTTACCCTTTCCCTTAAGTGAGGCTGCATAAAGTACCCAAAGTCGACTCCATTCCCCCTCAAAATAGAACTAGGAGTAGCAATTTTTGTTTGAGTGACAGAGTGCTAGATTTATCTTTCACTAAACTAAAAGTAACATATACACTCTCCTGAAGTCTCTCTGACCAAATACAGTAAGTAGGTTTACAAAGAACATCACCCCAGCAGTGCAACCACAGTGAACCCTTCTGTCCACAAATTTCAATTATGGCAACTTAAATAAAAGTGACTGGCTTGTCAGAGATACTCAGCATACATGCTCCCAACCATGTTAGCACATCAGGAAATCAGGACACGGTTATTTTAGTGCTTATATATAGGCTAGAACCAAACTTTAGATGCCTAAATTTGAAATTTGTGGAATATGTCAGCAAAAGCATTATAAGAAGCCTGATCAAAATGCAATATTCTCCTTAAAACAACATGTTAAGGAGGTACTGTAGTTCTTTCCCTACATGACAAGCGTATGAAAACCTCTAGAACAAGGACTCATAATGATCCCACAGTGAACTGTGTTTTGATCTCAAGCACATGTTCTATTTCAGCCTCACTCTGTGGAACAGGAACAACACTGCTTTTGAGATAGAATAGAATAGAATAGAATAGAATAGAATAGAATAGAATAGAATAGAATAGAATAGAATAGAATAGAATAGAATAGAATAGAATAGACCGGAAGAGACCTTCAGGATCATTGTGTCCAACCTATCATCCAACACTATCTAATCAACTAAACCATGCAGCCAAGCACCCCATCAAGTCTCCTCCTGAACACCTCCAACACATCCCCAGGCAGCCCATTCCAATGGGCAATCACTCTCTCTGTGTAGAACTTCCTCCTAACATCCAGCCTAAACCTCCCCGGTACAGCTTGAGACTGTGTCCTCTTGTTCTGGTGCTGGTTGCCTGGGAAAAGAGACCAACCTCCGCCTGTCTACAACCTCCCTTCAGGTAGTTGTAGAGAGCAATAAGGTCTCCCCTGAGTCTCCTCTTCTCCAGGCTAAGCAATCCCAGCTCCCTCAGTCTCTCCTCATAGGGTTTGTGTTCCAAACCACTCACCAACTTTGTTTCCCTCCTCGGGACACACTCCAGCAAATCAACATCCTTCCTAAACTGAGGGGCCCAGAACTGGACACAGTATTCAAGGTGTGGCCTAACCAGTGCAGTGTACAGGGGCAGAATGACCTCCCTGCTCCTGCTAGCCACACTGCTCCTGATGCAGGCCAGGATGCCATTGGCCCTCTTGGCTGCCTGGGAACACTGCAGGCTCATGTTCAGCCCACCATTGACCAGGTCCCAGGTCCCTTTCTGCTTGGCCACTCTCCAGCTACTCTGACCCCAGCCTGTAGCACTGCAAGGGGTTGCTGTGGCCAATGTGCAGAACCCAGCACTTGGATGTGTTAAATCTCATGCCTTTGGATTCTGCCCAGTCTCATCCAGAGATGAGACTGCACCTAGCTCAGCCCTGTGCAAACAAGTAAATGTAATTCTGTAAACACATTTATACTACATAGCTTTGGACTCCTAAAACGTGTGTGTGGATACTAATTGAGATTCTTATTAGCAGAGAGGAAAAGGCACTTTTAAGTCGCGATATATCTGATCTGGTTAGATGTCTACCTCAGGGTAACATTAATCAGGCAATGCTGCTTTACTCTCACCAAGTACAGAGGACGTGGAGACATCTATTTCATACCTGTATATCTAAGTTGTACACAGCCAAGAATATAAGGGAAGAAGTCCAGGTGTTGTTGCAAAATACTGATTTGAAATAGGAATACACCCAATGACCACCACTGCCCTCTGTCACTGTAACTCTGGCAAATAAAGGCAAAGAAGGGTTTTGATATATAGCCATTAGTGCACTTTGGCAGTACTGCTAACATCACCTTGTGTGTAAAGATTAGCAGAACAAGCAGAAACAAGCTGTATGCAACAGATCCAATAAGAACTGGAAACTAGTATGGCTCTTCAGTTTCAGCAATGGGGTTAGCACCTCCACGCACTACATGGAGGAAGGTACTGAGCTACATGGACATACTAGTGTGGGTGTACTAACTCCACTGTGTAGTTGGGCCCAAGTATTCTTGTCATTAATTGGTACGAGTTATACCAATATATCACTCTCTTGCACTTGTTAAACAAACCTCTGCCTTAAGCAAAGCAGAGTCGCATCTTTTACAACAATGCTCTGTGTGACCTTGTCACTTCAACTTTCGGGTAGTAGTTGGATATTGCATACTTGATGCTTTTATATGTAATAATCATAGGATCATAGAATCAATGAATCAGTTCCCTTGGAAAAAGACCTTTAAGATTATCAAGTCCAACCTTCATTAATTAACTCTACCAAGTCTGTTGCTAAACCATGTCCTTCATCACCACATCTGTGCATCTTTTAAACACCTCCAGAGATGGTGATTTAACGACCTCCCTGGGGAGCCTATTCCAGTGTTTGATAAACCTTTCAGTGAAGATTCTTCTAATATCCAATTTGGCACAACTTGAGGCCATTTACTCTCATCTTATCACTTGTTAGTAGGGAGAAGAGACCAACACTCACCACAGCACCACCTTCTTCCAGGTAGTTGTAGAGAGCAGTAAGGTCTCCCCTCAGCCTCCTTTTCTCCAGACTAAAGAATTCCTGCTGGCCACAGTCAGCAGGACTGTGATACAGGCTGTTGATCTTCTTGGCCACCTGAGCACACTGCTGGCTCATGTTCAGATAGTTGTCAATCAATACCCCTAGGTCTTTCTCTACTAGACAGCTTTCCAGCCTTTATTTCCCAAGCCCATAGCATTGTATGGGGTTGTTATGATCCAATCACAGGGCCTGGCACTTGGCCTGCTGAATCTCATACAACTGGTCTCACCCATTGAGTCAGCCTGTCTGGATCCCTCTCTACAGTCTTCTCACCCTCAAGCTGATGAATCCTTCCCATCTTAGCATCACCTGCAAACTTAGTGAGAGCACATTCAATCACCTTATCCAGATCATTGATATTAAAGAGAACAGGTATAAATACTGAGTCCTTAGGAATACCACTTGTGACCAGCTGCCAAATGGATTTAACTCCTTTCTCCTTCACTCTTTGAGCTTGGCCAACCAGCCATTTTTTTTATCCAGCAAGGCATCTATCCGTCCAAGCCAGGAGCAGCCAGTTTCTCCAGGAGAATGGTGTGGAAGGCAATGTCAAGTTCTTTCCTGAAGTCTAGATAATTACTGAAAGGACTTTTAAAAAAGCCCATCTTTAAACCATATTGATCTGTGTCACATAAATTGTAACACACTAGAACAGATTCTTGTTTTCCATAGATTGAAAGCAATATAGAAAAGGTACAGATTCTATACTTACCACACCAGCAAGAACGTAGAAAAAACAGTCAAAAAGGAATGTCAAAATTCAGTTACTGGTGAAAACCTGAATGAAGAGATTTGGTTTAGGTGTTTTTCCACTTTGGGTCAAGTTACACCTCCTGTAACTCTACAAACACATATCCCTAGCAGCAGATAGACTGCTGAGTAGATCCAATCCATCCAGACATGTTCAAAATATCCCTGTCAATTGCAAGTACCAGTACGACCTGGTGATGATGCCCAAAGCACTTTCTGTTTAACAGAATATACATGGAATTGATTCCTCTCTCACACCAATGTTAATCATGACAATAATAAAGTCAGAATTAGAATAGCTTTGAATAATCACTAGCATACATGAGAGACTATTGTGACTGTGTGTATTTCTCAGAGGATTTTTAGTTTCTTTCTTCTTATTCCTCCTGTTCCTCTGGGAGATATCATTGCCAGTTTCAACAAAGGGCATCATCTCCATGCAGCTGATATCCAACTCTACAACTCTGTCAACTCACTCTCTGATCCCCTTCTTGCCACCTGTCTTCAACATGTCAATCAACAGATGGCTACACCATCACTAAGGAATGCTTCAAAGGCATTCAAAATGTTTTAAAAGTCCTCTTTGTTCCATGTCTGTGGCTCTCCTATCAGTCTTCTTAATTCAGCCCTTCAGTTCTCAGCCAAAAAACTTGCTGCTATACATAAGAGGGGTTTTGTTTTCCCCTGCTTTAAAGCTACTTCCATAACGTTTACAGATTCACAGTCACAGATTGCATGGGGTTGGGAGGGACGCTCAAAAATCATCTCATCCAATCCTCCTTCACTTCCTTGCACAGCTCCAACTAGATCAGGCTGCCCAGGGCTACACCAAGTCTGATCTTGAATGTTTCCAAGGACAGGGCCTCAAGCACATCCCAAGACAACCTGTTCCAGTATTTTAGCTCTTTCAATATAAAGGTCTTCCTTATGTCCAACCTAAATCTGTGCTGCTCCAGTTTAAACTACTGCCCTTCAACCTATCACTACAAGCCCCTCTAAACAGTCCTTCCCCAGCCTTCCTGTAGATCCCCTTCAGATATTGAACTGTAGCTATAAGGTCTCCCTAGAGCCTTCTCTTCTCTCCAGGGTGAACAGCATAAATTCTTTCAGCTTGTCCTCACAGGAGAGGTGCTCCAGTCCTCTGATCATCTTTGTGGCCCTCCTTGGACCCACTCCAGCAGGTCCACATCTCTCGTGTTGATTGATTCATACCTTGACATCTGCTTCCTCTGTGTTATGTTGAATGCTTTACACCAGTTTAAAATAATGCCATTTTGTGCACTTCAGTTTTCTAAAACCATGCTTTCTAAATTTCAGCAACCAATAGGCTGGCAGCAGAGTGCAGGGAAAAGCAGAGATGCCTTCAAGACTTCTCAACATTTTACAGGTTTTACTGAATTCAGAACCACATATTCAAACATGCGAAAAATATATTTCAGTGTCTATAGTAAGTCAAAGCCCTCTGATATACTTACAAGAGTAACACCACTTTTTGACAGATGATAGCATTTTGAATATTATCAAAATACAACTGTGAACTGTACCAGATCCCTCTCACATCACCTAGTTTTTTGGTCCTGTTCAGTCCTTTCTTATTTCCGTGTCCTCTTTCCAAGTCCCTAGAAATGAGACAGCAAGCCTATTCCTTCACTTTTCCCTATTTTAATCATGTCTGTGTTTTCAGGCTTTCTGGTCAAACCACTGCAATATACTAATTGTATCGTCTCTGGTAAAGCCTCCACAGTAGTAACATTCCAAGGATTTGTCAAAACAACCTGTCATAAATCTGGAGCGTCTTTCACAGTAAAGGAAGCAAAGAATGCAAAATGAGTAAATGGGATTGTAGCCACAAGGAAAACACAGAATATTGGAAGTAGGGATCCAACATGAAAACACAGATAACTGATGTAAAAAGCATCAAAAATGTGGGAATAGGTGCAGCTATGTAACACACCACTGACAAGCACACCCAGGGAGCCTTGCAGGAGTACCCATGAAGTCTGCCAACCTCCAAGTTTCCAGTGGTTGTTACCCAGTGCAAAAACGGGCTGCAAACCAGCACACGTTTTTCTCTTAATAAGGGGATTAGTTTATTACTTCCTCCACTTCCCCTTTCATCCTATCATTTCCAATCCTGTGACGCTAGTACCAACCAGCAGTGTTTTGTATTCTGATCTAACAGCATTTGGTAGCCGGAAGCAGCAAAGGCAATCTCACCTCCTCTCAGGAAACCAGGGAGACGCAGCCCATGCGATACAGTCAGAAAGCTATGCCTTATTGCAGGCAATGGCACTCGGGAGACCCTGGGACCATGGTGACACAAGCAGCCCGCACAACAGCAATCCTACATATGGCAACCTGGAGCTAAAGGCACTAGTCTTTTGACTGATTACCCCGCAGTTTTGGGGGCTGGAAGCCCGACCAATACATCACTCTCCCCGCTTTGCCTCTAACCTAACACCATGGCACCACTGTCTTGGCCCTAAGAGGGGCTCCACTGTGGAGACAAGAGAGCAAGCTGACGGAAGCCGCACGCCAGCGGCAGGAGGAGAAGGGGGCTGTGCTCATAGCCCCTCACGTCGCATTGACCGTTGCCGACACAGCGAACAAGGCCACCCCACCGCCGCAAATGCCACTGAAAATGCGGCGCAGCAGACGGAACGGAGAAACCAACAGAGCACCACTCACACGTCACGACGCACGCACAGAGGCCCGCGTGCCCCTCCCGCGTCCCGCCCCCTCGTTGCCACGGTGACCAGCCGCCGCGTCTCCGGCCGGGGAAGGGACGCTCGTTATCGCGAGATGTCAGCGGGTCTTTGGGCCGGAAGGAGGCTCTGGTTTGAAGGTGGCGGCGGGAGGGGTGGCTTGGCGCAGGTGAGTGCTTGTGTGTGGTTGTTCTTCGTGTGGGCCCTCTCGCGTCCCTCCCGTTCTTCTTTGGGGCACCGCTCCGGTGTGCTGCGGCAGGTGGTGTGGCCGCCCGCCTTCCCCGACCGGCCTGCGGAATCCGACAGCGGGGCACCTGGGGCGTGCCCCGCAGTGCTGAGTGGCCCCTCTTTCTGGAAGGAAATACCAGGTAAATCCTACTACTCGAGGGTGCTAACACGGCATTGAGTGCTGTAAAAGTGTTGAGCTGGGAAACCGGTCAGCTCTAGCAACGGCACGACCGTTAAGTTCGTATGCGTAAAAGTTTAGCAAATTTAACTGCTGCGGTGTCGCAAGATTTCTAGTTCTGCCGTGGGACGTAGACCGAGCGTTGGTTTTATTAGTATATTCATTTGCTAGATGCTGCTCACTTTCGAATTCAGGTGTTTATTTTAAAGCTTCTTCAGCAAAGCATTTGCATGCCTTTGTTGCCTTCTACACGTGGATCACGTGTTGGCGAAGGCTTAAAAGACCAAAACGGGAGGAAGCACAGGGTTTAATTAAGCTGTGCCGGAGCACTAAATGATTTGATGGTAGAAATGATGATAATAACTTGGGCTTTCTTCAAAGTATTTAGCTCCAGTATTCTAGCTCTCTAAAAAGTATTGTTTCAGGTGACAACTGGCCCTGAAATTGTCCTATACAAATTCTTGAGTCACTCTGGCTTTCATATTTTCTTTAAGAATCTGTAAAAATGAATGTTAAATAGATCAGATCTTAAAACATCAAGCTACTGTATATAAAATATGTCAATGCACTATATAAAAAATATAAGAATATTCAATTGCTATAAATTGTTATAATGTAATAGCACTGTTAAGTTATAAGTAGTCATCACCCTAAATCATTCTACATACTTCAGTATCTAACTTAGTATTAAATGTGATACCAAGTGGGTAGGCAAAGGAAATCTTGAAGAAGGATCTCTGGGAATTAAATTTGGCATTGTGCATGTGGGGATGCATTTTGTGCTCAGTATGCTATGAAAAAAATTAAATCAGAATCACTTACTTCAGAATGAAAATTGAACCTTCATCCTTAGCTCTAAATCTCTTCACAGTAAGAGCTGCTTCTTAAATCTTAACTGTACAATCACCAGGGTTTTGCATAAACTGCTTAGATATTTCGTTCTTGGCAGGTTCATAAATGAGAAGGCAGGCTTATAAATAAACCTTTTCAGTGCTATTTGTCATAATAAATGTGGTTTTTAGCAAGTATTCTTGAAGACCTTTTGTTAGATAGCAATTTGAGAAAGTCAGTGCAGTTTCCTTCTCTCCAGTCTCCATCATTTAAGAAATGTGCTTTTAAAAGAAGTTGTTCTCTGTTTTCCACTATGACTGATTAATGGCTTACACTTACAAAATCTTGTACTCACAGCAAAATATGTATCTTGCAGGACCTGTTGGTATCTTGTGGGAAGATAACACTTTGTTAAAAGTGTAAGATTAAATAGTATTATTTTTCTTAACAGGAACCCTGGAGTCTTGTTAAATTCTGAAAGTGCAGTAGATGATTGTCAAACCTTTATTTTGAATTTGATCCAGCATAAAGGGAAATTGATAGAAAATGTCACCTGGAAAAGTTCTACAACCTGTACTGAAAATGAAGGTGGATGAACTCTTCTTGTGCTGGTTGAGTCAGTCTGCAACTCAGCTGACACTAAAGGACTGCTTGAGAAGAATCAAGAATGAGGAGAAACTGGAGACTAGTAATGGAGATTCAGGAAATGATAAAAGTGAGACGTTCATCAATAAAAATTCCAGCTCCAAGCAATGCATATTAGGAGATACCAGACTGCCTTTGATGTCTTTCAGTCCTCCTCAACTTTCTACTACTCTACCATTGGCAACTCCAGCCAACTCAAGGAGCGTTTCTAATGTTAGAACAACACGTCGATCCTCAGGAACCAGAGTAGTAAGTTTGTTTCTTACTTACTAGAACTACTTCTTTAAAGTTTATTTTCTGTTTATGGTATTGACAAATTATGCAACTAATTTGTTTCCCCACAGGAGGTGTCAGGGGTGGAATAGAAGCAGCAGCACTGTACACAAAATGTCTGTGTCATAAGCACTAATGGCTCGGTGGCCTAAATTTCCAAAGGACTCTTGCTGTTTTGTGTCTCTGTTCCTTTTTATAAGTGTGACACAAAATGAAAATCTAGTTGTTTTCTATTTCCAGTAATTTTTCTGTCAAGAGTAATATTGTCCTTGTTCTTTGAAACTGGGGAGTGGAAGGCGTCTTAAAAATTCTGTATCCAGTACAGCTGATTTGATTTGGTATCTCTTTCTTAGTTTTGAGCTATATTTTCAACATCATGCAACACTGATCAGTATTGCAACTGATTTATATATGTGCAGTGGTGTGTGCAGCATAGATAAGGAAAAGTCAAAAAAAAGTGATTTTCACTTTCTTGAAGTATTGCCTCTCCTGTGCAGTAAGATTAGACCTAGAAACGTGATTTGTGCTGAACTTGTCAGTGCTGAGATAACAGTTGGCCGTTTCCAACCACAATGATCTTATGATCTGTATTCTTGCATTCTTAACAGGCATGGAAAAACTAAAAGTGATGGAAAAGCTAGAAATAGCCTTATGACAAGTAGCTTTCAGTAGTGTCCTCAGGTCCATTGTGTGGTGTCCAGTGTGGAAGAGGACCAATGCTTAGACTTGAAGAATGAAGGAGAAATAACTGTAAAAGCCCTAACTTCAGGTGTCTTGTGTGAAATACATCTCACATTTTGTATTCAAACTATAGCATTCTATGAGATGTAGTAGATTACAAAGACTATTTAGTTTTCAAAATAGATCACAGTTGCTGTATACCCTTTGTTTAGCTTACTTTTGCCAGAGGTAACCATAATCAGGTCTTGATGCTTCAGATGCACATTTTCAGTAACAGGCCTTTCCATGGTTAAATGCAGTCTTGTGGATAAATATAAGTCCCTGTGTTTGTTTGCTGTGTTAGCCTTATAATATATTGCTTTTACTGCAAATATTCCTTTGTTGGGTGATACCAGGCACTATTGTTAGTCCAAGACTCAAATTTGGCTCCACTGAATCTGCATGTCAACAAAGTAATTGTTTTGGCACTGCATGGTACACTCAATGCTTCCTTTCTGAGGAGGTCTTGATTTATAATAGACAATGCCCTCTCTGCAAGAATAATACCCTCGCAGTCCAATCTAATTTCTATCCCTTTTTATAAACTGTAAAAAGAAATGTGGCACGGAAATGATGTGATGACTGACAAAGCTATGCATTGCATATATGATCTGCCTTATGTTGAAGGAGTTGAGGCATGCTGTTTCTGCTATAGGACTATAAATTCATATAATTTACCAATGTTAAGTGGTCATCTAATTCAATACACCAGCCAAACCTCGTGGTATCCTAGGAAAGCCTGCTCATGTTGGTAAGGGTAGAGAGGTTAGAGCTGAGGATGTTTAGGAGTAGCAATTACTTCTTAGTTGTTGGTGGTGTATATTTAATGTAATTATCTTCTAAGCCACAGGAGTAATAATATGACTACTTTTTGCACTAGAACATTTAATCTGAAGTGTTGTCTCAATTTCACAAATATCAAAATTCAAATCTAGCTTGAAAAATTGAAATCCCCACTTCTTGGTTTTAAGATACTACATTTCCAGTCTAGAGTTTGTCTAGATTTACCTTATAATAATAGGGACTTGTATTTTTTATGTTAGTTGATGTACTTGATTACTAACTTATGTACTGTGATTTCTTGTGTCTTGATTGGCCTCCTTAAGTAGGTCCCTTAAAGAAGAATTAAAGAGGTCAGTGAGGAGTAACATTCTTTACTTCGTTGGAATTTTGTGTGGAGTTCTGAGAGAGAACTCAGAGGATTAGGCTGTTGTTTGGTTGGTGGTTGGTTTTTTTTAAGGAGTTTGGCAGAGGGGAGTTTCCAAGCAATAGGAAATTTGTCTTTGCTAGTCAGCTGAACTGAAGCTTCGTCAGAAAGTTTCCTGGTCTTTAAAACATGTAAATTACATTTGAAGCAGGCATCGGGTCTTAACACATCCCCAAGAGTTTAGTAATTGCATGTTCTCACATGACAATGTATTTTCTTGCAGAAAGCAAAATATATCCTTTTCCCTTTGTGTACATCCATAAACTACCTGCTGCAGTGTCAGAAGTAACACAGCTGCTTCTATGCATTTGATCACGGTTCAGATTGAGCCACAGTGGTTTTACTTACCTCATTTGAGTTCTTTAAGTTTGAGATCCCTGTCTCATTTCAGTAAGTTGAAGACTGTGTTTTAGATAACTTTTTAAAAAGGAAAGCAGGTCCAGCAACACAGATTTAAATCCTAAATAGCAGTCCTAGAAAATTATATTAGTTAAAGTGCTTACCTCTGTGTGCCTGAGGGCGGTATTTGGAAAGAGCTTTTTTTATCTGACTGTAAAGAACTAGAGAATGATTTCTTTTAAGAATATGTAAGTTAACTTAAGCATCTTCTTTTTAAACTTAGTATATATAGGATTTTTTTTAATGCAGCATACAAGCAGTAAATTCATTTCAACAGGATAGATTTTCACAGTTACTGATCTAAATAACCTGAAATGTTTCTGCAGCTTTTTTTTTTTTTAATATATAGAACACCAAACAATAAAGCTGATGACAAAAAACTGCCATTCTCAGGTTGTTACCAGGTAGTAAGTTGAATGTGTGGGAAACCACATTTTTGTACTTTGGGAGAAAGTAATTAATGTTCAACACCTGAAGGAATACCATATGAGCAGAACAGGTTTGTGTTCTGATGGCAGCTGTTGAACAGTATTAGTAGTACTATAGCTGGCAGCTATTGTATTCAAGGAGCTCTTTCCTTTTTTTCAGAGGTTAGCTTGTAACTGAGGGCTATGTTTTTATCCAAAATTCTTAAGTTGCCACGCTTCTTTGAAACACCAATGTCCTGTCAGAAACAGGAGAATTGTCTCTTCCTTTTCAAAGGAGAATTTTCTGTTTTTCAAAATAGTTGAATCTCTCCACTGTTTAGCATGTCCAAGGTACTTTCTTAGATAATAAGAGAAGCTACATGTTCTTTGTTAAAGATGAAACAAACAAACAAAACACCTGAGGTTCTTCAAGCACAAATTCATTCATCTGGACAGGGCACTTAAAGCTAGGTTTTGGAAAAACACTAATTCAGAATAAACTGTTGACTTAAATCAACACACACATTTTGAAATCTAGACAGAATTCTACCATGAAAACTCATCTTACAGAGTGTTTGAGTGCAAGTGAAAGCAAAAAAGTTTGCTTAGGAGTTTTTTGTTTGTGTGTGTTGTTTTTTTTTTCTCCTTTAGGAGAGGTACTTGCATGGCATCATTCGCAGCAAGGCTGGTGTCTGACTGCACCCATTGTACAAACACTGTAATTGCAAACTTTTGGTCATTGTTATGTGAAGTGCTTGCTAGCATTTAGTGTTCTGCAAGTAGCCTTGTGGTTTGTGTGTACTAAAGGTATTGAAATAACAGAAAATCAGAGGCACAGAAAAATCTCAACATTTAAGTTTTGAATGTTTTATGAGTTTGTTTAAGAGAATGGGAATTCTAGAGCTGTAACTTCCAAACTTGAAAAGTAGCTGCTGTAGCTTTCTTCTTACCCTTATCACTGCTGTACATGGATTAAACAGTGTTTCTAGTGCTCTAGATTATTTTAAACATATGGGGTATACACAATTGTACACTGTTCATCACATTGTCAAAAATGCCAGGCTTCAAGGCCTAAAATGTGCTGCAGGGAGGATGTTTAATCCTACCCAGCTGGTGTGCAAGGCATCTGGGGAAGCAATTCACAGAATTCCCTATGGGCATTTTGGGGGGTGGTAATGCAGAGAGAATGTGATATGTACTTCAAAGTTATTTTCCATCTCTCTGCAGGGTCAACCTTTGATATAAAGGTACTTCTTGAATTGTTTTTTGTATATCCTCTGCTGATAAGCGTAGTGTTTCTGCTTGTCACACCATGACAATTACTAATGCTTGTTGCCCCGTATTTCTATGATTTGTAACTTAAAAAAAAAATGTTTACTACTTTAATGCTGCAGAGATTTATTTTGTTTAGTATTTTTTTTAAATCACTACCATTCTTGCCAAATTCTTGTTACCTCTTGTTTCAAGAGGAGTGGTACTTACTAGAATTAATTTTAAAGGGAGACAATGAATCTTTTTGACATTGGCAGACATTTGACCACTTAACGGTTGCTTTTTTGGAACAAATGAGTTGTTCTGAGTTAAAGGATCACTAGGCTCATACCTGCATTCATAAGATCAGTGGTGGGCTATTTTCATGTTCTGCAGGTGTGCTGTTAACCTTTTTGGGAGACCACCTTCCACTAGCAAGGAGATAAGCATTCATAAAACATCGGACAGTGAAGAGGAGTGAAAGTGTTTGAATCCTGCCAGCTTTTCACTTAAATAGTTATTAGGCTTTAATGTTGGCCTCGTCATTTCAAGTGTCTAATCTTTTATGTTGTGTGCATCTGAATTGCTACCTGGTATACCTTAACACTGGAAGCAATGTTATGTACTAAATCTGGTTTAGGTGAATTGTAATTACCATTGCATTGCACACCAGATTATGCTGGACAGAACAGAGTGCAGTCTAGAGCATATATTCCCTATCTCTCTACTATGCAAAACTAGCGTTAATAATGCCATGTCCCATCACTAAGTGGGGAGGATGGGGGACTTGGCTTCCAGTTTAAGCCCATGACTTGAACACAGACTGTAAATAACCTGGTATCAAACTGATGTACTTTTATGATGATAACAGGGTACTATGACGGATGTCAACACTAATGTGTTCACAATAAAGCTCCTTCTATGGTGCCAAAACAGGAAGGGCAGCCAGAAGTTCATATTAAGATCTGGAAAAGTGCAGCTTATAGGTGTTCCTAGAAAATTGTTATTGGTTTCAAGTGTGGTGAAATAATAGAGGTCAGCATAAGCAGCACTAGAATTATGCTGTGTTAGTCTGCTTTAGCCTTGTGTGGTGAATGGTGCTTATGTCCAGGATTGTGCCCCAAATATTGGCAGAACATGCTTCTGTGTGTTCGACTCAAACCCACTTTTCCCGCCCCTCTTCTGGAGTCGGTGTGGGGATCTTGGCACCACTGAGTCCAGGTAAACAATCTGCCTGGGTGTGTTTCCACCTCTGTGGTAAACGAGGGCCATGTGACATACTTGTGTTTGTCCCGTTCATGGCATATGCTTTTGCCATATTTGGCAAAACATCTTTTCACTGGTTAAGTGTGGCATTAGCAATGGATGCTCATTGGACCAGTATTCGTTAGGGCACATGTTAAATAGGGGTTGTTCGGTAAACAGGTGCCCCCTGCTCATGCTCATGCCTGTGCCCTTGTACATGCCTGTGCCATTCCAGTGTCTGCTTTGCCTGGGACTCAAACCAGCACTCCAGAAGGCCTCACTGCACATGACCACTGTTGCCCAGCTACAGGCAGCGCCACACTGTGTGCCAACCCCATGGACTGTACCCCGTGCCCCACAGATGAGGTCAACCACTGCATGACCCGTCACCGTGGGAGGAAACTGTGGTAGCCTGTGTGCACCACTGGTCCTGAACCACTACAGCCCCCAGCACGGGGAATCCTTCCCAGGCAACGCGCCTTGTGGACCAAGTTGCAAAAGCTTCTGAAGTTTCCCCTGGGAGGCTCCTGGACCCTTGTACTCTGGGAGAAGCAGCAACCATGTGGCACAGCGCCACATGGTCTGCACCATTTTCTATTTCCTTATTATGGCATATCCGTGCCACATGTTCTGGACTATAAATGCATTATCAAGGAATGATTCCACAAAGTTCTCAGTTTGTGAGTAAGCCAAGCCTTTTCTTTACAGAACTTTGGTTAAGGTAGTGCCAAACCACTCCGGGTTGAGGGTTTGCCGGTCACTGACAAACCCCTCCCCTGCTGCTTTTCAAATCAGTTTCGATTCTAAATTCTATAAATCATTTTATTCGTTTGAAGTGCCCATGCATGGACATTCTGTAGAGGTAGTTCCATCAACTGAATACTGGTACCTGTAAATAGAAACTGTAAATAACGTTGCATAGTTTGTACATAAACTACTAATACATATTCATTAATATCTTTGCCCCTCATTCCTGAGGGGCACATTTACAACACCTTGTTGCACTGAATAGCTTGGAATAGAAGAATCATTATCCTGATTAGAGAAATAGCTATTCATTTTATGTATGAATGAGAAACTGAAAGTTACTCACTGTTGTAGCTTTTTGCTACTGCTCCATATTCCAATTGCATCTTCTACCCTGGGATACAAATATTACAGTTTTTTTTCTTAGCAATAGTATTCTGTTTACATGTTATGCTTTATTAGAAGAAACAGCTATCTTTTGTCCTCTTTCAAAGTGGCAGTTTTACTTGAAAGAGCAGATTATTTCTGCCCTGCAGTCCAGTCTTAAGAAGTTGGGCATTTCTAGTGCTACAGAATTGAGTTCAGAATTATATGTGGCCTTCTTCAAATTCAAAACTCACCTGCATCTTGATACAGGACAAATTCAAATACCTGAATTAAATGTATTAATCACACTCTCCTGTGTGAGCAACTGTCACTTAGGAGCAAACAAACAAGAAAAAGTTGATAGCTGTATGAGATCATTACTTCCAGTTGCTTCTCTCCCCTCAGTCTTTCAAAACATTTAAGCTTAATTATATCTTTACATCAGTCATTTAAACAGTTCATTCTTTTAACAGGTGGTCAGTCTGGGAGGAAATTAGATACTAATATAGAGGAAATAGCTTTCTTTTTTTTCTTCCAGTGATGCTTGAGAATATCTTAATTTTTGAGATTCTCTCTCTCCATATGGCCAACACCTATTCTGTCAGCAAGAAATAAGATTGAGGTAAACAAAAATGTATGGGCTTACTTCAGTATGAAATAATTAATGCAGTTCATCCAGTGAACTAGTTTGTCCACTGATAGATGTAGGCAATGACTGTACAGAATTTTTCAGCAAGTAGTGTTATGAGAAAAATCTGCCAAATATCAATGGAACTATAATATGGCTGAGTCTTGTAATTTTAGAGGCTTTGCACACACAACTATCTTGAAAAATTCAAAGGAAGTTAGGTGGCTTTAGTAGTTGCATTGATTTGAGAAGATACCAGTTAAGCATTCTCATTACTTTCTGCAGTTCACAACAGATCATTACTAAAAGTAGTATTTTAACAGTGTCATAATATGAAAGTAACTTCTTTATGTTGGGTTGGTTATTGCAATGTGCTTATCTCCGAGTTAAGCAGATGCTACTAATGTCTTGGTAGATAAGTTTATATTCTGCAGACAACTAATACAACTTAAAATAGGTCCATGGAAAGTGATCGAGATATGTTTCCAAAAGTATTTTCTGGTACTCCATGTTGGATGTGCCCCTTTTGCATAGCAATCACAATTCTTTACAAAAAATAGTTAGAAACTATAGAGTCACCCACATACTGTTTCGTGATCACAGGTATTTGCAGGGATAATAGACTCTTAGTGCTATTGTATATGTGCTTGAATAAACTTGTGCATGCTGCTTAATTCCATTTCACATGGAACTTATCTGACACGTCTTTTCTATGCAAATCTTACAAGAAACTTTGGCAGATTTCAGGCAACAGATGAGTTGAGAGACTGCAAGGACACTTTAATATTTGTACAAACCTGTATACAAGGAGAATGCAGGAAAAGACTTTGACTAGATGATGAGGGAAACATTGCAGCGTTGTAAACCCAACTGTAAATGTTCCCACCATGAAGCTGGAGCTTCTTTGCATAATCTTGACAAAACGAGGATTGCAAACCTTATGAGATGGTTTGACTTGATCTGGTTTTAGAATTCAGGAGAACCAGAAGAATAGTTTCTAAGAAGTTTTATTCCTTTAGAAACTAGATTTGTATTGTTAAACAGTTAATATTATATTTATATTATGGAATGAAGCTGGAGGTGGGGAGATTCAGGCTAGGTGTGAGGAGGAGGTTCTTCACCATGAGAGTGGTGAAACCCTGGAATGGGTTGTCCAGGGAGGTGGTCGAGGCCCCGTCTCTGGAGGTGTTTAAGATCAGGCTGGATGAGGCTCTGTCCAGCCTGATGTAGTGTGGGGTGTCCCTGCTCATGGCATGGGGGCTGGAACTAGATGATCCTTGTGGTCCCTTCCAACCCTGAATGATACTATGATATTTTGTAAATATTTCTGCTAGATATGCTCCATCCTTTTAACATATATCTCTCTCACATCTAACTGATGCCTTTTGTTGATGGTCTTGCCTCCTAAAATTTCTGAATTCTCCAAGGAACTGTGGAAAGAACCTCTAGCATTGCTCTTTCTAATCCAAGAGTACTGCAAAATGCACATAATCACCAGAGAAGGCAGGCATGTGCAATGCTTCCGTGGTTTTTATTCGTCTGTATGCTCTACAGGGGAAGCATTGCATCCTCCAAGGGGAAAAAAAAGTGCATCTAGACACAGATTGACATCGAACTTCCTTCCAAGACCAAGCAATTGGTTTCTCCATGTGAAGGTAGATTTCTTAACTACAGAGTGACAGCATCTGGCAGTTCATCAGTGTAGCACACCATGCTCAAAACACTGTCAAAAAAAAAAAGGGCAGTTTGGGTAGCTGGGCATAGTAATTTGACTTTTTCTGTGACCTAGTCATCAAAGGCTTCATCTCCCTTGGGTTTCATCAGCATACTGCTGAAAAGAGGTGATTGTCATCCACAGGAGAGTTAGGGGTGGATAGCAATACTTTGTTCAGCTGACGAGTGCGTTGTCCTTCTCCTTTACTTCCCATACACAGCAGTTGGAAATGGGAAGTACTAGTGAGAATAAAATTCCGTAAGTGTCGAAAGAGCTGGAAAAAATGATTATTTGGTGTCCCCTTAAATCCTTTTCTTTATCCATCAGTATAAGAATAGATAGGTTTCAACCTTGTGCATCCTTATGTCATGATAGAGTTTGAGGTTTTGGTAAATGAAAATAAAAATATTTGTGAATTCAGGATTGAAAAATCAGCATTGGTGAGTTTTGCCACTCCAATGCCGAGGGGTCACCTTGTCAATAGATGTTCAAATTCATGATTGCTTAGGCAGTTATATGCATAAAAGAAGGATTTTCCTTGTTGTTTCCCAGTTATTCTTGCATTTTACCATCATTTAAACATTTTATATCTTCTTGTACCTGCTTTACTGAAGTTCATTCATTTATGTAGACTATATCGGTACAAGGCATTGCTGTTTATAGGGTTAAGCAGAAAAGGTATTGCACGTGATACCAAGCCCACCTAAGCAGTTTTCTCGTGTTGTACATCATGAAATCAAATCTTACTGAGATGGCCATTAGCTTCTAATCTGCTTGGTGTTTACTCAATACCCTGAGAACTGCTGTTTACAGTGACTCACAGGATAACAGTGATTTGCAGTAGTAATTTAAAGGTCTGCACACTAATGTAAATACTGTATCTACTCAACAAGCAATTTGTTTGCTGAAGGACAGTAACACTTGAATCTACTATTATGCAATGCATTTTGCAGAAGTTAGGTTTGTAATCACTTCAACTCAGAGTTTTGGTCTAAGGTATTAAGAACCAATTGCTCGAACGAGTCCAGAGAAGGGCAACAAAGTTGGTGAGGGGTTTGGAACACAAGCCCTATGGGGAGAGACTGAGGGAGCTGGGGTTGCTTAGCCTGGAGAAGAGACTCAGGGGTGACCTTATCACTCTCTACAACTACCTGAAGGGAGGTTGTAGACAGGCGGATGTTGGTCTCTTCTCCCAGGCAGCCAGCACCAGAACAAGAGGACACAGTCTCAGGCTGCGCCAGGGGAGGTTTAGATTGGATGTTAGGAAGAAGTTCTATACAGAGAGAGTGATTGCCCATTGGAATGGGCTGCCTGGGGAGGTGGTGGAGTCACCATAATTGGAGGTGTTTAGGAGGAGACTTGATGGGGTGCTTGGTGCCATGGCTTAGTTGTTTAGCTGGGTTGGATTGGTTGATGGGTTGGACACGATGATCTTGAAGGTCTTTTCCAACCTGGTTTATTATTATTATTTATGCAAGTAATGGGGCATGCTTAGGTCCAGCACCTTTCAGTATATCAAAGGCCAGGTATTAGCTGTTGGTCTAGAAATAACTCTTGATAATATTAAATAATGGCAATAGTCTAGTCACAATCTTTTGTGAAGACTGATGTCAAAAAGAACCAACATTTCAGGGGGTTTTGTATTGTTTGGTTTTTTTATTCTGATAAAGAATCGCTGCTTTAATTTGTCTCTTTTCTGGTATATTTAGTATACTGTCTTTCCGGCCTTGTAGTAGCTGTATTTTACTTAGTATCATTAGCTGCTTGTTTGGGGTTTTTTCTTTTATTTTCTTCTTTTTTATATCTTCCTAAACTATTTGCCTATAGTAGTACCATTTTTCCCACTTTAAATGTCTGACATATATCTTTAGTACTGCTAGTCAAGCTGCTTCATCTTTTTTCTGTATCGAGAAAGATGCTACCTTGCCCTAGTTACCTTCTCTTACCAGCCCTGTTCTGTGCTTCAGTAATCAGTTCTTTTTGGAGAGGGCTGCACTAGTTTTGTTACACTCACTATTGACTGTTGTGGAGATAGGACCAGTTCTCTTTAACAGTTAACCCAGGAGCCACTGTAATTTATGCAGCACTGCAGGCTGAGAGATTCTACTAGGTTGCACACTGTTGCTATTGGGTTTGCTCATTCAGCCTTAAAGAGTCTCCAAAGGCCAGACAGGCTTCCTGTCATCTTGGTTTACAAGCTGAAAACTGGACTCCAGCAATTAAAGGTTTTATATGACCTAATACATCTTATTCTATAGTCAGTTTATTTTCTTGGAAACTTTGTGTAGTGCTGGGATGCTTTTTTACCCCAAAGATTTGAGTTCAGTTCTCCAAAACCTGTTACTACTTTCAATCTGCTGTCAGTGTATGCTTCTAACAAGAAGTTGCATTTTTTTTTGCACAAATGTTTTAAGGTTTGTTGAGGTATTCTTTAGGCTTGTATTTCCTCCACATTACCTAAAATATTACTGATCCTTATCTTTGTCTCACTTGAATACTTTTGAATTAAAGACACATAAGTATTGTGCTGCTATTGTGTACATGCAAATCTCTTCTAAAACAGTAAACTCTTTATAAAGTGCCTTGAGTGAGATCCATTCATTATGTATATCTTTAGCTTTGGAAGGAAGCTCTGAGCGTGCATCTTCCCCTGTGTTTATCTAGCTAATAATAAGCTGCCAGGATACTTGAACAGTTTCATGGCTGGCGTCCAGCCCTTCACCCAGGATTTTGAACTAGGAGAGAATTCAGGTTTAGAGTAAACGTAACACTGTAGCTGGGCACTCCCAGTTCAATCTGGATGAAAGCTGACTTAACCTTTCCTCTGTGGCTAATTCATGACTGAAAAAGTTAAAACAGATCTTAAGGAACTCTTGACCACTTTGCTTTACAAATGCTTGGTCTCCTTAAATGTGGCAGTACAAACCCCTTTTCCATTCAGGTGGTAAAAGGAGGTACACCAGCAGCTATGAGTGTATTGCAACTGAATGCTCAATTGCATGTCAGTTCTTCATGTATCACAACTTGTGAACTTTTGACAGCTATACCGCATACAGGTATGTTAAAAAAACACTAAACCAGACTAGTGACAACAGCTCTAAAACAATATTAGGGAAACAATGGGATTGACTTAATATCTACCTCAGGCAGTGTGGTGGTAATATAACAACAAAAATCCAGAATATGTGGCATATGGAACATAGTATGCTGGTTAAGTGATGACAAAGCTCCATTTGCAGATCACCCTCCTTTTTTCAACTCTCCCCAAAAAGGAGTTCAGCACACTGATTTCTTACTGAGGTTTCTCCAGCAGGTTCAGGTGTACTGGAGTTCCAGTCTTTTAGGCTTGCTTTCCGTGTCGCAGTCTGATTTAGGCATACCTGCATTTAGCAACAGGGTTGCACTAGATGATCTTCAGAGATGATCTTCCAATCTCTACTGTTCTATGATTTTGTGGTCTTGATGGTGTACTACAGCTATCTCAAACAAGACTGTGAATGTAGTAGTGAATGAAAGTGCTGCACCTGGTGAAAGGGGCTGAAAATAGAAAGCAGTCTAGGTGAGAAGATAGCCTTTCTTACTCCAAGGCCTATTTTCCCTAAACTGAAATGCAATCTGTGTTGCAATACAACCTTCCTGACCTTCCTCAAACATCTTGGTCTGGAATGGCTGTCTGTTGCCAGAGTAGGATTCTTCTCCTACTCTAACACTTCAGTCCTTTGTCTCAAGTTCCAGGCATGCTGCTGATGTGTGCTGTGTACCCAGCTCCCCGCTGGCTTCCCTGTGGCCCAAGGGTTATCACAGGTTGGTTGATTTGATCTTCCCAAGAGACAGTGCGTGGCAGCCAGTTTTGCTCAATGCAGTTTGATAGTCTGGCCATGTCAACCACAACACATCTGACTCTTGCCTTGTCAATTCCTTTCTTGTTCTCACACTTCCGAAAGAAGTAAGTATCTTCATAACGAGTTGTAATAAAGAAGCAGGGAAGAAAACTGGCTATTAAATTAGAAGACAATAGACTTCTTGTCATAATCTACTTTCTAACTGTGTATAAACTAAAAAGGATCTAATTAAGACCAATCACATTTTACTAGTATTTTTGATCGTTATCTTATTAATCTTAGGAGGATATTTACTGTGGATGCTTAACGTATTGATACATGCCAGCATGGCTATGAATGCATGAATAGGGCTGAAGACTGTAGATATCACAACGAGGGACTGTGGGGGAGACAAAAATAATGCTGTTCAGTAAGAGAAATCTCAAACTAAGAGGTGAAAGTTGTTTTAGTATTTCTTGGGCTGTGTACAGTGGCTTTATTTAAAGCACGAGGGATGAAAACAGTGACTGTTCAGGTCTCTCCTTTTATGCTGGTAGTAACTGAACTTGTGCGTGACAAAGTACAGATAATAAATGGGCAGTGTACCAATATCTTAGAGAATGCAAGGGTACCAAGAGTGTTTGCAGCTTGAACTCAAATAGCAGGAGTTGCCATACCCTTAGCTGTAATGGTGATATTTGGAAAAAGCACTTCTTGAGAACAGCAGCATTTCCTGAAGATTGCTGTGGTGAAGGTTTATATATTTAAAAGGCAGACACTTTACCAATCATTGATTAATGTACCTAGAACTGTAAAGGAGGAAGGACAGAAGGTCACTTTAATTTCCACAAAAGCTTGGCAGATTTTGCTTCTTGTAAAGAGTATTGCTGTGGACTAAAACATGGCCTCACCCCTTGCTAAAATGTGTTTGAGATTCAAACTGAAAATAGAATGGTAGCTGACTCTAACTTTAGTGCTGCTGAAATGTGATTGATATGCAATCTAGTATGTGGATTTTATCATTTATAATCTCTATTTAAGAAGGAAAAAAAGGCATCTTGTCAACTTTTTTTCAGATGTTGTTGCATCATTAATAGTTTTAATGTAGTTTTTCCGTAAAACATGGTTTAAAGCAGCATTTCATTGTGGTAATATTTGCCTCACTTCTGCTACTGCTTTCTGCCTTAGCACTTGAAGGATGAGATTCTTGTGATACAGTAATTTAAATCTACATTAATGTAAAAAAACCCGAAACACCAACAAAACTCTATTTCTTAAATTCTGTGAGCCACTCTGAAAGTCTCTGCAGCTCTTTCTGTTATTGCCTTCATTTTCCCAGTGTAATAGGGTTCCTGCTAAAGGACTGAAGAGTTTAAAAAGAATTTAATTGCTGTGTAATGAGCCTTATCCTTCAGTGAGATACTTCACTGAAGCAAGACAGTGAGTGTTTTGTGACAGAAGGAAAAGCTGAGGGGGATGGGAGGGGGGAGGAAGCTACAAAATGACCACGTCTGGTCTCTCTGCATTCCTGTAAGGCTTGCTTTTTTAAAATTGGAAGCTGCTTTTATAGATGCTCCTCCAAAGAGGTTTGTTTTTTTCCATACTGTCCCATTTAGACTTTGGAATGCATGTACGAAAGGGCAGGCCCCCGAAGTGACTTTCCAATCTGTTTTTGCGACTCCAGCCAAGTTCCCTTTAATGTATGGAGCAGGCAAAGTTGATCTGACTCTAATATCGCAGAACTCGGGCGCAGCTGCTGCTTGAAGTGGCACTGTGTGATAATACAACAGCTCTGCTATTTACTGGGACTCAAGTGCCTGGACTGGCAGAGACATATGAAATCCGAAAGCATGAGGATAAAGGAGATTTCTTTGCGGCAAGATCCTGATCTAAGAAAGGAGTTGGCATTGCTAGCTCGAGGATGTGATTTTGTTTTACCTTCTAGATTCAAGAAGAGACTGAAAGCTTTTCAGCAGGTCCAGGTTTGTCTTTCCATTCTATTACAACTAAGTTGTTATTGTACCTTCACAGCCGTGCAAACTGCAGGAAATATGTGGAAGTTCTTCCTAAACTAGCAGGATTTTGATAGTCTGTGCCATATATGATGGCTATTTCTGTGTTTTAGAAGACTGTGCAGGTAGTTTTCTGCAAACAAAAAATGAGAGTTTACTGAAACATGTAGCACAGATAAAGTACCATATTTGCGCAGAGACATAGGCAGTGGAAAGTTGGTGCACTTAATGGTATTAGACTTTTAAAGACTTTTTTTCTTTAATCCTTATATAATTGTACACTGCATGTATTTCCCCAGGGATATTTATTCGCCTTTTACTGGAACTGGGCACATAGAATACACTGAAATGGCCTGTAACTTCACTAGCTCAAACATACTATGTTAAAAGGTGCTTTCATACTTGAATGATGATCCTGAATTCCTTTAGATTGTGTTTATTTTGGACTTTGTATCTGGCTTAGATAAGTTGTTATTCACACGTGTGCCTCTGCTGTTTTGCAGCAGTTAGTTAAATCCACCATTTTAAAGTGAGATCATAATTAAGAATAGAAGTATTTGAAATGTAACAAAAAAGGAGCCTACCACTAGAGTAAATGCGCAAAGAGGTTATCCTGAGGGGGGAAAGGGGGAGGGGGAGAAGTGTGCAACTGCTTCATTGGAGAAACAGAAATTTGGTATTTCCTTAAGGTTTTTGGTATGTGCAAGCATTCACCTTTGCCCAAACCTCAGCCTCACTTCTAATTCATGTGTTTGAGGTATTATCAGCAATGGTACATGTGACCTATTTCCAACCATTTGTAATTAAGATTAAATTAGCAGTTGAAGAAAAGTTGTAGTATCTTAGGATTTCTGGCTTTTAAAATCACTCTAAATATAGCTTGCTACTTAGTTTTGAACTTGATGCACTAGTGTCCCTTTCAGGTGACCTTCAAGAGAGGTCCATAGTGCCCTGTGACCCTAAAATGTGTAAGTCCTCTGCCTTCTACATTATTACATCCATTGAGTAAGCAATGTTTATCCCTTTGTAGAAAGCAGAATGCAAGTGCTGACCCTGCTGTTCTATGCCTTTCAGTATAAACTTGTGAATTAAAGGGTTTTATCACTTGTGTCTTTTGTACTGGAGACAGAGGAGGAAAGGCGTTGACAGCAGGGAAAGAAAATATTATCTTAATTACACAAAATTAGCTGTATCTGTTAATATTTAGGTACCTCAGAGCATAGGCAAATTGAGTCTAGTCATGGCATCTGTTGTAAACAAACACACTGTTACATTTTGTGGTCCCCCTTAACTTGGTCTGTCTTTCATCGAATGATTGTGGCATTGCTTGAGGTTTTTTTTATGTTGAGCTAGAAAACATCTCAGTAATGGTAATGCATACCTCCAAGCAGCTAAGTACTTTAGAGAACATCTTATCTAATCCATAGGGTGCTTGGTTTTATTTCTGGTCAATATGCTAGAAACTTACAATGCAGACAATGAACACATATTTTTTTATTACTAACTAGACTTGCACTGCTTGGGAGCCAGCTGTAGAATGATGTATGTTAAACTACTTAATTATCTTACAGACAGACTTCTTTGGAAAAACAGATGTAATAAGAGTACAAAACTAAAATCCGGTGTTTGTCTTTACTATATCAAAATGATTTGATATATTTTATCAGGTATTATTATTTTAAAATAGTATTTTGCCTCAGCCTCATGATTTTAAAAAGGCATTTTGAAAGTGCCTTAAAAATGCAAAATATGATTGCTGATAACTGTTGGTATAGATGATGAATGTTCTTTACCTGGCACCTTATCTTGATGTTAGCTTCAACATTTTTATCATTTCAGTTGCTTAGCTTTATTGCTATTGGAGTTTACAGCCTTCTATACTACTGTAATGTTGACTTTCAGCTGGAGCAGTTCATGAATGTGATGAAAAATTAGAATTCTAAAATCAAGCAGAAATGGAAGCCAATTTCTATATTCCTAAAAACTAGGAATATAATACATATTTATTCTCTCTGTTTCTACTACACTTTTAAAATTTTTCATATCCATGCAGTTTTTATAACTTGTTAAAGAAGCAGATTTTCCTTAAGAGCTTTAGTACTATTAAAGCCAGATGCTTAAAACATAAGTAATGTTGGTGGATAGTGAGATAACATGTGGCTCGGTATCTCCTCTGAGGTGGGTTAAAGTGAGAGGGTCTTCCACAGGTTCTAAGAATTCTAAGGCAGTGGCTTTTTAAATAGGGCCAAGTAAGTAATCCCCTGTGTTTTGGAAGGGGCAGTCACTGGAGTGTAGCAGATCAAGTTTCATTAAAATCTTTAAATAGACAACCAGTAGTGAGGTAGTTTGCTCTGGAAAGGGATAGAAAATACTTTTTCTCTGATGAAAAATGATAAAACTGAGCAAAATAAGGATTTCTGGAAAGATCAGCTTCTCAAAAGGAAGGTAAAATACACAAGTGCTTAAATGTTCTCTGCTGCTTTGAGAGATGAAATTTTTAAGAGAACTCTGCATAAAACTCATTGGACTCAGTCCGTATTCTCCTGATGTTGGTTGGAAAAAAGACCATCCTTAGAATATAGTGCACTGGAAATGCAGCACTTGAAGAAGCACTGTGTCCGTCTTGAGCATCAATTTCTCTGAAACTTTGGAGAAAGAAGAAATTATCACTATGTCAAGCATACTGGCAACTTAAAGATGTGAACTGAAAGGTTTATTACCTGCTGATAGCTGTGCAGTGTTTTAGTCAATAGCTGGTGACATCCCTTCCTGTCAGAGCATCATTACCCAGGCTGTGTGTGGGAAATATGCCTGAAGTTGGAAACAAAATAGTAACTGAGTAAAATACATCTGTATACAGTGGCACACTTAGACCCGTTAGTTTTAGCTAAACTAGGAAAATTGGTATTTTTGCTACTTAAAGGCCACACGTTGTAAAATAGTTTAATTCTAGCAGTGAAACTAGGCTTACTTAAAGTCAAATAAATGCTGAATGTGCTCACTTTTTTAAAAAGGGCAGGGGGGCAAGGGGAGTAAAGTCCTAAAGTTTGAATTAATCCCTGAAAGTCATTGCCAAAAGTAAGTGCTGTTGTATTTTCTGATACTTGAACTGTGTTGTGCCTTCATCTGCTGCTACTACTTGGCAATTTCTGTAGTTGCATGCCTCACACCTCAGTGTGGAAATGGAGAAGTACCAGTTCTATGACCACCTGTTAGTGATACTAAATGCTGCTTAGGCATGCTATTTATGTCAGCTGTATGAGAAATATTTCTTTAGCTTCTGCAGTGCCTCACAAGATTGGCTTTCTTTCTAAGTGAAGTAAGTGTAGACGCTAGTGCCTCCTGATCACTTTTGCACTTTAATAATGAATGTTTCATAAATGCTTGTGGCATGTTCAAGACTGCAGTGAATACAAAGCCTGTAGGTACTAATGTGTGCTAGGCTGGTGTGTGGTGGTATTGTAGCACTCTGAATCTTCCCGTTTGTGAAGTAAAATGAAATTTACAAAGTTTAATTGAAGCAGTTGGTTTTACTACTGTAGTCACAGAAATAGATTCTGCAACAGTTGGACGTCTCTGGCAGGCCAGTTTTCCTTTTAGCATCAGTTTTCTAATTTAACACCATTTAGAGAACTTTTGAACACCACAGAAGGGAGGACCTGACGTGTTTTTACACAAGCACCTTCGTGTGTCTGATGTAAAACTGGTTTGTTTGGGGTTTTGTTGTTTTGGGTTTTTTTAAGAACAAACCCCAAGTGTCTTCTGGGTGAGGAAGGGAGTTGGGAAATGGAAAACTCATTCTGACTGTAGCTAATAGTTACAGTTGATGCTATTTTGCTGGTATAATGCAAATTTTCTGGAGCAGATGCCAATATTTAAGATAGAATGAAAATACCTAAGCTTCCCACTGAGACTGGTTAAAATGAGAGGTTTTCTGTAAATGGTCTATTGCTAATGGATTGGCAGGTGTTAAGCTCTCGCCTCTTACAGGAAGTTGTAAGGAATAGAGACTCTTGGTTTGAGCTTAAAATGTATTAGCTGTCTTTCAGCTTCTTTATCTGCTTGTCACTGGTAATAAATTTATGCAAATGTGTGTGCCCTTTCTGTAGAAAAGCCATTATGGTACAAGTTTGCTACAGCTTACTTGCATGCATGATGTAAGAGTCTGAATGTCAGCTTCCTCTGCACTTATTTTTTTCCCCCTCAGAATAGGTTTCACTAGCCTTTTCTAAACCTTTGTAATTACAAATGTTACTAATAGCATGTGTTTATGACTATCAGTGGTAGTTCTTTGTATGTTAGAAGGACTGAAACAGTGGCACATCTTTATATGATACTGTGAGGTTGTTACCACAACTGTCCAAGTCAAAATCTGTTGGGGCATTTTCAAACAAGAAGTTAACAGAATACTTGGTCCAACTGTTGACTCTGCAACTCAATAACAAGACTGAGCTTGTTGATGTTTTGGGTTTTTTTTTCCTTGTTTGTGTGGATTTTTCCTAAACTCAGTTGCATTGAGTGATTGACACTTGTTTTGTTGTAAACATGGAAGGATGAGAAGCTGTTGCAGAGTTAAGAATTAAATGGATGCCTGTCTTAGCCATATTTGTTACTTTTTAATGTTGAACTGATGGCCTGTCCTAACAAGAGCTGTTTTCTGTAAACAAATGCTAGAATTGCCTCAGGTGTAACTGACTGTCAGTTTTTTCCCCATTAAAATGATCTTTAGGCAGTCAGGACTCCTTTGCAGGTAGTGAGATCCAGTGCAGTCCATTGGCCGTGCACAATTAAAATGATCATGTGCTAGGAGAGTCTTACCAGCTTCTGTTATGAAAACAGTTGGGGTAACAGAATATACTGGTGCAAGGCAGGACTACTGATTTAACCTATGATTGGAGTATTTTCTGAGAAAGCTCTAGCTGTATGACAGACTAGATATGTTAGTGACTGGCATACGTGATTTGACATAATTCATAAAATGGATGTAATTTGACAACAACTCAGCCAGTGACTAATACTTTTGTACCACTTCTGCCTTACTATAAAGTGTAAAAGTTGCCTTTCAGAGGGTAGGTTTTTCTGAAGAATGATGGCTTTTTTCCATTCCATTTCTATAATCAGTACCTTTTTGTAAACTAGCAAGGCATGTAGGTGAGACAAAAAGGATTTTCAGTGGTCAGCCACAGCAATCTGTTAAGAGGATCCTACCTCTAAAGCCTTTGGTAACAGTTTTGTCAGCAAATAAAGCAAGTTATTGATGGGCATGAAAAGGTCTTTCATGCTTATGGCTTTGGGGAGAACTAACTGCCCCTTCCTTCTTCCATTCCATCCCCACCCCAGGGTATTTATGAATAAATCATTGAACTCTTTGTAATTCTACACAACTGGAACTTCTCTGGTGCTGAGGCTTTATGTGACTGTACAACAAACCAAATAAATGGAGCTATGTTTGGTGGTGTTTCTACTGCAATAATGTGTTTGCAATAGCATCCTGCAGTTCCCTGCAGGACAACATGATTTCTCTGTCAGCTATACCAAACTACAAATCAGAAAGATCTTGGTATTTCTAAAATTATGGTTGTAGAAGTTGAGTAAGAGAGCTGTTAGAGCAGCATCTATATTACCACAAGCGAGGAGATAGGGAAGTACATGCTATAATGGTTAAATATCATGCAGAAAAGTGTTCCTTATTTCTCTCAGAGGGAGAGTTCAGTTTTCACTGAACTAGGGAAAATCAGGCTTTGACCATTTTAACATTTTCCTGTGTTTGCTTGTTTGTTGCATGCTACTTTTGCATGTGGGCATGTAATTGGACTTGTCCTCACTGATGGTTTACGTGTGTTTTTAGTTGAATGTATTTTTAATTTCAATATGCAAGATGGTGTGTATGGAATGAATTCCATAGTCTTGGGTGGAAGCATTTTCTGGATACCACTACCTACTGTCTCCTTTTCCATGAGAAGTAACATGCTGCACCAGATAGATTTATGTAGCTGAACTAAAGTTCATATGCTCTGCTGAAATACTGAGGCTTCAGTGAATCTTTCTTGAGGATTATTTTGGCATTTTCAATACAGCTTGGTTAAATTAAAGAGGAAAAGAGTTAGATTTTTGCCACACTCAAGCTGGGTGTGGTGTTTCTTTCCCTAGTTGTCATACAGTTTAGAGTAACTAGCTGAATTACTTCTTACTCTGCTGTCTTGAGACTTAAAATAAAAGGAGAAATTAGCTTTGGGTAGCAAACAACTTCTCCCCTCTCTTCCCCTTTCCCACCCCAAAATCAGGTGTTAATATATGAAGAGTTGTTCAGGAACAAGATAGACCTGAACTCTAGTTTCCTAATAAGCTGAATTTTACAACATTACATTGTAAAATGAATATAGATCCTTAGTCTGACACTTTTTTGTCAGGGATGCTCTAGAAGGGTTGATACTTTGCTTTTAAAGTTGATGTGTTCTTTCAACATAGACCAAATTAGTGGTGAGTTACTGCATTAAAGGTACAGCAGAATTTGATATTGCGTTGGTTTGGTGTGTTGTGGGATTTTTGTTTTGTTGGGTTGGTTTGATGTTTGGTTTGGTTTGGGGTTTTTTGTATGTGTTTGTGTTTGTTTGTTTGTTTGTGTTTGGTTTGTTTTTTTAATTAAAAAATCCTAACCAACCAAACAAGAAAAACCACCCAAAAAACCCCATGCCAATCAACTAACTCTTCTGAGCTACTGTTTGCAGTTTGGCCACCCATAGCCAAACAGGCAAGGGTTTTGTGTGTCTCAGGTTGGCCAGGAGAGGGAATAGATAGGTTAGATTCACTGTTGCTTTTCACAGTATCACAGTATAACTAAGGTTGGAAGAGACCTCGAGGATCATCGAGTCCAAACTATCAACACAGACCCCATGACTAGACCATGGCACCAAGCGCCATGTCCAATCTCCTCTTGAACACCTCCAGGGACGGTGACTCCACCACCTCCCTGGGCAGCACATTCCAATGACAAACGACTCGCTCGGTGAAGAACTTTCTCCTTACCTCGAGTCTAAACCTCCCCTGGTGCAACTTGAGACTGACTTGAGACTTAAACTATGGATTTATGAAGACAATGAGTTTGACATACAGTTAAACCAAGTACACAAAAAATTATCCATTCTTAGACATGATTTTATATGTTTTTAGGAAATAAGATATTGAATGTATTTTTACACCATGTAGCTCCAGTTCGAATTTCATTGTATTTCTTCTTCTTTCCCAAGTTGTAGTGCAAGTTTAGGGTTCTCCTTGGATTTCATTTTTACTGTTGTAACATGAAGAGGGATCCTGGACTACTGATTGCTCTAAATCTCACTGAATCTTGTTTGATTTGATCATGAAATTGTTATTTGCTGGAATATGTCAATTCTAGAAACTCAGGGCACTTTAACTGTGCCAAAATAGGAGAGAGACCAGTGTATGGCTCTGTCTCTAGAGTAAAGTTAGTTTAGTATTGAGGACCATCACTTGCATTGAATCACATGGCCAAATGAGCATAGACTTCTGTACTGAAGCAGGTGTGAGAGTAAACTGCCAAGAATAGATATGAACAAGATGAGAATGACAGCAGTGAACCTGTGTAAACCTGAGGAGAGCGCACAGCCTGGCATGCAGGCAGGAACCTCTCAACATATTTGTCCAGTTGGTGTTTGAAGGGTAACACAGAATTACTAACTGGAACAGACTGCATTTTTTACTGAATCCTTCTCCCTTGTGTTAATGCAAATGACCAGTATGTATAAAATCAGAAACAATGTTGTTTGAAGTGCTTTTTTATCTTTCAATGGTATGTGACTAGAACTTTTCCGTAAAGTGCATTTTTTTTCCATTCCTTCCCCTCATTGTAGCACAATTTTTAAGTGACTACGGACAAAAAGAGATGCAAGAAATTATCTCAGTTAAGACTACTAGCAAAAGTAAACTAGTCTAAAGCTGCATCAGGGTTAAAATTAATAGATGTTTATCCCTTGCCATGGAAAGAAGAGTATGTGTGATAAAATTAGTCTATATGGCACATCCAAAACTGCCGGACTGACTGAAGGATAGCAAACTGAACTCTGCCATCGGAGGAAGCAACTGGGACTAAAATGTTTATTGCCAGAGAAAAGACTTTTGCATATATACCCTGACATGTGTTTTTAGCTTACCTTCATTCTCTATAGATATCTCTGAGCTTGGTCATTCATTCAGATAGGTCTTAATGTTCCAGCTCAGTTGGGCAAGATGAATCACAATCTTTTAGGTTTCAAGCCTAAATAATATTTCAAGCAACACTGCCACAGTGTATCTTCTTTATGCTGGCATCAGAATCGTGCTGCTTCTAAATGTAATCACCTCTGTGAGACTGGATGAGGACAAATAGGTGTGGTTTTAACTTTGTTTTTTAGTTGCCTTGGCACTTCACCATATTGCTTCACTTTCACTGGTACGGACAATAAGCTCTATACACAGGTGCAGGGGAAAGTGCAGGTGTACTGGGGTGCAAATTTCTTCATGCCATGTTGTGAAACTTCATTAATAAGCTTTCAGATTAATTTACTGTGTTCAAGCTATTTTGCAGGGGAACAACTAGATTTTAGAGAAATCTAGCTTGGAAAAAAACGAATTCTGAAAGCTTTTGAGATGTCAAAGGATTATCTTTCACAGAGGAAAAAGTGCTGTTAAGCAATCTAGATGAATGGGAAGTGGTACAGTCAGTGAACTATTGCATTAATAAATCATTTGAGCTTGGCTATAAAGAGGCTAATAAAGGACATACAGAGAACAAGGGGAAAACATCATTTCTTTCATTTAGGTGATTGGAAATCTGAGTATCTACCACAAGGTCAAGAGAACTGGTGCTACAGAAGAGAGATTTCTTAGAGATCATCCTGAGAAGAGTTCTAGCAGTAAGCTTACTTTGCTTATCCTGAAGCAACATGACAAAATACTCAAGGTGTTGAAACAGGGTTTCTTTCCAAAATTAATGTCTCCTCCTTCTAGATGAGACTGAACTCTTTTCTAGGACAATAGTAGCGTAGGTGTTTTCACGACTTAAATTCCATAAAACTACTGATTCTGTCACTTGCTTATCTAAGGGAAATGTTGAGTTCTGTTGTGCAATCAAGTGGAAGGCTGGTCAGGTACTGCTTTTGAGCCTGCTTGCTGATAAATGGTAATTGTGAATGTAAGAAAAATATTAACTTGGATAGACTGTAGGACACCACCTATTCTGTAAGAACTTAGTGAACTTAATGGAGAGACCTTTCATTAAAAAATAAACTACAAAGTGTAGCACAAGCTTAGAATTTGGAAGTTCATGTGCTAACCAGCATTTGAGTCTCATCACTACCACTCTGTTGCCCTTTGGATCTCAGTGTTGACTTTCATTTTCTATTGTATAGCAGGGAACTTCATGTAGCATCTGCTTCTCTTGCTGGGTGACTTACAAGCATTGTATGTGGGTGGTTGCACGGATGTTAGGATTTAAAAGGCTGAATAGCACACCTCTGCAAAAAATCCTCTTAGCATATTATATACTTCATTTTACTCATGTAAGGGTAGCATAATGTGTGGTATATAAGAATAAAAGACTCTGTCCTTTGAAGAACTAGGTTAATGTATGCATTGCACATTTGAAAAGTATTGCAACATTTATTTTTATTTAATTCCCTCTTAAAAAAATAACCACTAGGTATTTGAACCAAACTTGGCCCTGTTTAATGGGTACACATCTCTTTAATACTGTTTTTCAGTATTTAGTGCTGGTTTTTAATATTGTGGTTTACCGCTTACTAGTAAAAACTTGGGTGTAAATGTGAAGTAGAATTTTATGGGGGTTTTTTTGGTCCCCTTGTCTTGACTCTGTTGTATGCACTCCATTGATCTTTTTCTAATATGGTCATCTTACTGGAAATTCATGTCAAATAATAGAGCAAGAGCTGAATGAACACTAACTGTCAGCGTGATTTAAATGAGTTTGGGTTTTTCCAACCAAAGAGGCATAACGAATGCTGATGCCTATCGCATACTAGGAAGCATCAGAGTTTCTAAGAGAAGTTATCTTTTTCTGTAGTCTTGTTCAACCAATGAAGATACCAAATCAGTTCAATGAACTTGTGTCTTAATCAGTAAGCTGTCTAAAAAAAAATGTTATATTCATAAACGCATTTACCTTGTTTCCTTTCCCAGGAAGTCCTTTTTAAGTGAGGTTTTATTCCCTTCCATCTGAATCCACATACTATCACAGTATAACTTAGGTTGGAAAGAACCTCGAGGATCATCGAGTCCAACCTATCAACACAGACCCCATGACTAGATCATGGCACCAAGTGCCACGTCCAATCTCCTCTTGAACGCCTCCAGGGATGGTGACTCAACCACCTCCCTGGGCAATCCGTTCCAATGACGAATGACTTGCTCAGTGAAGAACTTCCTCCTCACCTCATCCCCTTTGTAGGATTCAGTACTTCTGGTTGGTAGTCTCTATGTGTAGATGTAGATCTAGACTTTACCAAGTGTATAGTCTTAAAATATCTAGGAACAAGCATCACCTTCCCTTTTGTTTCAGAAACAGACTCTTGTTGAACCTCATAGTGTCAGCTCTTTCAGTTGAGAGGAGAAAAAGGGCACCTCATCTTAAAATCCACACCATTTTCAGTTTTGCTGAGAATCAAGTTAACTGCTGAGTGCAACTCATCTGTTGTTAGGCAGAAGACTATCTAGCGAGAAGACTGAACTTTTGTCTTTGGAAAGAGTTGTGTCTATGTTCTCTGTTCTGTTACTATATTGCAATTATAATAATGGCTTTGTCCCTTTACTATAAACAAGTTCTGGAAAATAGTTGGGGAAAAGCATCTGGAGAATTGCAGAATCAAATGGGAATTTTGCCCTTTGAACAGGGACCCCATTAAGATACAAACTTCATCCTTTGTAAAAGTCAAGGCAAGTGGATATCAGTGGAGTTATTATGGTTCTGTATGTCAGGAATGAAAACCTGTTATGTATTAAAAGTTTTCTTACTCTTTTACAGACAAATCTTACATAAGATGTTTTACATTATTACAAAGAATTTTCAAGGAATCCTCGCTTCCCATGCTTTACCAAAAAAAAAACCAAACCACCACACCAAAAGCTATAGTGGCAATTTCGTAAGACTAGATTCTGAACTTTACAATATCCTTACTGCAAAGGTTAATAACACTGGAGCACAGATCTCCTTATCTGAGTTATTTACAAACTTCTTACACAGCTGCTATCATTAATTCAAGTTTGGTTATTGTTTGTGCTATTTCTTGGCAAGTTGTAGGGGAAATCTGCATTTACTAAACCAGTCTCATAGCGGTGTCAGTAAGCTAAAGTTTTAACTTAAAGCCATAAGTTGTTGCTGCAGATTTTCCAGTCAAAAATTTGGTGTTAGACTTCTAGCCATTCTTGTTAATGAAGAAATTCCCTGGTTAAAGTTACAATTACTTTCAGAACAGGTTACTGACACAATTAGTGTGTTTTGATTGTCCTGGCATAACAACTGAATTTTTTTTTCATCAGCTATGCAGTATGTATGTCTGCAGAAATAACTTGCTGAAATTGTAGAAAGTGGTGACGTTTTTAGAGCCCTTTTACTATCACATATTCCTTCACTAGAGTGTATATAGCAGAGCAGCCTCAGTTGTACAAGGAGCCTTTTGGTCATCAGATGAGATTCAGACTGAGAGAAGAATCCTTTGCTGTTTTTGGTAAAATGAGGAGAGAGAAGAGATGCAATACTAACTTTATAGTGTATTATGACCTGTTTCTTTCTTTGCTACAGGCTCTTATCCCAGTGTTGACTGACATTAACCACCTGACCAATTGCAAGTTGCTAGTGGCATTTAAGAAGCATTAGAGTGCTCAGAATACTGCCCTGGCAGATGCAGATCAAGAGCTGTGCTGCAAGCCGGCTGCTGGATACCACGTGGAATATTCAAGGGCATTTTGATTTGTGCCCTAGATGGTATTCTCACTACATGCCTATATGTAGGCACCAAATAAATCTTATCAGAAGTGATTGTGAAGTGATCATACACTTTATAATGCCAATGAAGCATTTTTATAGTTTCTTCGTTTCACCATCTTTGAGATGCCAGCATGTAGACATAGGAAACATCTTTCAATATATGGAGAGTTTTGTCTTGCAGTGAGAGGTTTGTATTCGAGAATAGAATAGAATTAACCAGGTTGGAAAAGACCTTTGAGATCATCAAGTCCAACCTGTCACCCAGCACCATCTAATCAACTAAACCATGACACCAAGTGCCTCATCCATGCTCCTCTTAAACACCTCCAGTGATGGTGACTCCACTGCCTCCCTGGGCAGCCCATTCCCATGGCAAATCACTCTGAAGAATTTCTTCCTAACATCCAGCCTAAGCCTTCCCTGGCACAGCTTGTTCTGGTGCTGGTTGCCTGGGAGAAGAGACCAACCCCCACCTGGCTACAGCCTCCCCTCAGGTAGTTGTAGACAGCAATAAGGTCTCCTCTGAGCCCCCTCTTCTCTTCTGGGAGCAACCCCAGCTCCCTCAGCCTCTCCTCATAAGGCTTGTGCTCCAAACCCCTCATCAGCTTTGTTGCCCTTCTCTGGACACGTTCCAGCAACTCAACGTCTTTCCTAAACTGAGGGGCCCAGAACTGAACACAGTACTCAAGGTGTGGCCTAACCAGTGCTGAGTACAGGGGCAGAATGACCTCCCTGCTCCTGCTGGCCACACTGTTCCTGATGCAGGCCAGGCTGCCTTTGGCCTTCTATACTTGCTTTTAGAGGTGAATAAATATGCTGTCTTGAAGATCAACTATTGTGTATTTTTTACACTAAGCATGCTGAATTCAAAGTCGTGCTTAACCAACACTGTAATCTTGGGAAAATACATTTTCTTCCCCTATATGTCTGTCTTCCGCTCTGCATTTGTTGCTGAACTTCTTCCTCATAATTGTGGTCTGGAACATGCTTAAAACAGACAGAAAGATGAAAAGTAAATACATTAGAAGACTTTATATTATATAGCTCCTTTAGGCAAGACCTAAGGAAATTACATATACTAGGATAGGTCTTACCACAAATCCTGAACTGAGACCTCCACATGCGTTTAACAGCAGCTTTTAATCTGCATTAGTGAGAATAATTTATTGTGTACTCTGAGGTATTTGAAGTAAATTAGTAGTTTCTGAAAAAATTCAAAGCTTCTGATGAACAGATAGTTCTGTTGATAGTTTTTTGTACCTCTTGGAACCTTTACCAATGTAGTCTTCCCCTTTGCCCCTGTTCAGGGGGTTGTTAGTAGCCTCGCAGGGACACGTACCCTTTACTCAAAAGGAGCAAGCACTTCATGGGGCATCTCAGAAGAACTGAACATCTACCACTTGGGTAGCAATGTGAGCAGCTCATGTGCAAGCAGCTATCCAGGCAGATCCTGTAAGTTAGGAAAAGGAAATAAAATAACCTTGTTGTTTAAAATGTACATAACAGTTTGATTTTTGTGAAGTAGTAAGTGGCTGGATTGCCAATGCTCAAAGGCTTGCTAGCTTTCTGGCACTGTGGTAGCAGTCCAAAGAATAGGTTTTGCATAGGGTAACTGCTAGGGATCTACTAGAGTGCTGGGCTTCTGGAATGAAACACGGTGTTAATCCAATTACATATATTAGTAGTAGTGCTGGTGGTAATATTACTTAGATAATAAAATGTTGCTGTATTTATACTTCCCAAAATTTGGGAGTCTGCAGCAGAAGGGATTTTTGATGTCCTGTGGCACTCTTTTTCTAAGCTGAAGCCTCATTAACTGGACCACTGAATTAATGACAAGGAACTAAAAGCTGTGATTTACAGTATTCTTAGGAAATGTCAGATACTGACTCTAGGTGTCGCAGGTGAAAGTAACATTTTTCCTCTGTGAAACAAAATTTGTAACTCTGAGGTAATTCTGCAGCTGTGGACACGAATGCTGGCTCACATGCAGAGGAGGGGAAAGAAAGGTTAATTCAGGCTTTGTTTCGCATATGTAGAATTCCAGTGAAGGCTTTCTGGGTCTGGAAACCTGCAAAACAAAATGTGCTATCTGAAAATGTCTAGTTCTTTTGCTGACTTATGGAAGGACTTTGATTGTGGTGGGAAAATTAGATATCTATATAGGCACTTTGACAACACTAATGAGTAAAATGAGGGTTGGAGTTTTGGAGGCTTGCAGGGTTTTTTCCTGAATACTAGTTGGAAATTAGAGATGAAATTCAGAATCTTGAACAAATTTAACACTAGCATGAGCCACCATATAGCACTATGCATTGTTTTTACATTTGAATAATGGCCTCGGGATGAAAGACTTCGTGTTTAATTGCTAATTTTGAGTTGCCATATAACTCTTTTTTTACTTGGCTTGTTTTCTTTGTTACTCTGCCTTAATGGTCTTTCCTTTGGAAACTAAGTGCAAGCTAAATTCTTCAACACCTAAGCTAAATGCATTTATTTATTTTAGTAGTGTGGTATATCACACATTCTCAAGAAGGAGATTTCTAAGTTCTCATGCCATAATCGTATATATTGTACCAAGATATCCCCCGAGGGAATCATCTACTACCTTTATAAAATCAATCATTTTTTAAGATTAAAAAAGAAATCCTCACTGTAACTAAATTAAGCAGGTTGGTGGTTTGTAATAAAGTTGTCATGATTATTTCAAAAGTTTGAAGCTTTGGAACTGGCAATCTTTCAAAAGCAAATTCTTTCATGACCTGTCTGTTAAGATAGAAGTTAAAGGGTTTTCTTTTTCTGAAAATGATAATATAGCCTGAGCTATTTCAGATGTCTCCAATAAGTTGTCTAGTGTATCAAGATTGAAACTTGATATGTTGAAGACTAAAGTTGTTTTTTATGAAATTTTTAACATCCTAGAAATCTTCTGAATGACAGTTTTTGGAAATACTCATGAATTTTTCTAAAGTGCTCTCATTCACAAACAGCCTATGCAACCTATCATCAGAAATCTTTTTGAAGGTGTGTTGTAACATACTGTAACAAGAGATTTAAGTCCCCTGAGGATGACTATTTTGTGTGACTTCATTGTACCTGACTGTCAAATATGTGTTTGTCTATCTAGGTTCAGACAAAGAAGGAAGAAACTTTGCCACCGCCGCTTAGTCAAAACATTCCAACTTTCTATTTTCCTCGAGGATGTCCTAAGGAAAAAGTGAATATAGATGCTGTGATTGCCAAAATTGAGAGAACTTTCTTGGAGTTTCCAAATGAGAGAGCAACACTAGAAGACATGGGGAAGGTGGCAAAGGTGAGAACTTGCTGGCTGGCTGCTTTTAGCATTGTACACCTATGGAAAGGAAACGTGAATTCTGTGTGTTTTGTTTTCTTGCATTTGGTGTTTGCATCACTTACAAGGTAGCACCAGTAAGACATCACATTCAACATTCTTTGTGGCACAGTTATGCGGAGCGATCTCTCCAATGGCCCTACATTTTGTTCACTAAAAGAAACAAACATAAAAAGAAAGCATGAACTATTTTTGTAGTTGCAAAAACAACAAAATGCTGAAGGTCACATTGTATGTTCTGCTGGTGTCGACCAGCAGACTTAAGGCAAAAGCACTATTAACACACATTTTGGTTTCAGATGTCCACACTGCCTTTTCTAATTGAGCAGTGTCCTGATCCTCCATCGTAGAGGCATTGAATGACAGAATGGTTTGGTATCTTGAGATTATAGCCGTCCAGCTATTACTGAAAAGCTAAATTAGAGTCGTGGCAATGCACCAGCTCTACAGTAGAGCTGGGAGTTGAGAAGCTCCTTGTTTATGTCACTGTTAACCTGAGTGATAAGATACCTGCCTTTCTGCACAAAAGTGGGGAGAGGTGGAAGAGACCTTTCCCTCTTAGCAAGAAAGGTGGAAGTGTCTGGTTCACTTACAACTCACCTTCTTGAAGCACAGGGAAAAGTCTCTTGATCTGAGGACAGTATTCTTCAAATTAATATTTTCTTCTCTTTTTTTAAGTGCTAATTAAACTATCACATTAGAAGTAACTGTCCTTTTGCACCAATACCCTTCTACATCTTGCATTATTCACAACCTTGCTTGAGCTCCATATGAGATTCTGAGATGCTGGCATCTGTGACTACTCTAAGTCATAGTCAGTTTTAGGTGAGAGGTAGGTACTTAGCCATTATGAGTGAGGAAGTGTGGAGCAGACCCAGAAGCAGCACCACAGGAAATTGTGAAGGTGTAACTACTGGGTATCCTGAAGCAACAAACTGCTGCTCAGGGCAGGCTGGCCTACTACTTAAAAGTGGATAGGTGTGCCATGCATATGCAACAATGCAGATGAGTTGAGCCGTCCTGTGAGCTAGACAAATGTGAATTTACTCCTGTTCAGGAGCTGTGTAACTGTGCTGTCTTGAGCTCAGTTTAAAGATATCCAGCCCTTGAGCAGATCTTATTAGCATGGACTCTGTTCAGCTGCTTGGAGTGTGGACAGAGCAGGCATGTGACTGCATTCATCTATTAGGAATGCTGCAAGCTGGTCCTGTGTTTTGCTTTCCATTTTTGGATTTCAGCCTAAAGCAGTTGCTTAAAATTAATTATTTTGGGAAGTATATTTGGTTTCAGAAACAGTTTGAGAAAACAAGTGTGCCGTAGTGGTTTCTTCTTAACACTTGTAAGGGAGAAACCCTCAGATAAGCAAAAAAAAAAATAAATTACTTGATGTATACTTTAATTCTAGGCCTGTGAATGCCCCCTTTACTGGAAAGGTCCTTTGTTTTACTGCGCTGGAGGCGAACGAACAGGATATGTATCAGTTCATAAATTTGTTGCAATGTGGCGGAAGTAAGTAGATTATTTTTTAGAAGTGCTGCATTTTTTGTAATTGAAATGGGATATTTTAAGCTCTGAGATCCAGTCTGTAAAGGGAAATAAAACACTTTCCCAAAACCAACCATTGACAGAAAATTTGTACCTGGAAAAATGTAACTACATCATCACTTTAACATAAACTGATCTTTATTTACAGGGCTTTGTAGATGTAAAAATATTTGGTAGATAACTGGCTGTTTATGGGAAAAGGGAAAGCTATGGCCCTGATTCTTAGATGCCAGTTCCAGACAAAATGCTTTCTTTTTGTTCTTTCTAGTCCTCCTTCCAGTTCTAACTTACTGTCCTTTCATGTGATCAGTTAGATGGTGTACCTACCTCCCGTAATGTAAGTGTATGAGACAGTACGGCTTTGATAAATTCACTTAGAGTATAATTTGGGATTAGTAATTAGCTTTTGCATTAAATGCTGTGATTGCAATTTTGTAAGCCTTCCTCTAGGATGACTATACAAGGGGGCACAAGTCATTTTCTGTGTAGAGTATTAAATGGAAATATTTAAATTTCAGAATACTTCAGACCTGCTATGATGATGCTGCAAAGTTTGTTCATCTTCTAATGAGCCCTGGATGCAACTACTTGGTGCAAGAAGACTTCATTCCTTTTTTACAAGTAAATTGCAACTGAAACTAGTTTTGGAAACACAACAAACTGATGAACTGCATTTTTTTTTGAACTAAACATGCTTTCTCATGGTTTTCATTAAAGTTTATTGATATATCATGTAACTCACTTTGTGCAGTCCACTGAGTTGCTAGGCAGTGACTTTTACAGTGAATCAATTATGTGTGGTTTTTAAGAGCTACAGTTGGGTGCATGGCTTTAAAATTGTGTGCAGGTATAGTGCATGTATTGAAGAATGAATCCATACAGATTAGGAAGGCAGTTAATGTTAAGTCAAGGAGGGCCTTTGGAGGGCAAAGGAAAAGTGATGTATGAATTCCAAGACCTCATACAGCCTCTCTCAAAGAGCAGCAAACACCAAAAGTCTTCAACCTATCTAAAATAGGAAATGTGGCTTCTTTAAACGATAATTTTATATTTAAGAAGTCAGCAGTGTTACTTAGACGAAGCATGTTGTAAATTAAATTACCGTTTATGATTATGTTAGCTGAACTGTTTTGGTTAAGGAAGCAGATGTGCTAATTGTTTTATACAGTCACTAATGAATAATGTTTGGGATTTTGTTTATTCCTGGTTTTTTGCAGGATGTGGTGAATAGTCATCCTGGCCTGTCATTTTTAAAAGAAGCATCTGAATTTCATTCTCGGTACATTACCACAGTAAGTGATTTCTATTTGGAAAAGCTATTCATTGTCAGTTAAATAGGAAAATCAAAATGGCAAAGATGAGTCAATATCTGTTTGTTGGTTTGAGAAAAGTTGGGCATGCTGTCAATCCCATTTCTACATCGTTAGAAAGCTTGTGGAGAAAGTCTTAATTTCTTAACTGTCATATCTCTTCTGAACCCTTATAAGAAATTGCTTAACTTAATACAAGTAAAGAGAATCACTGAATTGTAGTAAAGTAGGATAAGTTAATGAAGATCAAATGAAGAGCAGACTGCTATCTAAAACAGTGGCTATGGACTGTACTGTTTAGAATCCTGACCTTACTCTGGTATTAATTTAATGGAATTTTGAATGAAAGGTCTATATTAATGTGATTATGTTCAGTATTAAGTAAAATAATGATAATATTGGAGCTGCTTGATGCTTTCCTCTCTGGGGATTTTTCTTTCTCAGCAGGTTTTATACATGAAAAGTTCCATTTCTCTCTTTCTAGGATGTGACTGAAGCGCTCTTTCTGTACCCAAGGGAAAAAAAATCAGTGACATTAAATTTTCTTAACTGTAAACTAGACAGCTGATTCCACTGAAGTATCAAAAGATTAAAATACTTCAAAATGGCATTCATGAAGTTCACTTCCTTGTGTACATGAAAAACAGCTTAATGAATATTCTCAAAAAAAAAAAAAAAAGGCAGAATTTATTCTCTTTTATCCTGTTTATAGTCTGACCCGGACCAAAATGGTGAAAGCCTTTTTGAAACTGTTTGGTTTCGGTTCCTCATCATCTTATAGGGACTGGCCAGTCTACCAAGTATGGCCTGCAACATGAGGTTTTGCTTCTTGTTGTAATGATTGTGTGAACTTCCCAAACTCTCTTGTCAGATGTGACTGAAGAAAATATTCTATCTGTAAATAGTTTTCTTTCTTAATGGATTCTGGGTTGTGTCAAAGCCTGCTCTGCTTACACTGGGGGAGCTTGCTGCCTGTCCTGAAGGACCGTAGGAGGGATAGGGTCCTGCTTATTTCCAGTTAGTTCACTTTGCAGAAACTGCTTATTCAAGTAGGCCTGAGTCTAGCAATATTGAATAATTTAGTGCTGGCAGTACCTCACTAACAAACTTAGTAAATAGATAGTACCAGTATTAATAGTAGATTACCAATTAGTAATTAGACTAGTGTAGTCTTCAGCAGAAAGCAGTGTTTAATCAAAAAATCCCCAAAATAAGCTAGTACTGCTAAGAATTGAGGAACAACGTTTGAAATACTATTCTGAAGATCAAGAAATGGCAAAAAGACTTTCTGCTTGCTCTTGTCCTGTTCTATGATTGAGTAACTGTTGCCCAGTAGTCTTGTAAAATTCTGTCCTCCAAGTTGTTGGTAATAATTATAGATGATTTCAAGTGAAAGAAGATGTTTCATGCCTGTTTTAATTAGCTTTACCTGGTGACATCAAGCTTTATCTAAAGGATTTTGTAAGCATTGCAGTTAAGAATTAATGTCTGTTCATGCTAACTTCCCATTACAAACTAAATGATGCATACTTCTGCTGTGTGCATGTATCTATGTGTGTGCAAACATACTTTCCATACATCTCTTCAGTGAAGCAAATGTCTCCTAAGTGGCGTTCAACCACAGAAGCAATCAGTTCTGTCTACTAGGATACAGTGTTGGTTAGTCCAGTGGTAAGGTTATGGAGATATATCCAAGATAAAGCTGAAATACATTAGAAATCTTTGCCCTGACAAACAAGACATTACATTTAATCTGCAAGTATGTTATAAATATATCCAAGCTATGAATTCTTGAAACTCTGATCTCCAGGTTGCACCATTTTGTCTCCCTTGTGGCAAACCATTATGCCGCATAATAAAGGCAGCAATTCACTGACAATTTGAATCATAGAATTATTTGATTTCCTTCAGAAAAATGTTTTTTAAGTCTGTTCCCAGTTGTCTTGAGCAAACATTCAATTTTGGTTTTATTTTTAGACCAGTTAAATGTATAACAGATGAGATAATGACATGCAGATGGATTAAGTTGCAAAGCTAAGGCAAAACCTTTTTAGAAGAAATTGCTTTGTAGTATAAGCCAAAAAAGGGCCTTCCCTAAACTCACAATTAGAATTAAGCTAATTAAGTTTCAGAAGTAGGTTAATCTATTCTCCTTTCTGGACTTACTGAACCAACTGTTCTTGTTCAAAGTAAGAGCTGTGGAGCTTTCTGCATGCTTCAGTTTCAGCTTTATTTTAAAAACTATATGATTAACTTACTGTTCTGTGTGTAACTTAGAATTGATTAGCTTGTTTAAGCTCTTACTTTACAGAAATTAAAGTCTGAAGTGATAAAAATCAAATCTTTATCTTGGAGGAGGTTTTATTTAGGGGAAAAGGGTTCCTAAAGAAATGGGGTTTCTTAAGCTATACATGCAAAATTTAGTCTTGCTAATTAGCAGGTACAATCACAGTATCATCAAGGTTGAAAGAGACCTCAAAGATCATCAAGTCCAACCTGTCACCACAGACCTCATGACTAAACCATGGCACCAAGTGCCATGTCCAATCCCCCCTTGAACACCTCCAGGGACGGTGACTCCACCACCTCCCTGGGCAGCTCATTCCAATGGCAAACAACTCTCTCAGTGAAGAACTTTCTCCTCACCTCCAGCCTAAACTTCCCCTGGTGCAGCTTGTGACTGTGTTCTCTTGTTCTGGTGCTGGTTGCTTGAGAGAAGAGACCAACCCCCTCCTGGCTACAACCACCCTGTAGAGAGCAATGAGGTTTCCCCTGAGCCTCCTCTTCTCCAGGCTAAACAATCCCAGCTCCCTCAGCCTTTCCTCGTAGGGCTTGTGCAGTTAATACTTCATAATATGTTTAGATTTTTGTCTGCTTTTGGTAGTGGTGAATGACTGATGTGAAAGGCATATCTGATTGACTTAAGTCAAACTAATTGAAGTGAATACTGAATTCAGTTAAGAAGCAGGAAAACATGTCTCATGTTTGTAAATGAAAACTAAACAAACAATGCCAAAGACATGAGCTTACCTAAGTAATGTACTTGTAAAACTGATTTGAACAAAAGTGTTGGATATTCACAGATTCATCTGTGAATGGATTTGTTCCCAGTATCAGTCATGGCACAAGCAGTCCTCTTGCATTAATTTTTAATTTTTTAAACTTTTTCTTCAGTTAGGAAACGTTTATATACTGCTTCTAATCCTGATAACAGGTTGGTTTTTCCAAGTAACTTTAAATAGGATAAAATTACATGGGGGGAAAAACATTTTCTCTGCACCTGCAGGAAGTATTTCTGTCAAATGTTGATTTGTTGTGTTTGCAGACTTCAACAGCAACATTGCTGTGTTCTCTGATCCTTAAATAGTCCCAGTTCTATTTTTGTATGTCCATTTATGAAGTAAAATACTGTAGTGAATATAGGTCTTTAAATCTGAAGGAATGGGATATATTAATAGGGTTATTAGTTGATATCCCGTAGGTCTGGAAGAGTGGGAGGTACTGAAATTGCCGATAGGCACATTTTGGATAGCATACAAGTATTCTGCAACTTTACTGTGTGAGATAATGAGTATTGCAGCACTGAAAAAAAGACTTCTCAAAGTGAGCTTAGATCTAGATTTAGAAAAGGTTTGGTAATATGACATGTAAGACAAGCATAAACCTGCTAAGTAACAAGAGGAGGAGTAGGGAAAGAATGGAGTTTTGTAATGAAGCTGAGCTAATAATTCTCTTTGATAAATGTTTGGTGAGATGTTCAGTTACCATACCTAAGATCACCTTTGCATTTTCTGTCTTTTGCAGGTTATACAGAGAATATTTTATACAGTAAATAGATCCTGGTCTGGGAAAATAACCTGTAACGAGCTCAGGAAAAGCAACTTTTTACAGGTACATAATATCTTAAGATTTTTCAAGACATGTTTCTAGAAGTCTAAACACTGCAGTAGGTTAAACACTGCAGTAACTAGATGCTTAAGTATCTAGTCAGTAGCACTTTTTCCCCTTTCCAAAACCTAAAGAAGGCTCAGTCACACTAATCCTTACACATGAGAACATGTTTAAATGTTGTGTTCTGTTGAGAGCTACGTGTATATGCATGTGTGTCCAGCAGCACTGTCTCCTCATTCTTCAGTGGACACATTAGTTCTGTGTCTCGTAGAGTTCTTTGCTGTCATGCTGCATGGTATGCACAGTCTCTGATGATAAAAATTGTTCCACTGGAATAGCAGTTAGATACTAACTTGGCTATGAGAACCCAGATCGTTCAACAAATGTCTTACAAATTCTTTAATGTATTCTATTTATTCTTCTGATAATAGAATGTGGCATTATTGGAAGAAGAAGCTGATATTAACCAGCTGACAGACTACTTCTCATATGAACATTTTTATGTAATCTATTGCAAATTTTGGGAGCTGGATACGGACCATGACCTCTATATCGATCGGAAGGATTTGTCTCGACATAATGATCATGGTATGATAAATGAAGCACCTTTGTTTACGTGTATTAAATGACCTGTAAACTTTCAGCTGAGGAAGCAGTTAACTGCCAAGGCCAGTGTTTGTAAGTCTGTTGATATAGCTGATCTTGCTGACTCAATGAAATAAAGGAGGTCAAGTCATGTGTGATGCTGCCTTGTGCCTGGCAATACCAAGTTTGAGAGAAATTCTGAATTGGAACTCTGATCTTGGCAAAGAAGTAGAGGAAAAATAATTTCAAGACTTGGCATATTGGTTGCATTTGGCAGTTCTGGGTTGTCATCTTGGACATGACCCATATTGTCTTGTGACTTGCCACAAGAGTAGAAAAAGGCAAGCATACGTTCAGATACTTTTGCTTATTTTAAATTCGTGCTGGCTCAGTGGCAGGGCCTTTTGTTTTCATACTGTTTAGCAGCTTTACATTTGCTGTATTGGCAATGTACAGTGGCTGTGATTTTGTAGGTTAGCACACACACCTATTTCTCTTGTAGTTTGTATGGAAGTTCGGGATATTTGGATTCTTTATGTGCATTGCTGTCTTAAAAGTATTGCCTTCAGGATGGGAAAGCTTAACTTAAGCACAGAGTGATTAGGGAATATTATCCCACATTAAAAAGAATAAACACAATTCTGATGGTCTGCTTCTGAAAGGTTGCCTGCAGACGTATGACTATGCTTTAGGACACTGAGGAGGGAAAGCTGCTTTCATTTGAGTGGTTGCTGTACTGAGTTAGTACACTCTAGAAAAGAAGCAGAACTAATACAGTGCCACTTGCAATTTAGTTTTGCATCCTTTAACCCATGGAATATTGCTTAAAGCTTAACAGCTGCTGCTAAATGAGAACTAAACTAAGTAAGAGCATAAAATGGATGTGATAACCCAACTTTAGTCTTAAACTTCTATTCTTAGCATGTCAAAACTAGATAATCTAGTTTCATCTGTCCCTTCCTTCCATACTGCCACTGGCCTAAAGTTAGACTAGATGACACTCTTATATGTAGTAAGAAAATATTAAGCATTTACTTGTCATTGAGAAGGTTGAACAACTTCAGTGTTTCAACAGTAGATAAGAGCAAGCAGCAGCACATATGTTTGAACTAAGCTGTTTGACCTACAGTTCTATGGAAAAATACTAAGGGACTAGTGTCCTTAATAGAATAATATGGTGATACCACCACTGTAAGTACACATAAGGCTACACATGAACTATTTGAACAGTTAACAACCTGCTTTAATTATTAGCATTTCTGCAATGCTGAAAAAATATTGCAGCCCTAGAACAATGAGGAGTAACTCTCCAGTGAGAATAGTATCATAGCATTATAGAATGCTAAGGGTTGGAAGGGACCTCCACAGATCATTGAGTGCAACCTCCCCCTGCGAAGCAGCATCATGTGCTGCTTTGAGTACCATCCACAAATTCTTCAGGATAAGCTGAATATACTTTACAGGAGTAGTGCTCAGTTAAGACATGTCTCTAAAATCCCTGAAATAGTTTCAAAATAGAAGCATGGATCAGAAGCATGTCAGAAATAGACCTGTGTCAGAATCAGTTGAGCATGTTCATTATGTATGAATGTGCCAATTCTGTTTTGGCTTTTTGCCAAGGTCATATAAAATCTAATGGGATGTGAAAACATGATTTATTTGTTAAAGAACTGGTAAATACTGTCATATTAATCAGCCAATTTCATTACTTTTACTACACTACTATTTCTGTATGAAGTCTGAATTCAAAGCTGGTTGATTCTAGCTGTGCTTTGGAGACTCTGTGTTAAAGTGATCCTCTCCAAGGGGACTCAAAGGGATTAACGAGCACTGCACTTGATCTTTATCACAGATGCATGTATCCAAGATGGTTCCAGTAAACTCTTCCACTAGACAATAAAAAGCAAAAATAACTTGTATGTAATTGACGCTATTTTAAACCTTGTTTCACAGCAATTTCAAGCAGGATGATAGAGCGCATCTTCTCGGGAGCAGTTACAAGGTACTTATTTTGTATGCTGTTCTCAATCCAATTTAATATTTGCATGTTAAATTGTGTGACATTCCTAGAAAAGAAATTTTTTCCCTTTGAAATGGAGTAGTAAATGTCATCAAAATTTAGCATTGTAGGATCAGCTCTGGTAGTGCTGGAGTGCTCTTGGAACCTTTGGTTCAATCTAACTGCTTTACTCTCCATTCTGTACCTATATGAACGCTTGCCCTGGGATATTGTATGGTTTATGATAGATTGGTCTGAGTTGGAAGGGATCTTGGAAGGTCAGCTTCTCCAACCCCCTCTGAAGTAAGCAGTGGCATCCTCAACTCAGGTTGCCCAGAGCCCTGTCAAGCCTCACTTTGAATATCTCCAGGGATAGGGCCCCAACCATCTCCCTGGGCAACCTGTTTATGTTCTACCACCCTCATAGTAAAGAACCTGTTTATAGCATTCAGTCTAAATTTGCACTGCTCTAGTTTGAAGCCATTGCCCCTCCTCCTGTCACTACAGGCCTTTAAACAGTCTCTCTCCATCCTTCTTGTAGGTCCCCTTCAGGCGCTGGAAGGCTATTAGGTCTCCCTGGAGCCTTCTCTTCTCCAGGCTGAACAACCCCAGCTCCCTCAGCCTGTCTTCATAGCAGAGCTGCTCAACCCCCCGATCATTTTTGTGACCCTTCTCTAGACCCACTCCATCAGGTCCATGACCTTCCTATATTGAGGGCTCCAGACCTGTACACAGTACTCCAGTGGTCTCACCAGAGTAGAGCAAAGTGGCAGAATAACCTCTCTGGACCTGCTGGCAATGCATCTTTTGATGCAGCCCCAGATGTGATTTGCTTTCAAGGCTGCAAGCTCACACTGCCCGCTCATGTCCAGGTTCTCATCCATCAGCACCCCCAAGTCCTTTTCCACAGGGCTGCTTTCTATCACTTCATCCCCCAGTCCATATTGATAGTGAGGGTTGTTCCAGCCCTGGTGCAGAGCCCTGCACTTGCTCTTGTTGAACGTTGAGGTTCACCTGGGCCAACCTCTCCAGCTTGTCCAGCTCCCTCTGGATGACATCCTGTCCCTGTGTCAACAGCACCACTCAGCTTGGTGTCATCTGTGAACTTGCTGAGGGTGCACTCGGTCCCACTGTCTATATCACTGATAAAAATATTAAACAGCACAGGTCCCAGTACAGACCCCTGAGGGACACCACTTGTCACTGCTCTCCACCTAGACTTGAAGCCATTGAGCACCACCCTCTGGATGCAACCATCCAGCCAATTCCTTATCCACTGAACAGTCCCCCCATCAAACCCCTATCTCTCCAACTTTGTCGAGTAGGATGTTGTGGGGGACTGTGTCACAGGCCTTGCAGAAGTACAGGTAGATCACATCCACAGGTCATTCCTTATCTACTGACATAGTCACTTTATCACAGAAAGCCACTAGGTTAGTCAGGCAGAATTTTCCCCCAGTAAAGCCATGCTGGCTGTCTTGAATCACCTCCCTGTCCTCCATGTGCTTCAGCATGGCATCTAGGAGGATCTGTTCCATGATCTTCCCAGGTATGGAGGTGAGGCTGAACAGTTGGTAGTTCCCAGGGTCCTCCTTTCTACCCTTCTTAAAAATGGGTGTGATGTTTTCCCTCTTCCAGTCCCCAGAGACCTCACCTGACTGACAGGACTTTTCAAATATCATGGAGAGTGGCTTGGCTACTACATCAGCTATAATTCCCTCAGGACTCTGGGATGCATTTCATTCCAGGCTTGTATACCCTCAGTTCCAGACTTGTATCTTCAGGGTCCTTAGCTGATCATGCACTTTGTCTTCAGTTACAGTGGGGCTTTGTCTCCCTGGTCTCCATCTGGTGGGCCATCAACATGAGAGCCATGAGGAGAGGAGTTACCAGTGAAGACTGAGGCAAAAAAGTTGTTGAGAATCTCAGCCTTCTCCTCATCCATTGTTCCTGGTTCCCCACTGTTGCTCCTCATGTGGGGTACACTCTCCTTAACCTTCCTTTTCTGGTTAATGTACCTCTAGAAGCCTTTCTTGGTTTTCTTTACATCCTTGCCAAGTTCAGTTCTAGCTGTGTCTTGGCCTTCCTGACCCTATACAACTGGGCAGTGTCCCTATACTCTTCCCAGGGTGCCTGTCCCTCCTTCCATTTGCTGTGCACTCCCAACTTGCCCTTTAGTTTGACCTGCAGGTCATGACTTGGCCATGGTGGTCTCTTGCCCTCCTTGTCCAGTTTCTTACATGTGGGGATTGAGACCTTTTGTGATCTATAGAAAGCATCCTTAAAGATCTGCCAGCTCTGTTCTGCTCCCTTGTCCCTTAGGGCCATTTCCCATGGGGTCCTATTTACTGACTCCTTGAAGAGCTGGAAGTTTGCTTTCCTAAAATTTAGCGTCCTAACTCTGCTTCTCATGGGCTTCATATCCCTTAGGACAGTGAACTGCACTAGTGTATGACCACTGCAGCCCAGGCTGCCTTCAGCTTTGACATCCCTGATGACCTCACTTGCATTTGTGACCAACATGTCCAACATCGCATCCCCTTGGGTAGGGCTGTTAATTTCTTAAGAAGTTGTCATCTAGGTGCTCTAGGACCCTCCTGGATTGCCTACAGCCAGCCATGCTGCTTTTCCAACAGATGTCATGGTGGTTAAAATCCCCCAGCTGGATGAGAGCCTGTGATCACGATGTCTCCATGAGCTGGTAGTAAGAAGGCTTCCTCAACAGGCTCTGCTTGATCATGTGACCTGTAGTAGACTCCTGCCACAAGGCTCCCTTTGTTGTCTTGATCCCTAATGCCTACTCATAAGTGTTCAACCTGCTCATGGCTGTTCTTTAGTGACAACACCCCCAGACCTTTTCCTCTCCTGTCCCTCCTAAACAGCTTGTAGCCATCAGTAGCCACACGCTAGTCACAGGATTCATCCCACCAAGTTTCTGTGATTGCCACTATGTTGTAGCTTTCCTGTATCAGGATAGCTTCTGACTCCTCCTGTTTGTTTAGCAGGGATGACCATGAGGAGGGGAAGAAATGGTGGCATTGTTGTTTTTCCATTCCTCAAACCTGTACAGTTTTCAAAGGGAACTGGGTTTTTCAGTACAACTTGTACAAATCACTGCTTATTGCATCAACAAATCTACAAAAATGCTTCCAGTGTGGTTAGAGCATGGTTTTGACAATGATTCTTCATTTTTTTCCCCACTGAGATTGACCTCCTCTATTCTGTTGACTTCCTACTTGTGGCATTTTACTAATTTTTTTTAATATTTTGCTAGTACAATATCAGCAGCTAGAAAGCAGCTGATAAACAGAAATAACAAAAGCTGAAATGAAAGAAATGGCACTTTTAGCTAGTGGAGCTCTGTACAGCTTCAAGCACTTATTTCTTCCACCTCAATACAAATGATGAAAATCACATTTCACAGTATCACCAAGGTTGGAAGAGACCTCAAAGATCATCCAGTCCAACCTGTCACCACAGACCTCATGGCTAGACCATGGCACCAAGTGCCATGTCCAATCCCCACTTGAATATCTCCAGGGATGGTGACTCCACCACCTCCCCAGGCAGCCCATTCCAATGACAAATTACTCTCTTAGTGAAGAACTTTCTCCTCACCTCGAGCCTAAATTTCACCTGGTGCAGCTTGTGACTGTGTTCTTTTGTTCTGGTGCTGGTTGCTTGAGACAAGAGGCCAACCCCTTCCCGGCTACAACCACCTTTCAGGTAGTTGTAGAGAGCAATGAGGTCACCCCTGAGCCTCTTCTCCAGGCTAAACAATCCCAGCTCCCTCAGCCTCTCCTCATAGGGCTTGTGCTCAAGGCCTCTCACCAGCCTTGTTACCCTTCTCTGGACACGTTCAAGTGTCTCAATGTCCTTCCTAAACTGAGGGGCCCAGAACTGGACACAGTACTCAAGGTGTGGCCTAACCAGTGCAGAGTACAGGGGCAGAATGACTTCCCTGCTCCTGCTGGCCACACTATTCCTAATGCAGGCCAGGATGCCATTGGCCTTCTTGGCTACCTGGGCACACTGCTGGCTCATGTTTAGGCAGCTGTCAATCAGCACCCCCAGGTCCCTCTCTGTTTGGCAGCTCTCCAGCCACCCTGACCCCAGCCTGCAGCACTGCATGGGGTTGCTGTGGCCAAAGTGCAGCACCCGGCACTTGGACTTGTTGAATGACATCCCGTTGGACTCCGTCCATCTGTCCAGTCAGTCCAGGTCCCTCTGCAGAGCCTTTCTCCCTCTAACTGACCAACATCTGCTCCCAACTTGGTGTCATCTGCAAATTTGCTGATGACTGAGTCAATGCCCTCATCCAGATCATCAATGAAGATATTAAAGAGGATGGGGCCCTGGGGGACGCCACTGGTGACTGGCCGCCAGCTGGATGTGGCACCATTCACCACCACCATTTATTTGTATACAACGTATATTGCATCCCAGAAAGGGAAGCTGTATGAGTCCTTGTGGACTTTTGTCTTTCAGCTGCTCCCTTCCTCTTTATTTGCTACAGTAAGAACATAGCAGAGTACTTGAGCTCCTTACCCCGAGTGAATCAAAGCAGTCGTTGACAAGTCACCTTACGAACCCCACAGTGTATAGGACTAAATAAGCAGTTAATAGCACCAAGGAAAAGAGTATTTAATTTTTGGTTAATAAAAGTTAGGTGTTTTAAAGTTAATTCTCTTCTCTTTTTCCCCCTTTGTTGTCCTTGAAGAGGTAGGAAAGCACAAAAGGACGGGAAAATCAGCTATGCTGATTTTGTCTGGTTTTTGATATCTGAAGAAGACAAGAAGACACCAACTAGGTACGAATGAATTTTTGTTTTAGTGGAAATAAAGACTGATTTTTTTATTGTTTTTCCAGTTGCTAAATGGAGACTGCTGATGCTCAGCTGGAACTCTGATGGAAGAAGCTAAACTGGCACCAGTTTGTTGCATCATTGTTAGTTATCAGTGTCTACTGTTATTGCTGCAGTAGAAGCCTGTTTTAATGAGACTTTTAAGAGACTAATTAAATGTTTCTGTTCCATGTGCTGTGAATGGCCTACTTACAGACAGGGTCATAGATAAAGGGTATTGCATTTGTTTTGTGATGCTAGTGGCTTCAGGAAACTACACAGCTAGCATTAGATGTAAGATATTGATAAGAAATGTGTTGTGTGACATGTTACTGGCTGGTTCAGTATAAAAGAAGCAATTTGAATTTCGATGCCAAATTCAGTTTTTTCATTGGTTTCTGTGAGGTTTTTGTGTAAAACCATGTGTTAGTCCTGGCTTCCTTCACCCACTCCGTTTACAAGTGTGTTTTCAAGTTCAACAGAGCGTGGCATGGCAAATACCAGAAACTCTTAACCGTAATAGATGGTGTTTAATTACTTTCTATAGAGTCCTAGAATCACAGAATGGTCTGGGTTGGAAGGGACCTCTAAAGGTCATCTAGTCCAACCCCTTCTGCCTGAAGCAGGGACATCCTCAACTAGATCAGGCTACCTAGAGCCCTGTCAAGCCCCACTTAGAATATCTCCAGGAATGGGGCCTCATCCACCTCGCCAGGCAACCCATTCCAGTGTTCCACCACCCTCATAGTAAAGAAGTTCTTCCTAATATCCAATCTAAATCTGCTCTTCTCTAGTTTGAAGCCATTGCCCCTTGTCCTGTCACTGCAGGCTTTTGTAAACAGCCTCTCTCTATGCCGTTATAGAATGTAGTCTTCTGAAGTCTAGTTTTGCATCCCTAAGCAGTGTAGTCTTTAAAACAGGTAACATAAATTCTTGAGATTCTTCAGTAAGTCTGTGTGAACAGTTCTTTGCTATGGGTTTACTGCATTTCAGCATTGAATACTGGTTTCGCTGCATGGATCTTGATGGAGACGGTGCTTTGTCTATGTACGAACTGGAGTACTTCTATGAAGAACAATGCCAAAAATTAGATAACATGGCCATAGAACCTTTGCCATTTGAAGACTGTTTGTGCCAGATGCTGGACCTTGTGAAGCCACAATATGAAGGTAATAAAGTCCTCTCCCATCTGTAATTTCTGTTTCTCTGGATTAGAAATTATTGCACCCTTAAAAGTGCTCAGGTGGTCTTGCAAAGAATATGCCTTTAGATTGTCTTTTCTCTAAAATCTGTTACAGGTTATACATCAAATGGTCTTCCAATGGCAGGCATTTGTTTTCATGCTGAAATTTAATATGCTGCTTTAAAATGCCTTGTAGGTTTTTATTTGGGCTTGTAGCCGTGTCTAATCTTCAAGGAAATCTTGTCGCTCTCTGGCTGACTGTTGTTAGAGAATAGAATAGACCACGTTGGAAGAGACATTAAAGATCATCGCATCCAACCCATAAACCAATCCAACCCACCTAAACAACTAACCCATGGCACCAAGCACCCCATCAAGTCTCCTCCTGAAAACCTCCAATGATGGCAACTCCACCACCTCCCCAGGCAACCCATTCACCACCACTCTCTGGGCTCGGCCATCCAGCCAGTTCCTAACCCAGTGCAGTGTGCTCTTGTCCAAGCCATGGGCTGACAGCTTGGCCAGGAGTTTACTATGGGAGATGGTGTCAAAGGCCTTGTTGAGGTCCAGGTAGACTACATCCACAGGCCTCCCCACATCCACCAGGCGGGTCACCTCATCATAGAAGGAGATCAGGTTGGTCAGGCAGGACCTGCCCTTCCTAAATCCATGCTGGCTAGGCCTGATCCCTTGGCCATCCTGTAAGTGCTGTGTGATTGCACTCCATAATCTTGCCGAGCACTGAGGTCAGTTCTGCTCACTCGCCTCTTCTCTGTTCCAGAGAATTCTTCAGGGAACAGTTTCTAAACAGTGTTTGTCTCTCTGGATTAGTAGTGTCTTATTTTAGGTTAGAAGCCTAAGAGACTCTTAGCAAATTCATGTCAGGTGGTTTTAAAATAACTGAATACTAGTTTGTTCTCAGTTTTTTGACTGGTTTCTATACACATCTGAACCTTCGTAGACCTGCATTCTACTCTCCTGCATGTGAGCCATATGATCTTGAGCAGTTCAAACTTCAATTTACATTTTATACCTCAAACAAACTTTGGAAGTAAGCATGACACTCAGTTTGTATTAGCCCTTCATGTGCTGCTCAATACTAAAAACATTTGGATGCCATATTTAATTTTTCATTTAGCAACTTTAATGTTTGTCTGGTGTTTCGCATTTAGAAGCTTCTAGATGAAGCAGGTTTTCCTACTTGAATATTGTCACTTGTGTTGAGTGTGTAAGAGGGTATTTCTGTTAGTGTCTGTACAATGATGGTTACTGAATCAGTTAGTAATAGCCTTGCTTATTGCCCACCTTCTTTCTATCATTGGAAATATTTATATTAGAAGAAACTTGATTTTACTTTTCAAAGGCATTTGTCTTCTATTGAGATACAGTTTTTTGAATGCTAAGGGACTTGAAATAGCTCAAAACCAGAACTTCCTGTTTCATGTTCTTATTTAAACCAAGTTAAAATGTATTTGTTGGGTGAAAACACATTCTAAAAGCAGATTAAAACAAAACCTGTACATGAAAAAGGAGCATTAGGGACATTAAGTACTAGGTATCAGTGGAGTGAAGTCATCAACCAATGTTGTATAATCTCTGGGGAGTGAGGAGCATTTAATAAGTGAAGCAAGCTCTGAGGAGCACACTTATGCTATATGGTTGTCTACAATAGCCTCTTGAACACAGGGGTTCCCTTCCAGTCTTGAACATTATGTTTCTGAAAGGCAGACTATTTCAGTAATGTTTCTGTTCTGCATTTCAAATGCAACAAGATTGATGTATCTGTTCTGTGCCATGAAGATGATAAAAGGAGGCTGTGAAACACAGCCAAGATGAGAGTTATTTAGAGCAAGAAAAATGAATGCCAGTTGTGAAGGGTTGAGGGTTTTTTCATAACAACTGAGTGACATTTAAAAGGTAGATTAAGAAGAAACTCTCCTATTGTTTTTTCTAATACAAAAACTAGCAGCATAAAATGACATTTCACTTGACAGATATGAAACAAAAGAAGGTCCTTTCTTGCAGTAATGGCTAAACTGTGCTAGAGTATGCTACAGGATACTGTGTACCAAACAGCAAATTCAGAGGCCTGTGAATTATCTCAATTTCTGGGGATTTTTTATTACTGTTTCTTCTGTTGGTCTTTGAGAGACAATGGTAGGCATGCACATGAATGTTAGGTGTCGAAGCTCCCATTGCAAGAGGTGGAAATTGGAGAGCAAATTGATGGACCAAATATAGGTGTCTAACTTAAAATTGGGAGCTTATATAACTAGGACTCAAATAATTTGTTTGGTTGCTGCCACTTGAGATGGCCCAATACATCAGGCATCTGTGTGGGTCTGACGGATAGGACACAGGTGCCATGAGGGATTTGTGTCATTCTGGAGCATCAGCTCTAAGCCAGGCAGAATACACTAAGGCAGTTCACACAGTGACAGAAACATGTATGGCAACCACTTCCAAATATCTTTCAGATTTTGCATCTGTAATGGGTTGGGGCAAACCCCCTCCCCACCATGCACAGAAATAACGACTCAGACAAGCGGATTGCAAAAGTGATGGAAAGTTTAAATAGAGAACAGTGAGTGTGTGCAGAGAGCTAGAAACACAGTGACAAGAAGAAACCCCAAAACAGACCCAAAGAGATCCCATCCCCACCTGAGGGTGCACCCAAAACCCCCAGGGCTCCTCCTTCCCCCACCCCCACTGCTAGGCTAGTCTCAGCTGGCCAGATCTGAGACTGCCCATCCTCTTGTGGCCTTGGGCCTAACCAGGCCCATGGCCGGGAGACATCTCCCCCGGTTACCGGATGGCGGAGAGGAAGGAAAGAGGAAGTGCCAGACCCCGCCGTGAAACTTATAGTGGTGCAAGGGATCATGGTAGGAAATAACCTAATTTCCTGTGTCCACCCACTGGGCTGGACTTCTGGACACAGGAAACACCCCTGTAGCAGAGGGCACCCAGCCCAAACTACGACAGCATCTCCTCTGTTCTCCTTAAGTTATGCTTGTTGAGAGGCTGGGGAGTATGCTGAGGAAGTGCTTTTCTAATTTTGGCTTCTAATTGAACTTTTCCACATCTGCAGTGAGCAATTGGAGACTGGCCCTATTTCAGGTGAAGCAGTAAGGGGGAGTTTTAAGGATAGCCATCTGTCCTTCCCTGTATGTCTGCTATTTTTCAGTCTTTCTGCAGGAGCTTAATATTCAGCCTTTTAAATAAGGCAACGTTTCCAACCGACTTGACAAATACTTCTAACATTTTAACAGATCCATGGATATGGGTCTCTAAACTATCATTTTATAAGAAAAAAACGAACAAACAACACCTCTGAGCATTTAGTTTTCCTCTCAAAGCAGTAAGTATTGATCAGGCTGGACATGTGTGGAAAACTAGTCTCTATGAAAAATGCATCTGCAGGGAGCATAGTAACTGTTAGCTTTGTCTTGTTGGTTTGGGTTTTTTTTCTTTTCAAGTCAGAGAAGAAAAAGGGCCGCTGCCAGAGGAGGTTCCTACCTGCTACCCAAGCACATCTTAAATGGCACAAGTTTCTTGAGGAAGCTTAGGCAATTACCTTAAATGATTTTTTTAATAGCTAGCTGAGCAAGGTAGACTGCATCTCACTCCTACATATGGAAGGACAGTAGGATGGCAGCTAAATCAAGTTACAAATCCAAAACATAAATTTCCAAGTTTTGTCCACTTTAAAGGGCACATCTGTATTTCATCTGTTCACTCCTCACCCACTGCGCTGAGCATGAGCAACAAATGTTCTTGATCATAATGATGATTTCGCTTCTGAGTAACATTCCTCCTCTGGAGAAAGGATCATTTCAACTCTAATTGCAGTGTGCCCAGGCAGCCAGGAGGGCCAATGGCATCCTGGCCTGCATCAGGAACAGTGTGGCCAACAGGAGCAGGGAGGTCATTCTGCCCCTGTACACTGCACTGGTTAGGCCGCACCTCGAGTACTGTGTCCAGTTCTGGGTCCCTCAGTTTAGGAAGGATGTTGACTTGCTGGAGTGTGTCCAGAGAAGGGCAACAAAGTTGAGGGGCTTGGAACACAAGCCCTATGAGGAGAGGCTGAGGGAGCTGGGGTTGCTTAGCCTGGAGAAGAGGAGACTCAGGGGTAACCTTATTGCTCTCTACAACTGCCTGAAGGAAAGTTGTAGACAGGCAGAGGTTGGTCTCTTCTCCCAGGCAGCCAGCAACAGAACAAGAGGACACAGTCTCAGGCTGTGCCAGGGGAGGTTCAGGTTGGAGGTCAGGAGGAAGTTTTACACAGAGAGAGTGATTGCCCACTTGAATGGGCTGCCCGGGGAGGTGGTGGAGTCGCCATTACTGGAGGTGTTCAGGAGGAGACTTGACAGGGTGCTTGGTTGCATGGTTTAGTTGGTTGGGTGGTGTTGTGTGATAGGTTGGACACGATGATCTTGAAGGTCTCTTCCAACCTGGTTTATTCTATTCTAATTATCTTTTCTCACAATCTTCTTTACAGGAAAAATTACTCTGCATGATTTAAAGCAATGTAAGTTGACAAATGTGTTTTTTGATACATTTTTCAACATCGAAAAATACCTTGACCATGAACAGAAGGATCAGTTTTCTATGCTGCGGGTGAGTATGAAGCTTTAAAACTCTTCTTAGCTGTGAGCTTAGCAATAAATACGTTTTTGTATAACTTGCAATGTGATTATTTAGGATGGTGAAGGGGAAAGCCAAGAGCTCTCTGACTGGGAGAAGTATGCTGCTGAAGAGTACGATATCTTGGTAGCAGAAGAGGCAGCAAGTGACCAGTGGAATGATGGGTAAGAATGTAGCAGGAGAGTCGGTACAAGTCCTCTCTAATGTGGAGCCTCTCCATCACTATTATCCTTGGTGATGTTTTTGTAGATCCTTGCTCTTTGTCATGTTTTACCCTCTGGTGAGAAAGGAAGAACTATTCTTGTATCTAATATTCCTTGACAGTTTGGTCACATCAGTTTTGTCAAAGACACCCTGCTTAAAATTTTGGGAGGAATTAAAGTTTGAAAAAGCTTCAACTCTAAACAAAATCCAACATCAGTTTTTGTAGGTTGTTGTTAATAGCTTCATTAAGAGCTCGGAAGGGACAAGGGTGACAACTGCCACTTCTGAACTCAATTCTATCAGCTTGGAAGTATCTTCTCACAGTTCTCTACACATCCATAAGACAGTAGATGGTGCTTTTTGAATGTCACTCCTTTTGCAGTGTAGCTTCCAGAATATCTTGGGAGTCCAAAGTCCTGAATTTGACATTTAATGTTTTCATTATTTTGAAAAGATAAGGAGAACAAGAGCAAATATAACTTGATTTAGGCCCTAAGCAGATGAGACCCGTCTGGAGAAGACACGCTTCCCGGTATTTCCTGCATCAGTATTCCATTTTAAAATATCTCTAGACTCTTGCCAAGCATTTAGGGAGTGACTACCTTGGTATTTAAGAGTGCTTTAAAAACTCTTAACACATTGAAAGAGAAAGTAAAAACCCTCTTAACCCACTGATTTCAAGAAACTTTGTTAAAGAAAGCCTATGAGAGAAAAGAGAGAGAAGGGAATTGTTATCATCACGCAGCCTCTCTAGCATTAAGGAGGTTCACCCTTGTACCTCTTCATTAAATCCTCCACTACAATTATTACAGAATTAACAAAAGTGAGCGGTGAGTTAAGGCTTGTTTAAACCTCCAACATTCATATAGAATTGCATATAGAATAAACCAGGTTGGAAGAGACCTTCAAGATCATCATGTCCAACCCATCAACCAATCCAACCCACCTAAACAACTAACCCATGGCACCAAGCACCTCATCAAGTCTCCTCCTGAACACCTCCAGTGATGGTGACTCCACCACCTCCCCAGGCAGCCCATTCCAACGGGCAATCTCTCTCTGTATAGAATTTATTCCTAACATCCAACCTGAACCTCCCCTGGCGCATCCTGAGACTGTGTCCTCTTGTTCTGGTACTGGCTGCCTGGGAGAAGAGACCAACATCCACCTGTCTACAACCTCCCTTCAGGTAGTTGTAGAGAGCAATAAGGTCACCCCTGAGTCTCCTTCTCTCTAGGCTAAGCAACCCCAGCTCCCTCAGTCTCTCCTCATAGGGCTTGTGTTCCAAACCCCTCACCAACTTCGTTGCCCTTCTCTGGACACGTTCCAGCAAGTCAACATCCTTCCTAAACTGAGGGGCCCAGAACTGGACACAGTACTCGAGGTGTGGCCTAACCAGTGCAGTGTACAGGGGCAGAATGACCTCCCTGCTCCTGCTGGCCACACTGTTCTTGATGCAGGCCAGGATGCCATTGGCCCTCTTGGCTGCCTGGGCACACTGCAGGCTCATGTTCATCCTACCATCGACCAGCACCCCCAGGTCCCTCTCTACCTGGCTGCTCTCCAGCCACTCTGACCCCAGCCTGTAGCACTGCATGGGGTTGTTGTGGCCAATGTGCAGAACCCAGCACTTGGATGCGTTAAATCTCATGCTGTTGGACTCTGCCCATCTGTCCAGCCTGTCAAGGTCCCTCTGCAGAGCCTCTCTACCCTCCAGCAGATCAACTCCTGCCCCCAGCTTGGTGTCGTCAGCAAATTTACTGATGATGGACTCAATGCCCTCATCCAGGTCATCAATAAAGATGTTAAAGAGCACAGGGCCCAGCACTGATCCTTGGGGCACACCACTACTGACTGGCCGCCAGCTGGATGTGGCACCATTCACCACCACTCTCTGGACTTGGCCCTCCAGCCAGTTCCTAACCCAATGCAGTGTGCTCCCATCCAAGACATGGGCTGACAGCTTGGCCAGCAGTTTGCTATGTGTCTGAAACGTTATTCATAAATTAGCTGACAAAACTAGTGAAGGAACAAGATTTTTGGCCCTCTGTTTTAGAATGCTCTTATAAAATGAATGTCTTTAAGCCAAAAATTTAGGAGTCAAAATGTTAAGAAGTTACTGGTGAAGTTAGAGTGCTCCTGACTGGTCTCTGTGTCTGTTAGAAGGGCCCCCTGAATATAACATAGTAAATCATAGAGTCAGGCTGAGAGGCCAGGCTTGACAGGAATTAATAGCATTTAGAAGCCTTGAGGTACTGTTAAATCTGAACATCCTAAATATTAGCTAGAGCTGTGCTGCACCTCTGTTGTTTTATTTTCTCTCCTCTGCTGGTCTGTTGGCTTCCTTTGGTCCCTCAATCACAGTGCTTGTGTCTGCACCTTCCCAGTTTTAAATCCTGCTGTTGTGACTCAATAGACTCAAAAGAATCTGAGTGGTAAGCACATTTTGCCCATTTTCAGATACAAAGTTGCAAAATTCAAGGTTTTTTTCCTAATTAAATTTGACTCAAGCTCACTTGACAGTAGATAGTTAAATGTCAATTTCCTGGATTTTATTGAGATCCCATTTGTCTTACAGCTCTTAAAACCTCTTACAGCTTTGCTGTGGAATGCTCTGGAAAACTAGTTCTTTTGTGAGCTGAGAGATGCTCGGGGTTCAGAAGTGTATGCTACAGTCTGTAAAAGCCAACCCTTAGCTAGATTGCCAAGGAAGGCTCTCAACTGTTGCTGTAGCGTTCTGTCCTGGAAGCCTTTGTGGTCTCACTGGCAACTGAAACTCCCTGGAGGCAAAATATATTTTCGACATTACTAGTGAGTGACCTACCTGTGTGTCAGGAAGCCAAGTTACTCTGCACCTCTCATGAAGGGTTTGAAATCTATGGGCTGTTGTAGACAAGTGTAATATTGTAAAGCTGTAAGATATGTTTAGGCAGAATTTCACTCACAAGTGCAGATCCCATTTGCATCCATTTTATAAAGAAAGAGCCACAATGTGCTTTTATTCTGATTCAGTTATGAGCTTGCTGCCTGCAGCTGTTTCTCTAAGCTGCCTACTTCTGAGGCTAGATTATTTTCATATATTTCCCACTCCCAACTGCCCCACCCCCCTCACCCCCAACATGTCTGCAAGGTAAAAACTGCAAAATTCACACCCAGTATTCTTGCAGGCAGAACAGTTCTGTTCTTTTCCACAAAAAATGTGTTCAGTGTGCATCTTAGCGTTTCACGTGGGCTTTAGAAATCCGAGGAGAGGAGGAAAGGTCTTTTTAGAGGCGCTGTAGTTGCATGGTTGTACTTCTACAAAAATGACTCTGCTGGGAAGTAGCAGTAGCCTTTTTTAATACTGTGAGAAATAAGTAATTTCAGTGCCCAGATGTGTAAAACTGAGACACCATTTCTCAATTTCCTTAAATCACTTAGAAAGGAGTAAAGGCCACTAAAGCTTCAGAAAAGAGCAGGATTTCCATTTGGTCCACTAATGTTCGAGTAACAGTCTCCTGAGCATAGGGTGGATGGAACCTGCAAGTAAAGTATCTGAGATACCACAGTATCACAGTATAACTTAGGTTGGAAAGGACCTCGAGGATCATCAAGTCCAACCTATCAACACAGACCTCATGACTAGACCATGGCACCAAGTGCCACGTCCAATCCCCTCTTGAACGCCTCCAGGGTCGATGACTCAACCACCTCCCTGGGCAACCCGTTCCAATGACGAATGACTCGCTCGGTGAAGAACTTCCTCCTCACCTCGAGTCTAAACTTCCCCTGGTGCAGCCTGAGACTGTGTCCCCTTGTTCTGGTGCTGGTTGCCTGGGAGAAGAGACCAACCCCTTCCCAGCTACAACCACCTTTCAGGTAGTTGTAGAGGGCAATGAGGTCACCCCTGAGCTGCTGTCACCTCTGTCACTAGGTAATAAACAAATGCAAAAGGTGCATTCAAGATGTTTCTGTTTAAAAAAGAAAGAAATATAATCCTTCTTAAAAAGGTAGAATGAATAGTGCACAAGGTGATAAATTATAGGTGTGTGAGCCAACAGTGTTGTTAGGACTGAATACGCATCCTTCCAAATCCTTGTTTTCAAGTATGTAACTCTTAGGATGACTTCTGTTCCCTGTTCAAATCAGCATTGGACTTGTGAGGGAGTATTCTGTTCCCTGCCTAAGCACTGAGTGGCACTCACTCACAGAATTGAGGTTTTAATACTCATGGGAAGGATGAAGTAACAACAATAACAATGAAAAGAGGAAAGAAAATCAGGAACTGGTTAGGCCACACCTCGAGTCCTGTGTCCAGTTCTGGGTCCCTCAGTTTAGGAAGGATGTTGACTTGCTGGAACATGTCCAGAGAACAACAGAGGGCAACAAAGTTGGTGAGGGGTTTGGAACACAAGCCCTATGAGGAGAGACTGAGGGAGCTGGGGTTGCTTAGCTTGGAGAAGAGGAGGCTCAGGGGAGACCTTATTGCTCTCTACAACTACCTGAAGGGAGGTTGTAGACAGGCGGAGGTTGGTCTCTTCTCCCAGGCAGCCAGCACCAGAACAAGAGGACACACTCTCAAGCTTCACCAGAGGAGGTTTAGGCTGGAGGTTAGGAAGAAATTCTACACAGAGAGAGTGATTGCCCATTGGAATGGGCTGCCTGAGGAGGTGGTGGAGTCACCATCATTGGAGGTGTTTAGGAGGAGACTTGATAGGGTGCTTGGTGCCATGGTTTAGTTGATTAGGTGGTGTTGGATGATGGGTTGGACGCGATGATCTTGAAGGTCTCTTCCAACCTGGTTTATTCTGAATTCTAAAACTCTAAATTCAGTGCTTAATCCTTAACTGTTTTTACCCAAGCATCTTTATTTTGTTAAGTTTCTTTTACTGAAAATGGTGGTGAAGCTGGTGTGGTGTTTATCGATGAACTGTTTGAACAGAATTGCAGCCACCATTGAAAATGTTCTTCCTCCTGCCTCTGCTATTACTGCTACTCTATTTTAGTGTCCAAAGTGGATTCTTAGTATTTATCTCCTCTTTGTCCCATGTCTTTCTCTGAAAGAACACTTCTAATCACCATGTCATGTCATTGTAAAGCCACATTTGAAGGACAGACACTGTAGTATCTAAAGTTTCTTCCTTGCCTAGTCTTGTTAACTAGATGAAAACAATCAACACTCTGAAATGAGATGCAGTAGCACCTGGGAAGATGCACATGAGCCTGAGGCAACCAAGCCCAGGAAATGGTCAGTCCTTTAATCTGACATCATAAATCTTGACAGCTATCAATTTTAGGCTGATGCCATCAAACAGTGCTGGAGCTGATATGTTTTAACTATAAGCCATCACTGAGTAGGTTGGTTAAACATTACATTTTATTCTCCATCCGTTCATGCCTAGCAGCAGCAGGTGGTTATCAGTAATTTCTGGTGAATCAATTGGGTTTTGCTTTCCAGCATCTGCTTTGAACACACGGTTGCTATCACTTTCTTTCTGCTGGTGCACATTTCAGTCAGTCAGACTTTCCATTCAACATTCATTTTTTGTTGTTGTATCTACTGCAGGGGTAGCTTGTTCTTCCTCATTGAATGTAACTTCAGCTTCCCTAAAAAGAATGTGAGGGGTTCCTGTCACAGTATCACAGTATATCACAGTATCACTTAGGTTGGAAAGGACCTCGAGGATCATCGAGTCCAACCTATCAACACAGACCCCATGACTAGACCATGGCACCAAGTGCCACGTCCAATCTCCCCTTGAATGCCTCCAGGGTCGATGACTCAACCACCTCCCTGGGCAACCGGTTCCAATGCCGAATGACTCGCTCGGTGAAGAACTTCCTCCTCACCTCGAGTCTGAACCTCCCCTGGCGCAGCTTGAGACTGTGTCCTCTTGTTCTGGTGCTGGTTGCCTGGGAGAAGAGGCCAACCCCCTCCTGGCTACAACCGCCCTTCAGGTAGTTGTAGAGGGCAATGAGGTCACCCCTGAGCCTCCTCTTCTCCAGGCTAAACAATCCCAGCTCCCTCAGCCTCTCCTCATAGGGCTTGTGTTCAAGGCCTCTCACCAGCCTTGTTGCCCTTCTCTGGACACGCTCAAGTGTTTCGATGTCCTTCTTAAACTGAGGGGCCCAGAACTGGACACAGTACTCAAGGTGCGGCCTAACCAGAGCAGAGTACAGGGGCACTATGATCTCCCTGCTCCTGCTGGCCACACTATTCCTAATGCAGGCCAGGATGCCATTGGCCCTCCTGGCCACCTGGGCACACTGTTGGCTCATATTCAGGTGGCTGTCGATCAGCACACCCAGGTCCCTCTCTGTTTGGGAGCTCTCCAGCCACTCCGACCCCAGCCTATAGCTCTGCATGGGATTGCCGTAGCCAAAGTGCAGCACTCGGCACTTGGACTTGTTGAAAGCCATCCCAAGTACTGTCAAGTACTTATGTCTTGCATTTGACCATTTCTGTGTGTTTCACTGGAGCAGCATGTGCTCACATAAACGTGAGGGAAAAACTTTTCACTGTGAGGGTGACAGAACACTGGAACAGGCTGCCCAGGGGGGTTGTGGAGTCTCCCTCTCTGGAGATACTCAAGACCCATCTGGATGGGTTCCAGTGTGATCTGGTATAGGTGATCCTGCTCTGGCAGGGGGATTGGACTAGATGATCTTTCAAGGTCCCTTCCAGCCCCTAACGTTCTGTGATTCTGTGCTTTGAATCCTTTCGGTAAAGTCAAGTATAGTGTCTCACTAGTAAGTTCTGCACATGACAGGGAAAGCAAGCTACCTTAAATGGAATTATTACAGAAACCTAGTGCTGCTTCTGGTTCTTTACTCTGGTTCTTTTTTGTAGCTATAAAATACTGGGGGCTGTGGTCTTCTGACAGGTGCCTTGTTAGAGTTCTAATTTTTAGGCACTGGCTGATGAAGGTACACTCTCTGTTTCTTTTTTTGCCCACTCCTAGGTATGAAGCAGAACTGAATCCTGTAGACCATCAGAAGGCAAATGTCCTAAAGTATCAAATGGAAAGAAGACCATTTTTTGAAATGCCTTCCCATCTGGCTGATGTAGACTTGGATGAATATGACTATGAAGAGGACTTTGAGTAGTGGTTACTTACGATCAACACTTGCAGAAGAGAAGGGACAGTCTGCAGCAGGTCTGCTACACACCTAGACGTTTCAGAGGGTTTTGTTTCCAGGAAGTGAGCTTAGTTTTGTGCTAAAAAAATATTTAATCACTATACTACCTTCTAAATGAAGGAAGAGCATTTGTATTGAATGATGAAACTTTTTGTATTTATTCAATAGTCTAGAGTTTGTAAAATAGGTTAAAATATTTATTTACAGATGTTGCAGAATTCCTTTTTTGGAAGAATAACGATATTTGACTTCTAAGTAATCTACTGTTTTTAAGAGAACTGTATAATTCTCTCAGAGTTGATGTGTGGTGCACTGACCATCTCCATCCCATATGTGAACAGGCATGCCTGTCCAGGCACAGGAGGGAAGGAGACAATGTAAAACCTGGCCTGCAAGGCTTACGTGCTCACAGACAGCCCTGAGAGGCTTTATGCCTTGACAAGGAACACACATGGCTCTGAGTGCGTGATTCAGCTCTCCTTTAGAGGCAGAGCTTCATCTGACAAGCTGAGCACATCAGTGCACAAGGAAAGAGAATGCCTGAGACATGTTGCTTCTCTCCTCTGCCTAGCTCTTGTTTGCCCCAACTTTAATTTTGGTTGCCCTTTTAAACTTCAGTCTTTTCACTGATGTTCATTATAGAACAATTATTTAATAATGAAGTCTGTGTAGTGTTCATACTTGACCCATGATGATTGTGTTAATTCATGTAGAAGGAACCAATGTATTTTTTTTTTAAATCCTTTGTATAAATGTTACTTGATCAGTGATGTGCACTAATTTGTTGTGGGCATTCAGTGCTTTTGTCTGTCCCCCCCCTCTCAGTTGTTTGCTATTGACACATTCCATGGATCACATCAGTGTCACAGCAGCTTGAATTGTTGCCTCACTCTTATTACTGTTAAACAGATTTTGTTGGGGAAAAGGAGAAAAAACAATGTACAAAGGGATGTAAGGTATTTTTGGGTTGCAGTGTAGATCTGTTGGAATCTTTAAAAGATGTTTGTATTTTGAAATAAAGATTTTCATACGTGTAATTTAACAGTTCCTCATCATTGTGTCACATACTGCCTGCAAGGAACTTTGCTTTTACAATGGCTGAACCATTTAAGATCAAATGGGTTCCACCTGTATAATGGATAATGAGCCACTTGGATAATGACACCAAACTGCATGTTCAAAGCAATCAAGCTCTAGCAGGTTTTTCTTCATCCAGAAGACAGTGTTGCTCAGTGTCTAGAAGTGGTACAGAGAAACCTGTTCTGCTCAACTCATCACAGGTCTCATGCAGAGACTTAAAAAACAACAACTGTATCTCAAGTAACTGCATCTCATAACATCGATCAGTAAACCTTACCAAGGAGAACTCAAGTCATGTTAATACCACTCAGAGGATTCTTAGGGTTGATTAGTCCAGTTTGAATGGAAACTCATCAATGTCAGATTCCTCTGCTGGGGGTTGGATGCCTTTCCCTACTTGCTGACTGTCTCAGGGTTTTAAATAGGAAAGAAACACAGAGCATTTACATAAAGTTCTGTTGCCTAAGGTGTAGTAGGAGAGGACCAACTGGCTTTCTAGAAGATGATCCTGACCTTCTATTGCTGTTCAAGAGAAGGTGGCCTGCTGCTTTTCTCTACCTGAAACCCTTCAGCTGTAACTTCCCCCTTCTTAATTAAAAAGAGGGTTTGGGAATGGGCACTTGTAGAACCAGTGTGATCTCTCATCACACAGTGATATGTTTCTGTCCACCTGAGGGTGCAGGGTGGATCTCCTCTGCAGCACCTGTAGCTGCTGTTGGCACTTGGTGTTTGATGAACTGCCTGTTGAATCCTGCTTGCTCTTACAGTTGCGCTAACCAAGTCTCTTTTTTTTCTTTCCCTACAGGCAAATGAGCAGATGGAGGTGGTTATTGTGGAAGTGCCTTTTACTGCAATACATGAATGAGACTGATGACTCTATCTTCCCCCAGACCCCCAGGTCTTCCATCCCTAGACCTTTGTTACAAGAATTAAAGCACCTGCATGTTTGATGTTATCAGAAGTGTAACTTTTCTTCATCCAGCTGCATTCTGCCTACCTGGCAGGTGTTTAGGCCTAGGTGCACTTACCAGGATGGATGAAGGAAACATCACTACTACACTCCAAGTTGGGGGTGTGTTACTGAGTCACAGAGGAACAGAGACAGTGAAGTGCTGCCTCTCCCCTTGCATCAGCCTACTGCATACTTACCTAGCACAAGCGAAGCACAATGGCTTACAGCTGTCACTGCAGGGTACCTGGGAGGCAGCCACAGCTTTCCCCACCACGGTCACAGGTGCTCACTTCTCTATTTAATAACAGGGTAAACAGAAGGCCCAGTAGTACTGCTGCTCTATCTCCAGACGCTGTGGGAATATCACTTGCACTTTCAGTACACATGGATAGCAATAGTTCTGCATTTATTTTACACAGTTGCAATGCAAAATATATATACATGTGTGTGTGTTAAAAAATTAAGCAAATAGGCTTAACACAATGTACAATTCCATGGAGCAGTGACAAAGGGTCAGTGAAAGCAGCCAGCACTCCCCAGCCTGCTGCCTCTGCAACACTCTTCAGTGTTCCATAATGGAAAAACTACTTTTGGAGGGTTCTATTTAGAGTCTATTTACATTGTCTTTTCAGGCTTTATATTTCCCAAGCAAATACCACATGATTGCTGTGTATGAAGGATTTCTTCCAGAGGAAAATACTTAGTCATGTAGTCTGCTGTTTCTTTATTACTTAGAAGCCTTGATGCAAGTCTCCTGGGAATGCATCCTGATCCCCACCGACCACTAACCACATCTCTGTAAGCACTGGAATTTATAGGATTATTCCATGTTTCCTGTTTCACAGGCAGTGACTGGCACTGCCAAGTCACTTTCCATCACCCAGCAGGTCACAGTGTACACAGCTGGGCCAGGTTCCTTTCACCCTGGCATCAGGTACAAGGTAACAGATAGATACCAACTTTGGTTACCTCAAATGGCAAAGAATGTATTCAGCAGAATGCTGTCTCCACACCAATTTGAGCAAGCTTGTCTCATCTACCCTGGTGTTTCTGACTCAGTATTTGTCAGTACCCTGATTCCAGTCCTTAGGTTGGGATTTTTTCCAAGACAGCATCAAAGACCAGGATGCAGCTGAACAATGACGTTCATAATGCTCACAACCTTAGAAATGCAACAGACAAATCAAACCCACCCACAAATGGCAATGTGGAGAAACAGCCATGGTGCCAGGAACTGCTTCTGAGGTGGATGCCTACAGGTAGGGATTTGACTTGATGTGATCTCCTTCTTCCTTGGCTGGTACCATAACAACCCCATTTTCAGTTAAACAATTTGCAGGGGAAAGAAAGCAATAGTGTGCTCTTCACTTCCAGTTTTCCTCTCAGTGGCTTAACTCTCCTATACCAGAAGAAAAAAAGTAAGATTAGGTTAGTCACATATGAAGAAATTACCATGTAAGAGCACACATGGAATCTGAGTAAGAGTGTTAGCATCCAACCATCTAGCAGCTTGATCACAGCTAGCTCTTGGAAAGCACTCTAGTTAGCTTCCACAAAACAGCAAAAGCACACCTCTGTACTACAAGGAGCCCAGAACAGGCACTACAGGGTAAGGCCCCATCCTAGATAAGTACTGCGTTTTCTGAATGGCTGTGATCTTGGTCCGTGGATTTAAATTCTTTTCTTACCCATCTTCAGTAGGAGCTGCTCCAATCACATGGTCCAAACAAATAGTCTACATTTTAATAGGCATATGACTGGAAGACAAGGTGAAAGTCCCTTTTTCCTTCTAGCCCTCTGATGAATAATTTAAAAATCAAAACAAACAAAACCAACCAACCAAAAAAAACCAACAACAGACAAAAACCCCCACCACTCCAATGTGAAAAGAAACCATTTGCTCAACTTTCAGGAAAAAATTCATTTAAATACTTGAAAAATCATACAAGGCCTTTGAATGTTAGACTCCAGAGGATTTTAGAATGGTTTGGGTTGGAGGGGACCTTAAAGATATCTTAGTTCCAACTCTCCTGCCATGAGCAAGGACACCTACCAAGCCAGGCTGCTCAAGGTGCCATCCAACTTGGCCTTGAACACTTCCAGGGAGAGGACATCCACAATTTCTCTGGGCAACCTGTTCCAGTGTCTCTCCTTTCTCACAGTAAAGAATTTCTTTCTAATATCTAGTCTAAATCTACACTCTTTTATTTTAAAACCATTCCCCCTCATCCTATCACTACGCTCCCTGATAAAGACTCCCTCTCCCCATCTTTTTTGTAGGCCTCCTTTAAGTACTGCAAGACTGCTATAACGTCTCTCTGGAGCCTTCTCCAGGCTTAACAACCCCAATTCTCTCTGAGCCTATCTTCACAGAAGAGGTGTTGCAGCCCTCTGATCATTTTTGTGTCCCTCCTCTGGATCCACTACAACAGAGCTATGTCTTTCCTGTGCTGAAGACCCCACGTTTGATGCAATACTCCAGGTGAGGTCTTATGAGAGTAGAGGGGGAGAATCATCTCCCTTGACTTGGTAGCCACACTTCTCTTGATGCAGCCCAGCATGTGACTGGCTTTCTGGGCTACAAGCGCACATTGCTGGCTCGTGTTCAAGTTTATCCTCTGCTAACACACCTAAGTCCTTCTCCACAGCACTGCTCTCAATTTGCTCATCACCCAGCCTGTATCTGGGCTTGGGATAAACAGATAATCAGAGCCATTGGCAATCAAAGGGTTGCCCAAATGACTGCAAAAAAACCTCTGCCAAACACTGTGTTTACATTCTGTTAGGAGTTCAGAGAGCAGGGGAAAATCAGGACAAAAACATGAAGAAATCCTTCAGCTCTTTGCAATGCCTAACACAACAAAACCTTAGAAGACAAAAGGTTGTGATCAGCTGCAGCACAGGAAACCTCACAGCTTCTTCCCCCTTTCAGTATAGTGGCTGCTGCAAGACCACTGATGTATAACACCCTTCTTGACTCCTTGCACTCCACTGGTCCAAAGTGCTAAAAGTCTTTCCCTGCTGCAAGCATCCATTCCAGTGCTGAACTGAGACACAGGCAGACAGCTGCAGTTCTGCCAAACTTCTCTCTTGTGCCCACAAGACAACCCCCAGGCTACACTGGCTGCCCACAATGTTCACGTGTTTCCCTTCAAATCCCCAGCTGGTTTGGGAACAGTAATCTCTCTAACAACCTTGACTGGAAAAGGGCAAGAAACAAGGGACACTCCAGTGAAAGCCCTACTGATCAGTGATCAGACACAGTCTGAGTCCTTGGATTCAAAGAGCACAATGCAAACACCATTTTTGAAGGAGACATTCCCTGCAGGCCATGCAGCAGTGGCACCTCTGCAATGTGTGAGTAACATGAGGCAACTGCAGCAAAGGGCTCTTAAGAAGCTTCACAGTATGGGGAAAAAGGAAAGTGGATCACATCCCAGTGTTTAATGTAAGCTAAGGATGTCTACATTCTATAGCAAGAACTGCCTTAAAAATATAGGGCATGCTGAAGAAGACTACAACTGCATCTGGAAAGGGAAGTGTAGAAAACCCCTTTTCTCAAACTGAAAGGGCCACAAAAATGCTTTGTGCTGGACAGGTGCTCATGAGACCCTGAACTCACACTCGCCCACCTCAGCTCCAGGTGTCCTCAGAACTAGAAAACCTGAGCCACTATTACCTGGTCTGCATCAACCACATCAACATCGACATCTTCAGCTGTATCTTCTGCTTGACCCAACTCTGAGATATCTTCAGTCTTAACCCTGTCTTTACTAGGGAAAAAAATAAAACAAAACAAAAGCTAAGTCTTGAGAAGTTCACAACAGCACACATTGCACAAGTGTGCTTCAGGCAGAGTAGTTCAGATACTAAGATCTGCTGCTGAGATATCTAAGGTAGCCCAAAGTCTCTGGCCTAGTATTTTCCAGGTATGAAAGAGGAATACCAGTAAGACAGTACAGAAACACAACACTTACATAAACACTGCTACCTGCATATTTCATACATTTTTGTTCTGTTTTACTTGAATTCACCAGGTCCACTCAATAAATGACCCAAAACCTGGAAAAACATGCATCTTTCTGGGATCTGTTTCATCTTCTAACCTACCTGTGTGGGAGCACCTAACATCTCAATAAATGAACTGTATTACAGGAAAATATCCCAAACAAGCACTCTGAGTGCTTTACTGAGCCCAAAAGTAGACTCCAGACTCTGTATTTCTGCAGTGCCTCTCTTACATCCAAGTTCTGTGGGGTTTCACTAAGGCATGTGTGCATGCTGCACACATTCATGCACCTCTCTCAAAGAAAGTCACCAGTGACCACAGCAGTTAGTAACAGATCTGCAGAGACAAGAATTCTCTTTCATTTCTAGAGATGAAAAAAACCCACCCAACGTCCAGCAAACAGCCAGGAAGTAACCAGCACCACAGTCCTACGATCAGGCCCAGAGGCAAGAAGTAGGACAGGGAGTCTCCCTCCTTCCTTGTCATCTTCTTTGCACACTCAATAATAGTCCAGGGAGGCACAGATGCCCTCTGACAGCAGGGGACAATCAGGCTAAAGCAGCAAATGTAGATATTGGATTGAGGAAGTAAACAAAAAACAAAACCCCCAAAAAAACCCTTGTCCTTGGGACATATCCCATAAGAAAGTCAGGAGGGGCACACACACCCTGTCCCATGGAAGTATTACAAAAAAAGACAACCACAGGTGGGCAGAGAGGTCCCAGATTTCAATACCAGGACAAGTGAAGGTGCTTGTAAGACATGAATCTCTCACCAGTAGCTTCTCTGCAGCCCTCCTGGACAAAGGTGTGGCAAATGTTTCTGCAAGTGCACCTCTCGAGATTTCAGCCTCTTTCTGCTTCTCCCTGCTGCAGAGGCGAGCTGGGAAGCGTGCTGCAGGTGCAGGGCTTCACCCGCCACTTCAGCCTGGCTGGTTTCAGGCAAAGACCCTGTAAGAGACAATGAACAGATTGTTCTTTAGCCTCAACCTCAGAGGCCTTGAGATGGACATTTCCAGTGTCTTCCAGAGAGCAGTGAAGCAATGAGGCCAAGCTCAGAGGGAGACTTGGAACAAAGCATTCATTTATTGAAGGAGACAGCTAAAAGCCATATGAAAGAAAATCCATTCGATTTGCCCACTGGTCATTGCCACACTCTAGATTTGTGATCCTGGCCCCAGTCCATATGTGCTATCAGTACTGCAGAGTCTATATAACCCTCAAGAAAGGAGGGCCTTTGGGACTCAAAGGAACAAATGTTCTGAAGGCAAGTCACTGGGAAGAAAATTTCTGAGAAAGGATCAGAAAGAAACTACATGATGCTCTGGAAAAGCTCCCTTTCCTCTACATACAACTGTGCATCTCCATAGCACTTAGCATTTTCACTGGCCATTGCTTTCATAATGGCTTTACTACATTTAACTAAAGGCCATAATATCCATGCAGTGAATACTGCATTACAGATTGGAAATCTGTCAAAGCTGCTAAAGCCCAGATGCAGGCCACCTAACCACTAGTATAATCCTACAGTCTGCCTAGAAATTCAACTCAGAGAAAGAACCCAGAAGATGATTTGGCCCAGATCATCTGGAATGAAGATCTGAATCAACTTCTGTAAATACCTCTCCTTTCTCAATTATCTGAAGAGCCTAAAGAAACAATGCTCTTAACAGTTAAAAGCAAGGAACCAGGTCTCAGTGGCACAGACAAATGCCACAGAGCAGAACTCAAGGTTTTCTCAAAGTCTCCAGACCAACCTTCATGGAAGCACAGAATGTTAGGGGATGGAAGGTACCTCAAAAGATCATTTAGACCAACCACCTTGCCAGAGCAGGATCACCTATACCAGATCACACACAGGAACTCATCCAGATGGGTCTTGAATATCTCCAGAGAGGGAGACTCCACAGCCCCCCTGGGCAGCCTGTTCCAGTGTTCTGTCGCACTCACAGTGCAATTTTTTTTCCCTCACATTTCCATGGAACTTCCTATGCCTCAGCTTCCACCCACTGCCCCTTGCCCTGTCATTGGGCATCACTGAGAAGAGCCTGGCTCCATCCTCTTGGCACTCACCCCTTACATATTTATAAACATCAATGAGGTCACTCCTTAGTCTCCTTCTCTCCAAACCAGAGACCCGGCTCCCTCAGCCTCTCCTCAGAAGGAGCGACTGCTATTGAGTGAAGAGATCTTTAACAACAACAAAGCTGAAGGCAAAAACACCAGTTCAAACTGGAATGTCCACAGCACCCAGCAGACTGTGGTACTGCTAATGCTAAGCATGAGTTGCATTTTAGCCGAGACAAAGCAAATACAAATGATCCAAAACATGGGAGTTTTCATACCATTAGATAATTTCCTTTTAAAAGAAGACATCTTAGATGTGCCCATGGGGCACTCTCCTGAGCTGCTGAGGACAGAGCCCTCCTCATCTTCATTTATCAATAAAGAGTTTCTGTAGGAGATCAACGGCTGCCATTCATCTCCTCTGCAAGGCAGTGGTTCTGTTATATACCTCTTTAAGTAAGCGTACCTGGAGAAAAGCAAAAGAAAACATAAGAAAACTCAGTATCTTTCTCCTCAGCATCTAGGGAAGGTACTGCTGGAAAGGCATTTTCCCTTTATTCTCCATAGGTGCAGACAGAACTGTCAAAAAAAACCCAATTCTCAGACATACCTGACACCTCTGAAACACCTGAATATTTAAAATGCAAATGGCTTCAAAGCCAGAAGTGTGCCTGAATTTGAGCATTAGAAACAGCCCTAGATCCACAGGCATCGTGGAATTACATCAATCTCTAGAATTAATTTCCTGTGCAGGAAAAGTCACTGCCAATTGCTGCTGTCAAGAGCAGTCTGAACAGAGCAGAACTCCAAAAGGCTGCACCCGTTTTTCCTGGTGGCACTCTTCTGCCTCATGGACTGCAATGTAAAGGAGATCCCAGGCAAGAGATGCTCCTTGTGACGCGGTAGTAGAGCAGGTCAGGTATTCACACCTTGAGTGCCTGTTTTGTAAAAATTAAACCCAAGAACAACCAATAAACCCCTTCTCTGTAATATCATCTCAAACTCAATCCAATTCTCTCAGGCTCCAAATAAAATGTCAAGTGTCTGCAAGAAGCAGTTAACAGCTCTGCAGTTATGACAACACACAGGGTGTGGGAAACATCAGTTCAAATCTCTGTTCTGCCCGATTTAATCCAAACACTTGACATTGGGCTTCCCTGAATCCCAGGTGACACTGTCACCTTTTCTGGAGCTAAGAGGTCTCCTTCAAATATCATTTTTGAAAACCAGGCCATTTATGGCAAAATCTTTCTGATCCATTCCTACTTCATACGAAAAGAAAACCAAAATCTGACTCCAGATTAGAAATTGGATATTCACTACATTTCAGCTACAGCTCATCACTTTAAAATCAAGCCCAGTGTTGTTAAAACAGACCCCACCTCAGTAAATACCAGAAGTGACAGTTTTAACGCCAGCTGCTACAGTTATTACTCCTTCTTTGATTAGGAGTGGGGCCTGGAAAATATCAGGCATTTCATTCACTTTTCAAAACAAGAACACTGGTGCTTGGTGCTAGGAGGAGGTATAGGTAATCACCAACTGTGAAACAATTAGGAGTCCTGGACTCCGGGGGCCCCAGGGATCAAGAAACCCTGGTAATGGAATTCGTTGGTTTCAAACAAGCATGCATTGTAACTACTGGTTTAGGGCCTAATCCAACTGCTATCAAGGTCGATGGAAAGACTCCTACTGATTCAGGAATCAGGCCCTTCATACTGCTTGTTATTCAATCATTCATTTCTTGTGTGCATTTTGTAGCACAGAGCAATTGACAAGTCAGGTATTTTACTGCTACAGCCTGGGCAATTACAGGGGAGAAGGTTAAAATCCATATACTTTGATGGTGTTGAAATATACTCCTTTCTAACAAATGCCCATATTCTGTATCTCATCTGTTACAGGTACATTCACATATGTTAACATACAGACATGGACATCAATCCTATGATTAATAAAAATGAAAATAACCAGATGTTTATTTCTAAAAGTTCATGTTGACCTAAAACATTCCATCCAGTAATTTATGATGGAGTTAAACCTAAATATTTCTAAGAGGAAATATAATCTCCAGCCCCTGCAAAGCATTTTAGGCCTCCCAGAATAGAAACTGTTACTCTAGAAACACAGTCTGGATGCAGTTGTGGATAAAACTGCAATTTCCCCCCCTTGTGAATTTTTATTGTTTCCCATTTGTTCCCAGCAGCAGTAGGAAGGTCCAAAGCAGTGAGAACTGAAGTCGAAGTGCATTCCCTGATAGGCACTCTACTCCTCACAAAAATTTTCAATCAATAGACCTACCTGAATGTATGTAATATGTTCAGGAATACACTTCTGGAATATATCCTCTGGTCAAGAAATTAAATAAGAATCAAAACCAGAGACTAAGGCACCTTCCCTGTGCAGACAGGCAAAGAGCTGGGGTTGTTCAGCCTGGAGAAGAGAAAGCTCCAGGGAGACCTTATAGAGGCTTTCCAGTGCTTAAAGGACGCCTACTGGAAAGATGGGGAGGGACCCTTTATCAGGGAACAAGGTGATGGGACAAGGGGTAATGGTTTTTAACTGAAAGAGGGTAGATTTAGACTAGATATTAGGAAGAAGTTCTTTACTGTGAGGGTGGTGAGAAAATGGAACAGGCTGTCCAGAGAGGCTGCGGATGCTACCTCCCTGGAAGCGTTCACTGCCAGGGTGGATGGGGTTTTGAGCAACCTGGTCTAGTGGACGGTGTCTCTGCCCACAGCAGGGGGGTGTAACCAGATGATATTTAAGGTCCCTTCTAACCCAAGCCCTTCTGTGATTCTATGAAAACTAGTTCTGGTTGTAGATCTCATGGATTCTCTCTGGGAAAAACGCAAGAATCCAAAAGGAAGTTATCACTACCCACAGATTACCCACTTTGGATTTACCAGGGGCTGTAATCAATGTAAGTCCAATATTTTTCTCCTGTATTTTGCATTTGGGGTTTGAATTTATTTTTTAAAATACACTATCTGAGTAGCTGGAAATCATGAATAAATTGTGTTTGTCATGTAAAGTCACAGGGAAGTAGACATTTGACCACTCTCTACCCTTATTGTATACAAACTGGTTGATGATCCCATGAAAGTTAACCTCCATTTAACACAAACTGACACAGGAGCAAACACATCACACAGGGCTCAGCAAGATGTGATGGCTTGGGTTTTATTTTTTTTTTCCCCCATTTCTGATGACTTTGGAAAAGAAGTGGAACTTACAAGGTCCAGGACTGATTTGCTCAGAAATTGAAAGAGGCAGATGTGTCAACATTTCATCTTACATTCCCACGTCTTCAAACACGCTCTCAGGAAAATGGAAATACCTATTGTATGTTTTGCAATAGTTTTTACAGTATCTGTAAATAGAAGGCTGAAGTGCAGAGAACCAGATCCAAAATCAGCAGCACTAACTAGGGAAGTAATGGCAAAGGTCACATAGAAAGAAGAACATTGCTTCTTTCTCAAAGATGATTGGAGTTGAGGCAGCTGAAGAAAGGGTGAAGAGACATAATCAAACACCTCCATGTTCAGAAGCATAATGTCCCACAATGCCAAAATAAGGCTATCCTTCTTGTATTATTAAATGCAAATACTTAAACCACTATAAAATACAGGCCCAACTGGATCAGGGCATATTCCTCTGTAAACAGTAAATGCTTTAATTTAAATATCCACATTATGAATAATGTCATCTTTATTTCTATTCCAAATATAGTCCATGGACTATATTACTCACTCAATTACTCATGTAATTGAGTCCTGAAGCTGTGGAATTAGATCACTACAAAATAATGATCCAGACACTATCTCTTCCTTGATCTTTTCTACTTTACTTTTCTATTCAGGAAATTATTCTTGATGCTCCACTAGCCAGTCAAGTTGCAAATCTCTTCCACCAAATGAACATCTTTTTTCATTGAGAAGAATTTCCATATGTGGCCAAAACTAGATCTAAAAAAGACCCAGAATGCATGCTGCACATACAATCTGAAATAAGTACTACGACAAAATTCAGCAAGTGTCTCTCAGAATAACAGTCTCAGGGGCAGACTGATTTCAAAGGTTCTCCAAAAGCCCTTGAGCAGCTTCTGCAACACGGAAGGTCGAGTGTCCCATGTATCAGGATACATAAAACCCAAACTGGGCACAAGAAGAACTTAACTTACACTAGTCTTTTGTCTGGCTTTAGCAGCTTGTTGGAAAATTCACTGATGATTAACAGAAAGCTCAAGTTAGGAGGCAAGCATTTTCCATCTCCTCCAGCAGCTCCTTGAAAAGCAAATTCAATCCCTTCCCTATTGGAAGAAACAAACAACAAAACAAACAAACAAAACCCAGAATAGTAGAACAGACAACCAAAAAAAGCAGTGACCATGGACAAAGCGATGTTACACGGCACATACTTGTGTATCATGGCTACAGATTCTCTAGATTTCACTTGGTCCCAGCCAAACGTTAGTGAAAAGCGACGAGCAAGTTCCTTCATGTTTAGGAAGGAAGTTGAAGAGAAGTCCACTCCACTACTGCTGTCTTGGCCTTCTGCATGAGTCTGAAACAGCTAGAAAAGATGTCTCAGATAAGCAACCATATGTAATCCTACAGAAAACAGAGTGCCAGGACACAGGCACATGCACAGCAAGCAAACAAGAGGACACAGTCTGAAGCTGTGCAAGGGGAAGCTTAGGCTTGATCTTAGACAAAAATTTCGTCACAGAAGGAGTGATTGCCCACCAGAATGGGCTGCCCAGGAAGGTAGTGGGGTCCACGTCCCCAGAAGTGTTTAAGAAAAGACTGAATGAGGCACATAGTACCATTAGTTGATTAGCTGGGTTTGGGTGATCGGTTGGACTTGATCTTGGAGGTCTCTTCCAACCTGGGTGATCAGACTGTCTAGAACAGTTAGCTTACAGAGACAAAAGCTTTACAAAAGAGCAGGTAAATCATGTGCTTCAGAAGCAAATGACTGGAGGAACAACAAGAAACTGACATAGAATAGAATAGAATAGAATAGAATAGAATAGAATAGAATAGAATAGAATAGAATAGAATAGAATAGAATAGAATAGAATAGACCAGACCAGACCAGACCAGACCAGACCAGGTTGGAAGACACCTTCAAGATCATCACGTCCAACCTATCATCCAACACCACCTAATCAACTAAACCATGCAACCAAGCACCCTGTCAAGTCTCCTAAACACCTCCAATGATGGTGACTCTACCACCTCCCCGGGCAGCCCATTCCAATGGGCAATCACTCTGTCTGTGTAGAACTTCTTCCTAACCTCCAGCCTAAACCTCCTCTGGCACAGCTTGAGACTGTGTCTTCTTGTTCTGGCGCTGGCTGCCTGGGAGAAGAGACCAGCCACCACCTGGCTACAACCTCCCTTCAGGTAGTTGTAGAGAGCAATAATGTCTCCTCTTCTCCAGGCTGAGCAACCCCAGCTCCCTCAGCCTCTCCTCATAGGGCTTGTGTTCCAAACCCCTCACCAGCTTTGTTGCGCTTCTCTGGACACGCTCCAGCAAGTCAACATCCTTCCTAAACTGAGGGGCCCAGAACTGGACACAGGAGTCAAGGTGTGGCCTAGCCAGTGCATAAAGGACACTGCTGTGCTTAACAAGGTAGGCACAAATAAATTTTTTTTAAAATTAAAAGATGATGGGCATAAACAGAGAACGGTTTATGCAGAACTGAAGATGATCCCATCTCCTTTTGGGACTTCTGAATCAAGCCCCAGAGACTTAACTTGCCTGAAAGGCTTTCAGAGTACCAGAATGAAGATATAAAGCAGCAAGTCTGGCAGATACATTAATCTCTGAGAGTAAGACTGGGTCAAAGGCCTGTCTGGAGCCCAGTTAACTATGCTTGTGGCTTTTTTTCCTAATGGAACATGGAGGTAGCATGTTCTCTTCAACCTGTTAACTTTCAAGGTCAAGCAAAGGCCAAAAAGGGCCTGTTGTCTATGTGATACCTAAACACAAAGTCCCGACTATGTCAGCAGAATATATGTAGCCAAATGCTACTTAGCCTCATCGAAGCTCAGATTTCAGGGGCTAGTGCACAGATCTAAGCCCCCGGCAATGTGTGTGAAATAAGCAAAGCTCAAGTATCAGTATCCCCTGGGAGGAGCCTGCTCTGTGGCTTACAGCAGGACTCCAAGCCAGAAGCAACCCTGGTCAGGGGCAGAGCTGGCAAAAGCAGCTGCTAAAATAGCTAACTGGCCTCAACAGTCAGCAGCTGCAAGCCCAAGCAACTGAGTGCCTTCAGAAGAGCTGTGACCCACTTTCTCCCAGAAAAAAAAAAAAAGAGAAAAAAAATTACAATACTGGGGATTAGAGCTGGCCAGCCACAGATGCATTTCTGGTTCCTCAAATTCAACAGGAATTGAGGTAGTCTGTATAACACCAAAAAATATCTTTAACCTCTGTTAAGGTTATGAGATACCTACCATGCCCCAAGAAAGACTCTATAATCTCAGTCCCAATGCACTGTGCATTTGAAAATTAAGAACAAGAGCAAAAATTGTGCACAACATTGCATCTTAAAACAGAAGCAATGATTTGAAAGGAGTTTTAATTATGACATGCAAACCCCACAGACAGATAGAAAGGGCAGGCAAGGAAACAATTTTTTCTGCTTTTTTAATTCACTTGAATAATTACGGCAAGGCAGGTAAAAAACTCCAATATGAATACAGCTAATGTATGAGCCCCTGCCCTCTTGCTTTAATCTTGAAACTTACCTGCTGCAGACAGAGAATCAGTGTCTTGGCACTCTGGATTTTATTATTTTGCCTTGTCTTGCTTAACGTTTCTTTAATGATGTCTCCAAAATCATTGTAGGTCTATTAACAGTAACAAATGAAAATCACTATTCCCCTTCTTTAGTACTGGGAGTACACAAACCATCACTGTGTTCATGTGACACAAGAAGTTCATAAAACACAGTCAACATTAGAACACCCAAGATGGAAGTTAAAAACTGGACTTTTTACCTTCTTTCATATGTAAAGCCGTGACACGCTTTTTAATGTGAGGTTTAAAGTTAACCTGAAATTGTTAAGTATTATTACAAGAGAACAAAGCCTCCTCAGGAGAGAAAGAATTTTGTTTATTTAACCAGTGTTTGCCTGGGGCCCAATTAAGTAACAAACAAGATCCATATTCAAGTATTTCCAAAGTCCTCTTAGTTGACTCAAGGAAACTGCCCACTCTGTGCTGTTTTCAACCCTCCTGAAACCCACTTTCAAGTGGCTGAAGCTCTACCAGTTGTCCAAACACCAGGAGGCATATGAAATCTAGGCCATCTGCTTGCTTATGGACTGTGAGCTGTATGAAATAAGCTGACTGCTTCCATGCAAGGATTTCTATAGTTAAAACACTCTCCGAGCCATAAACTGCTTCTCTTTAACAGCCCCTAAGGAGGAGGTGAGGAGCAGATGCTAATACAGACATACCCTGTACTCAATTTTCAGTTAGTCTGGCTTCAGTGAGGTACCTTCCCAGTGCAATGAGGGGAGATTTGTCCAGTCTTAATTTTATAGCCCTTTCCTGACTATACAAGGATGCTGAACTGTAAACCTATCAACCCCACATCTTCCACAAAAACTCATGTCACTTTCAAAAACCAAAAATGCAAAGCAAACTTATCTGAAGCATTACCTTCATGTAATACTTGTAGATCTCAGCAGCTGCAGCCATCTCTACCACATTGTACACTATTAACTTGCAATATGCTGCAAGCAGGCTCCGCTTTTTGTGCAAGTCGTCAAGTCTGCGACTTTCATCCTTTCCCTCCTCCTCTTCTGTCAGGTCTAGGGAAACAAAAGCATTGAAGTTTTGTTCTACTACTTTATTCAAGATGTCTCAATTTTAATGACCAACTTTCATATATCCAAATAGCACAGACTCAGCTGCTCAGTCAACATGCTAAGCAACAGATGCTAGCACTCATTCCTGTGCATAGGGAAAAAATTCCCTGTGTTAGGGGAAAAAAAGGGTTATTTCCACTTCAAAGATTGCAGCTGATAAGAGTGAAAACAAGTTATGTCCACAGTCTTCTATTCTGATGTTTGTGGGGCTTTTTCATTTCCACCAGTCAGAATCTCCTTGTACAACACTGATCACAGCTACAGAATAGAATCAAAGAGAACCCAACGGTGTAGAAGAAAAGGCACAAAAGTACCAAGTGGAAGGGAACAGACAAATTGCACCACTTTTTTTTCCCCCTAGAGTAACAGATGTAGAAGACCAGCACATAATTCATCAGAAACCCTACAAAAGTCACCATACACAGTCAAGATGTGAAGAATTCAGATTAAACTCTCCAAGTGGTTATCAAAAACAGTGAAGGAAATGCTATTTCTTATCATTAAGAGCATATAAAGACTCTGTGACATGGGTTAATTACTAGCTAGGTAACGTTGGAAAACAAATACTAAGAATCATCCAACAGAGCTAGGAAGGTTCCTGGGGAGAGCTTCTTGCAGAATGAGATGCAAGAAATGCTTTCCTGCTATAATTTATCAACTGCTAAAAGGCCACTGACCCATAGGTCTTTGACCTACCGTTTTGATGTGGACTGTTTCAGTACCTAGTATGACTGTGGGCCTGGAAATAAGCATAAGGCAAGTGACTGACCAGAAGTACCTACAACTTAGAGTTAAAAATAAAATGGAGCAGCTTCCAGCTGTTCACACAGACAAGTACACCCACATCATGAAAAAAATCACTCATTTAAGAAGGAATCTGCAATGGGATGACAGGGATCCTCTGTGGGGAAGACTGGGAAATTTAAAGCATCCTACAAAATGGGTCTGAAAGGGATCAGAGGCCATCTAACCCAAAACAGGAGCAATTCATCAGTTTCAGATGCATAACATATGCAACCTAAAACATAACCTGCTTCAAAATTCCCATGACTAGGACACTGCAACCTACTTGAGCAATATTTTCTGTACTACCTCTACCGTTACCAATAAGGATTCTCTTCTAACATCTCACTGTTGCAGTTCAGGTGCATGACTCTTTGCACATACACTGTGACCTGAAGATGTGTGGTGTCCAAAACCAAACACAGAACTCCATCTGAAGAGCTGAAGCACAAGAGTTGGACACAGTAATCTAGAATAACATTTGTTTTTTAAAAGCATGAGACCTGAACTCAGTCTCAAAACCACAATGAACTAGCAACCTGTTTTTCAAAATACTACCAAAAGAAACCAGCCCTCACAGTAGCAGCCTTAAAAAGGGAACAGAGCAACACCTACTATTTCCTACTAAATCTGCCCCACACCCCTGAAATCAAAATCAGCTAGTGCTTTGCTCTGCTGGCTTAGAAGTGCCCATGCATTGAGAGTCACATGCTAACAACACTGCAAGGACACTATCATCTCTACCACCAAAATCAATCTACCAAACACTTTCACGTTCTTTCCCATCCCTGCATTTCATCAGCCTTTTTCATCCTACCATTGGCAACTATTTCCTATAGCTGATCTATAGTGGACACAGTGCTGTGAATAACTCTGTTTGGAAAGGAGCCAAATCAAAACAAACTAAAAATGCCCCAAATCCTCCCTTCCCCCCCACCACACCACCCCTCAAAAAAGACCAACTAATTTTCCTAATACATTCAGTGCAGACAACAAATGACAGCAGAAGTGGTAGATTGTTTCCCCTTTGCTGAAGATGTCTAACCTTTGCCTTCCTCCTCTTCCTCCATGAAAACATGCTCCTGAATAAACAAAAGTAGTTTCTCCTGAAGTGATGTGCCAGGAATATAACCCAGAAGTCCAACTGCTTCTTCATTGTTATCCGAATCCTGATGACTCACAATCAGCATCCAATCACAGAGTATCATGAAGGCCTGTATCAAGCAAAAGCAAAGAAGGATTTTGAGACAATGTTACTTTTCCTGACAGGTTCACTTTTTATCTCCATCAAATACCACAGCTCACAATCTGGTTTCTATCACACTTCTTCCTTGCAAGCTAAAGCTTTCCTTTTTTGCCCCAGCATGTGGTAAAATGCCACAGCTAAGCCCTTCCAGAACTTGTACTTTAGGATATAAATGTGTCATGAACACAACCTAAAGACTTCAAGCTTCCATGGGGAGGAAGAAGAGCTCTATGATGCTAAAATATCTCTCTTTTAACAAATGAATCACAGGAAAAATTATCAATATTTTTTATTTGTTAAGTAACATTCATAGCAAGGCATTAATAAATGACAGCAGCCAGTACATTGTCACTCTAATGAGAAAAACACAATTATTACTAACTGGCAAATTGAGTCACTCAGATTCAGGTCTTGCTTCTGCAGAGAGACCCACGGAGACACATGTCTATGCTTGATTTAACCACAAACTTTTGTAGCCTTTTAACATAACCTTAGTTTTCTATTAAAATATACAGTTAAAGATTGCTTTTTTAAAGATTTTTTTCTTAAAGTTATTTCTCTGCTAAGAGACACAAAAAAAAAAGCAGCAAACATTGGTAGAGAAAATGCTAGTATGAAAAAGCAAGCATGTAAAAGGAAGACTGAGCATGGAGGCCAGTTAAGTGACAGAAAAACACAAACCTTTTCTCTTACATCTTTATTCTTATGGTGGAGGAAGCGTATGCAAATCTGACTGAAACATCTCAGCTCTCTTCTTAGTACAAAAAGAGCCTCCTAAAGACACATTTGGGAAAAGTGACAGGACAAATATGTTAGGGACTATGATTCAATAGAGAATTATAGACCAAACAACAGTTGCATCTTTCTTCACGCATGTTATTCCTTTAAGACAGCACAGGTGATGTGGGCTTCTTTCATGAAGTCATCTCACAGTGGCAAAAACTTACTGCCTATGAAGAACTTCAAAATCACATCTTGCTGGCAGGCACAATATCTGGGACAGAAAGACCAATCCATAAATACAGATACTTCCTCCCCACACTCTGGCACAGAAAAGCGACAAATACTACCAGCACATGTGCATCTGTCACACTTGCTGAGGTGAGTGGTATTCAGCAAGTCACAAAACTCTGTTTCTCCATCTGTAGGATGGGCAGCTGCAATAGCATGTATTCCTTTATTCACTTCAGCTTATCCTTATAAAGCTGTGACAATGATTTCCACTTTAGAGATAGAAGTAGAGTCAAAAATTCTGGTCCAGCCCACCCAGTTTTCAATGTGAATTTCCACCTGGAGCTGCTCTTCTCTCTCCCTCTGTTGAATACATAGCGAATACAGCTTAACTACACTGCTAATTTTGGCACTCAGAAGTCAAGATATCTCTAGTCATTTAGATGAATCCAACAAAAGAGACTTTTTGCTTTGTGCACAGCCACGTAACAGACTCCCCCATCCTTTACTGGGTCTCAGCTGTTGCACTGTAGGGAGAGCTGAGCAGTCAATAGGTGAGGAATGTCCCTCCAGGATAGCTGGATTTCACACTATGCAACTGTATCTTTGTAAGAAAGAGATCTATCCCTACGCATGCTGAGAAGGAGCAGAAGGGGAGGCAAAATATTGCCTTAACACTACTAGGGGAAGAGAGCAGTTGGGGAAGAAACAGTCCTAGAGGTGCTGTCCAGGAAACGTTCTTGTTTTCACTGTTGGAACTTCTCTCCCTGCCAACATTCAGATTTGGCCCTGCAGAAAGGGCCATAACATTTGTGCTTCCAATCAAAATCTGCTACCATACAAAATGCCAAATTAAAAAATGTGCTTCCCCATTACTTGTCAAGCTAACCATGTCTGGACTGAAAGGCAGAACATATTAGAGCAGTGAGAGATACGGACATCCACTCAGGAATGGAATGGGACAGGAATAGATAGTGAATCAGTCATCAAATGGGTAACCTCCCAGCTATCATTTCTCACACAAAACAAATGTCCATGTCAGTGTCCTGTTCTGTACACACAGGAACAGCAGAAGAAGGGGACAGAATGACATAAGCCGCAGCACCTAGAGTAGTCAGAAACCACTGTAAAGGGGAGCTGCAGAGGTACACACTCACATGTGAACCAAAGCATTAAAGAGTTTTCCTGTCTGGTGTCTTCATCTAGACTGTCTTCTGAAAAACCTGCCAGAGCCTGTCACTTTATAAAACCAATCAAGAAAGTAAATGGTCAGCTGATGAAAAGGTTACCACTTTACTCAAACTTTCTGCCAGAAATACATAAGTAAAACAAGAAGAAAAAACAAGGGTGGGGGGGGGGAGGGAAGGGGAAGTGACAGGACTTCCAGAGCTTTCACTGAATATTCTTTGTTGCTTAAAACAAGAAGACAACAGACTGGCAGTGCAACAAGCCCCAGGAATCTTCATAAAGCCCCAGGAATCCGATATACATGTTTTGCAGTAAAAATAGATGTGAACTGTTGACTTATTCCATGGCAGACTGAAAAAGCATTTAAACTTCTAAAAGGAAGAGCGCAAGACAGACAGAAAATGCCTCAACTCAATTCGGTTTCCTCAAGAAATAACACAAATTATTTTCTTAGAAAGCTTGGGGTTTTTCTGGCTAAACTTTTAGAAGCAGAACTCTGGGTTTCAAAATTACTTAGTGACCAACCTTGGGAGAATTTTCTGAAACTGCAGCTAGCTGCCACAGAAGAGAAAAGTACGTGCACTGGAGAGCTGGCAGGATGATCTGCAAATATAAACACACATCCTTTGTTTACATGGAAGGCCCAACAGCAAAAAGCTTAGGACTAAACAAAGCATCTGTGCCTGGCATTCTGCATGCTGCCTGCATGACCATTTCTGCTCTGTAAAGCATTCGGACCCTCAAAATCAACTTCACAGGTTTCATACAGGCAAATGTTGCCTCCTGTGAAACTTCGTTACTATGGTGTTGCTTCCGCAGAACTCGGATGTCTCAGTGAGTTCAGTGGGAAGTAACCATGTACTAAAAAGAACATTTACAGAGGCAAACTTCAGCTTAGCTTCTCAGAATTTATCTGCAGTCTTTGGTGAAAGACAAACTCCTCCAGAGGGCAACTTAGAGCGGAAGCCAAACTTGGTGCACTCTAAAGGAGTCTACCTCTACCCACTAGCTGCAGGCTGTCTCGTAATCCCAGGATATTTCTTTTATGGCACAGCCAATGTCTGAGATGAGACGACCAGAAAACCAACAGGCTGCAGTTGAGAGAACTAGTAACTACAAACCATCTTCACCAAAAGTCAGTCAGAAATCAAAAGGTCCAAAGTATCCCAATTTCTGGTTACATGCAATCTATAATGGGCTCCTCACGGTCACAATTTTGTATGTACCAAGAGCAAAACTCTGCAATCAATGGAAAGTACTGAGCATTGCAAAGGACCAGTCTAGATCTCAGATGATTATCACAGTTTTGAACAATGTCCAAAGCAAACAAATCTATGGCATGTATTTATTGACTCAAATAACATTTTAGCAAAGATAGCCCCTGTTTCCTAGGCTGAGAAATGGAGATAGTATCCTGCCTCACAGGACATTGATATGTAAGATTATTTAGTCTTTCCTAATTTTCCTGTTCTCCACAAGAAAAGCCTCTTTCAATGTTAATATTAGTAACTCACTAGAGCAGGTAAACTCCCATGCTCTGCTTCAAACACCAGCAACCTTGAAGTCTTTTCATACAAGTTCCACTTGGTAAGATCATGGGCACTGCAAGTGAAAAAGAAACAATAATGACAAAGTAAGGAATTACATCTCACCTGATCAAATAGTATAAATGTATCCTATTTTGCCATCATCTGAGTAATGTGGAACAACTAATTATTACTTACAATGCAGGGAATGAAATTATGGTTTTCATGATCTAATGCTACATAGTTTTAGAATCTGCCTTCCTACCACAAAACTGCAGTGTCATGAGGAGAGGAAAAAGAAGGTTGAGCCCTGTAATTTTTTCTACATTCTATCCACACTCTCTAAGTGCCCAAAAAGGTCCAAAGCACAATTTCCCTGCTCCACTTTAAAAGACTGTTTCAACACTCCTATTTGCAATTCAATGTTAGACTTCTCTTTGCAAAACCAGAGCAGTCCTAGCACACAGGATAGGTAAAAGGCCTATTTTTCAGTGGTGCCCAGAGACAAGAGGTAATGGACATAAATTTGAAAATTGGAAGTTCCATCTAAACACAAGGAGGAACCTCCTTACTTTGAAGGTGGTGGAACACTTGCAGCCCAGAGAGGTGGTAGAATCTCCATCTCTGGAGTCATTCAAAGCCTGCCTGGACACCATCCCATGCAATCTGCTGTAGGTAAAACTGCTGTCAGGGGTGTTGGACTAGATGATCTCCAGTGGTCCCTTCCAACCCCTACCATTCTGTGATTATATAAGAAGAAGGACCAATTACCCCACTCTCTAATGTTCTGCATGATCATTTACTTGGTGAATGATATCTGGAGCACTGACAGTAAGGTAGTGCTAAAGCATCCAGATTTGAGAGATGCACCACAGAGAGGATCTCTGTGTCCACTCTGACATTCCAACTCTGTAGCGCACACTTCTCAACCACATTAGGGCACTTCTCAACCACATTAGGGCTGATGCTGCAACCTCAGTAACAAGTCCAAAAAGAATTCTGTATCCAAGTGTACAGTTCTGTTAAGAAAAAAATAAATACGCAGCACATCTCATAGGGATCTTTTCCACTCTCTAGTGAACACTGTTATTAAAGGCAACAAAGAAGAGCAATTCTCACTTTGCACTTTTGTTAGGTCAACATTCAAGTTTATGGTAAACTGTAAATAAATATCTCACTTATGAAAAGCTGCTACTCTTCTCAAAGCAGAGTGCATCCGAGACATTTCTCCTGCATCCATACAAAATCCTTCTTCCTAAATTATAAAAGTTTGCAAAAGAGAAAGGAATTAGCCAGCATGGCAACAGCATGCTCTTTTCTCAGCCAACCCACGAGCTTGAGTTACCATCCTGCAGCCCTCCCCAGTCCCTTCACCTTTACCCATGCTACTCCTGTCTTCTTTTGCAGTAAAAAGAAAGCATCACATTGCCTGCACAGAAATTTAGTATAAAAAATAATGTCCCTGCTGTTAATAAACCCACAGCAGCCTCCCTGGACTACAATATTGCTAATAGAGTAAGAACTAGCAATTAGGCTGACACAGAAGTGTCATTCAGGCTGTTCATAGTCCCTCACACAGTTGTTAAGGATCTCTGGAAAACTAACTGTTCACATGCTGCTGACTCTTCTTGCTTCCAGCTGCCAGATCACATTCAAAGATAGCTAAAAATACATTAAATACTTTCCCATAGATGCAATTGCTGTAGTTTCCACAAGTATACTATGTGATTATGGGAGACAGTATATACAACCAGGAATTAGAAGGGAGGGGTTCCAGGAGAAAAACTCTTTATTTAGATATGGATCACCATACGAAGGAGTTGAAGAACCCCTGCTCTAGCACTTATCTTGTTTCTCATAAGTACACATTCTCCCACATTGACATAGATACCTATTTAAGATCACCAAAATAAATCCAATCTGAGGTTAGGGGATTTTTTGGCTTGACACATTTTACAATATCACAGTGTCCAATAAAAACCTGCCAGTGTTAACTCTCAGACTATGGCATGACACCTGTTCATGACAGCAGAGTTGGTCAGATCAGCTGTGGGCTTCTGTTGTTCAGTTCAGCCAACAAGCTATTCATATCAACACCAGCTGTTTCTGCTTTTTAGAACTAATGAAAAACTTTGAGGGAGACTCTGCAGTCCTTCAAGGGGAAAGTCATAATTTCAAAGCCTCAAAGCTTTGAGGGAGACTGAAGTCCTCCTTCAAGGGGAAAGTAATTTCAAAGACCACAAAGCTATACAATCTGCTTACAAACTGTTTTTTTCCCCTAGTACTATCTCTACAGCCAAAGTGGCAGCACAATGGCTATACTGTGTACAGCCAAATATGTAGAGGTATGAACTATACACCTTTTGGGGAACAGTCTCATCACCTACAGATCCCAGCACTTACAAGCTGACCTGATCCTCAATAAGAAATAGTAAGCAAAGAGTAGTTCTACACCCTCCCTAATTTTTTTTACTTCTTTTTCATAAGGAAACAGTCTGTTTATTTCCACAATGAGTCAACACTCACCTTTTGCCAGAAGCCATCTAGTAGCTGGCTAAGCTGTTCCATCAACTCATCTACCAGCTGAGTTCGAGCGTGATCTGCCTGGCTATAGATGGCAATTTCTTCACTGCAGAGGACACGATAAGTCTTGGAGGAAGCCTCAAGGACAGACATGTCAGAGTGTTTGGTCACAATGTCTTTCACCTCTCTCAGCAAATCATCCAAATGCTGCAAGTGATCAAAGGGATATTATAGGTAAATAGTATAAACATTGATACACATCACCATGAAATAAATGCCAGCCTACAGAAGCAGAGGGGCAGGATTAGAGGATAACAGTTGTTTTCTGCGCTTAGATCTCTTTTTCATTATCAATGCCTCTGGATCTTCTTAAAGAATGAAGCAACTCCCTTAAGTTCTACTTTAGCAATATACATTCAGCATTACGTAAAAATAAAGACAAAGGTAGAGAATGAAAAATGCCTCTCCAAAGGACAGGTATGTCTCCAAGCAAGGGAAGTTGTCTCCTTCAGCAGCACAGGACAGAGAATGTTTCAGATAATGTCAGCAAGTGGGTTATTTACTCTTAGTGAAAGGAGGTAATTTCTGCCATTCTGCTCTCTCTTCCAATTAACATTTTGTGCTGAAAATATCCTAAGAGTGTTTGCCTTAATATTACCTCCCTGTAAACATCCCTGCTTAAGAATACATTAAGCTATTCCAAGGATTTCATCTGTTTTTGACCATCCCTCTCCCTTCAGCAGATAATACTATCACCATTCTTACCTTTCAGTTACTATCATTGCCCAGCAACAGAGTCAGTCTTCAAGGAGAATTAAACCTATACAGTAGTAAACTCCTGGATGTTCAGACACATGCCACAACCCACCACCTCTCCACCCAACAATGAAAAACCCAGGGCTGGCCCTACCACATGAAATCACAAATCATTACCCACCATGACTACTCACAGCATATCAAAACTCACATACACCAAGGCTTTGTTTTGGCAGCCCCAAATCAAAAACTAAAGCATTTTCCTCAAGGTATGAGAATATTTATTTATATTTCAACTGTTTCCTACCTGTTCCAAGTCCTACTAAACTCTGTACATTGTCACATAAATTCAGTACATTCCACATGAACCAACTACCCCAATTCCTATTCACCTTCTCTAGATGTCCTGTAGTGTAAATATCTAAATCGTAATACTGAGGAATCTGCAGAAGATTTGCCACTTTCTGTGCATCTGTTGAATACTGCAGAGAAAAAACAGGATATGAGTACACTGCAGGAATTTTAATGAAATATTTAACATGCATTCACAGAGCAGCTGTTGGTTACCTTTGCCAAGAGCTGAGGAAGCACCATAATATAGTGTTCAGTAATTTTGGTACAATCTTCCAATTGTATTTTCTTCTCTTTTACTGACAGAATCTGCAGATAAAGCATTTTGTTTCAATTATAAAATCTCTTAGATTTGGAATTTCAAATGTAACCTAAGGTTGACTCACATGCCTTTGTCTAAAGCGTATCAAGCTAATATAATGATACTTTCCATGGAGACAACCAGATGCCTTTTGTTGTTGTTGTTGTTAACCTTAAATTAGATGCAAATCACTGAACAGCTACATCTCGTGGATAAAATGCTCACCATTTGTCAGTAACATGCTTCAACTGGCTGTTCTCTAATGCTCACTTCCTCCAATGTCCACTACTAATAAGATCTAGAGGTCAAAAGACACCGTGTCATCTCATAAAAATACGCCACTTTCTTCCCTACGATATACATACCACCAGGCACACGCTGTCTGTTCAAGCACATCAGGCAAAGAGGATGTGATTACAGAACAGTAAGTAAGACTAAAATGCACTGACTTTTTTGGCTGCACCTCTGCCCGCCGGAGGATGACCTTCAGCTGCTTCTTTAACCGTTGCAAGCATAATTTCAATAAGAACACTTTCCTGGGCATTGCTCAGTGCTGTAAAGAAATCAGTCCTCTTTCAGCAAATTTCATTTCAGAACAATGAAGATGCAGTAACTTAAACAAAGGCTACTCATTTATCTGAGCAGCTATAGGAAGAAAGATACAGTGTTGCTAAATGAACATGTCAGAGTATTTGATTTGATCTGAAGGCATCTTTTTTCTGTATTTACTAAACAAAAGAACTTCCCAGAGCAGTTAGGTTCCAAAAAAAACCCAGGCAGTTTTAAAAAGGTCTGCTCCTACTGACTACTGTCTCGTTTAGGACAAGCCTGCTTCTTTGAGTACCAAAATGCTTAGACTCTTGGGGTCTACAAACTTTGATTTCAATAACACAACCATCTCCAGGTACACTGCAACAACCATTCACAGAATCATAGAATAGTTTGGGCTGGAAGGGACCTTGAAGTCTATTTAAGTTCACTTTAAAGTCATTCTATAAAAAACTAAACCCCTGGAGTATTAACTCAACACATTGCTCATTTTCTTTTCAGGCATGAACAATAGCCCAACAATACTACATTTCAACCAATACATCCAGATTCTTAAGTTTTGGACAAACAAAATGAATGCTACGTAAGCATTATGGCTTAATTATGCAAGTATTCTTGCTAACTTTCTGAACTAACATTACATAAATAAAAAATACTGAATAAAATAAATATGTTGATATAAATATCACATTGGCACTGCATTGAGTTGCATCTGCTTTGAAGCCCTTGGAGACCACCATTTGAGATCAAAGGGTACTGCAATACCGAATGCTCCTAAACTAGCTGAAGGCAAAGTTCAAAAGCAGTATCAAGAGATTCCTTCAGACAAAACTAAGCTCTTTGTTTACCCACCTTCTTCTTCAGAATTTTTTAATAGAAGAGTGGTCATGCACTCCCAGTCCTTCAGGAATTTGCCTGCCCAGTCCCACAAGCTGTCTACAAGGTATGCAACATGTTTGTGCACCTAAGGATTAAAACCACAAGCGTATAGAAGTAAACACCTCATTAAAAGTAACACAGCTTCTCAAGTTCCTCTCTCTTATCACAATTAAATGTTTGTGTGCTATTCACACACACAATCACACACAGTATTCCATCACATTTAGTCTGAGGCTAATCAACGTTTATAAACCATGTCTTCATTCTGATACAAAGCAGGAAAGTGGGGGGGAGAAGGCAGGAAACACAGGAAAAAGCTTTTCTTTTCTCCTTTTAGGATCTTTCCTTTGTTATTTAAAAAATATCATTAAACTAGCTTCTGTATTGATTTGAGATTGTTGACCATAATATGTAAAATATACCACCTTGGGACTAGAAATGAGTTAACATTTTAAGCAACACCTGTGAAATTTCTTGCAGAGATTCAAACTGCTCTACCTGAGACACCTTGACCAGATGTAGGTCTGCACCGCTGCAGAAGCCAAATACTGAAGTACGAGGTTCCACGTTTAAGCTGATGAAACTCTCAGTACAACTGCACAAAGCCATGGTACAGCAACTCATATCTGCCTCCAGAGTCACAGACATGTGCCAAAAAACCTTTACTCAGTGGTATTTATTTTTCAGGCTGGTTTCAGATTCTCTCATCAGCATAGATGGAAGTTACTTTTAACGCAACAGAACAAGAATATCTTCATTAAAAATGCATCCTAGAGAGCGAAACCATTCCAAGTACCAAACATTTTAGAGCTCATCCCCAGAAAGAGTTTTCAAAATAAAGCCAATACTTGATTTAACATGCAGGACTGAATTTTAAGGGCTTACTGCAAGGACTCTTCTCCTCACCTCACTTTCCAGGAAAAAACATATTAATCTTTTCAACTGGTCAGTACTCGCCCCAAACATTCCTCCGCCTTTGGGCTGAGCTTCTTCATCTCCCTCATGACTAAGCAGCCTGCCAACATAAAAGGAAGTCAGTCCAGTTCTGCCACATTCTCCTTATACTCATTTTCCAGTGCAACACTAATTCTGTCAAGATCCCAAGGGTTGTATTTCTTCTAAATGTCTTATTTACTCCAAATCACATTAGACTTTTTTATCAGATGAAAGAAAAAGAGATTAGATTGTTTTCCATTATGAGAGATCTTCTATCCCTGTGAATGCAGAGACTATTTCTGACAGTTTCACAGGTACCCTGCCAGCTTTCTGGATAACAGATGCAGATTCCACTGTGTCAAACATATAATAAGGTAGGTATTTGCTCATGCTTGAAAAGGTGTGTGCTCTAGGCTGAATTTAAGCCTTAACAACAAAGGAGAGACATTACTACTCAGCCATTACTCACATTATGGCACATCTTGGAACCCAAGCTTCTAAAGAAGGCACAGTATCTTCTATTTATAACAAACAATTTATTCAACTTCACAAATACAGTCTAAAAACTGTTCTTCCTCTTCCCTCTGAAGCATGATATGATACTCTGATTTCCATTTCCCTCTTTATCCAAAATGAGTGTGACTGTACTGCTCACAAAAAGTGCTAACGCCAAAATAAATACAGGAAGGTCATCCCCATAGATTAATGAAAGGCCCAGGTGACTTGGATTTAAGAGCAGGATCACTCAGTGTCTGTAAAAGTTTATACTTTCAGAAAGTGCTTCCATTCCAATTTATGCCATCGAAGTAATCTGAGTTTAAAATACAGGCATTGAGACTTCTTGAAAACCAAGAAGTGGGGAAGACTTGTGTGCTGGGGAGCATAAACTTTTATACTAAACCTTTTAGCAATATGACCAGGGAAAAGATAGTGTTGCTAACATCTCTATCACACTGTAACACAGGTTTCTGCAGCAGGAGAAGCCTGGAAGGAAGAACTGGGCAAACAAGCACAACACTAGGGTTTGCAGGGGCAAAGGGTCCACACTGCACTGGAAAGCTTGGTAGAAAACATAGAGCTGTCACAGGGAAATCCCTTTGATGGCAAAAAGCAGCAATGTTCTGAGAGGAAAAACACCTGATTTATGACAGACTATTAGGACTGATACAAAAGACTAAATATGACTTGCAGATGTGATAGAAACTCATCAAAACAGAAATTCATCTTCATTTGTTCTTCTGTTAGACTTGGCTCCACAAACCCCAGAATGTCAGCAATTCAGCTAAACAGGAGGAGACAACTAGGAGGAGACTGCATGTGTGGAAACACAAACCATTATTACTTCTAAGTTTTCCCCACAAAAGTCTTGCCAAAATATTTTTATTCTCATTTTCATTCCTCTTTGTAAGGCAAAATTATTTCTCTCAGCTGTAGAGACAGAATATTTATTGCTTCTCTTTCTAGCACGCCAACTCCATTCACTTCATGCAACCATTGTTATAAGGAACCCATTTATAAGAGTTACTCCTGGGGAAGATAAACCCTGTACTTCATTAACCTGACAGAAAATTGGGAGGACTTTTTAATCTGCTGCATCTCTCATTATTCAAAGCCTTTACAATGTATAAGGCAACTTCCAAAGGGAGAAGTGGAGGCCATTTTTGTGATTAATCACCAAAGCTATGGAAATCCAGCAGATGCCAGGTGATGAATTAGCTTGTAAGAAGCAAAGCAACAGGAAAAAGAAGAGAGAAGAAAGAAGGTATGCTTTCAACACAACATGGCGTCTGTGGATTAGTCAGCTGTTTCATGTTCTCTGTCGTTAGTCTTGCAACTTTTCTCACACCTATTGTGCCAGGGCTGTGCAGGGGAACAAGTCATTACCCCTAAAGAGAATTCCTCTTCTGATTCAGCAGAGCGAAGCACATCTACTACCCTCATGGTACACACTTCCAGCAGAAAAATGAATGCTTAATGACCCTTCTCAAATAAATCTACCTTCATTCTGAAACATATGAGAATATGCAAAAAGTAGGCATGCAGGCAGGCAAGCAGAGATACCTTTTATAAAGGAATTCCCCAGCTGCTGCTGCAAGTGGACGGTGTGTGGCATAAACAATCTGGTATAGCGTTTCACAGTCTTCAGCTGACAGCACATTCTCACAGTTCCTAGGCAAAAATAACAACGGAAGTTACAGTTCAGGCTTATCTGCAAAGACTACCATGAATGCTATGTCAAACTTTTACTAGACCTGATTCTCCATAGCTGTGCAACTTGTTTACACGGCTGAATTTTCGTAGGGCGTATCTAAAAATGCTGCCAAACACAAATGACAGCATTCTGTCATGCACTGTGTAGAGAAACAGAGGTCTGTGCAAGCTGTGGCAACTCAGGCCCACTGCGCAGACACGAGCAGCAACTTAAAGTATAATTAGGGCTGATTAACGGTCATGGTAAACAGAGTAATAATAGTAAATGAGAAAAACCATGCCTCTACTTTATGCTTTGATGTTCACCACAGAACACAATAAACAAGAATTAGTCTCCAATTATGTAGTACAAATTCTTTTTTTAATTATTTATTACAGCATTTTAAAACCTATATTCTCTTACAGCGAGGCTCAGTCACACGTAAAAAGAAATCGAAACGCATTCCTGACAGCATGCTTATGAGTGTGGCCTTTCTGTGGAAACACATAGAAAGTCACAGCTTTTTTCATTCAGATACACATCTTCAGAATGCCACATGTCAACTAGTAAACCTAGAACACACTGCAAGAAGTGCAAATGGTATTAATATTAACCTTTTACAAAAAGGAAACTGAAGCACCAAGGTCAAATAACCCACCAGAGGCACCAGAGGAGTGAATCCCAAAGCAAGGAACACAGTTTCAAAATGCCTGCTTCTCAATGCCATAGCAATGTCATTGAAGTAAGCTACTTCAGAGAATAGAAGGGCAACATATAAGATCCTTACGCTTACTCCAGCCAGGTGAGCAGAAAGTGGTTTTATTTATTACTGCTCTCAATCCTCAGGTAGTCAGAGTTACAGTTGTGGTCCAATACCTACTCTAAAACTGAGGATTCATGCTTTTCATTTGTTAGGAGTGATGTCTTAAAAAGAAGAGCAGCCCTCCCTGAGTCTACACATTTGTCTCCAAACTCATCACATCCTTTAGCACCCTCACAAGTGACAAACCCCCAAAACATCCTCCAACCTGACTGAACAAAAAAGCTCAACACAAAGTCAGAGCCTCACTACAGCACTGGGAGGGGAAGACAGCACTCATTTCTCAAAGCTGACAGCCCTTCATTTATAGAAGCTGATACCCCATGAATGTTACCTTTACACTGTGTTACTCATGAATCAGTTTGGTTTTTCTCCCATGACTGCTTAAAAGGGTCACAACTCTAGAACAGCCTTTCAATGCAAATGCTGATTTTGTGCCTCAAAAGGTGATAGGATAATCTCTCAAGATAATGCCTCCCCTCAAACAAAAAGAAAACCTGCCTTACATACTTGTAGGTTTTGGTGGCCTTTTACAACAGCAAATTAATAGGACATACAGAAAGTGCTCATTGTGTGTATATAATTAAATCATCACAAAGGAAAATATTTATGTGATTCTTCATCAGACACCTACAAAAATGGGGAAATAGAGCAAAAAATGCATGTATTGAGGTTAAACAGTGAGAAAGTGAGAGAGCATACTGCATTAGTCAACAACAAAAAAGTGTAACAAGTTAGATTAAAACAAAGGCTGACAACAAAGTGCACTTATAGACTAAAAATGCATGATATAGCAAGTCTTTATATTTAAAGGCTACGGGGAATTTACTGAAATCAACCAGCAATCTAACAATGTTTCTGTCATTCTCTTCAATATCAATCTATTATTTAGTTCTTTTAGAGCAGTTGTTTATATGAAGCCTGCCCCTGTCACTTTCTCTCTATATATTATTTCAAACAAACAAACAAATGAACAAAATAACAACAACAAAAAAAAAAACCAGACAAAACCCCACAAAAAAAACAGTTGTGGACAGCTTGAAAAAGATTTCTATACAAACATGCCATGATCTAGAGCAGGCCAGCACTGACCCACAGAATGGCTGAAGACAGACAGCATCTCTCAAGATCACCAAGACCAACTTCCTGCTCAGAGAAGGACCAGCTAGAGCAGGATGCTGAGGGTTGTGTCCAATCAGGTTTTGAATATCAACAAAGTTAGAGACTTCACAACTTCTTTGGCAATGTGTTCCAGCATTGGACCATCCCCACAGTAAAATCCTTTTTCTTAAAGCTTAAATGGAATCTCCTGCATGGACAGCAATGGCAACGAAATTCTGGGTGAATTAAGGGAAAAAAAGAGGGTGTATCATCTTTGGAAGGAAGGAGTGGTAACCCATGAAATGTTTAAGGATGTTGCTAGGTCATGTAGGAAAAGAATTAGAGAGGCAAAAGCCCATTTAGAGCATAGACTGGCCACTGCTGTGAAGGACAACAAAAAATCCTTCTACGAATATATTAATGGCAAAAGGAGGGGCAAGGACAACCTCCACTCCTTGGTGGACATGGAGGGGAATATTGTAACTAAAGATGAGGAAAAGACAGAGGTACTTAACACCTTCTTTGCCTCAATTTTTAATAGCAGGACAGATTGTCTTCTGGACAATTGGCCTTCTGGGCTGGCAGATGGAGTCAGGGAGCAGTACAGTTCCCCTGTAATCCCAGAGGAAGCAGTTAGAGACCTGCTTAGCCACTTGGATCCCCACAAGGACCAGATGGGATCCATCCTAGGGTGCTGAGAGAGATGGCAGATGAGCTGGCCAAGCCACTCTCCACCATTTTTCAACAGGCCTGGGTCACCAGTGAGGTCCCAGATGACTGGAAGCTGGCCAACGTGATGCCCATCCACAAGAAGAGCCAGAAGAAGGAACCAGGGATTACAGACCTGTCAACCTGACCTCCGTGCTCGGCAAGATTATGGAACAGGTCATCTTGAGTGCAATCACACAGCACTTACAGGATGGCCAAGGGATCAGGCCCAGCCAACATGGATTTAGGAAGGGCAGATCCTGCCTGACCAACCTGATCTCCTTCTATGATCAGGTGACCTCCTGGTATATGTGGGGAAGGCTGTGGATGTAGTCTACTTGGATTTCAGCAAGGCCTTTGACACCGTGCCCTACAGCAAACTCCTGGCCAATCTGGCAGCTCGTGGCTTGGACAGCAGCACTCTGTGCTGGGTTAGGAACTGGCTGGAGGGCCGAGCCCAGAGAGTGGTGGTGAATGGTGCCACATCCAGCTGGAGGCCAGTCACTAGTGGTGTGCCCCAGGGATCAGTTCTGGGCCCCATCCTCTTTAATATCTTCATTGATATTCTGGATGGGAGGATTGAGTCAGTCATCAGCAAATTTGCAGATGACACCAAGTTGGGGGCAGGAGTTGCTCTGTTAGAGGGTAAGAGAGCTCTGCAGAGGGACCTCAACAGGCTGGACAGATGGGCAGAATCCAACAGCATGAGATTTAACACATCCAAGTGCTGGGTTCTGCACATTGGCCACAACAACCCCATGCAGTGCTACAGGCTGGGGTCAGAGTGGCTGGAGAGCAGCCAGGCAGAGAGGGACCTGAGGGTGCTGGTTCATAGTAGGCTGAACATGAGACAGCAGTGTGCTCAGGTGGCCAAGAAGGCCAATGGCATCCTGGCCTGCATCAGGAATAGTGTGGCCAGCAGGACCGAGGAAGTCATTGTGCCCCTTGAGTCCTGTGGCCAGTTCTGGGCCCCTCAATTTAAGAAAGATGTTGAGTTGCTAGAACATGTCCAGAGAAGGGCAACAAAGCTGGGGAGGCATTTGGAGCACAAGCCCTATGAGGAGAGGTTGAGGGAGCTGAGGTTGTATAGTCTGGTGAAGAGGAGGCTCAGGGAAGACCTTATTGCTCTCTACAACTACCTTAGCCAGGTGGGGATTGGTCTCTTCTCCCGGGCAACCAGCACCAAAACAAGAGGACACAGTCTCAAGCTGCACCAGGGGAGGTATAGACTGGATGTCAGGAAGAAATACCTCACACAGTGACTGGCCATTGGAATGGGCTGCCCAGGGAGGTGGTGGGGTCACCATCACTGGATGTGTTCAAAAAGAGACTGGATGAGGCACTTGATGCCATAGTTCAGTTGATTAGATGGTGCTGGGTTGGACTTGATGATCTTGAGGGTCTTTTCCGGCCTGGTTAATTCTATTCTACTCTAACATACCACTCAAATGTACATGGTTTTATGTGGTTTTATGTTCTTTTTTTTTTTTTTTTAATTCTTGTATTTCAGTTCTTCTCTTCTTAGAATACTTATGAAAATAGTGAATGCAACACCTATGTGTCTCTATTTTTTAAAAATTCCTTGCTTAAACCATTCAGATAGCTCTAAATGCTCCTCAATGTGCCTGCCATCTCTTTCAGTTAGAATTAAAGACTGCCTTCCCAGTAAAAATGAAGTTGCCTTTCCTTAGAAAAAGACTTAAGGAGCCTATTGGACACCAAATTGAACATGAACCACCAATGTGCTCTTACAGCAAAGAAAGCTAATGGTATCTTGGAATGCATTAAGGGGAATGTTGCCACCAGGACAAGGGAGCTAATCCTTCTCCTCTACTCAGCACTGGTCAGTTCTGTGTCCAGTACCAGGCCCCCAAGTATGAGACACATGGGCATACTAGAGAGAGTCCAAGAGCAGCAAAGGCTATTAAGGGACTGGAGCATCCTCATGTAAGGAAAGGCTGAGATAGCTGGGACTGTTCAGCCTGGAGAAGATTCAGAGGGGAACTTGCTAATGTAAGTACCTGAAGGGAGGGTGCAAAGAAGATGGCACCAAGCTCTGCAGAGTGACAGAACCAGAGACAGTGAGCAAAAAATTAAACACAAGAGAATCCTCCTGAATATCAGAAAACATATCTTTGCTGTAAAGGTGACAGAACAGTGTCACATGCTGCCCAGAGAGGTTGTGGAGTCTTCATCTTCCTCACTGGAGATACTAAAAAAAGCAATCTGGGTGTAGTTCTGGTCAGTTGGCTCTAGGTGGCAGAGCGACTGGACCAGATGACCTCCAGAAGTCCCTTTAACTTCAGCCATTTTTTCTTCAAAAAGACAAGAATTTGCCCTAGTTACATCACACTAAGCAGTGTCATTTCCTACACAATACACGATTAAGTCTGATGCAGCCATGAATGAAGCAACACTTGAGCACCTAATTTTTATTTTTGTTTTCTTTCTTGAATGGAATACCTGTATGTACTATTAATACTTTTCACACACTGATCAACCACTATTCTCTGCCATACAGTGAGGTTTATACTCCAAACTCAAATGAGTGCTTAGGGCTTCTACTTGCCTCTAGAAGTAGCAGTGCATAGCTAAAGCTGCTGCCTCTAACACTGCCACAGCAAATGAGTGCCTTTCTTTTTTACATACATAAGGCAATCATCAAACATGCAAAGAATACTCCAAATGCAACCATAATACTGCTGCAAACTTACAGCCCTCAGAATGCCAGGCAACAGATAAAGGTTAAGCCAGAAGCGCCTGCCAGTGCTTAGATGCCTAAAAATAAAAAGGCACGGCCTTCCACATACCAATGTCATGACATACCATTTTCTCTGCACTTCAGTGTAAGCATGTCACAAAGAAGTTATTGGGATATTCTAGGAGGAGATCACAGACTCTTTTTGTTCTGCATATGGCACCAGCTGAAAGACTTCATATCTTGCTTTCTGTACCATCTTGCTGCGCGTAAGACACATGACTGCTGGAGTCATCTCTCTTGGTCTGTGCCATTGCTTACACCATTCATACCTTATTCATTTGTTTTTAATGGCTAGCAGGGAAGGATCTGGCACACATTACGAGGACATTAGTAATTCAAGGTATAGCACCTCAATCAAAAAAAATTAATTTGTTACTTTTGCACATGAAATTAATTCAAGTTAAACATCCAAATATTCAAATAGACTGTAAAAACATTATTCCTGCACTGAGCACTCTTAACCAAAAGAATGTATGTTGAAAGTATTCTCATGTCTGAGACAAAAACATAACTAGAAAAATCAACTCATCTGTTCTACTACCTCACTCTTTCTACTGTGCTGTCATTGCAGGTATTTCAAGATGACACTTCGGTGATGAGAGAGCATGGTTGTCATTAGGATATGTCAAAAGTCCTTTCTAACCCTCTTCAAAATGGGATTAGCATGTTTCACACCACTGTGATTCTGTGATTATGCTGTGACAGAACGCACAAGATGCACATTACAGAATCACAGAATTGTCAGGGTTGGAACTAGATGACCCTTGGGGTCCGTTCCAACGCTCCTGCCATGGGGAGGGACAGCCACCACATTCATGATGGCAGAAAATTGATGAAGGTAACTTCCAAGAAAATATAAACCCGAGAGGATGAAAAAGAGAAGAGAATAAAACACATGCTTTTGTTCCATTTTGGTCTTTCACTTTGTTTTGTTTGGAATAGGCTTGACAAAGCACTACCATAACTCCACCTGAAAAGGGGTGTGGTGGGCCTGAAGGAATCAGAGAGGAGCTGTGAGGAGCTCCATGCCATTCCCTTTTGATAGTACTTAAACTGTTACTGATGCAAGTATAACTTGCTTCACCACTTCATATGCTGCTTCTATCAATTTAAGATAGCATTTCTTTCTTTTTCTTTTTTCCTTAAAAGCCACTACACACGGCAAAGATGGATGATTTCCTTATTTATACTCAAAGCATGTCTCTCTCTTCATCTTAGTTTTTACTAACACATGGAAACACTTTTTATAATAGCATTTAAGCCTTCAATAAACTTAACAGTTTCTGCACGATGGCTTATCTGAACAACCTTGCTGGATACAGTCCATTTGCCTAACAAATGTCAATTCCTCCTGTGAAGTTCATAGCTTAGCTATGAAATAACACTAGGCAATCACAGAATTCAACTCTCTGCTAACACTGAATTACTTGTCACGTGACATCTATCACTAGTAACACACATTGTATTACTTGCCATGACATGCTTTGCCAAATCCACTTCGAAAGCCTCTCCTCCAGCCTAGCCCCTTGGTCTCCAAACTAAAACATCTTTCTCACTCTAGTTGGAAGGGAGACTAAGATTTTTAAACACAGCAGTGATGCACCTCTACTTGACTTGGGCCTCCTGCACTAAGCAGGACACTGGGAACTTCCATTCCTTGACTGTTGAGATCAATTGACTCTACTGAACAATATCAAAGCACCGTGGTGAAAATTGATGTATTTATCAGCTTCACTAAATAGTTTTTAAACTATTTCCATGCAGTCCTCAATATCTGCAAGATACACACAATTCTCAGGCAGCTCTTTACAGATTTCAAACTTGAGAGAGAGTATTTAAAAACTTGAGAGCTTTGTATTTCAAACTCAGTTTAATTTCTGGTTACACTTACCTAATGCAATACAAAGTAATCTTCACCTTTGCTAATTACATATTAAAGCTATTTGTAGATTTGTGCCTCTACCTGTACCACTTGTAACCTTTCTTCATTCATCTACTACAGTTACTTAATTACTTTTGCTGCTCTCTTCCAAAAATCTCTCTAATCTTTTGGCAGTTAAGCAGACAAAAATGAGCAGGCAAAAATGAGAATTGTCTGTCAGTAGGCACACCAAATTAATTTGCCTCCTAAAGGGCAATGTTTTCAGTAAGATTACTTGGTCTATCATTATCACTCATGTTTTCTCCCTCTTTATTTCCTTCCTAGTTCTGTTCCCTCTCAGATTCTTTGCAACATTAATGCTAACAATTATGCATAATTCAAGAGCATTAATAATTTCTATGATGCTAAACCTCATAATCTCATTTCAGTTTGGGGATCACATCATGCTGTGTAAAAATAGAAATCTACTAGTCCAAAGATCTTAGCATTCAATTGAGACAACACACAACAAACAAGGAAAAAAAAATCGCAGCTCACAGAGACAGGTAAGAAGAACATACAAATAGAGATTTTTAAATACATATATATATATATGTGCCTCTCAAGAGGGGTCTGAATCAGCACTGGAATCATTTGTTTTTTTAATAATCATCTAAGTGAACTGAGAAGATCAGAGTTTTCATTGCCTCTCTAGCCAGCAAGAGTGAGAATGCAAAGGCCAGCATAGTAGTTTTATGAGCCAGTAGTGTGCAGAATAGTCAATATATATTCCACAGGACCAAAATGCAGTGATGTGTAAGAGATGGTCAAAGCTGTTGCTAGCATATATGGAGCACAGCCATAAAGTATCAGAAAAAATAGCTAACTGGCAATGAGCTCTTGCTACTATACTCACCCAAAAGACAATAACAGAAGCTAGTAGAGGAATTACTGACATAGTAAAGTCACAGAGCACCCAAGGACTAACTGGAGGAAAAAAGTTACTCCTGGTCTTGCTTCCTGCCAACACATGTCATGAAACAATGAACAATTTATTCCAAGATTACAGACATGTTCTAAAGGTCAGTACTTGACTGCCTGATTTGTTAAAAATAATCCAATATTCAAAATCAAATGCAGGAAGTTCATGAGATAGAGGTTCTTGCCAGTAGCTTTAAAAATAGAAACTTGATCTGAAAGGTCTCGTGTGTCTCACTAGATGAGCAAGTCGTTGGGAAACTAGAATTCAGTTGTCAAATTTGCAGATGATAAAAGTGAGCCATCCACAGAGAAACCAATCCAGCATGATAAAAGTGGCAAAAGAACTGATTACATCAATGCACAAAAGTGGAAGTATGACTTATAAAGGCTGTCATTTATTATTCTTTAAAGGAAGGGGAGTTGTGGTCCCCAAATCCATTTAATGCTTTACTGCATGCATGAAGCAGTATTACTGCTCAATATCCAGATGTTAGCTTTGAGCTATGAGAAACACCAATTTGAAACACAATAGCCCTAAAATTCCTTTGCTTCTTGCAATGCCAGCAGTGAGTTCTTTCTGACACTGCTGTAGGTGCTGTGGCCTAAGCTTCTCCCTGTTAGAAAAGCACCCTGATGCAGGCAATTAAGAAATCTGTACATGTGGCTGTGTTGTCTGCATTCTCTTCATACAGGTGTTACAGACTGCTCAGTGCTGTTTTTATCAGAAAGAAGAGCTGTCACTGAATTTGCTTATTGAGTCCCCAATTCCCACTTTTATTACAATTAAGCCAAATCAGCAGAGCTCAGAGCAAGTAGAAGGGGAGAAGAGGCAGATAGGAGGATGGCTGTGCGATAGACACAAATAAAGCTAACTATGTATTTCCTAGTTCTCCACACAACCCAGTTTAAAACAATTTTAAAATGTATCATTTTACTTAGGAAAAACTCCATTTTGTGATGGGAAAACATCATTCAGAACACTTTAGAAGGCATTTATTCACATTGGACGTCATATTAAAGAAAAATTAGGAAAATTGCTTCAGGGAAAAAGAAACATTGATCAAACTTTTATAGCTACAGCTTGCATTAATGAGAACATGATCATTTACAATAAAGCCAGAGGTGATAAACAGCTGCAGTGCCAATATAGCACTTCTTATTTGAGACACAGAACAAGAACAGCCATGATTCATGTAGAGAATCTTTGTACTTCTACAATGGTATGCTGCTCCTCCTAGCACAGGGACACATTATACACATAGACATAGTATTGTGCTTTGTAGGGATGTAGAAAAAGACATTGTAAACACAAACAATATAGCCCTAGCTACTACTAGCAAAGCCCAAACAATGGTATTCCCTTCAGAAAAGCACATTATGTTCACAGCATCATAGGCTGTTCTGATGTGTATGTTGAAGTAGGCCTAGAAAAATGCCACTTGCCACTCAAATGGATGGAGTGTGAAGTGAGATAGGAGAACAGACTACAAAGCCAGCATTTCAACAGACAAATGTACTTGAAATTTAATGTAAATACCTACAACACCATATTATTTGGTCCATTAAAGTCAATATCCTCATCTAGCAATGACCAATACTTTGGGCTTAAACAGAAAAGTAAATCTTGCAAGGCTATTGGACAATATGCCATGCTGTACATGGATGTAAGCATCTGCATCAGTAGAATTCAACTTATAGTCCAAGACAGAAGAGGCAGTTATTGAGTCCTAACATCTTGACTATATTAACAATTAAATGGAGTGGGTTTTTATTCTCATTTTGCATTGAAAGAAGAGGGAGAATGTATTTTTCATATATTTTGCAAATAAAGCCATTTCTAAAATAAACATTCTGCTCAAGGATGTATCAGAACAGGATTCATATAATTCTGTGACATTAGTCTAGTTGTCCCCACACTTAAGCTTTCGATTACCCTAACAAATCTATGTCTGGCAGGTAATTGCCCAAGAAAGCAACTCATCTGGCAGTTTTCCACAATAGCAAAACCAAGATCATACATTTCACCATTCCTGTCAGTCAGTCTACTGTGGGCTCAACAGCTCCCAGGTCCTCTGACATGGAGTCAAGAATCTACACATTCGAATTCTTGCAACAGCCTCAAAGCTCAGGGTTTCCAGCATCAGGTGGGGAGACAGGGAAGATGGCAGAGCTCCCTGAGCTACTGGCCAAAGCCTGGCAGCCCTGGGAGAGAAGATGGGATGGGAACCCCATCTTCAGTGGGGACTTCCCCTGAGACAGGCAGATGCTCTATCTGAGGAAAGCCAAAATGAAAAAGTGGAATTTCCTTTCAGAGGGAAGATACAAAAAATGTAGCTTTCATACTGAATCTCAGCACAAGGATTTTCTTAACAGTGGTATTTCCCACGGAAAGAAATGCCATGTCTTGAGCAGCTGCAACTCACATCCTGCCAGGAGCTACTGTTTCCCAGTATGTAACTGATCACAGGAAGATTTATGAGGATTGTATCTGGATCTTGTTGCCATTAAAACAATACAGTAAATTAAAAAAGAAATTATTTACTGTGACATAAGCATCAAGAGTTTCATGGCTTGAACTGCTACTTCATGGTCCTTGTCCAGAGGCATGGACACAATTCGATCCTAATGGATGCAAAATGACAATAAAAAGATGTAACATGGTCTGTTCTCAACAAACACATAGTTTGGCTACAGCTACATCACCTACACTAGTAGAGCAGAGATTTATTTTTATTTCAGCAGCTATTTCCTAAGAGACACAAGGCAACTTGATTACTACCAAGTAGTTCCCCAGCCCCTGAAAATTAACAGCATGTTAATTTTTTAACTGAATTAATCATGCAGTAATATGATACTTTTTTATAGATGTAATGTATGCGTTCACAAGAAATCAACTACAGTCTACAAATTAAAAGTGACTGACAACTTGTTTCTAAGATGTTACTACTGGCAGTTCAGTATGTTAAATGAAGGTAAGCCTCAAATTACAAGCATTACATTATCAGTTTCTCCCATCAACAATAAAGTGTGTGTACCTACACATTACAGAAGCCAGCGCCTTGCCGGAAAGACAACTGGGACTTGAATCATAAGGGTACTTCATGGAATAGCAACAATATTCCAGCATTCACATTACTGTAATTTGGTGCACATGCAAACACCTCAGAAAACAGTGGAAATGTTCCTGCCCTATGTAGCTAAGAACTTGCCCTCCTCAGTGTAGCCTACATCTTTGAGGTGTTCCAAACCTTTGAACTAGCTTGTTTGGGGTCTAACAGCATTCTCTCTTGACGTATAATTTCTGAATCTCTAGACTTATTTTACTTTGTACCTTCCACAGCTCAGCTGGAAAGTGTGGAAGTCCAAGAATCCCAAATTCAAACACCCAAGGGTAAGAGAGGGAGCATTGCAAAACTCCAGCTTGTGGGAAATGGATTCATGGTTCTATGATTACATTTCCCATCACTGAGAAAGCATGATTTAAACTTGGAAAGATTCCCGATTAATCTGTGTTTTGTGTGTAGCTGTTTGGATTTCTGCTCTTCAGAGAGGAAGGAATTGTTGTGTTTGGGTTGGGGTTTTTTGATTGCAGGATGAAGCTTGCAATAATATATATATATACACACACAGACTGGAACTCTTTCATCAGTCTTTGAATACCAGCCCAGTAGCTGGTTATCCAGCTTACAGCAATCTTCTGTTAGACAGAAAGATAGGGGATACCACATAACCGTTTAAAACAGGGGTTAATCTTTGATCGCCAAGTTTCAGTCTGAATAATTTACTCTTAAGATACCAATATTAATCTATTTCTTGAGAATGTGCTATAGGTATTTTTTTATTATTAGCAACTTCTTTGACATACAGACAAGCCCTGTCCCTTTTGCAAAAAAGAACTTGAAATGCCATCACATGCAGGCATTGATTATGTACTGATGCAGAGGGACTGAGCTACCAGTCACAACATCCTGAACTTTCTTATTGAAACACTATAAAGGCACAACCCCACTGGGATAAGAGAAGCTGACAAAATCATTACCAAGGGCAGGATTAAAAAAAAGTAAAGGCCTTACTTCTTAAATGAGTCAGGAAGTTGGAATATGATAAAGGCAGCGTACAGCATCAGTGCAGCCACAGAACAAGCTCTCCTAATTACAGCATATCACCTGACTTGTTCAGAAAGGAGATAAGAGATTTATACTGACATGGTGGACCAACAGAGAGCCATTCCCACATCAGTGTGATATGTGGTCAGCCACTCCAGTATCTACCAGATTAATCCATTATAATGGGTGGAGGGCAGGGAAAAAGGGGTGGGGGGGGAAGGAGACTATTAAAGTATGAAGCTCTTTGTAATCTGCCAAAGATCCTGGAAAAAATGTGGGCCATTCTGGATGAATGGTGGAGAAAACCACCCACGGTGCATGTTAACACCATTTTGTGCATGAACTAAAGTGAAACACAAAATTCCATAGAAACAGAGGGAAATACCTCTGCACAACCACTTCACCCACTCACAGTCAAGCAGGCTGCTTCTGCTGTACTCTAAGCTCCTGTCAGTCAAGGGGGAGCTGAGTGGGGAGATCAGCTCCCATCAAAACACCAGACCCTGTGCGTACACCCAGCCCAGACCTGAAGAATAGCAAGCAGTAACCTATTTACCTTGAATCTGCTAGTAAAGAGATCCATCCTGGAAACAAGTTCTTTTCTTCTATAAATGCCTTGCAGTCCCAGAAGACACTTCAACCGCACTTCAGCTTGCTACAAGACAGAAAGAAATAAACTAACAATAAAAAACATGTATTTTTGGTGTCACTCTGCTGGCATTATATTATGCAAGAGTTCTTATGGGTGCCTACAGCAGACTACCCAAATACTGCCTCATCTTCTTTATTAATGACATTGGTACCATTTTGTTTGTGCACACACACAGAGGAAGGCTGCAGTAAGCAAAACTTAAAGATGACATCAAAGTTTACATTAGGCTCCCTAAGAGTCAAAGAAAATCTCACAGACCTTACAGTTAATAAAAGCAACAGAATACCAAAGATGCAAGAATTGTTCCCTCTATGACAAGGTAATCCACTTAGTGGATGAGGGAAAGGCTGTGGATGTTGTTTATCTGGGCTTTAGCAAGGCATTTGACACTGTTTCCCACAGCAAACTCTTGGAGAAACTGACTGCTCATGGCTTAGTTGGGTGAATACTTGGCTGGGTAAAAAACTGGTGGGATGGCCAAGCCCAAAGAGTGGTAGTGAATGGAGTTAAATCCAGCTGGTGGCCAGTCATGGGTGGTTCCCCAGGGTTCAATCTTGGGGAAAGTCTTACTTAATACCTTTATCAGTTACCTGGATGAGAGGGTTGAGTGCTCGCTCAGTAACATCAAAGTGGTTGGGCCTGTCAATCTGCTTGAAGGTAGGAAGGCTTTGCAAATGGATCTGGACAAGCTGGATCAATGAGCTGAGGTCAGCTGTAAGAGGTTTAACAAGGCCAAGTGCCAGGTCCTACACTTGGGTCACAACAACCCCATGCAACACTACAGGCTTGGGGCAGAGTGGCTGGGAAGATGCCCAGCAGAAAAGGACCTGGGGGTGGTGTATGACAGCTGTCTGAACATGAGCCAACAGTGTGCCCAGGTGGCTAAGAAGGTGAACAGCATCCTGGCCTGTATGAAAAAAAGTGTGGCCAGCAGGAGTAGGGCAGTGACCGTGCCCCTGTACTCAACACTGGTGATGCCACACCTCAATTACAGGGTTCAGCTTTGGGCCCTTCACTACATGAAGGACACTGAGTTGCTGGGGCATGTCCAGTGAAGGGCAACAAAGCTGGTGAAGGGTCTGGAGAACAAATCTTATGATGAGTGGCTGAGGGAACTGAGATGGTATAGTCTGGAGAAAAGGAGGCTGAGGGGAGACCTCATTGCTCTCCACAAGTACCTGAAATGATGTTGTAGTGAGGCAGCTGTTGGTCTCTTTTCCTTAGTATCAAGTCACAGAACAAGAGGAAATGGCCATAAATTAGGAGGTTTAGCTCAGATGTTAGGAAAAGTTTCTTTCCTGAAAGAGCAGTCAAGCACTGGAACAGGCTGCCCAGAGAGAAGCTAGAGTCACTGTCCCCAGAGGTGTTAAAACAAAAATGTAGACTTGGCACTTCAGGGCATGGTTTAATGGCCATGGTGCTCTTAGGTCAACAATTAGACTCCATGATATTAGAAGCCTTCTCCAACCAAAACGATTCTATGATCTAAGACAGAAAAATCACTGTGCTTTTTAAACTTAAAATGCTATGGATACCTGAAGAGACACTTAAATGAACTGCAGGCTTTGAATGAGTCTATTCATATTTCTTCCTTAATTCATCTTGCTACAATAGCAGTAAGAATAATCAAGGAAACCCAAGAAAGGAGACCACCTACACATAGGCTATCCATTATAAGTTCTTGTTCACCTGCTTAGAGGATGACACCCAGTAGCAGCCTTTGATAAACATAAGACAGCTTTTTGCTAGATCAGCAGGTAACAATGAGAACGGATTTCTAATCTATCTGTAACAGACCAACAATAAATATGCTACATTGTACTTTAAAATTAAAGGCCTTGCCTGAAAAGCTGTTGTCTACACCTACTGCTTCCTACACCCACCAAGGGCCACTAAGCACAGAACTCACAAACAGTCCCAACTTGGCACCCATCACTTCACACTGGCACAAACTCAGCTCAGACAATGTGTACTCAGTCCCAGCTTCAGCTGCCCTTAGTATTTCATCACAAGGCTTTGCTTGTGAAGAGGGGCTCCATTTGTGCTTTAGGAAAAAGGAAAAAGTTTGTGATGGTTTGCTGGATGGTCATACAGCCCTTGGCATGCAGCTAGTAATGTCACTTGCATGTTAGTCAGGTGGCAATCATGCATGGGCCTACAGATAAAGGTTTAATATATTAAATAATACCACCTGCCTTCTAAGCTATCCATTTCCCACCTGAAAGCTCTCAGTCATAATCTGTATGTGTATGTTTCTTTTAAGTGTCAAGGAAACTAACTCCAGTATCTATGAACAAATAAGTACTTTTACTATGACTAGATCTGCTGCTTTCCTATGCTTTCAACTGCATTTTCTCCTTCTCAACCACCTCTTCTAGAGTCATCACACCTTATAGCTTCTTGGTCACTGAAAATTACTTCACGTGCTTCTAAAATTATCTCACTATTTACCTTCAGCTCCTTTGACAGCAACACAGGCAAGAAGAAACATCTGCTCCCCTTGCCAGAACTACCTTTCTGATCTTGACAAAATACCTGCCTGTTTGGTCTTCCAAAGCTGTGACAGAGTGAATGGGGACCATGTAAGCACATTTTCAGGACACTCTGAAGTCATGCTGTGCCTCACAGAATACTTCTACTCTGAACTGCAAACAGACTGCCAGAAAGCATCAGAGACCTCTACACATGCTCTAGCCCTGCATGAACACATTTATGAGATTTCAGCCTCACCACAATCACAGATGGGGCCATTCAATACTGCAAATACAGGCTGGGGTCATCTGATCACTTTTTAGCCCTCAGCACTCCCCATATAATTGGGCAAAGTGGGAAAACTAGGTCTACTTCTGAATTGCTCCAAAATAGCAAAAGAAATTCCAGCTTACCTGCCGCTTAACAGTTCAAAACACTGCCCTCCCAGAAAAAAAAAATAAAAAAGAAAACACAGTACATATGCATAGAGATTACCTGTGGAGCAGAAAACCGCTACATTAACACATCTGTTTGGAGGAAGTATTTCAGAAGCAGCCATAACCATAGGATCGGTTTCTAGAGCCATGTCGAATGGGAGGCAAAACTAAAAACTTTTTCAGTCTCCTGAAATTTGCCAGGATCATGTGATCAGGACAGAGAAGTTGATTTCAACAGCAAGTTCCTGTTTCCAAAGGATTTCTTGAGGGTTTTCAACAGCTTAATGAGAAAACCTCAACATCTTGCCCTGAAGTTCCACACAGTGCTAAGTCTAACACAGGAGGAAGTCCCAAGTGTGCATCTCCATTGACTTTACCTTCCTCTCTGCTAGTCCTGCCCTTTACCTTCCCCATTCTTATTCTTCATTGTCTGAATTTTTCTGGTCTTTAACCCTGAACTTTTTACATAGCACTTCCCTTCCACACCTGCTGCCCAGATCAGTACTGGTTTGGATTGGAGATGCTGATTTAGTAGCTATATATTCCCTTGGAAGAACAGCAGTGCCTTTGAGCACATGTTAGGTGCCTGGGTTTCACAAATGCACTGACAGGTGACTGGGCTTACATATAATAGCACTGTTCAGCTGCACAGAGCTGTCAGGTTTGGTATCAATTTGGCCTTCAAAAATTAAGTTAAAATACTCCTAGCAGATGAGCATAAACTCCCTAAAAATGTCTCTTCATAGCATTATTCTACAACTCTTACTGGACCAAAAAGAGACCCTTATATGCAGTTCTGAGAATAGTACCACTGAATTTGGAGCATCTTCTTGCACCTAAGAAACATTATATTTTTATGTGAAAGCTTATTTTCTATCAGGGTATAATGGCAAAACAGTGTATCATCACAGTATCACATTAGCACCAGGGTTGGAAGAGACCTCAAAGATCATCACGTCCAACCTGGGGGAAGAAGGAACAGTTCATGGGAAAGAAGGAACAGTTATATTCAAATAAAAAACTTAAGACAAAAAATGTTAATTCCACGCTTGCTTCCCCCTCCCCTCTTCACTTTAAAGCCTCCCAAGTGACTGAACTTAATCTCTATTTGTAGAACTGTAGATGATCCTGGCCAGGCTTCCCCCCTCCCCCCATCAGAATACTTTTGTGGTTGCTCAACTCTGAGGTCTAAATTATTTGGCAAACTTCTCCATGTTTTATTCTAAAAGAAAATTTGCTCTGGGAGATATCAGTTTCTTGCTGCCCACTCCCAATAAGATAGAATGGAAATGCTTATTAAGGAAGAGTAGTGGGAAATAATATTCAGATGTATATAAAAGCACTGCTGCTTCTGTTGCTGCCAGAAATGCCCTGCTCTCATTTTGGAATCAGGCAATTTAATAGTGGCTGCAAATCACAAAGCACAGCCAAGAATGCAGCCACCAGTAATGGCACACTACCAGCTCTTGGCCAAATGTGGAATATGAAAGATTTCTCACTTTGTCTCTCTGCTTGCATCTGCATTGCTTTCGGATAATAAGCTTATGAAAAACAACCATTTCCAGTTCCAAATAAACGACATTGGATGAGCCATGTGCATTAATCAGAGACACCAGCTGTTAATTTTCCCTGTACAGCACTGGGAATGAAGACACATCATCTTCAAAAATGACTTTTTCTTTGAGAATTCTCACAACTGAACACATACTAAAAAGATATTCTGATTAGATAAAATTTATGCAGGAGAAGATGACAGGTTCTTGATAGATTTGTTCTGCTAAAAATCTAAATACTACTTCTACAATACTGCAGAGGGAAGTAAGAGGCTTTGTGCTCCCCCTCCTGGCTTTGTGGAAAACTACAATTTCATTCACAGGACAGAAACATCACCTGAACCTGACACAGAACTGAGGACGTAGTATGATAGCTGTAGTATCAGTCAGGGTTGGAAGCGACCACAAGGATCATCGAGTTCCAACCCCCCTGCCACGGGCAGGGACACCCCACACTAGATCAGGCTGGCCAGAGCTTCATCCAGCCTGGTCTTAAACACCTCCAGTGACAGGGCCTCAACCACCTCCCTGGACACCGCATTCCAGGGCTTCACCACAATAATGATGTATTTTAACCTCATCAGGCTTGAAGAGGCTCTGAGCAACCTGATCTAGTTGGGGATGTCACTGCTTACTGAAGGCAGGTTGGACTAGATGACCTCTAGAGGTTACTTCCAACCCTGTGCACTCTATGATTCTATGATCAGATTTACAATGATACCAAAAAAACACCCAAACACTTCAGAAATCAGACAGAAACAACATGCACTTTAAAAGGTGGCCTGCAGAAGTACAGTGTGTCAATTTCAGTGATTAGCCATTCACAATAAATATTCCTATCTGCCTAAAATCTCCCATGCACTTTAGAAGCATGAGGGGGAAAAAAAGCCTGGTTTTGAGCTACTGGGATTTTTTTGGTGGTTGATTTTGTCGTTGTTGTGGGCTGCGGTTTCTCAAGGGTTTTATTTAGGGGTTTTCAGGAGAGGGTGTTTTGTTTGGATTCTTTTGTTTGGGTTTTTTGTTTGTTGGGGGGGTTTAAGTTTGTGTGGTTTACAGGTTTTGTCAGTATTTTTCTACCTAAAAAGAAATATTAAATCTACTATAACGGAAAGGAGAAAACTCTTTGGGAAATGACCGGACTTTCTGCAAGTGTTTGCTCTATCCATTTCACTCCACATGAGAAATGCACTACAGAAGATTATTTTACTATAGGCAATATTCATTTACTCATTTTTTTATAAAATGAAACAAAACAAAATTGACAGCATGTGGTTCAATTGGTAGTGCATAAGACTGGGAAGAATGGGAAGGCTGTGAGTTCAAGCCTGCAGTGGGCAGTAGTGTCCTCCCTACTCTAGTCATGAGGTCTGTGGTGACAGGTTGGACTCGATGATCTTTGAGGTCTCTTCCAACCTTAGTGATACTGAATGTTACTGAATGTTATACTGAAAATCTTAAATGCAGCCACCAAATCTAAAAGCAGAATTTTAGCCAACATTTAATGGTGCATGTGCTCAAAAGATATAGGCCACTTTACAATTCAGTAATAGCTCCTGAGGTCTCTTCCAACCTTGCTGAATCTCTGAGGGACACAGCACTACTGTGGAACTGAAAAAAAATGCTGTTATTTAGTGCTACAATGGCTTTAAAAAATAAAACCTGCAATGATTTCTTTTTAATATCCTTTTTTTTTTTGTTCTTACAACACAAATTCCACCTACTGCCCCCAGTAAGAAAAAAGTAAAATTAAAATGTTACCTTATCATACAGCATCCACCCAAAATATTTTAAGTAGCTATCATTTAAAAAAGCATCTGGGTATGTTTTCATCCAGTTTCCTGCTTCTTCAATGCAAGTTGCTCGGATTTCAGGGACCACATCGCTATGAAATTATAAAATAATACATTAAAAACATTTAATATATATTAATTGTTTGCCACATTTTTTTTCTGGCAATGCAGAAGCATCTATCACCCAAAATATTACAAATAACTTCATACTAAGATTATAAGTTAGTCTTCAATTGACAGGTGAGCAAGGGCAAGTGCAGAGTTTTGCATCTGGGAAAGAACTCCATGTACCAGTAAAGGTTGGGGATTGACCTGTTGGAGAGCAGCACAGAGGAGAGGGACCTGGCAGTCATAGTGGACAACAGAATGACCATGAGCCAGCAAAGTGCCCTAGTGGCCAAGATGGCAAATGTCATCCTGGGATGCATTAGAAGTGGTGTGGTTAGTAGGTCCAGAGAGGTTCTCCTCCCCCTCTACTCTGCCCTGGTTTGACCACATCTGGAATATTGTGTCCCATTCTGAGCCACTCAGTTCAAGAAGAACATGGAACTCCTTGAAAGAGTCCAGAGCAGAGCCACAAAAATGAATAAAGGAGAAGAACATCTCCCTCATGAGGAAAGGCTGAGGGAGCTTGGGCTCTTCAGATTGGAGGAGACTGAGAAGCAACCTCATTAATATTAATAAATATATGAGAGTGTCAGGAGGATGGAGCCAGGTTCTTCCCAGAGATGCCTAGTGACAGGACAGGGCGCAATGGTTTCAAGCTGGAGCATAGGAGGGTCCATGTAAACATAGGGAAAAACATTTTCACTGAGGGTGACAAAACACTGGAATGGACTGCCCAGAGAGGTTGTGGAGTCTCCATCTCTGGAGCCATTCAAAACCCACCTGTGTGACCTACTCTATGTGATCCTGCCCTAGCAGCAGGGTTGGAATGGATGATCCCTTCCAACCCCTAGTGTTCTGTGATTCTGTGACTGCTAAGTACAAATGTTTTATGCAATAATTACTTTGTAATTATGGATATCTTCACAAATACACTAGTCTAGAGCCAGCAGGAAGAACTTAAGAAACATACTTCAGAGTCCTTAGTAAGACTACATTCTTTAAAACAATGTAACTGCTACACTTGCCTCGTGTAGAATGTTTTAACTTGATTGTGGTGTCTGGACTATCTGAACAAGTGTTTCCTGAGAAGGCAGACACAAATCACATCTTTATTTTCATTCTTACCGGCAACGGCTTAGAAATGTCCCTTTGAAAATAGTATTCATCATGTTCTGTATCTCCAGAAGCTTATGCTCACACTGAAATACAAAGAGAACTGAACGTTAACACTGATCCCACAATTCCCTACAAAAAGAAAATTTGCATTAGTGCACTTGCATTACTGCTGTGGTGCAAATTGCTTGTGTTTACACATGGTACCACTGTGTAGCCGCACTAGCAACTGGCCATTTTGTAGCTATGACCTGATGAAAGGTTTCTCAGATACCAACTGATAGCCAGGATAACAAGGGACTTGTCTGATCTAGTCTGCCTTCATCTACCAATACAAAGAAAGATACAGCACAACTATGAAGTGATCTTCACTTACAGGTCCAAATTTCTCTTTTTATACACTTAAAACAGAGATGGAAGAAGGGCAGACAAAGGAGTTTTTAAGATGCACCTATTCCACAATAATAATAATGTATTTTAACCAAGCCCTGAAAATCTAGTGACAAACATCTGGAAACATAAGGCACCAAATAAAAACATTCTCTCATCAATAGCATCAGGAAGGGTTTCAAATTTGGGGTTTCCACCAATACACACTCTCTCTGGTTTTCCCAAAAAAAATCCCAGAGCCTCATCAGGCTCTGAGCAACCTGATCTAGTTGGGGATGTCACTGCTTACTGAAGGTGGGTTGGACTAGATGACCTCTGGAGGTTACTTCCAACCCTGTGCACTCTATGATTCTATGATCAGATTTACAATGATACCAAAAAAACACCCAAGCACTTCTTCCCTCCAACCAAGAGACAGAGACAGGCCACAGACATGCAGAGCTCACAACTGCCATTATTGGTTATAAGGTCAGGAGAGGAACTATGCTTGATGTTCATACACCAAGTCACATCTACCCTCAAGCCAGAATTACTTCTTACAGTTGTATGCCTGTGTCTAGAAGTTGTTAAGGAGCTGCCTGGCTGAGTAGGAAAGAAATGACAGAAACTGAACAGCAAGAAGATATAGGTCATACCTGAAGTTACAACCATTTTTACAATGCATTACTTAGAGAGAGGTGACAGCTGCCCCATGCCCTTTTTCATTCATTGAAATTCAGTTCAAGAACTAGCATTTTGGCTTGTATAAACATATGCAAAACTGCACTGGCACAACCCCAGAGCTACTAATGCAGTTACACGTGTTTAAGTCCATATTTGTGTAGAGATCAAAGGTTAATGATGCCAATTTAGATAAACAACTAGTAGGACAGACATCACGAAGTAACAGTACATAAGGCAGTTACTACTTCAGTCATATTTGTACCACTTAATCTAGCCAGTTACCACTGCTCTGCACTAGGCATTACATAAAAATATAAACCTCAAAGAAGAGAAGTCATCCAAAAGCAAGCTGTCAGCAGTCCCCCTTTTCACATCTTCACGCATCTCCCATACAAGACACCTAACCTCTTTCCTTTTTCTCTCTAGCTGGTCAAGTCTGTAACTGGTCTTCTTGCCACTTATCCTCTTCTTCTCCACCTCATATAATCTTTGGGCATTGTGCTTGTTGACATCAAGGTTCAGATGTATGCTTACAACCGCTGTCAGAAGTTTCATTGCTAAAAAGGAAACAAACCAAACATATTTAGCTTAGCTCAGAGATACGTAGCATAAACACATTCACTGCTTTACCACAGAAAGGATAGGGTTAGCCAAATCCAGTTTCTTATCCAAAACACAAACACTACTCAATTACAGCAATTTCTTTCAAAATAGTGTTTAGTTGAAAAGGCAGACAGGGATCAAAAAAAAGGAAAACTTAGGGATGTTCCTGGTGATTTACAAGTTTTTGCCAGAGAAGTAATTGACTGGGTTTATGTAATTTTGATTTCTCTGCAAAAGAATCTAGAGCTGTGGAACAGGTGATTTTCAGTAATAATAACAACAAAAAGACCAGTAAAACTGGTCCATAGAAGACTGGGAATTTTAATATTTTACTTAAATTGACAAAAATTCAACATCCTCTATCAATCACTAGATGGTTTGCATAGATTTCAAGTGGGTTTTTTTGAGCTTTCAAAGCAAGCCATGTACTTTAATTATACTTCAAGCGCTCTTTGCCTGGCACAAAGGGTACCTTACCAGCCTTAGGCTGGTAAACAACAACAAACAACAAAGGTAGTAGCTTTAATACTTCCATGTTGCATGAAAAAGGAGTCTTCTCTTTAGCAAAGGCACCACAACATAGCAGCTTTCCAAAGGAAGCTTTCATAGGTGAAACATTTAATGTAACCTCAGCACATTAATTAATGGAAGGAGGAAAATAACAAAGCAGAAAACTGACGGTGAAAACCAGTTACTGCAGGGGAACAAAGCATCAGAACAGAGTATAATTCTAAATTTTTTGTCAGGCATTTAAAAAATTTATTCAGGAAAAAAATAATTGTAGATCTATTTTATCTAAAGCATCCAAATCCTATTCAGATACACACTGGAATAAATATTTCTATTACGGTAAATGTACATTAGAAGGAAGGCATTGTCAATGCATAAGAAAATAACAGCTCCAGTAAAGACAGCCTTCCAATATTGTGCAGTTATGTTTGTACACAGATCAACCAAAATCTACAGCAGTTCTGTGAGTTATTTTACCTGCCAAAGTACTTGTGTGTCTAAATGCTCTGACCGTGGAGTCTGCTAAGCCTATAAGCAGTGAGATGATGGTGTCCATCAAGTAGCTATCATAGAGGATGCTGCATTGGCACTGTTGGACAAGCACTGCAATAAATTCACAGAAATTGGCCTTGAACTTCTTCCAATAAGGTCCTGTTCTGATCAGCGGGTAGTCTTCGTTGTCCTGCATAAGAAAGAAAAGTCAAGAGAAAACGCCCTGACTTTGTCAGTGTAGACTATTTACATCTCTCCCACTGAATACGAGAGAGCTTTGCTGACAGTAAGCTTCACCTCAGGCCCACCATAACTTTTTTCATGGTTATTAACCCAAACTAAGGGCACACAACCAGGTTACAAGGAAGCATAGAAGCAAAATAGCTTCATTAGATCTACACTGTTATGATAGCTCACATCTGAAAGATGAAGGCTCTGAGAAGACCTTATAGCTGCCTTCCAGTACCTGAAAGGGGCCTATTAAGAAAGCTGTGAAGGGACATTTTACAAGGGCTTGGGAGACGTGACGGTGGGAGGCTGTCTAGGGTGCAGTGATCATGAGATAGTGAAGTTTTCAATATGCAGGGAGATAGGAAGGAGCACCAACAGAACCTTTGTCAGAAAGTTCCCTGGGTAGCAGCCCTTAAGAACCAAGGAGTCCAGGATGGTTTGACCTACTTCAAACAGGAGCTCTTGAAGGCACAGGAACAGGCTGTGCCCATGTGCCAAAAGATGAGCCTCTGGGGCAGGTGACTGGCCTGGATGAGCAAGCAGCTCCTCAAGGAATTAAGGAAAAAAAGAGGGTGTATCGCCTTTGGAAGGAGGGGAAGGCTTCTCCTGATATGTTTAAGGATGTTGTTAGATTATGCAGGAGAAAAATTAGAGCAGCAAAGGCCCAGTTAGAACTTAAACTGGCCAGAAAGATAATAAAAAGCATTTTTATAAATATATTAATGCTAAAAAGAGGGGCAAGAAGAACCTCCATTCATTATTGGACCTGGAGGGGAACACTGTAACTAAAGACGAGGAAAAGGCTGAGGTTCACTGTGACTCAACAAGTTCTTTGCTAGTTGGTCAAACACATTCTCAGACATAATCTAAGGTGTGGCTTCACACCCAGAATAACCTTGTGTACTTATAAAGTGCACTTCATGGACTTCTCCTGTAACTTTGTTTCCTAAGCACAGGAACCACCGCTTTCTTGAAAAATAAGTGCACAGACTGATGTCAGAGATGCCTATAACCCAAAGTACACTGGATATCTGGAATCTGGGATGTGTTCCTGATCAAGTTGTGAGAGTCAGATCAGAAGCTAACAGTAGTAGCAACTGCAAAGACAGAATAAGGAAATGCCCAGAAGGTCCCAGTTAATGCTTCTTCACCATGACACAGACAACAGAAAGACAACTTCAGGAAACATCCACTATACCTTTGTAGCTTACTCCTCACTTGCTGAAAAGCAACACAAATATAGAAAGACATCTCACTTTTCAAGAGGATTTATGTTGTTCATGACTATTGTATTGGTAACATGTATTCTGTAGGTAGACAGCACAATGGGCACAGCACCTATATTTAAGCACTTATCCTGGGATTCTCTTAGATTTTCTCCATAACCAGTACAAGGAAGCAACTCTGCTTCCAGAAACTATGTCACATGTTCTTCCAGAGAACTATTCAAATCACTCAGCTGAGGCTCCTGCTCTGACTTATGGAAGTGTTTACTTCTTCTATACAGAGACTATGGAAAGAGGAAACTCTAAGTGCAAACAAGGAGTTAAGACAAATTACCCACAACGCTGTAGGCATTGCATGAAAAAGCTGTTTCTGTTCTCAGAATGCTATTCCAATCGAACATTTATGTTTGTAAGCAAACATTTTGATGAAATAAGCCTTTGAACAAATCTGCCTGGCAAAATCTCTGTGCATAAACATACACGTGTGTGTAGAGCTTGTTGGAAGGGATGGGGAACGCTCTTGAGCCCCACTGCAAGTTAATATACACAAGTCTGTTTGAAATGCTGATGTCTCTTCCACATCAGAAACAGAAACTTCAGAAGCATGAGTGTGTTCACCCAAACAAGAGGTCTGAAGAAGATCAGGTGAAGCAGGCTGTTATAAAATGCAATAGTGGTTTGTGATTTGTGTTGGGGAATTCATCTTTAGGAGTGTAGTCTCAAGGCTGGACAGTTGGCTTGTTTTGAGAACAGAAAGCAAATGTTCAGACTGTTTTGGTTTTAACGAGGAGCCTTGTACGAATCTTCCCAAAGCCATGCAATGCTTATCTTGGATAAGGAAGGCCTGGACACAGCTGCACTCATGAAAGACTTCTTTGTACTTGTGTGAGAAGACGAACCTTATCTGTGACCCCCACTACAAGGAAAGTTACTGCTCAAGAAGCCCAAGAAGTTGCTAGAACTCATTATCATATCCCTGCCTTCTACTAAGCATAAGCATGCATATGTAGATGATGCACCTATATAAAGAAAAGTTAGGATTTGTAAGTTGCTTTTTGGCAGAGACTGGAGGTATCTGTGGGGGGAAAGTCTCTGCAGCCTAGCACGCTGTTTCTCTCTCTTTATTTTTCCCTGATGCTTGCTCGCTTCTGTTTTAATGAACAACTCTCACAAGAAACTTGGAAATTTTCTTGTGCAGTCTATTTATAACACAGACTTCAAAAAGTTACTCAAGGTTACTCAAGGAACTAACTCAGAAGGTTCCTTGGGAAATAGCACTTAAAAACAAAGGGGTCCAGGAGAGCCGGACCTACTTCAAGGAAGAACTCTTGAAGGCGCAGGAACAGGCTGTGCCAATGTGCCGGAAGATGAGCCGCCGGGGCAGACGGCCAGCCTGGATGAGTAATGAACTTCTAAATGAACTAAGGGAAAAAAAGAGGGTGTGCCATGTTTGGAAGAAAGGTGAGGCAACCCACCGAATGTTTAAGGATGTTGCTAGATCATGTAGGAAGAAAATTAGGGAGGCAAAAGCACATTTAGAGCTTAGACTGGCCTCTGCTGTGAAGGACAACAAAAATCCTTCTATAAATATATTAATAGCAAGAGGAAGGGCAAGGACAACCTCCACTCCTTGGTGGACACGGAAGGGAATGTTGTAACAAAGGATGAGGATAAGGCAGAGGTACTTAACACCTTCTTTGCCTCAATTTTTGGTAGCAGGAAAGAATGACTTCCAGACAGCTGTCCTGCAGAGCTGGCAGATGGAGCCAGGGAGCAGCATAGTTCCCCTGTGTTCGAGGGGGAGATAGTTAGAGATCTCCTCAGCCGCTTGGATCCTCACAAAGTCCATGGGACCAGATGGGATCCATCCTAGGGTCCTGAGAGAGATGGCAGATGAGTTGGCCAAGCCACTCTCCATCATTTTTCAACAGTCCTGGGTCACCAGTGAGGTCCCAGATGACTGGAAGCTGGCCAACGTGATGCCCATCCACAAGAAGGGCCAGAAGGAGGAACCAGGGATTACAGACCTGTCAACCTGACCTCAGTGCTCTGCAAGATTACGGAACAAGTCATCTTGAGTGATGATGACTTACACAGCACTTACAGGATGGACAAGGGATCGGGCCCAGCCAACATGGATTTAGGAAGGGCAGGTCCTGCCCAACCAATCTGATCTCCTTCTATGATCAGGTGACCCGCCTGGTGGATATGGGGAGGCCTGTGGATGTAGTCTACCTGGACTTCAGCAAGGCCTTTGACACCGTCCCCCACAGCAAACTCCTGGCCAAGCTGTCAGCCCATGGCTTGGACGGGAGCACACTGCGTTGGGTTAGGAACTGGCTGCAGGGCCAAGCCCAGAGAGTGGTGGTGAATGGTGCCACATCCAGCTGGCAGCCAGTCACTAGTGGTGTGCCACAGGGATCAGTGCTGGGCCCCATCCCGTTCAACATCTTTATTGATGATCCAGTTAAGGAGATAGAGTCTACCATCAGTAAATTTGCGGACAACACCAAGCTGGGGGCAGGAGTTGATCTGCTGGAGGGTAGAGAGGCTCTGCAGAGGGACCTCAACAGGTTGGACAGATGGGCAGAATCCAACGGCATGAGATTTAACACATCCAAGTGCCGGGTTCTGCACATTGGCCACAACAACCCCATGCAGTGCTACAGGCTGGGCTCAGAGTGGCTGGAGAGCAGCTAGGTAGAGAGGGACCTGGGGGTGCTGGTCGATGGTAGGCTGAACATGAGCCTGCAGTGTGCCCAGGCAGCCAAGAGGGCCAATGGCATCCTGGCCTGCATCAGGAATAGTGTGGCCAGCAGGAGCAGGGAGGTCATTCTGCCCCTGTACACTGCACTGGTTAGGCCACACCTTGAGTACTGTGTCCAGTTCTGGGTCCCTCAGTTTAAGAACGATGTTGAGTTGCTGGAACGTGTCTAGAGAAGGGCAACAAAGTTAGTGAGGGGTTTGGAACCCAAGCCCTATGAGTAGAGGCTGAGGGAGCTGGGGCTGCTCAGCCTGGAGAGGAAGAGACTCAGGGGTGACCTTATTGCTTTCTACAACCACCTTAGGGGAGGTTGAGGACAGGCAGGGGCTGGTCTCTTCTCCCAGGCAGCCAGTACCAGAACAAGAGGACACAGTCTCAAGCTGTGCCAGGGGAGGTTTAGGCTGGAAGTTAGGAACAAGTTCTATACAGAAAGAGTGATTGCCCATTGGAATGGGCTGCCAGGGGAGGCGGTAGAGTCACCATCATTGGAGGTGTTCAGGAGGAGACTTGACAGGGTGCTTGGTTGCATGGTTTAGTTGATTAGGTGGTGTTGGATGATAGGTTGGACGCGATGATCTTGAAGGTCTCTTCCAACTTGGTTTATTCTGTTCTATTCTAAATACATGATTATCTCCATCCACTAGCTCAGAATTGAAGATGACTCATTCTGATGTGTTCACCTACACGGGAAATGGGAAATGTAGCCACAGATATATTACAATTACAGAGAAGTACAAGAGTCCTACCGTGTCCACTGGCCAGGTAACCGTCAGGATCCAAGGATAGGCCATGAATTTCTTGTACTGCAACCCAGTTTCCTGCAATGCATGAGACAGAATCATAACCATAGAATCAATAAGGTTGGAAAAGACCTCAAAGATCATCAAGTCCAACCTGTCACCCAACACCTCATGGCTACTAAACCATGGCACCAAGTAGGATAGGATAGGATAGGATAGGATAGGATAGGATAGGATAGGATAGGATAGGATAGGATAGGATAGGATAGGATAGACCATGTCAAATCCCCTCTTGAACACCTCCAGTGGTACCAAAACAGATCACATCCTACCTAGTTTAGCTTATTTTCTTCAAAGAAGTATCCAGCTATGACCTCACTACCTGATACATACTCCCAGACAAAGTTTTAAGACAAAGTTTTAAGACCTTTTGGATGAAACAGCACAGTCAGTTCACAAAGACATAAGCCTCACAGGTCATGCACCATATTTAAAAGGCTATTAAAACATAAGACAACTCCTATTACAAGTTGCTCATACAATCTAATGCATGAAGCAATCCAATTCCTTCTCATCTTGGAACATTTTATTTATAACCAATGACAGAAGAAGAACACACTTTTATACAAATACTGAGTTTTTCTTCCTGCAATTAAGAGGCAACTTGGATGTAAAATGTGTGAATCAACATGCACAACATGTAATCCTCATTATTATTTCTAAGATACAGCTCCTCAGCAAGGCTAAGTGTATAGTCCTTTCCAACATTCAGTAAGCAGTAAAACATCTAAACTCTAGAAAACTATTCCAATGTTTTCAAACTACAGAGAAATGCTTTCAGCATTAGTGTGACTTCATTTAGAGATGTTTTCTCAATTCTGCAATTATTCCAAGACAAAATAAATCTATAGTTCTTTATTAGGTGAGGCACAAGAATCTCTATCCCCATCTGGCTGTACCCTTATGCATCAAACTTAACTCTTCCATTACTACACATTTCAGCAACAAAATAGGAAAAGGAATGAAACCTGCAAAAGAATAAAGCTGCAAGCAAGAACATGCCAATACAAGAAAATTAGAGGCAAGAAGAAGAATAGTCTAAGAAAGAGGGAAGGACAAGCCTATCTCACCACTGATGAGTAGCTGGAGAGCAGCCAGGCAAAAAGGGACCTGGGGGTACTGGTTGACAGAAGGCTGAACATGAGACAGCAGTGTGCCCAGGTGGCCAAGAAGGCCAATGGCATCCTGGCCTGTATCAGAAACAGCATGGCCAGCAGGACCAAAGAAGTCATTGTGCCCCTGTACTCAGGACTGGTTAGGCCACACCTTGAGTACTGTGTTCAGTTCTGGGCCCCTCAGTTTAAGAAGGACATTGAGACACTTGAATGTGTCCAGAGAAGGACAACAGAGCTGGTGAGAGGCCTTGAGTACAAGCCCTATGAGGAGAGGCTGAGGGAGCTGGGATTGTTTAGCCTGGAGAAGAGAAGGCACAGGGAACACCTTATTGCTGTCTACAACTACCTGAAAGGAGGTTGTTAGCCAGGTGGGGATTGGTCTCTTCTCCCAGGCAACCAGTGGCAGAACAAGAGGACACAGTCTCAAGCTGTACCAGGGATAGTTTAGGCTCAAGGTGAGGAGAAAGTTCTTCACTGAGAGAGTAACTGGCCAGTGGAATGGACTGCCCAGGGAGGCGGTGCAGACACCATCCCTGGAGGTGTTTAAAAAAAAGACTGGATGAGGCACTCAGTGCCATGGCTTAGTTGATTAGATGGTATTGGGTGATAGGTTGGACTTGATCTCAAAGGTCTTTTCCAATCTGGTTGATTCTGTGAGTACTATAACCCACAAACATATAAATGCCTCAATGACCATAATAAAGCCATTCTCTGCTTCCAATTCCAGTGCAAGCTTTCATAGAATCACAGAAGGACTGCAATTGAGAGGTTGTCTTTAAGATCATTTAACCAAATGTCACCTACTCAAGCAAGGTCAGACAGAGCAAGCTGCCCAGTACCATGTGTGACCAGTACCCCAACACCTGCTAATGTGGTTAGCATAACTAACACCATCTGATGAAGCAAGCAGCCATTCTCTGTAACCAAGCAGGTCACATATCCATTTCCTTTCCCTCATTATCAGGCCCTGAAGGCCCTGTGAACCAAGCAGACAAATCAAATAGATTTCTTCTTCCACTCACTGCTGACCTCAATGTTCCTGGGCACCAAGCTGATCACTCCCTTACCTACTGGCCTTGAAGGCCCCAGGGACCCAGCCACCCCAAAGGTGATGGTTACGGTGACACTGTCCCAGAAAATGAAATTGTCACAACACCCAGAACACTGTCCATCAAATCATGTGGTTGCAAGGCCTAAATGGGGAACTTGGACAAGTGGCAAGGATACCTCCACTATCATCTGTTTCCTCCAAGGACTGAGTGATTTGTATTCTTCTATATGATTTTCAAGTCTCAATTATGACTGTTATATTGATACAGCAAATCACACATTAAGATTTGACCTGAACTGGAGAAGGTCCAGGTGATGAGAAAAGCTATGCTGTATAACAAATTCCATATTACTCAAGTGAGTAATAAACTTGTGGAAATCCTGTGCTATACCAACCATAACATCCTGTTACTAAATCTTGACTTGTAACTACAATTAGTGCCTTCATTATTCTACCAAGGATCCCTAAAAGAACCTATCTGTCCCCTCAGTGTCAGGAGACACTATGTGCCATCAGCTTTGTAATATCTTCACAGATTGGAGACTCCACAACCCCTCTGGGCAACCTATTTCACTGTTTGACCACCCTCATAGTAAAAGAGGTTTCTTGTGTTCAGGTGAAATTTCATGCACTTCAGTTTCTGCTCACTGCCCATCTAAGGTAGTGGTGTAGCAGGTTATTCCTTCCCAGGTTCATGGGATTTCCTGTTACAGAACTTCATGAGGTTGCCTTCTGCTCAACTCTTCAGTCTATTCACAGAATTACAGAATGGTAGAGGTTGGAAGAGACTTCTGGAGATCATCAAGTCCAACCCCCCCGCCAAGCCAGGTTCACCTGAAGAAAGCTACACAAGAACATGTCCAGGCAGGTTTTGAATGTGTCCAGAGGTGAAGACTCCACTACTGAGAGGCAGCCTGTTCCAGTGCTCCAGCATCCTTAAAGAAGTTCCTCCTCATATTTAGATGGAACTTCTTATGTTTGAGTTTGTGCCCCTTACCTCTTGGTCCCATCACCACATGCCACTGAAAAAAGACAGGTGCCATCCTCCTGACACCCAGCCTTTAAGAATTTATAGCCACTTAAGAGATTATGCCTCAGTCTTCACTTTTCCAGACTAAAAAAGACCAAATCCTCTTGGTCTTTTCTCATGAGGAAGATGTTCTATTCCTCTAATCATCTTTGCAGGCCTTTTCTACTCCCTCCCCAGCAAGTCCCTGTCCTTCTCAAACCAGGGAGCCCAGAAATGGACACAGTATTCCAGATGTGGCCTTATTAGGACAGAGTAGAGGGGGAGGATAATTTCCCTCAACCTCTTCTTGATTCACCCCAGAATGCCATTTGCCTTCTTGGCCACAAGGGCACATTGCTGGCTCATGGTCATCCCGTTGTCCATCAGGTTGTTCTCTCCAGAGCTGCTCTCCAACAGATCAGCCCCCAGTTTGTAGCGATCCATGGGCTTGTTCTTCCCCAGCTACAGCTCTTTACACTTGCCCTTAATGAATTTAATTTGATTTGATTTCTCCCTGCCCAGCTCTCCAGCCTGTCCAGGCCATGCTGGATGGCAGTGCAGCCTTCTGGCATGTCAGTCACTCCTCCCAGATTGGTATTATCAGTAAATTCGCTGAAGATACAGTCTACCACTTCTAGATCATTGCTGAATATATTGAACAGGGCTGGACCCAGTACCAACCCTGTACTTCAACCAGTTTCAAATCCATCTTACTGCCCAATCATCCAATCCATACTTAAGCTTGGCTGCAAGGGTCCCATGGGAGTGTCAAAAGCCTTGCTGAAGTCCACCACCTCCCCCCTCATCTATCCATCTGCTGTTCAGGTCCCGCTGAACAACAGAACAACCACCTGGTGAACAACAACCTGGTCTAGCAGCTACTCCTCTTGGTTTTGAATCTTCTGCAAATTTGCTATTAGTAAATCACCTAATAACTGCAGTTAACATAAAAATGGTTAATATTAATCATAACATATCAAACAAGGTGACAGATGCTGTCTTTAAAAATACTTAACTCTGTCTAATAATTTAAGAAGGTTTTTAAGATTCAGTTTATTTTAAAAACACAGAATTTCAGAATCCACTACATTTAGAACTAAAGAAAAAATGGGGGGGTGGGGAGAGAAAGACACTGAGTATGTAACACAGAGACTGTTGTTTCCTTTCATCAATAAAATGCTTCATAATAACAGCACACCAAAATACTGCCCGCAAAAAACAGTTACTTTGTTTTTACAGCATGCAGAATACACCTTCTAAAGCAACTGCTTCTAAAGCTGGGGGCAAGAGTTGATCTGCTGGAGGGTAGAGAGGCTCTGCAGAGGGACCTCGACAGGTTGGACAGATGGGCAGAGTCCAACAGCATGAGATTTAACACATCCAAGTGCCAGGTTCTGCACATTGGCCACAACAACCCCATGCGGTGCTACAGGCTGGGGTCAGAGTGGCTGGAGAGCAGCCAGGCAGAGAGGGACCTGGGGGTGCTGGTTGATGGTAGGCTGAACATGAGCCTGCAGTGTGCCCAGGCAGCCAAGAGGGCCAATGGCATCCTGGCCTGCATCAGGAATAGTGTGGCCAGCAGGAGCAGGGAGGTCATTCTGCCCCTGTATACTGCACTGGTTAGGCCACACCTTGAGTACTGTGTCCAGTTCTGGGCCCCTCAGTTTAGGAAGGATGTTGACTTGCTGGAATGAGTCCAGAGAAGAGCAACAAAGTTGGTGAGGGGTTTGGAACACAAGCCCTATGAGGAAAGACTGAGGGAGCTGGGGTTGCTCAGCCTGGAGAAGAGGAGACTCAGGGGAGACCTTATTGCTCTCTACAACTACCTGAAAGGAGGTTGTAGACAGGCGGATGATGGTCTCTTCTCCCAGGCACCCAGTACCAGAACAAGAGGACACAGTCTCAGGCTGCACCAGGGGAGGTTCAGGTTGGATGTTAGGAAGAAGTTCTATACAGAAAGAGTGATTGCCCATTGGAATGGGCTGCCCAGGGAGGTGGTGGAGTCGCCGTCATTGGAGGTGTTCAGAAGGAGACTTGACGGGGTGCTCGGTGCCATGGGTTAGTTGTTTAGGTGGGTTGGATTGGTTGATGGGTTGGACACGATGATCTTGAAGGTCTCTTCCAACCTGGTTTGGTTTATTCTAATAAAGGTTTATTCTAATACCTTTTTGCCGACCAGGACAGATTAAAAGGTTACAGAGCTGTAACACATACAGGCTGATGATAACAATAATCACATTTTTGTAACTTCCAGAGTACTTATCCTATGAGCGCTCTTCAGGGCTTATTGAGTTGGGAAAGAAGTGACAGATTACTAATTCATATGGCCAGACACATATCTGATCATTTCTGTCAAAAAATTAGCCTGAGCACTACTACACTTCAAAAATGAAGAAAAACACTTGGCAAATTCATCCTCTGTGGGAATTCCTACAGCAGCTGGTCTTTGAGAGATACTCAATTAAATAAGGCTGACGGCTGCTGCTTGACAAATCAATTCAGAGGTGGCAAATGCAGAAAAAAGGTGGAGAAACAATCACGAGAGTAATGCAGAAAATTTGATGTTGGCATAATCAGTCAAGAAGCAGAGAAACAGTGTTGTAAAACTGCACTTTTTTTAACAATCCCCAAGAAAGTAGATATTCACGATTGCATTGAGAATTACCTACAAATGAGAAATTTCATCTTTCATATCTCATAACACAGTTATGAAAATTCACAGTAAAACAAAAAGGAAAATACCCAAATACAAACATCAGCTAAAAAATACCATTAAATTAGCTCCCCAGTAACAGACAATGGTATTTTTCAAAGGACCTATCAACGAAATACCAAAGGAACTGTTTGCCAGCAGCAATTTTAACCTTTATAAAGTCACTATCAAAACAACTCATAAGAGAAATCCAGATTCAGGAAGGCTGCAGTTAGGTAACCCTAATACAACTCTGAAAGTCTGAAGTGACTTAAAATAAAATAAAATCCTGCTGCTGCTAAAATGAGTCATTACAACACCAAATTTCTCAATTGTGGGAGAAAAAAAAGGAAAAAAAAAAACCAAGGGACTATTTTCCTAAATTAAGGAAACAGGACACAGTTCCTGATAAGCAGCAGGAGCTCTCTTCAGCTTAGTTATTAAGGTAGAGCCTGTTGTTCACATACAAAAGGCATGCAAATTCAAAGCTGTGCCTACCTCATCAAAAGTCTCTGTCATTTTTCGCATGACATCCTTCTTGCGTAAACTCTGAAACATCTCTGCCGTTACCATGCCTAGAAAAGTAATGTTTTGACAAGAAGAATTACCAACAACCCTATTATATGCATCAAGTCCAAATCGCAGTAGGGGCTTCATTTTAAATTTAGAAACACCAAGGAATGGGGACTCTGTTTTATTTCTGTTTACACTGGTACAGGCTACCTATATACAGGGAGACACACAATTTCATTTGTAGTAGGAAATACAGATGAACCAAAACAGAAATTCATGTCAGAGAAATCTGCCCTGTGCTGTCTGGTATGGCCATTTTCTCTGTCCATTGACTTACTTCAAGGATTTACTACCATTTTGCCTATGGCTAGTCAAAGGCCCCAAAGCATTTCCCATAAGACAAGGCATATTTGTCAAAGACCTGGAAAAAAAGTGAAGTGTAAAAGGTACATTCTAGCTGTTTAAATACACCACAAAGTTTCAAACTAACAGAATAGTCTTCCTAAAAACTCCTACTTGCAATCCTGAAGTATTTTGCTAGTAGACTGTTCCCAGAAGTCACTGTCTCAATCCTTGTTATGAAACAGTAACCAAAAAGCAGGCAAGAGATGGCTTTTCCAGCCACCAAAGCAGGGAGCTTTTGCCTGAGAGGGGCAAAAGAATGACACTCACACAAATAGATTGAAAAAGTGATGGAAAGTTTAAATGGAAAGTAGTAAGTGTTTTACAGAAGCTACTAGCATAGTGACAAAAGAATCCCAAAGTGTACAGAATCCCTTATAGCACACCCAAAAAACTCCCAACACTTTGCTTTTCTCCACCTGAGGGTGTACCCAAAACCCCCATGGCTCCTTCTTGCCCCTCCCCCCACTCCCCCCAACTGCTAGGTTAGTCTCAGGCTGGCCAGGTCTGAGATTGTCCCCCGCCTTCTCCTGGCATTAGGCCTAACCAGGCCTAAGAGGCCTTGAGATTACTCCCCCACTATTACCCAATAGGCAGCATCTCCACAGGAGCAGAAAGGGAAGAAAGAAGAAGAGAATGACTTTGCAGATGGATTTTTAGGGTGCAGAATATTATGGTTATGAAATAAGCTACTTCCTGTGTCCACCTGCTGGGTTGGACCCTCTGGACACCAGAAATGTAGTTTATGTGGCAGTAACAGAAGGCACCCAGCATAAACTGCCACAACTAGCTGTTTATTTTCAAACAAATATACTAGCAAAACAGAAGATACTAGGAAATTACAAAACAAGTGCAACTAAAACAATGGATTTTAATGAGAACAGTTATCAAAACCATCTTCCCTATTTGGGGATTCTGCAAAGCAATGTGACATGCCTCTTCAGAAACCTGACCTTGGAAACTATGTTCAGATACAACTCGGGAGTCGGTACGCTGCAAAGAGCCAAAGAATTTAACCAGCAACATTCTTGACTATTAGTGGTGCTCATCTGGAATTTGTCTGAATAGGAGGGTATAGATTATAAGTACATGATTTACTGGAGAAAAAAAAAAATCCATTTTAGAAAGCACACTCCAGGCTACTCTCACACACAGAAAATGGAAAGGGCTACTAAGAGGGTAAATTACCTTGACAGCCTGAGCATTGAATGAAGAAGTTGATTAGATCTAGAAGTGCCACATTCCTGTCTTGTTTATAAGCTTCAACCCAGTCATCTACTACAGACTAAGACAGATTAAAGAAACATATTAGTGGGGAGTTGAACATGGCAATGCTGCACTCCTCACACTGAGGACATCCATTAAAAAGAGACACAAAGTGATGTTCCATCTGTGTTAAATTATAAAAAGGAGAATAAACTCCACACCATTTTGTACATGCAAAAGACTCCTTCTAGGGCAAAATGAATCCTTGGACTACTCATTCATAAGTACTGCTCTAGGCAGTGCTGCCATCCACAAATGCTTTGTTCCCTGTTAACAGGGAAAATAACCACAGCTTCGATAGATTTCATATATAAAAACCAAAACTTATCCTTGTCTTCCTGATTTCTTGCCAGCATCAAGGTAATAGTTTCATTTAGAAAAACAAAACCCACCCATATTCAAACTCTGCACCACCTAATAATTAATATTAAATCTTCCCTAGCACCCAGTTTGCACAGAAGGATAAGAGTTCATGTACTACACTCCAGCTTAAAAAAAAAAACAACTCCAAACTTCATTTCTAAGGCAGTACAGCCTACAGCCTGTGTGTGACACAGGCCTGCTGGGACAAGCAGCTTAGATCCACCTGTAGTGCCACATGTCTAATGAATTCCAGCAGCAGCAGACTGGACTCAAGCAGCTGCTTTTCCAACCCCTTCATATCATGCTTTGCACACCAGAAGCTGAGCCCTTCAAGGAGTTCTACTGCAGTTAATGCAGCTGTAGCATGGCAAAAATTCATCCGCATAAACATCTTGGAAAAACTAAGGTCTCAAACCCCACATATAAAAATTTGGGGTCCAGATTTTAATCCTTCATACACATGTGGAAACATAGTATTATACACATGTTCACAGTAAAGAAAGCTGCTAACTATGTAGGGGCATAGGGAACCTGACTATTATGCAAATTGTTGTCAAACTACATTGCAGGGGATGGCAATACCAAAATGCAAACTCACAGGGGGAAAAAAAACCAAATAAAAAAACAAACACCAAAAACCCCCACCACAAACAAACAAAAACCCAGCCTGATTTTCAGAACCTTGACCAGCCACAGTTTTCTACTAATGCAATCTTTTCTGTATTTTTACAAAATAATTCTCTTTTAATGCACTCAGATGTTGGTTTAGGAAGGCAGGTTTAGGTACATATTTCCTTCCTCCTTTATTTAAGTATCTGTCAGCTACATTTTCACTAGTTCTTGAAGGTGCATTCTCCTCAAGAGCCATGCTTATAAAAGTTTCCCAATCAAGTACTTTTCTTCCCCACCTGTGCCAAAACAGAACAAAACTTCAATGCTCCAGAGTAAAGTTACTAAAAGGACTACTGTTTCTCCACCTTCCCTCCATCAACTCTCACAACTCAGAGCTAGAAATACCTGCATGGCCCGCTTCCCCATGCTAACCACTTCAAACAACGTAACTGCCTCAACCACTTCTGCATTCTGAAGCCGGCTCACTCTTCTGCTACTGGAAGAACTTCTCTTTACGTTCTCACACTGTTCTTGGACCTTCCTTTTCTCTCTCTGAAATGAATCAAGCAAAGAAAACACAACATGTAACAGCAATCCACAAATAAATGAATTCTCTCCTAACAACAAGTTTATTTTACTCTCACTGTAATGATTTCCCAGAGTGTTAACTTTTCAACTTCAAGGACACTGATAAAGCCTTATCAAACATGACTTTGTTAGAAGGGGATGAAAGAAATTATTTACTGGCTTGAGTTTTTTCTCAACAATGACTAGTAAGTATAGCAAAGTATAACAGTAAAGAAGCTTCTGAACAATTGTATACTACCCTGGAGGCACTTTTCAGTGGCAGCTGTAATTTCTGAAGAACAGACAGGAATCACAGAAGCTCTTCTACACTTTTCCACTCACAGGGTAAACACAAACCTGCATATTAACATCAGCTGCATACAACCCACAGATAAGGAAAAACACACTGAAGTGAAAAGAGGTGGGGCTATTTAGCTTGCAGACAGGGAGACTGAGAAGTGACCTCATTAATGTTTATAAAGATGTAAAGAGTGAGTGCCAAGAGAATGGAGTCAGGCTCTTCTCAGTGATGCCAAATGACAGGATAAGGGGCAATGGGTGGAAGTTGAGGCACAGGAAGGTCCATGTAAACATGAGGATTTTTTTTCCACTGTGAGGGCAATGGTACACTGGAACAGGCTGCCCAGGGGGGTTGTGGAATCTCCCTCTCTGGAGATATTCCAAACCCGCCTGGATGCATTCCTGTGTGATCTAAGTGATCCTGCTCTGGCAGGGGGGTCGGACTACATGATCTTTCAAGGGCCCTTCCAGCCCCTAACATTTTGTGATTCTGTGTGGCTGCTCAAAAGCCAGGATTAAGGCTGTGATGACAACACAATTTGGGGGTGAAGATGTATCCAGTGACTTGATTTTTAGAGGCACTGCATTGTGACTGTTTTATGCAATACTCAATTTTGGAGAAGTTGTATGAGACAGAAAATAAATTCCATTAAAAAAAGGGGGAAAAAAGGGAAGAACCTCCACTTACTGGTGTTTTCAGGTTGCCATTTCTCACACAGCTGCCATTCTGCACAGCAGACTCAGGTACAGTCTCATCATTGACAGCATTCTCTCTGAAGCATAACAAACATGTGGAAGGGGTTAGCAGTGCGAACACAGAACTACACATTTCTGTACAAGTAATCAAAGACAATAAAAGCATATATATGTATTTTAACATATTAATCATTCAGAAGTCTCATCATCATTTTGTTACTGAAAACCAAACATCTAACTTTAAAAGTACAACAGAAATCTGGGGCCATTTTCAAATTATTTGCTTTCCTGTAAAAAAAAATAATATATATATATATTTAAGTAGAAAACTAGCAAAACTATCAAGGATATCAAGACAGAAGAAAGTAAGTAAAAGAAACAGAAAGCTGATGTTGACTTAAGGCTGCCTTTGTTGACTTAAGAGCTTCATACCATGAATCAATAGCCCAAGTATGCAATTCACCTCATGGGTGCTCTACACAAAACAAAATAGCAACATTTGATAAGGCTACAATTTAACATAAGAAGAAGAAACTGTTTTACTTTGTCTGTAAAACATGCTGAAGAAAAATGACACATAAAAAAATATCTCATTTGCTTATTTGATGGAGGAGTAATTTTATAAATAGAGATGCACCTTCTGGAATGTCTGAAGCCATACATTTATCTGCAATGAAATCATGCCACTTTTCATCATTCCAAATGCTAACAATATGCTTTGCCAGAGGTCATGTTTAAGCAGATGAGCTGGATCCCACTTGTGCAGCAGGTCCAGTACTGTACGTTGGACGCTCTAGCCTCCTTTTAAACTACGGTGGCCAGGACATGAAGTCAGTTGACTTGTACTATAAGAAGGCATAAAAAGAAAGCAAATATGAGAGTACACAGTTACTATCATTTTCATGAGACTGCTTCAACAAGTGTACTAACACAACTGACCACTTTACAAATTAAAAAAAACGTGTATTACACTGCCAGATATAGTCAGCTCTCCATTATCCGGTGTTGGAGAACCCAGATGGAGAATAAACTGTACTGTGGATGCAGAGCCAGATCAACCTCAGCTAGGTTTATCAATGACAGATAGGCACTATTGTCATTCTTCTTCCCAAGACTTTCAGTCAGACATTTTGCTCTGCAAAGCAAATCTTGAGGCTGAACAGCATTAACTGCAAGACCACAGTCCTGATGTTATTTCCTTAGTAAGAGAAGAAGTTTTTATTTAGACACACCTCTTTACTTTTTTTTAATCTACTGGACACTTCACCATAAGCAATGTGACTCCTATAGAAATGCTATATAAAATCTATAAAATCCTATAAAAACTGAACAAATTTCTCAGCACATTTCTGCAAATGTTTAACTTCCCTACAGAGTAAAGTTAAATTCAGTAAATGTCTTGCCAAAGAAAAGTTAAAAATGTGCCACAGTGTTTGACAGATGGAAGCCAAGAAAATAATTTAGCATAAATGAATCCTTAGATCAGTTGTCTAGAATTCTGCATGCTATAGAAAAACGAGAGGTGAACTATAGTTCACAACCAAATCAACATACAAGAATCAATAGCTTACAGAAGTTTTCAAATGTTCTCTTTGATTTGTAGTTGTGAGCCACAGAGACAAAGTATTTCAAGCACCGCCATAGAATCTGTATTGGGTTGGACTGAGCTGGAGTTAATTCCCCTCACAGCATCTTTCTAGGGCTGTGTTTTGCAGCAGCGGTTGATAACATAGCAGTGTTTTGGGTATTGTTGAATAAGTATCCAGGCTGTGTCCTTTCAACATTTCCCTGCCCCAAGAGTACACTGAGGGATGGGCAAGATCTTGGGAGCAGACATGACTGAGTGTGGTTACATTCCTACTGATCTACCAATGAAATTCATTTAGAATTATCTTTGCTTTCCTTTATACACCAAAACATTCAGCTAGAGAATTTCATAACTGACCATTCTTAAAGGCTGGACCCCTCAGTTTAAGAAGGACATCGAGATACTTGAACGTGTCCAGAGAAGGGCAACAAGGCTGGTGAGAGGCCTTGAGCACAAGCCCTATGAGAAGAGGCTGAGGGAGCTGGGATTGTTTAGCCTGGAGGAGGCTCAGGGGTGACCTCATTGCTCTCTACAACTACATGAAAGGTCATTGTAGCCAGGAAGGGGTTGGTCTCTTCTCCCAGGCAACCAGCACCAGAACAAGCTGCGCCAGGGGAAGTTTAGGCTTGAGGTGAGGAGAAAGTTCTTCACTGAGAGTGTCATTTGTCATTGGAATGTGCTGCCTAGGGAGGTGGTGGAGTCACCGTCCCTGAAGGTGTTCAAGAGGGGATTGGACGTGGCACTTGGTGCCATGGTCTAGTCATGAGGTCTGTGGTGACAGGTTGGACTCAATGATCTTTGAGGTCTCTTCCAACCTTAGTGATACTGTGATACAGCCTAAAACTGTGACACTGAGCCAGCTGACTCAGACTGTCCAAAGAGGTATTCCATACCATATGACATCAGCTCAGGTATAAGAATGAAGTGGGGGGATTCGTCCATGGTGTCTATCCTCCCAAGGAACCACCAAGCTTAGGGAGCCCTGCTTCCCAAGACCGACCATCATCCTGCTGATGGGAAGTAGAGACTAGCAGCAATCTCTCTGCTTTTTGCTTCTACAAAGTCTATTGCTGTTTGCTTATTAGTGCTATTAAAATTGCTCCTATCTTATTACTGGCTTCTGTCATATTTTTTCCCCTCTCCCCCTGTCCACTTAAGAGGGGGAGTGATAGAGCAGCTTTGGTAGGCATCTGGCCTCCAGGCCAGGGCCAAACCACCACAGGACCATAGAATGGTCTAGGTTGGAAGGGAACACTGAAGGTCAGCTAGTTCAACCCCCTCTGCAGTAAGCTCGGGCATCCTCAATTAGATCAGGCTGCCCAGAGTCCTGTCAAGCCCCACTTTGAATACTTCCAGGGATAGGGCCCAAATCACCTCCCTGCGCAACCTGTTCAGTGTTCCACCACCCTCGTAGTAAAAAGCCTGTTCCTAACATCCAATCTAAATCAGCTTTTCTCTAGTTTGAAGCCATTGCCCCTCCCCCTGTCGCTACATTCTCTCTCCATCCTTCTTGTAGGCCCCCTTCAGGTACTGGAAGGCCACTAATAGGCCTCCCCAGAGCCTCCCCTTCTCCAGGCTGAACAACCCCAGCTCCCTCAGACTGCCTTCATAGCAGAGGTGCTCCAACCCCCTGATCATTTTTTGTGGCACTCCTCCAGATCAGCTCTATCAGGTCCATGTCCTTCCTATATTGAGGGCTCTAGCCCTGTACACAGTACTCCAGAGGAAGTCTCAATGGAGCAAAGTGGCAGAATAACCTCTCTGGATCTGCTGGCAACAAATCTTTTGATACAGCTATAAGGAGTTAAGTTTGTCAAAAAGTGGATTGAGACAACAGCCCAGAATGTGATTTGCCTTCTGGGCTGCAAGTACACAGTCTGCTCATGCACAGCTTCTTGTCCATCAGCACCCCCAAGTCTTTTTCCACAGGGCTGCTTTCTATCACCTCATCCCCTCATCTGTACTGATAGGGAGGACTGTTCTGGCCCAGGTGCAGAACCCTGCACTTGCTCTTGTTGAACCTCATGAGGTTCACCTGGGCCCACGTCTCCAGTTTAACCAGGTCCCTCTGGATGACATCCTGTCCCTCTGATGAATCAACACCACCACTTAGCTTGGTGTCATCTGCAATCTTGCTGATGGTGCATTCGATCCCACTGTCTATATCATTGATAAAAAATTAAACAGCACAGATCCCAGTACAGACCCCTGAGGGACATCACTTGTCACTGCTCTCCATCTGGACTTCAAGCCAGAGACTTTCCAGTTGAGAAAAATAAGCAGCAACAGACAAGCAATATGTACTGCTTTTCTGATGTCAGCTAGCTCTTCCCAGTTTCTTGTACAGACCACAAATAAACAAAAAGAATACAAACATGTTTATCAAGGAGCTACTTATACTATGTGATTAATCCTTTCACTCCTGATTTCAAAGCAGAATGCTGTACTAGCAAGGGACTGTACTAGCAAGTTCTTACTTGCAATTCCACCAGAACTACAACTCAGATGCCAGCCAACATTGTGGTAACATGTGTTACGTGTTTCTGTCTTATGCCTCAACACAATGCTCAAAACACTTTCAATTTTCCTGAACTGTTTGCATATATTATTCAGCAACTTAGTCCATGCCATAATGAAAATGAAAGCATTTCATTTGGTTACAGAAAAAATATAACTGAGTCCAAGCTCAATTAAAACATTTAAATAACAAAAATCAGAACTGCTGCAGGACAATTCAGTCAAGTACTTGTCTGATCATGTACTATTAGTATCTCTGTCCAGAATACACTTCTTTGAAGCTTTAACTCATGCGTCTCTTTCCCAAGAACATCCTGAAAGATGTCACTGCAGATGGTACCTACAGACCCTGGACTACTTACTTTCTCAGTTTATGCCAGGCAAAACGTGCCTGTAGTAAAAGATGCTTAACAAATTGAATGCCTGGTATATGGAACAGCATGCTTACCAAAGCTGAGCAAAATCTCCAAGAATGTGGCCACTGATCCACAGCTTCCTCAAGCTGGGCTAACAATGTCATGTAAAACAGCATCTCTCTGATGAAAACAGTCACAGTAACTTTCATACATGCACTAAACATCGTCTTAAACAATCAACAAATGTAACTAAGCACTAAATACTAATATTAAAAAGCCATTTAGTTTCTGGATTGTTTTGCTTATTAGGACACCACAGCACAAAGCAATGCCATGGGAAGCACTGTGCTATTGCAGACAACCTACACAAAGGCAGAGGGTGGTTTTTTTAAATCCAGATACTATCCACAGTCATGCTTGAGTTTTGGGGTTTACATGTTTGTCTGTTTTGTTCCAGTTTACGGTTTCTCTTTGTTTTGTTTTACCACCACCCCGCTCCCTTTAATAGCGATGTTTCCAGTAAGGTTATTCATAAAGCGGGTACTTAAAACATTTTTAGGAACTAGGAACTGAACCCCATGAAACTGCTTAGAAATTAAATGAGATATTTTAATGGAGTTTTTATTTGCACAGCTAAGTTTCTGTTGAAGAAATTGTAAAAAGAATTAAATAACCTCATATGTTCTTCAGCAAAATAGGAACCATGGTACCTATCTGAGGATGACATGTGAACACTTCTTCATCACTCGTTATACAACAGCTTCATTTAACATCTGTTCATCTACAGGAGTGCAACAGTAGGTTTGACAAATATTGAACTGGAATTTTTGGAATTGTCTTTGCCCCCCTATGTTAGTCTGCACCACACTGAGCATTTTTGCATACCTATATTTATTGCCTCATGCAATGGCAAGAAACAGTTCTCAGCCATTTACTTTTTTCCATCAGCAATCAGTAAGAAAGCATAGGTAGAATTCCATTCCTATCTCATCCTGATTTTCACTTTTATATCCTGTTATGCACAGCTCACAGACTAGTTCCTACTTTGCATTCCTGCCACAGTATGTTCCTTTCACTAGCACTTAAAAGTATTACTGATGAAATAAAAACACTTTAGGTAGGAAGGACACAGTATCACAGTATCGCTAAGGTTGGAAGAGACCTCAAAGATCATTGAGTCCAACCTGTCACCACAGACCTCATGGCTAGACCATGGCACCAAGTGCCACGTCCAATCCCCTCTCGAACACCTCCAGGGATGGTGACTCCACCACCTCCCTAGGCAACCCATTCCAATGACAAATGAAACACAACACTATTGTGAGAATTTCTGAATTCAATTTTCTTATCAAGACAAACATTTGGAGCAGATTCTGACTCACACTTAAAAGGAAAGCTATTTTTCCAAAGACATGACATTCCTTTAGCTGTGTAAAAGGAACATGTTAATCTACATTAGTTAAAGAATTCTACCTGTAGATTTTTTTAACTTATATATCTGCTTCATCTGTTAGAAGCAATATAGAAACTCAGCTGCACAGCTGCCAGGTACCTTCCTGGTAGTTCTGAAACAAAGAGGCTGGTTTCCCATAAACATCCTGGAAAGGACATATTGCAAGCTATATTAATTATCATCATAGACTACAAGAAATATATGTCTCAGCTTTCATTAGAGTTTAGCAAAGCAAAAGATCTGGATCAGGTTCACTTATAAGGTGACAAGATCACCTGCAGTGAGTCCAATGCATGCAACACTGGACATCTAAGAAGCTTCACTCTTTAAAGCCAGACAAGATATAACAAAATACTTTAGCATTTATTTATTAATATATACTCTTCCTACTTCCAAATACCCTTCTGTAAACAATAATATGAAAACATTTGTTTTACAGATCCTTTCAACTGATGACTAAAAATATACATTATGAAATGGGGAAGACTTGATAAAAGACAGCTATAGAGAAGCCGTGTACCTCTCAGCGCCAACAGGGAGACTACAGATTACTCAGCACTCTTCCCTCTCATCATCCCCAGTTTCACCAGTGAAGTGAACACATGTACTGCCTATGAATCTGCCCATCACAGTAAGTTGATTTGCACTGCAGTGAATTCAGGCACAATAAGCTTGGAAGGCCAAGGTCCATGGCAATCAGCCTAAAACACTATGCTAAAAGATGCTAAATAATACATAAAATTGAACAAAAGGAAGACATTAGGAATCAGATGTAGAGTATAGCAAATCCTTTTCTTTTTCCCCTCCCACACAAAATGACACATTGTGGCCGAGTATCTGCAGGGCAGAAATTCAAGAGACAGCGCTCTGATTTACCAACAGATTTTGCAGGCAACCTGTGCCAGGTCTTACTTTTGGCTGGAAAGATTATTGGCTGTGTTGGGCTCGGCTATCATTTCCGCTACATTATCTCAGCAGCACAGACAGCAAGCTAACACGATCAGCACTGCTTCTGTGGAAACTTCAAGATCGGTAGAGTTATAACCTTAACAAATCTTTGGCTCTGGAGAGTGAAACAGCAGCCACAAAACTGTCAAAAAAAGAAAACAGAGAGTTAATTGTAGGCAGCTCCCTCGATACTACCCAGGTCGCAGCAAGGCATGCAGCTCCAAGAAAGAAGCCCATTCATAGAATTCGGAGGTGGGATCGCTGCACCTGGCAAGAGCCCTGACAAGGGAGCGCACACAAAGCCGCGGGCCGTTAGAGAGCCGCCTGGGACCGTACGACCCATTTACGCTCCTTTCACTCGGGCGGGCAGACACCCACACTGCTGGCGGCACCGGGCACCGCGCCCCGCTCTCCCCACACGGGAGGGTCGCCACCGCCGCTACTGATGCTGTGAGGGAAGGCAACGGGCGGTGGTGGCGGTGTGGCCCGGGACATGCGGATCCTCACCCACCCCATCTGCCCGTCCAAACATGCATACAGACGCACAGCTGCGGGCTGCCCGCGGTCGCGTCAGGTTAGGCGGCGAGGTGCGGCCCAGGGGCGGCGGGACGAAAGAAGGGCGAGCGGGCGCGGCAGAACCCGCCACTCACCTACGCTGGGGACACGCTCCTCAGGCCCGACCACGCGCCGACACCGCCCTCTTTGGCTGCCCCCTCCCTCCTGGGCGCTAGCTCCCCAGCTACAGTACCCCAGGACCCGGCTCCGGCCCAACGTCAATCACAGCTGTCCCTGAGTGCCATCCGGCCTATCAGCGCCGGGGCTCACAATCACATGATCCACCACCGGAGGCTGACAGAGCGCCGGTGCTATGGGGCTTCCGTAGCGGTTGGGGTGAGGGCGGAAGGACTTGCGTCGTAACGGTCCCTCCCAGCTGCCCTGCCCGGGAGGAACGGGAACGACGACGACGCGGCTCTGTGTTGTCAATTGCCGTATGATGGGGCCCGGCCGCCTCTCACAGTCGCTTCTGCTATGGTGCCAGCGGGCGGCGGCAGCTCTCGGAGCGGTCCGATCCGCTCGCGCATTGAGCGCAGCCGTTCGCCTGCGAGCTCCGCAGAGGCCGCCGGGCAAGGGGCAGCCACCGCGGGCGTGCGGCAGAGGGGAGTGGAAGAGGGTGGCGGGCGCCGGCGGGGATAAGGAAGAAGAGGAGAAGGAGGAGAAGGAAGATGAGGATGATGAATCGGAGCTAGAGGAGCTTTTGGGCCCCTCTCCGCTCGCCCTGGGGCCCGACGCTCAGCGCGTGGTCATCGTACACCCGGATGTCAAGTGGGGCCCGAAGAAATCACCACTGACGAAGGGTGCGTGGCTGTGCCAGGGCAGGGTGGGGGGTCCGGGCTCTGCCGGCTACAGGGCCAGTTATGCCCTCGCCGATCCCGCCAGCCAGAGGCTTTCCTTGTGTTGTAGACCTCTATGGTCCTCATGAATACGCACATCTAGGAAATTTGTGCCGGTAGTGTGAAGTAGACTTCTTGTTTCAGTGGTAAGACTAAAATGTCTCAGTCAACTAACAAAATACAAACTCAAAGAAAAGCTTTAGCTCACGGTTTTCATCGGTAACTTTTTAAAAGGCAACCTGCACAGCGTTGGCAGACCTGTGCTTTGACTTTTACATCCCACTAAGTCTTGGAGAGCAAAACAACTTGCTGCCTAGAGTGTCCAGGTTGCTTTAAGGAAACAACCAAGGTTCCTCTTTAATAGCAAATCTTAATTGCCTTCAGTTCTCAACCGAACAGCATGTCGAGGCAAGCAGGAGTCCTTTGGCCTTAGGCTTGCCCAGAAGTTGGCTGAAGAGCAGGAGTACTCTCCTTAGAAGCAAATGATGAGATGAGGTCTTATGCAAGTCCTCTTAGGGACTTAATGAAGTGCTTTTATGTAGTTGATGATGCAGTCACCAGTAATTCCTTTACAGGGACCTTATTTAGTATTATCTCAGAAATCTTTGTAGCTAGCTACTGTATACGTTTGAATCATTGCACAGTTAAAATAATGAACTTGATTTGATGCTTCTCCAAACACTTCCCTACAAAGTTGTCATTCATCAAGCATCTTGTAAGCATCCGTAACAAGTTGCTATGTGGCAGAATAAAGTTTGCAACATTTTCAGAGTTTACATAAGCACTCACATTTGGCAGCTGAAAAATAAATGTGAAGGCACCTTTCTGGTCAGACATACAGAAGAGTAGCAGTGATCCCTTTCATTTATTTAGGCCCTCCAGATCGAAGAGCCTGAAGTCTGAACAAATGGGTTGGAATGACTGTTGAAACCCCACAGGTACAACAGGAAATCTGTATTTTGCAAGGAACACTTAGCACTGTGAGGAGAAAGCGCATCATGGTTGTCTTTAAAAATGTATTGTCTTTTGGAATAAGGTAACTGATTTAATATATAAATTATGTTTTACTATCTAGAGAAATCTGACAAATCTGGTAGGAAAAGAAGAAATGTTTGGCAAATCAAAAGCAGATCTACTACTCTGATGTGCCTGTATAGTCTTAGTGATTTCACAAAGTCCTCTGAAATCAGTGTTTTGCTATGTAAATGTTTAAAAAACCCAAAGGGACTAATGAATGAGAATACACAATTGGAATCTGCTGGTTTTAGTAAGCCATAACTCCTTTATGAATAAGTAGCAGTGAAGTTAACAGCAGGATATGCCATATTAGTAGTTCTTTAAATAATGCCACAAAACACCAAAGAATTAACCACATGCTGTTCATCTGAAGTAACAGAATTCATTTTCTAGATAGTTACTCATTTCAGTTGTTGAGGAAAAAATCTTGGTACTTTGTTGACAATGCAGTCAAAAATTATTTCTAATCCACAACAGTGGAAATGATTTGTACTGACAGAAAGATGCTTTGTGTGATGAAATTGCATCAGACTACAAGCTTAATTACTCTAATAATTTGATTTGAGACATCTTCCTCCTAGAGGTTAAAATACTTACCCTATTAGAATGTCAATGTAGCTTAGTCTTTCTTTGTTCATGCACACTCTGTAATATGAAACATGAGGAAAGTTATGATGGCATACTATAATTTTTTTTTCTTTTTTTGTCTGTTTTTTGTTTTATTTCTAAAGCTGAACTACAGGTTGCTGAAGCTGTTGCTCTTGTTGATACCCTTCAGAACTGGACAGTTTTAGACAAAATAATTATTCCTACAAAAAATCCTGACAAGAAGTTTGTTTTTGGCAAAGGAAACTTTCAGGTTTTGACAGGTAAGGGCTGTGATTTGTCAGCACTGCATTATTTTACGTGGAAGATGAACTGCTTTTAAATGGCAGGTGAACTGCTGAAGGATATATATGAAAGCAGAAGAGAGGGAGAATGTTTATCCATCATGCAGGTTTGCAAATAAACTTCAGAGAATGTTTTTAAGGTTACAAAAGCGACACAGAATGGAAATAACCCTTGCTCCCTAAAATGCGAGGCAACTTAATCCCTCTATTTATGTGACTGATGTAAGTGAAACTGGCTGTTCTTGACATAGTACTGAACTAGTGCAATAACAGCTACTGTCAACAAAGAATATGGTGCCATTTGATATTTTACGAGCATTCTGCTCAGTGCAAAATGGTTTTATATTCTGTAGATGTTTAAAAGAGAATTGACATTTAACACTGTATTTTGCAATGGTTATCCATCTTTTAGAAAAAATTAAAGAATTGCCCCATGTGACAGCTGTCTTCTTGAATGTGGAAAGAATGTCTTCAGTAACAAAGGTAATTACATATAATATCAAATCATATTCTTTACATACATATTATTTGGAAGCTATTGTTTGTCGAGGGTTGGAAGGGAAAGGCCTCCTCCCCCCGGAAAAGTGAAAAGAAAAAAACCTCACAGCTGAATTAGCAAAGCAGTGGGTGCTGTATATTTACAAAGCAATATAGGTTATGCAGAGGAATATACAGAATTTACAATATTTACAATATATACAAAAATATACAATAAAGTAGCACAGAAATGAGAGTTTCCCCCTCTACTGAGGTGGTTCCCCACCTCTGCTCCCCCTTCTCTCCCCCTTTCCCCAGAGAGGGTTAGAAAGAGAGAAAAGAGAAAAAAATTTAAAGCAGTTATGTGTTAATTGGAAAGCAGTTAATACAGGCCTTGCAGTTTATCAGTTTCAAGGTCAAGCCTTGGCCAAAAGCCCAGAACACTGTGAGCTGCAAAGGGGGAAAAGCAAGACTGACTAGAAAAGTGCAGGAATGCCCAGGATACTCTGCTGTACTCCCAGTTCAGAAGGTGCTTCCTCCCAATCTACCAATGAAATTAGTTTAGATCTGTCTTTCGTTTACAAACATCCGACCACAAATTTCCCTTTCTTAAGGGGACAGCCTCAAACGGTCACATTGTTATGAGAAGCAGGTCAGTTATGACTGAATTTGCAGATGTTAATGTATGAAGCCACTTGGACCTGAGTTCTGTTGGAAAGGAAGCTTAACTCCTATTACATTTGTCCAGCTGATACATGTTTGCAATGCTTGTGCATGAAATTTTTCAACAGCCTAACAGCCATCAAAGACTCTGCTCCTGAATTTGTTACAGGCGCTACTTCCAAAGGTTGGAAAAGTTACTCAAGGTCTTTCGCACAAAGTGGAGATGGTAACACAGCTTGTGTTACAAAGAATGTCAGCATTTTGGGTTAGCTATATGCATAAGTTGCTGTACCTATATGGATGATGTACTTATTTTCCTGTAGTTATCTGGATGCAGTATTGTATTTTGAATATAAGGCGTAAATTCAGAGCAAGCTTGTATTCGAATGTTTAAAATACTTGAACTTTCATTCCGAATGCTTAAATAGAAAGTATTTTCAATTATTACGTTGATTACGTGGATTATGTTGAGGGGAGGAGGATGCTTCACTTGTTTTTTAACAATGGCAGTAAAACAACTGCTGCATGAGCGATACATGCTCTTTGAAATCCCTCAACAAACTGAAATAAATACTTTAAAGTTTTTTTTTACATGTACAGTATCATGCAGGGGGTAAAGTGCATGCAAATTCTGCAAGCAACCATTAATGCTTTGCTGATAGTTTTGAATGTTTCCCTGGTTATAAAAAGTTATATCGAGCAGTTATTGTTGAAATCAAAGTTGATACAGTTTCATTTCAACTTCCTAGTTTTTCATCCTCTATCATATGAGTTCTTTTACTACTAGATTTGCTAAAAAAAGAAAAAAAATATATTTTCTCAAATCTAGATCTTAAGAGCAATTTAATAGTTAATTCAAGAATGTGTTTGAGAACATGTATAAAACGAGCAGTCTGGGTTTTTAGAGGTTGCAGAGAGCAACGACTGCATGCTTTATGTGTCTTTTGCTGGGTTAGAGAAAAGGTGGTGGATTTTGTTTGGGGTTCTTTTTTTAGGTATTTTATAAAAACCTGCTTACTAAATAATAATTTTCCTGCCTCCCTTGCTTTTTTTTCCTCTCTTTTTCATTTTGGTAATCTTTCCCCACCCCCCCACCCCCCCGCTATATTATGCCTATTCTTTCCCATTCCAGCATTTCATAATTTTTTTTTTTTATGAGGATTTAGATTCTTAATCCTGAGATACCCTGTAAGAGCAGTGAGTTAGAATCCATTAAGGGCAGTGGAAGAGTGATGAATGAATGTGATGGACATAGATATAAAGTTGTACTTTCTAAACGCTCTTTATCACCTCTTTTTTGTGGTCAACCAAATTTTGCCTTTGCGTGCTCCTAATTGTTACTGGCATGACTAAAGAGAGAACTAGAAGATGCCTGGGGTGTGAAAGTCTTTGACAGATACACGGTTGTACTTCATATTTTTCGTTGTAATGCCCGGACCAAAGAAGCAAAACTTCAGATAGCATTGGCCGAAATTCCACTTCTCAGGTACCTCAAGCTATGTAAATCCACATGCTGATATTTACTGTAACAACAAACTGTAATATTGTTGTGTAAAGAAAAATTGCACTGTTTCAGTACTTGCATAATATGCCTGATTGAATAGGGCATAGAAGTATTTGCTATAATGTCATTTTTTTAAGTTTCTGCAGTGTTGACAGGCAAAATGAGAGAAGTGTTCAATAGATAATCCTGCAAAAGGCATTTCTCATGAAAAGGTCTTAGTACTTTCTCATGTGGAAGATGGATTGCAAGAATATATGGGAATTGAATACCTGTATCCCATATATAATATTGATGGGTTTAATAAGGAAAGCTATAAACAAGTAAGATTAAAGACATTAGTTTGCAGCTGAATTTTCCACATTGCTACATTACATGGTACAGAAATATTTACACATGGATATATGAGAGGCATCTTTGGCTCTCTGAAATTTTAGACCAGCCATTATAATTTGCTAAGAGAGTTACTTGCTTTTGAAACCCCAGTTGAAGGGCCAGGAAAATCTGTAATTTTTTCACCTGGGAAATGCCTCACTTCTCACGAGTAACTAATGATGCAACAAGATGGAATGGCCTCAAGCTTCACCAAGGGAGGTTTAGGCTGCACATTAGGGAAAAAAAACTCATGGGAAGGGATGTCAGGCACAGGAACAGACTGGGAGGGAGGTGGTTGAGCTGCCATCCCTGGGCGTGTTCAAAAGCTATATAGATCTGGTGCTTGGGGATGTGGTGTAGTGACAGACTTGGTGGAGTGGGTGAAATGGCCGGACTTGATAATCTCGGAGGTCCTTTCTGGCCTGCATGATTCTGTAATTCATGATGAGCAGATTTTAGAGCTCTGTCGTTTGGTGGCTTTATTTGTACCATAGGAATATCACAACTGCTTCACATTTGTTAGGCATTTTAGGGTAGTTTGAGTAAAGAAAAGGGCTTCTTATTAACTGTTTCTCCACTGCTAGATCAAATCTGAAAAATGAGGTGTCTCAGCTAGATCAGCAGAGAGGCGGATCAAGATACATCATGGGCTCAGGTAAAGTCTCATATTCTCATAGGTGAGAGGATATTTTTCTCCGTAGCTTTAAAAAAAAATAATTGCATCTTGGTTTTATATGGAAGAGGCCAGGAGGGAAAACTGTGTACTGCATCTAATTAAATGAACATACAAAAGTTAAACATAACTTAAATTTTGGTCCATAGTGGTTTGTACAGTCTGGCCATGCACAGACTATTTGCTGCCTCAGGAGTTTATCACAAGTGTACATTGTTATTTCAAAGTGCTTTAATAATTATCACTCTGAGTCTTTGGCAAGAATACGTAGTTTTAGTTGCTCAATTGTAGCTTCATATACCCTAGTGCTAACTCAACTGATTTCCAAGTGCGCATCATCACTTGTTTGTTGACTTGCTGGAACATGTCCAGAGAAGAGCAACAAAGTTGGTAAGGGGTTTGGAGCACAAGCCCTATGAGGAGAGGCTGAGGGAGCTGGGATTGTTTAGCCTGGAGAAGAGGAGGCTCAGGAGTGACCTTACTGCTCTCTACAACTACCTGAAGGGAGGTTGTAGACAGGCAGAGGTTGGTCTCTTCTCCCAGGCAGCCAGCACCAGAACAAGGGGTAACACTATCAAGCTGCGCCAGGGGAGGTTTAGGCTGGAGGTTAGGAAGAAGTTCTACACAGAGAGAGTAATTGCCTGTTGGAATGGGCTGCCCAGTGAGGTGGTGGAGTCACCATCGTTGGGGGTGTTCAGGAGGAGACTTGATGGGGTGCTTGGTGCCGTGGTTTAGTTGATTAGGTGGGTTGGATGATAGGTTGGACATAATGATCTTGAAGGTCTCTTCCAACCTGGTCTGTGCTATGCTGTGCTATGCTATGCTGTGCTATGCTATGCTGTGCTATGCTATGCTATTCTATGCTATGCTATTCTATGCTATGCTATACTATGCTATTCTACTGTTTCTCTTGGAGACTATTCTGCCAGTTATTCTTTTCTGTTTTTCAGGTGAAACATTCATGGAGACACAGACTCGAATCTTGAAAGAAAAAGAACTTAAACTTAGGAAAGCACTGGAGAAACTAAGAAGAAAAAGGTGTTTACTTAGAACTCAGCGCAAGAAGCGCGAGTTTCCGATTATCTCGGTAATGGGCTACACTAATTGTGGTAAGCAAAAACTCACAGCACATTGTATCGCAAAAGTGCTCCTGTTTGTCTAGTTTTCAATTAGAAACTCTAGCCACAATCTCATTTCAGTGTGAATAGGCTTCGTATTTTAATTAGTTTTTAAATTGTGTAATGAATATATGTCAGTTAGGATGTAGTTAGGAAAGTAAATTAGTTAGATTGTTTTTTCCAGTCTTGAAGACATGTTTTGGAGAAAAGCCTAGCATTTATTGTGCAGAAAAGGTTTTGTATGTAGCGCTGAATACTCTATTGTTAGTGCCTCTTTATATGAATCACTATTACTTGATCAGAATGAGTAGAGAAAAATACGTGGTGGTTAGATTATTGTGAAGGATTGTGATGGGTTGAGGCAGACCCCCTTCCCACTATGGGCAAAACATGAAACTCAGACAAACGGATTGCAAAAGTGGAGGAAAGTTTAAGTGGGAAAGTGGTGAATGTTTACAGAGAGCCAGAAGCATAGTGACAAGAGAAATTCCAAAGCACACCCAGAAATATCCCATCCCCACCTGGGGGTACACTCATAACCCCGAGGGCTCTTTCTTCCCCCCACCCCCCCCCCACTCCACTGCTAGGCTAATCTCAGCTGGCCAGATCTGAGACTGCCCATCCTGCTGGCCTTGGGCCTAGCTAGGCCCAAAAGGCTGGGAGACATCTCCCCACCAGTTACCAGGTGGCAGCGAGGGAAGAAAAGAGAAAGTGCCAGGACTCCTGCTGAGATCTTATAGGGGAGCAGGGTATTATGGGATGAAATACCTGGCTTCCTGTGTCCACCCACTGGGCTGGACTCCTTCAGGACACAGGAAGCATCCCTCATATGAACACAGCACGGGGCACCTAGCCCAAACTGCTACAAGGATTGAGGCATAGGAGGAAAATTCAGGACAACTTCAGCAGCACTGCAGTTCTTCATTGATGTATGGTGTTCTGAGACATCCTTGTAAAAGAATCTAAATAAAAGTAGGGGTCTGCTCCTTTTTTTATTGCTTACACACAAGTGAATTCATACACAAGGTATAGAAAGACTTTGGACCAGACACTTTTTTTTTCACTTTATGTTGTCTTGAACCATTTCCTTTTTCAACATGTATACAGAAGGGCAGAAAAGCTGGTGAAGGGCCTAGAGCGCAAGTCTTCGAAGCAGCTGAGGGAAGTGGAATTATGTAGGCTGGAGGAGGCTAAGGCGAGTCTTTACTGCTGTCTACACCTACCTGAAAGGAAGTCCTACAGAGGCAGGAAACCAGTCTCTTCGCCCATGTACAAGTGACAGGATGAGAGGAAATGGCCTCAGGTTGCACTAGGGGAGTTTTAGATTGGGCATTAGGAAAAATTTCTTTGCTGAAAGAGTGGGTGAAGCATTGTAGTAGGCTGCCGAGGGAAGTGGTGGAGTCACCATCCCTGGAGGTGTTCAAAAATGTGTAGTTGTGGTGCTGAGGGACATGGTTTAGCAGTGGACTTTGTAGTGTTAGATTAACAAGTATTATGTTCATGACAAAATGCCCAATAAAAGCATAAACCAAATAAGCTACATATTATTAACACTTGTTTATTGTTGCATTTAACAAGAAAACATTGAATTGTTTTATTTGACAGCAGAAGCACTGAGGAGTGCCTAAGTTTATGCTTCCTAATGCTGTCATGGCAGTGACCTTCAAATGGTTGTAGAGGTGAGAGACATGGCTAAGTCACCTTGCAGTTCAGTTCAGTCTTGGGTCATGTAAGGTACTTAAGCATAGCTTCCAGACATGGTCATAAATCCACTTCCAAGTTACAAAAGTTAAGACTGTTTGGATTTCCTATCATGTAGATAAATCATCATAAGCTTGATTTAAAGTAGTGAAATAGACATGAAAAGATATGTTACATCATTCAAACTCACTTGAGCCTTGCAAATCAATTTTTCACGTGAAAAAAGCCATTAAAATCTTGTCCTTCTTTTTTTTCTTTAATTAGGAAAAACTACCTTGATCAAAGCCTTGACTGGGGAAGCAGAACTTCAACCCAGGGATCAGCTGTTTGCCACTCTCGATATTACAGCCCACGCTGGCTATCTGCCTTCACATATGGCAGTTATTTATGTTGACACCATTGGGTTTCTGACTGATCTTCCACATAATCTGGTTGAGTCCTTTTCAGCTACATTAGAAGAAGTAGCTTACTCAGTAAGTAGTTCCCTATAAAAATTGAGCTATCAAATAAATTTCTTTTCAGATAATCCTCACCCCTTCAAAGAAGGGGAAGTTAACAGGCTCACTGTTCTTAGCAGAGTACCTGGATTATTAACAGTAGTCACCTAAGGTAATGAGGTAAATATCTTACTTTAAGCCAAATTTCTGATACTTGAAATTATGCAGATCATAGAGATATGAAGACATTTCAGAAATGGTTTATTTGGAGGATATGTCCTTCTCCGTGATGCCTAAGCCAAATAAATCACATTTTGCTGATAAAATATCTGAAAACCTAAACAGTGTATCTGAATAAGTTGGGGAGAGCTTTTTTTGTGAGTTAAAAATGAAATAAAGCCTTTGGAATGATCTGTTTGTAACTTAAGGTTTCCTATAGCACTAAAAGTGGGTGATTGTGATGTGATGCAGGCAGCATGTAATAAACATTAAATGTACTTTTCCAATCATTTTCTCATTAAAGTCAGTTTCCTGTGTTACAGCAAAGTGTAAAGCTGCATACACAGAGACATTTAAACAAAAAGCCTGTGTAGTGAAAGGAAATGAAATTCAGTGGTAGCTAAATGCTGGAATTAGAGGATTAGACTTCACCATGTAGTAATAGGACTTTCAAAAAGATGGCTGGAACTGTCCTGTTTGTCTCTTACTCTGATTTGTTAAACAAAAGGTTAAGAAATTTGCTTCTCAATGATTTTCATTCTTTCAAAGCAGTATCTTAAGCAAAGATGATGAAACATTTTGAATGCAAATACTGAATTTGGTTGCCTATTTTTTATCATGCCAAACATGATCGTGTAATTACTTGAAACTGGTAACTTTTGTATAAAGGTTTCAAAGTGAAGCATCAATAGTAGTACTTTGGAAGCTAAGGATAAAGATTATCTCCTGCATTTTGCATGTAAAAATAGAATTACAAGCGAGATGGGGTTTTCCTCCATTTCAGAAACAATGTTCCTTCTAAAACCTTTTCTGAGTTTACTTTTTATTCTCCAATATTTTTGAAGCCTTATTACACAGCCTTGGCTTCAAAAAAAAGAACCAGTTGTTATTTGAAGCCTGAATTTTATAACAAGCTTGGCTGACAGGGCTTGTTTCAGAGCTGTTGGGACAATTTCTACTACGGATTTTCTTCCATCATGGCACAGAAAACTGTATAGGTTTAATACTGGTTTAGTAGGTAATTTTACAGTGTTAAGCTGCTAGTCTGTTATCAGATGGATAGGAAAGTATCTCATATGAACTAGAAATGCAAAATCAGTATAAAATCTCTGGTACCTAGTAACTAGTATATCTCATTACGTCACTGTTTTGTATATTGATGCTTGCTAGGATCTGATAGTTCATGTGAGAGATATCACTCATCCAGATACCATTCTCCAGAAAGCAACTGTTCTGTCAGTGTTGAAGAATCTTAACCTTCCTAACCATTTATTGGACTCAATGGTAGAAGTTCATAACAAAGTGGATTTGATAGAAAGGTAAGCAGATGCTAAGTATACTTAAACCGTTCTTATGTTCATAGAATCATAGTGTTTTGGTTTGGAAGGTACTCTTAATGGTTATCGGGTCCAAGCAGTCTGCAGTTCGCTCAGAGCTCCATCCAGCCTGGTCTCCCTGGAACCTTCTCTTTTCCAGGCTGAACAACCTTTCTCTCAGCCTTTCTTCAGAGAGAAGGTGTTCCAGCCCTCTGATCTTTTTTGTGGCCCCTCCTTCAAGTCTAGTTTAAAGCGGTCAGTGAGCCCCAAAAGCTCTGGAAGCTTTTTAATTTTTGAGTCTAAAAACGAGCTCCCACACTTCTGAATACATTTAATAGTGGGTTTTAATCTTTCACAAAGGTAACTATGGACTTTAAAAGAATTAATGATGTTTTAATTACAAAAGAAATCACTTGAGTCACACAAGAAGCATCCAGTACAGAATAAGACAAATTGTCTGTGCTTGGAATATTTTTCACAACCTAATCTTCACGAGCAATGTCTTTCAGGTATAAGCCCACTGAGGAAAATGCTTTAGCCATTTCTGCTCTATGTGGACATGGCTTAGAAGAGCTGAAAGAAGAGATAGAGAAAAAGATTTTGACAATGACAGGGAAGAAGATTCTAACAGTTAACATCAACTTAGAGGGACCTCAGCTAAGGTAAAGAATTTTTAATTTTAAGGATTTGGAAAAATATGAAACTCATAGTCTTACATGTCTTAACATTTCAAAGCATATCATACTGATTTTATCTGCATTAAAAATGACAAGGATAATTATCAGAGTTTCCTGACCTGTTAAGAAAAAAAATCCCCATTAGATATCCTGGAGTCTGCTTCTGAAAGTGTCCTTCAGAGTCCTGAGTTTTGTAGAATAAAACACACTTCCTGAAAGACCATGCCACTTGTCCTGGAGCCAGATTTCTGTACAAAACCACAAATCTGGAATATTTATGAAAACCCTATTTCTAAACAGCAAGTATAAAACAAAAAGTTAACTGAAGCACTTGATCTTTTAAAGAGTTAAACTGCCTATATTGAAATATGACCTAAACCAAAAGATCACGTTTTATGCAGTGACTCATACCTTTGAGATGATGTTACGCTTTTACTTTTACAGTTGGCTTTATAAAGAAGCAACAGTTCAGGAAGTAGAAGTCATGCCTGAGGATGGCACAGCCCAGGTGAAGGTGATAATCAGTAATTCTGCTTTTGGCAAATACAAAAACCTCTTTCCCAACAGCAAGATTTGTGTACTGTGAAACTGCATCCTTTTCTAGGAAAAGAAAGCAATCTCCTCAAGAGGATGTGAAACTAAGTTAATGACCTGTTAGTCTGGATGTTGAAGAATGTATTTCTTCCCTGGTTGATTGTGGGTTTTGATGCATTTTAGAAATGAACACTGTTTCAGAAAGCTTTTCCTTGGAAACAGTAAGAGCTTTGAGCTTTGTTGTGTCAACAAGGACAGCACTATATAGTTTGTGTAAAAACAGTTGTTGGCTCTAAGTTGTGAACCTCACACAAATCACTTGATGGCATCTGAATTAACTTTCAGAAAAGTACCATGTTTGTTATATAAATAAAGCTTTTAACCCTATCTTTCAGAATAAAATAATATTTATTATAATTAAGGTGTCTCAGGTGATCTTTGGAAAATGAAAGGTAGCAAAATACTGTTGGCATTATATATAAAACACGGATAAGTATGTATGCAAGCAGAATGCATGAACCTAATAAAATAACTGCCATCTCTTACTGCAGTGAAGAACACAGACCACAAATCTATCTGTTTAAGCAATAAATAAAGTTAACTGTGAACCCATATTCATCCATACAGGTTTTTTGTCTGCAGTAATTTATCCACACTATCTAGTCTGTGTTGGTTCTTGGAGAAGACATTTAAGGTATAGCAAACTGTGGTCTATGTGTGAAATTATTTCACAAATTAAAAAAAAAATAGAGAGAGAGAACCAGATCCATTACTTGAGTTCATAGTATCATAGTATCAGTCAGGGTTGGAAGGAACCACATGGATCATCTAGTTCCAACCCCCCTGCTATGGGCAGGGACACCCCACACTAGATCTGGCTGGACAGAGCCTCATCCAGCCTGGGCTTAAACACCTCCAGGGATGGGACCTCAACCACCTCCCTGGACAACCCATTCCAGGGCTTCACCACTCTCATGGTGAAGAACCTCCTCCCCACATCTAGCCTGAATCTCCCCACCTCCAGCTTCATTCCATTCCCCCTAGTCCTATCACTACCTGAGATCCTGAGAAGTCCCTCCCCAGCCATCCTGTAGGCCCCCTTCAGATACTGGAAGGCCACAATTAGGTCACCTCAGAGCCTTCTCTTCTGCAGACTGAACAGCCCCAACTCCTTCAGTCTGTCCTCGTAGGAGAGGTGCTCCAGCCCTCTGATCATCCTCGTGGCCCTTATGAATTACTACTGTGAAGAAGGAAAACAACCGACATCATAGAAAGGAGAAGCAAAACTATTTTAACCTGTATTACACAGAGATCCAAATTTTATTGAACAGAGTAACAAGCCACGTGAGCATACAAAATACAGGCAGACAAAAAATTTGGAGTATGTGCAACATAACACTTCCTGCAAGTAGGGACTCTAAAAAACAAAATCAAAACTGAATGACTTCTCAGTATGATGTGTACAGAGGTAACAGCAAAGATAATAGCATTGTAAACAAAGCATTTAGAAAGTCATCTTTCTAAATGGAATGTTCAGAGTTTAATTCCTACATACTGCATGAAGAGGTAGCATCTTGGCCATTCATGCTGGAAAGTCGAGAGGGAGTTTGAGCTGATGTCATGAAAACATTTAACACCTTTCCATACACAAACTCAGCTTTTGCATATAAAGTGCATCTACAACACGAGGTATATCAATGACGTTGCATAGTGAACTTTATACAAGGGCTGTTTTGATTTGAGTCCCAATGCTTGCCATTTCACTTCCTTTCATGATCATCTGTTATTGCACAGTTCATGTGAAAAAACAGAAAAATAGGCTTGCTATGCAATGGCAAACAGCATAAACCCCTTAGTTTTTACATAAGCAAAAACTACTTATTGAGAGGAAAAATAATTCTAGAGCTACTAAAATAGCTAAATAAAAGACTCTGTGTGAAACCCCAAATGAGCAAGACAGAAGCCAAGACTCTATTTCTAGAGCAGTCTGAGTTTAGATAAGGAATTTGTTTCATACAGGTCTCATTGCAGTGTAAGGCACATTCTGGCAATGCTTAATGAAACAGATTTCATTCCCACAGACAAAACTCTCTTGGGGCCTAGTTTTGGTATCTTTATCACTGCAGAACTGGCATGGGTGATTAAAAAAATCAGTGTTCAGATAGGCAATTTAGTGACTACCCTGTTGGTAAAGGGGCTCACAACAGTAGTTGCTGTCAGTAGATCTCCAATGTTAATTGTGTGTGTGTGTGTTATATATAAATAGTTTCATAGTTTCATTCAGGGTTGGAAGGGACCACAAGGATCACCTAGTTCCAACCCCCCTGCCATGGGCAGGGACACCCCACACTAGATCAGGCTGGCCAGAGCCTCATCCAGCCTGCTCTTAAACACCCCCAGGGACGGGGCCTCGACCACCTCCCTGGACAACCCATTCCAGGGTCTCACCACTCTCATGGTGAAGAACCTCCTCCTCACATCTAGCCTGAATCTCCCCACCTCCAGCTTCATTCCATTCCCCCTAGTCCTATCACTACCTGAGATCTTGAGAAGTCCTTCCCCAGCCTTCCTGTAGGCCCCCTTCAGATACTGGAAGGCCACAATTAGGTCACCTCGGAGCCTTCTCTTCTGCAGACTGAACAGCCCCAACTCCTTCAGTCTGTCCTCATAGGAGAGGTGCTCCAGCCCTCTGATCATCCTTGTGGCCCTTCTCTGGACACGTTCCAGCACCTCCACATCCCTCTTGTAATAGGGGCTCCAGAACTGGACACAGTACTCCAGGTGGGGTCTCACCAGGGCTGAGTAGAGGGGGAGGATCACCTCCCTCGACCTGCTAGCCACACTTCTCCTGATGCAGCCCAGGATCTGATTGGCTTTGCGGGCTGCAAGTGCACACTGAGAGCTCATGTTGAGCTTTTTGTCCACCAGCACCCCCAAGTCTCTCTCCTCAGGGCTACTTTCCAGCCAGTCACTGCCCAGCCTGGATTTGTGCCTGGGATTGCCTCGACCCAGATGCAGGACCCTGCACTTGCTCTTATTGAACTTCATGAGGTTGGCTTGTGCCCACCTCTCCAGCCTGTCAAGGTCCCTCTGGATGGCCTCCCTTCCCTCCAGCGTGTCTGCTGCACCACACAGCTTGGTGTCATCAGCAAACTTGCTGAGGGTGCACTCAATGCCACTGTCCATGTCACCCACAAAGATGTTGAATAAGACAGGTCCCAGGACTGATCCCTGAGGGACTCCGCTTGTCACTGGCCTCCACTGGGACATGGAGCCATTGACAGCCACTCTTTGGGTGCGGCCATCAAGCCAGTTCCTTATCCATCTAGTGGTCCACCCATCAAACCCATGTGTCACCAGTTTGGAGACCAGGATGTGGTGCGGGACAGTGTCGAAGGCTTTGCTCAGGTCCAGGTAAATGACATCAGTTGCTCGCCCCTCATCTATTAATTTTGTCACCTGCTCATAGAAGGCCACCAGGTTGGTCAGGCAGGATTTGCCCTTGGCAAAGCCATGCTGACTGCTCCCAATCACCTATTTGGCACCAATTATGCCAAATAGGATTGTCAATGCAATATTTTTATCAAAAATATCTTTAACTGTTCCTTTTGTATATTTAACACAAACTATGAAAACAGAGAAGCAACTTTCAGACTGATAAAAAAGACTAAGAATCAGGGTTGTAAGGAGTGCAGAATATCTTTACCATTATAAGAAAGATAAAATCTTACTACAAATTAATTCATGCAGCTATTGACATATTTCTCTTTCTTGTTCCTATGTGAAATTAAATAAAATTAAGGACTTTTCATATTGCCAACTGCTACAAAAGCTAAGCACCTCCAAATAAATTATACCTATATATACCGTAGTCATCTAGAGACCTAGCAGGGTCTGCCCGCTGTCTTTTCTGTGAAGAGGCCTTGAAACCTTGATGATGCTGGGAGCACATTCTTTACTGACTCTTTAGCTTTGGTTTAAGTTAACTGGACTTCTGTAGGATCCGGGATGTTTAAGCTAGGGCACATTAAATGCAGACAAAGCCTTTTCATCTTTTCATGGATTAAGAAACTGAGAATTCAATGCTACTTTTTCCAGCCCCTTTACTTTGACAGTGTAACTGAGGATTAATTTTTGAATTAAGTTCTATCACATCTTTGACAAAATCATCGTTTCCTATAAAGTCTCCAGCAATGATGTTAATACATTCTTTTTTTGGTCCTGGATACTGCTGCCTTATCCAGATTTTCAAGCATGGAAGACTCTTGAGTGTCATTTTCTTCAGTGATCCAAATGGGTGGATGAGAATATACCTTAAATTTTCAGTAACGTTAATCCCCGCTACAAAGAATTTTTCTGAAACAAAATCAGAGGGTGACAGTTTAGATCTTCCTTTGAGGAGAACTGAAACTGCTCAGCATTGCATTAGCTCCAGATCTTGTTCCTTTGGGAATCACTGAAATACTAACTTCATACTCTTTACATATGTTTAAAACTCTTTCAGTAAACTGTCTCCCTTTGTTGTTACTACACGCTGTAGTAAAGTTACTGAACTAAGCTCTGTTACTGACCCATTCCAGTTTAGCCTAATAGTTCGTCACTAACTAGTCCTACTTTGTGGAGTATGTTTGTTTCTCTAAGGGTTCCTTCCTCCATGATGGATGGGAACATGGGATGCACCTACATGAGCATTTTCCTTTGGGTGAGAAGTGTGCTTTGAAGCATTCTCCCCTACATCACCTCACTCATGCACATCACAGAGCTGCATCAGGTTATGAACTGAATGTCTTTCATTTTAGATTACACCAGCATGATTGTGCTGGTTAGGTAACTACAGCCTTCAAGCATTATTCTTCTAGGGTTTGGTTGTTGTTTTGTTTTTTTCACAAGGCTAGCATAAGGAAGACGTAGACTTGCTCTGCTGGGTCCAGAAGGGCCATGAAAATGATCAGAGGGCTGTAACACCTCTATGAGGACAGGCTTGAGAGAGCTGGCTTATTCAGCCCAGATAAGAGAAGGCCTCAGGGAGAACTTACAAAAGCCTTCCAGTGCCTGGAAAAGGCTTACATGAAATACGGAGAGGGACTCTATCAGAGAATGCAGTGCTAGGACAAGAGGTGACACTTTTGAGACTGAAAGGGAAGACTTGGATAAGAGATTAAAAAGAAATTGTTCTCCATGAGGGTGGTGAGACACTTGAACAGGTTGCCCAGATGCCACCTCCCTAGAACTGTTCAAGGCCAGGCTGGATAGAGCTTTGAGCAACCTGGTCTAGTGGAAGGTATCCCTGTCCATGGCAGCAGGGTTGGAACAAGATGTATCTTTAAGGTCCCTTCCAACTCAAACCCTTCTATGATTCGCTTCCCTCATCATCAGTGCTAAGGCAGCAAGCACTGGACTGAGGAAGCAGTCTGCTATGTGTAAGATAGGGCATGGTAGTGCCAGTGAACTGGTCTGTGCTGAAGGCTTATTTTCATGGGATCACACAAATGAAGCAGCTGCCACTACTTCTATAGTCTGTGCATCTACACAGAAAGATGTGTATTTGCACTGCCAAAGAGGAATGATGCACTCACCCACAGGTGGGCAGAGGACTTCGCAACATGGGCATGTCACATACGTGAAGTGGTTCTATCCCATGATGCTGTAATTGCCCAACATCCTATCTGTTTTGCATTGCTGTACATGTCCCTTGTTCCTCCAAGTGACTCCCTGTGCCTACCTGGACGACCCCTCCGCTTCATGCGCTCCAGATACTGGATAAGAGCACGAGTGGCAGTTTTGTTTCCCCACCAGTAGGGGATTGCAGGCCACAGCTCACGGTGCTTCTCCACTTCCAAGTCATCTTCATATGAGACTATAACCTGATGGCCATGCTGCCACATGCTCCGCAGAGTTGGCACCACCTAAAAGACAGCATGCCCAGGTTGAAGTCAACAACACAGCATTCCTGAAGTTTAAATACCAACAAGTGACCTCACCCTAGTAAAGAGGCACAGATTCATTTCAAACAAAGCTCTTAAGCATACAGCCCAGCAGGTAGTTGGCTGGATTACAAACTGAAAGGGCTAACAGGAGTCTGGAAGCTTCAGCAGATTCCTCCTTCAGCTATGGTAAAGTACGTAACTCAAATTCTTACACCTGTGTAACAAGAAAATATCCCTGTGTGAGCCCTCATGCACATACCACTGCTGAAAATTTGCTTGGAGAAGACACAAGTCATTTGGTGAGAGGAGACAGAAGGGGGCAAAGCCAGCTCCAGGAATACAGCCACAGGGGAGGAGGAATAATTTTGGCAAATGTTCTACATCAGTGGTTACAGTGACAAATTTGGATTGAAAAAAAAATTAACTGCTTAGGACTTGGTGAGACTAAATGTAAGTCTTCAAGAGATATGTGTTCTGAAGGGTCAAACCCCAAAACACGCCCCAGCCCAGAAAATGGGCTTAGCACCTGTGAATTTGCAAACCTGGACAGTTCCTGGGGTCCAGAGAAACATGTAGCACGAGTAAATAACTTTGTGACACAGCTGTGAATTGTGTGTGCCCCTGGCCATGTTTAGATATGCCCCATTCTATAGGTACAATTATCAGGGTTCCGTGTTACCAAAGGGCATTAATTGTCTTGGGACAGTATTTAAACCAGCCAAGAAGTCAGGCAATTTGCCTTGCTCTTACCCAGCAAGCAACAAGAGCCAAATGCTGCCCGAGTAGCAGCTGAAGGGCCTGCACTAACAAGCAACAACTACACCCAGGCCTTGCACCTGGACCAAGGCAGAAAGGGGATAAGCTCCTAGAGAACTGAATCTCAGAAGAGGCTACAGCCTGGCCATGGAGCACACAGGAGAGAAAGAGAGGCCCCTTAGCCCTCTCCAAGCCAAGGACTGCTCGAATCATAGCCACAGTATCTGGGAAGATACTGGACAGAGGAGCAAGCCGTGAGTCCCCAGCTAATCATCTGCCACAGGATCCCATTTGTGGGAAAACCGCAGATCACAAAACCTGTATTTCCAGTTTGAATCACTGTATTGGAGAGTCTTTATATGTGGAATGTAATACCCACAACTGAATAGAACCTGTAAATGTACTGTGTAAATAAGTTACCGTGGTGTATGATATTAAACTATAAAATATATTTAAAAATGTGTATTACAATACCTTAATTCTGATTTCTCTTAAGTGGAAAGTTTCTGAAATTGGGATGCTCCAGACATTTTGAATTGCAGGAGGAATACTTGAGTCAGAAACCTTCTCAGACAGACAGGCTGAAACAGGTCTGTTACATGTAACTGCTTCAATATGAAATGGTATTTTCTGGTCCTCAGAAGCTACCATTGGAGAGAATTGAGGGTCTCTGACAAGTTTTACTTGCAAAATTCATCTCCATCTCCAGAGGCATTCAAAACCTGCCTGCGTTCCTGTGTGATCCTATTCTAGCAGAGCCATTGGCAGATGATCTTCAGAGGTCACTTCCATCCCCTGCCGTTCTGTGAAAACTAACATATTTAACAGGTATTGGGGTTTTTAAGAATGCTGTCATTAAAAGCTGTGTCTGTTCCTTGTGAAAAGGAAGTGGTGGCTTTTTGATGTTTCAATTAACTTATTAATTAAAAGCCAAAGGGGGTTGAAAAATGTTTCATATAAATCTTTGAAGACAGCCAGGGGTTGAATGAACATGGGAATCCCTCTCACTTCATCCAAGAAAGAGAGTGCAAGCCATAATTAGGTCAGAAAATAACTGCAAAATTAAGATACAAGCTACTCATACTACAAAAATCTGTACATGACAGAAGCCTTTGTTTTACTCCAGCTGCCTTCAAAAGATGGAACCTCTTAAAGAAAAAAAACAAAAGGAATGAAAGGTGTGGGATAAGAGCCAAAAACAACTACCAGAAATATGTACATGAGCACAGGTGCTTATTTTGCAAAGCAAGCAGAAGTGAAACTAGATGTTTAACAAGGGACTTTTTAAAACCTAGTAATCCAGATCAAAGCCAGACACATGGAAAGCAATTAAAATTTTAAACACAATGTAATGTTGTCATGCTGTGGCCTGTGCCAGCACTACATACAGACCTCTACTTAGCAGCTGCTTCATGAACCCTTTGATGCTTACTTTTGTGTGACAACAGAGTTGCAGTCTTGAAAGAAAGTAGGCAACAGATTATTTTAGAATAGCTGAAAAAGTACTTGGTTATTTGGTATAAATCTTAATTTGTAATCCTGAAAAACCCTACAGCTGCATAACCTGTACTTCCAAAGACAGTGAGATCCATTGTGCTGGTCACAGGCCCTACAGAAATAAAGTCTTCCAGGCTGAGGGAAGTACTTGGCTTCTCTTTTCTCCAGTGCCTCCCCTTCCACCCTCCCCCTGGACACAACTCAAACAATTTCTTCAGTCAGGTGATCTCAAACTATTCATTCATCATCTCCATTCAGAAAACTTACCAGCCAGCAACAGCTTGGCCATTTTGCAATTTGTAACCTCTTTCTTTTTAAGATCTGGCCATGTGTCTAAAAGCAAATCTTGCCATCTTCCCCAGTATTGCTCTACTCATCCACAACTTACAAACACAAGTTATTTGGGGAAACAACAAAACAGTATCACTCAGGTCTCCAGTTATTCAGCTGAGGCCTGAATATTCAGAATCCCCTCATTTCATTTTGCTGAGAATTGTTCTATTTTAACTCTGCTGTGCAGAATGCTTTGAAATGGTAATAGTCACCCATACTGATACACCAGCTTCAAAGCCTGCACTCAAATCCCAAATAGGGTCATCATTATCCTGTACCCCTCACATCTCCAGAGAAAATACGCTGTTCCTCTGATTCTTTGAAATGTTAATTGTTTGACTACTACAAGCTCCCACACCTTGTTAAAAAAAAAATAAATAATTAAAAAAAAAAAAAAGATGAAGCTAAAAAAAATCTCAGCTTCTACAATGTAGCACTCAAGTAATTTCCAATTCTTTAATCTAAGGCTTTTCTAGAAGTTTGGTTGACTGAAAGCACATGAGGCTGGTTGGAAGGTCAGCTCCAGCTAATCATGTCCAGGAAAGAAAGTCAATGCCAGCAGAAATGTACTGAGGTCAGAGATGCTAATAAGAAGGACCTCAACAAGATAGAGACATAGGCTGACAGCAACCTCGTGAAGCTCAACAAAGGCAAATGCAAAGTCCTGCACCTGAATGGACACACCAATGAAACAAGACAAACTTGGGGCAGATGGCTAGAAACATGCTTTGCAGGCAGTGACCTGGAGGTCCCTGTGGACACCAAGCTAAACATGAGCCAGTGTGCCCCCATGGCAAAGGTCAACTGCAAACTGGGCTGTATTAGTAAAGGCACAGACAGCATGTCAAGAGAATGGGTTCTTCCCCTCTATTCCGCAATTGTGGGTCTGCATCTCAAGTACTGATTCCAGCTGAGGCTTTCGCAGTACAAAAAGTCACTGACATTTTGCAGCATGCATCTAGACACTGGAGAATGACACTCAAAGACAGGCAGAGAGTTGTGTCTGTTCAGTGTGAAGAAGAGAAGACTATGGACAGTACTTAGCACTACCTGCAAATACCTAACAGGTAGATATAGAGAAGACTCCCTAGACATACACAGCAATAGGATGAAAGTCAGCAGCCAAGTTAGAGCAACAGAGATTCTGATCAGAATGGCAAGAAAAAAACACATTTACTATGAATGTGGTCAAATGTTGGACTAGGCTGTATAGAAAAGTTAAGAAATCTCCATCCTTGGAGATAGCCAAGAATGGATGGCATAGCACACCATAACTTTGAAGTTGGTCCTGCTTTGCATGGTAGAGTTGGACCAGACTGATGTAAAAAATACATTTATAATTATTGCTGTGAATGGGCAAAACACTGATCTTTTAGGTTTTATAAACATAGTATGAACTGTATTTGTAACACACTTCTACCTACTTTTCTTTAAAACAAACAAGAAATGCAAGAAAATACAACAACAAAAACCCCACCAACACAACAAACTAGCAAAAGAAAACAAGATTCAAACAGGGCAATAGAATAGAATAGAATAGAATAGAATAGAATAGAATAGAATAGAATAGAATAGAATAGAATAGAATAGAATAGACCAGGTTGGAAGAGACCTTCAAGATCATCGCGTCCAACCTATCATCCAACACCACCTAATCAACTAAACCATGCAACCAAGCACCCTATCAAGTCTCCTCCTAAACACCTCCAATGATGGAGACTCCACCACCTCTCTGGGCAGCCCACGTCTACCTACTATTTTCCCACAATTTTAAAGAGATGACAGTCAAATTTAATTCCTTCCTCCACACTGTAGGATGTCAGCTTGCTTTACATCCTCAAATTTATTACGTAGAGATCTCTCTCTGACACAGCAAATGTTACTCTTCCCAGGCTAAAAATACAGTGAAAGTAGAATCTATCTACAATTTTGCAATCAAATATCTTACCATAGTATATCATTCATAAAATAAAGGGGAGGAAAAAAGGGATCCCATACATACATTTCTGGGACACAGTTTATAGTGGAAAATCTCTTTTATACGGGCAATAAGATGACGATGAAGTCTCCTGGTTAATCCATCAAAATTCCTGCAGGCTAAGATGATAACTTCCTGTGGATGAGTTTCCAACCACTTTAGCACTTCCCACAGAACATCCTACAAGAGAGAGACACGTCAGCTCAGAAAATCATCTATGCTGTGCAGAGGAGAGGTCATAAAACCAAGAGTATTGATTGTGAGGTAGAATCCCAATCACAATAATGAAAATCAGCATAGGTTTCTGCAGGATGGCCATCTGACTACCCACAAACTGGTTCAGAAAGATGCATCACTGAAAAACCTACTGTCTGTACATCTGTGTGGATTTCCTTTGGATGTGGTCCTAACCACTGCCCTAACAGCTTTGTATTCTGATAATACCCATGAATCTCCTACTGCCTAGCACTCAACCTGTCTCCTCAAGCTTCTTTAAGGATAAACAACATATTAATGGCAAAGTCAAATCCAGGGAAAAGTTCTGTGCTTGTTTAAACATAACAGGACACATTTGCCCCATTTGTTACGGGCAATGACAATTTGTTGAAGAACACATATAATAAGCAGGGTAGCCAGACACAGAATCTGTTTACATGAGCATGGTAGTCACCATGAAATCTCAACATGTGAAGGGTTCAGAGTCATGAACATGAAACTGAAGTTTAGCCAGGTAGTCTACAAAGAAAAAGCTGCATTAGCTGGCTATGCACGGCTGTACAGCTCTCCGCAAACAGAAGGTGTAAACTACTCCACAGTGACAACACACATGCAAAGAACAACTCAGAGTAGTTTCTTCACAGCACCTGACAGTATTTTGATCATGGGATCCAGATTTGAGTCTATTTGTCTTTCATTTAAATACTTTTCCCTCAAAAAATAATCAGTGTTTCTGTGATTTTATTACGCTTTTAATACCTTCTTTAATAATTTCTCTCCTTATGTAGGAAACAGGATTGCCCTGGGTAGCATCCTGGACAACATAGGCTAAACCCTTGAAACATCATGCACTTGGCAAGGGCTAGGCAGCAGAGAACAAACTTCCAGCTTTGCTGAGTTTCTCTAGTTTGAAGTCTTCACATTAGGAAAACATATAAACTACTCAGAAAACCTTGGGCCAGCATTTTCTGGTTATGATGGGTCTTAAATAAAAGACACAGTGCTGGTTTAGTAGCCATCCCAAAGGTATGGACAATACCTGTACAGTAACAGTTGTGTAAACCATATGCACAAAGTACAAATTCAGAGATGGATCGTTAGCCTTGTGGGCAATCCTGAAATCCAGATACCTAGCTCCAGCCTCAAGTTGCTCTGTCACAGTCAGTACCTAAAAAGTGAAACAGAAGGCAAAGGTCCTGAGAGCTTATAAGAGAGTTGCTTCTTCTGTTTCAAAAGCTGAAAAAAAGTGCACAGTTAGCCCTATGACATCCTTCACAGATCTTTCATCTTTAAACACTATATAGCACCAAGCCACAACTTTGAAGCATTTTACAAGATTTCAACAAGAGAGAGCCCAATTTTCCTGCTGCATACACAACAGGTACAGGTTAGATTTGTTTCAGACCTCTGCCCTTGTTGTGTTCTGAAAGTTAAAGATCCATTAACCTGTGCATAAATACACAATTACTCTTCACAAGACTATTCATACAAAGAAAAAAATTGCAGGATCAGCACCTTAGAAACACTGTATTGATTTTATTAGATCAAAGATTTTACCATGCTTGTCTCTGTGGAGCTCACTCATCCTCAACAGAAGGAAAAATGAAATAGAAAAAAGTACTGATTATTGTTCTTTTTCAAGATAAAGTCTATTTATACAGTTTGAATTAACTGCATCCAGTTCTGGTTCCCTCAGCAAAAGAGGGCCATCAAACTGCTGAAGTGGGTCTACAGAAAGGCCATGAAGATGATCAGAGGGCTAGAGCACATCCCTTATGGAGACAGGCTGTGAGAGCTGGGGCTGTTCAGCCTGGAGAAAACAAGGTTCTGGGGTGACGTTTCAGCAGCCTTCCAGTACCTGAAAGGGGCCTACAAGAAAGCCAGGAAGGGACTTTTTACAAGGGCTTGTAATGATAGGATGAGAAGGATTGAAGTTTGAGGAAGGTAGATTTAGATTGGACATCAGAAAGAAATTCTTTACAGTAAGAGTGGTGAGATACAAGAACAGGTTTCCCAGGAAGGTCCTGGAAGCCTCCTCCCTGGAGGTGTTCAAGGCCAGGCTGGATGAGGCCTTGAGCAACCTGGTCCAGTGGAAGGTATCCCTGTCCATGGCAGCAGGGTTGGAACCAGATGGATTTCTAAGGTCCCTTCCAACCCAAACTGTTCTATGAATCTAGGAACCTTTAGAAGCCCTACAAAACAGACATCCTCCTCTATTTCTCCTTTCCTCAGACCTCTTCTACTGCATTTGAGGACTGCATGGAACAGGTGATAAAACTGAGTTTACAAGGTAAAAATTCACAAATTATACATCTCATGTACATCAAGGTTCTCTTTGCATAAGAAAATATAATCAGTTGAATCAAATGTTTAAATGGTAAATTGTCTCAATTCAACCTGCCATGGACAACGCTCAGGTTTCAGAAAGCGCACACTGTCCCAATTAAGGCCAGAAAGGATTCAGCAAAAGCCAGATCAATACGCAAGGCACTGCATCTGAATAACCACATTAATAGCTTTAGGGCCGAGACTGAGCCTAAGACACACGACAGGATGCTCACCCTGACTAGCTTCAACCACCTACTTTCTGAATTTAATCTCCCTAGGCTGTGCCTGTGCTGCAGGGTTGCAGAGCAGCCTAGCCCTGCATGCCCTGGGGTGCAGGTAGTGTAGCGGCTCAGGTCAACAGCTCCCTCTGTGCCTGCTTTGTTTCCACCAGACTGGAGCAGTTGAAGGAGTGAACTGTGCCCACTTTCACTTGGAGCATGCTGGAGAAAGGAGTGTATGGCTGTAGGTCATAAATATGTAATCTTTATGACCAGAAAGAGCACCAGATGATATAACAGTTTTGAACTTCTTTGGGGATGAATTAATTTCTTTCTGTTGACTGCATGGGAAAACTAGGCAAATTAGACTTTCTAATTAATCACCTGGGTTTGGATACTGAATTAGAGTGTGAACATTTCCCCCTCTCCAGGGCAAAATCTAAGAGGAAACCTTGGGGAGCAATGCTGCACATCCAGGGCATGAATGGAAGTTACACACCTGACGTTGGCCATTGCACAACAAAGATTTGTGCCTCTAAACTACATCCATAATAGCCAGGGCTCAATCAAACCATTGCCTCCTAGATAGTAGGTCATAGAATCACAGAATGGTTTGGGTTAGAAGGGACATCCAAAGGTCATCCAGTCCAACCCCCCAGCAGTAAGCAGGGACATCCTCCATTAGATCAGGTTGCCCAGAGCCCCATTGAGCCTGACCTTGAATATCTTCAAAGATGAGGCCTCAACTGCCTCCCTAGGCAACCTGTTTCAGTGTTTCACTACCCTCATGGTAAAGAACTTGCTCCCTAACATCTAACCTAAATCTACTCTTCTCTAATTTCAAACCATTGCCCCTCATCCTATCATTACAGGCCTTTGTAAACAGGCCCTTTCCAGCCTTCTTGTAGGCCCCCTTCAGGTACTGGAAGGTCGCTATTAGGTGTTGCTGGAGACCTAACAGCCCCAGCTCCCTCAACCTGTCCTCGTAGAAGAGTCATCCCAGAACCTGTGTATCCTACCATCAGGAGGCCTTCTTGGTGTCTGTTTTGGATACCAATGGTGGAGTCACCTTCTCACGAAGATAACTTTATCACTGGAGAGCTCAGGGAGGGACAGGACTGCAACCATGCCTCTTTCCTATCAGTGCTAGGCCACTTTCCATTCAGCATGCTGGGTTCAGACCAGAAAATTACTATAATATGATGTAGTGAGCTTGTTTGCCACCACCAGGGTCACCTCACTGGCCAGCAACCTACAAGTTAAAAGTTATCTGTATCTATCATTGGCTTAAGTCACAAAGCAAAAAGCAGCTCAAGACAAGGAACTGTACTGTCTTTCCACATCAGTTCATCACTGCCATGACATATTCACTGTCTGAGACTCCAGTTTGCCAGGTCTGCTCAAATGCAACAAAAGAAGACAAGGAATAAATATTACCATTTATCAATTATTCAGGTTTAATTCCCTAATAATGAACTAAATCTTCAATAAGAACAACAGTAAAAAGATTTTTGGTACCTCTTTGATGCCAGGAAAGTATGTTCTATAGAAGCATACTTTAGAGGGGTATTTTATAAGGGTATGTGATGACAGGACAAGGGGCAATGGTTTTAAACTAGAGCAGAGTAGAATTAGAGTAGACATTAGGAAGAAGTTCTTTACTGGGAAGGTGGTGAGATACTAGAACAGGCTGCGCAGAGAAGCTGTGGATACCTCATCCCTCAAGGTGTTTAAGACCAGGCTGAATGAGGCTTCCAGAAACCTGGTTCTAGTAGGAGGTGTCCCAGCCCATGACAGGGAGTTGGAACAAAACTCAGCTCAAGCCATTCTATGATTCTATAAAATCTTTTGCTCAAGCTCATGATGCCCAATTTTGTCTTTAACATATTTCTGTGAAAAATAAAGTGATAAATACTAGCTTAATATTTAGACATTTTTTTTAATTAACTAAATCTTACATGTGGGACTACATCTTCATTCTCTGTTATGAGGAAGAAAGAATTTCTAGTCAGTAACATTTTTGTCTCTGCTGATTGGTGAAATACACAGGTAGGGAAAACAACTGATATCTCACATGACAGTGATCATCATTTTTACTTTCTGAACAAAGTGCAAGAGCAAAAACCTCTTCTGGTTATACTAATATTAAATGTAACTTATAATATAAACAGATATGAAAAAAAGATGTTGAGTTTCTAGTACCAAGTGATCACCTTTTTTTTGTCTGTGTATCATCCCTGCCTTACAGGACTTTCCTTCACAAAAGACAATTTGATATGTATAGCACCTATCTCATACCCTGGTATGCTGGGTTTGGATGTGACAGAGTTGATTTTCTTCACAGTAGCTGCTATGGTGTTGTGCTTTGGATCTGTGCTGGAAATAGTATTGGGCTGGTTTAGTTACTACTGAGGAGTGACTGTACAGTCAAGGCCTTTTCTGCTTCCCGCCCCACCAGCGAGTAGGGTGGGGATGCACAAGGACTTGGGAGAGGACACAGCTGGGATAGCTGACCTCAGCTGACCAAAGGTATATGCCATACCATAGGACATAAAGCTCAGCAAATACAGCTAGGGGAGAAAGAAAGAATGGAGCAACATGGAGAAAGAAAGAATGGAGCAACATGCAGAATGATGGTGTTTTGTCTTCCTAAGTAACCATTGTGTGATGGAGCCCTGCTTTCCTGGAGATGGCTGAACACCCACCTGCTGGTGTTAAGTGGTGAATGAATTCTTTGTTTTGTTATGCTGCATGCACAGCTTTTGCTTTGCCTGTTAAAGTGTCTTTATCTCAACCCATGAGTTTTCTCATTTTTACTATTCTGATCCTTTCCCCCCTCCCCCCTGGAGGTGGGAGTGAGTGAGCAGCTGCATGTTGGTCTTCGGAGTTAAACTGCAACACCCAAACACAGCAGCTCATGAAAGTGCAGGTATCTGGGCAGCAGGCTATTCTTTTATTGCACACAGGACAGTGTGAACACTCTCAGCACTGCAGCACAAGCTTCAAATTTGCCCAGGCATGATGGGAATGCTAGACAACAGTTACCTGTGTTGTAGACCACTTCATGATAACAGGGTGCACAATGCAGGGTATACATTTGTTTAAAAACTTCACCAGCTTGGATTCATTGCCACTAACAGCAGAGTTTTTATCCAAGCAGTAGGTCATAGTGTCATGGCTCCCTGTAAATACAGAAATAAATGTAGAGAAAACATCATTTCTGAACTACTCAAGGCCACGGGACATGGTTATATTGCATGTGCACTCCTGAAATGCTACCCTATTTCCAAATCACACACTCACATTGCCTGACAGCCTATGTAGTTATGGCATAAAGGTGGGCTCCCCTACAGATGTTGCTCACCTGAGACCAATAAGCCTACTGGGAAATCCTTATATGGGGAAAGCATTGAGACTTTTCAATAAAGCAGTCTCCATTTAAGACACATGTCATTGTTGTTTGCCTCAAATCACAATAAAGTGGTTAGTTTCAACCAGCATATTCCGTTTAAATAATTATCTTCCTGTGAAAATTCACTTTTTTCAGGGAATAAATAGCTGAAGGTTCAATTTATCTAGATTATGCCAGTTTTGGAGTTGTCCAAATGCAGGAGTTCATACTCCAGTCACATTATCACTGCACAGGAAAGTAGGACTGACAGGAGAAATTCATCTTCTTTACATTTCTGACTGGACCAACTCTTAACTTGTCACCTTGAGAATTTAAATCTTAAATATCTTGTTAAAACGCTCTCTTGAACTAAACACTCCTATTCTCTAGAAAAACAACATAAGAGGTGGGCACTTGAAGGTTTCAGAGGCAAATCCAAGCCCCAGCTTACATGTGACAGATTAACAAATTTAACCTTTCATTGACTTCAAAAATTACCTCTTTCCAGCACAGGGAACTACAGAGTGACAGGCTAGGCATCACAGCCAAGTACAGCCTGCCCAAATATTTGACTTCTTTGAAGTCGTAATAAATCTAACACACTTCTTTCATCATGCTTAGGTGAAACTCTGATGCAACTCAATTTTTTCAGGATAGGCAATGAGTGATTTTCTATTCCATTTCGCTTGTTCTGTTCCATTATTTCTTCTAATTTTACAAAGCATCAGTATGAAAAGCTAATAATAACTCAGTGAAGTGACTTGCTGGGATCTTTACAGAGTATCTGCAAGGAATATGCATATATTTTGTTTTTTAAGTCTTCTCTCACTGGTACTAAGAAATGCCTTCTTGAATGGTCAATTTTAGTGCTCCCCATGGTAATATTCCTAGTAGCCAAATAGCAAGTGCAACATTGTATCTGAAATAAAGTTCTTTGAAACTGTCAATAACAGTTATGCGTCTTGTTCAACATTTTCACCTTTTGACATCAGATTCCTGGCTGTTTTCTTTCTTTAAACACCCACACTGAGCTCATTGCAGATGGAAAATCGATAATGAGGGCATGCAATCAAAGAAGTTTGCCTTACAAGATGTAAGATTCAAACCATTGAATACTCATGGACCACATCCAAGTCTGAGAGAAGTGAACTGGCTTCCATTGAAGGGCATTGCATCCACTGATGCCAATCAGCAAACCAATAGTAATCTTTGATTTGAAAGCCTTTTGATGTCAGTGAGTTACAGTAACCCAAATGAGTACATCAAACATGATGCAAAGATAGTGAGCTAGCACACCAGGTAGTGTCAGAGCTTGAAGCAACATCTTCCCAGCAGCCCTGTGCTGAACCTGGTGCAAACAATGCTAATTACTCAGACTTGCCTGTGCCTCTTTGTCACACTTTCAGAATGCAGTCTGTCACATTTCTTGCATGTCTTGCTGTCCTCTCTATCTGAGATAAGCTTCCACTTCCGAACTGGGTTTCCCCCAGTCATTGCTCCCTCTGAAAACCTGCCAGAGCTGTCTTGACCTCGTTGGTCTTGATCTGGTTTTGGTCTGACCTGAGCTAGACTAGTTTTGTAGGTCAGCTGGACAGCCACCCAGATATTCCAACCTAATAGCCTGCAATGCTCTGTAAAAGCCTTCCAGCGTTCACCAAATGGACTTGTCCTCAAGCCCATTTTGTGTCTGTCCTCTATGCAGGCATATCCACAAGCAAAATAAACATTCAGAAGAATAACAAGGTCACCCTTAAGAGCCAGGAGGGCAAAGGCACACAGCAGCAGGTTCTCAGCTTTCTAGAATATCCAAGTAACACCACTGTGAAAGCTTTTTAGAAACAACATGGTTCCTTTCCCACAAAAAAAGCCAAAACCCACACCACTGAGCATGCTGCTGGCTTTTTGAGGGATTTTTGGCAGAGAAGCAAAAAAGAAAAACAAAGAAAAATATTACCTTCTTTTTTCTGTCATAAGACAGGTATTTATTTTCTTCTCTTGATGGTTAAATAAGGAAAACATTTTGTTTGGTTTTTTTAGTATCTGCCCTGGAATCCTCTTACATAGGCATTATCCAAAATAGAGGACTGCTTGGTCTTATGAAGTTCTTTGTTAAAAATAAGTCTTACTTTAAGTGAGCGGGGGCCCTGGAAGACCCACTATCTCTAAATAACCATCTTACCTAACCTACAGTCCTGTAACCAACATAAAACATTTGTCTGCACACTGCTGAATTCCACCTGAGCTACCTGTCATATCTACAGGTGTGAGAGAAAACACAGGCTAGTGTTAGTACCATTTTCATTGTGGTACTTTTAGTAGCCTTTTGATCGTGGAGGCAAAGGGAATCACTCTACTGCCTCCACATTGCCAGGAGGCATGCCATTGTCTCCTGTAGCTTCTTCAGACAGATTGAGAAAAAAAAATTAAGTCATCTATTCAAGAAAGAAGAGAGAAGCAGTAATATGACAAAAAAAAAGGATGACAATACACAGGTCTGAATCAAGTACCAATAAGCTGTCCAGTAGTGCAGTCTGTATTGACCCATAATACGACAAATCCAGTTTTCAAGCAGAGCCATGCAGAAAACTCCCACTGTACATTAATACAAACATGTTTTAATTACAAATCTCTATCTTCCTTTATTTCATACCTTCAGAGCCTCTTTTAAACAAAACAAAGTAAAAATAATAAGGTTAAAAGTTATTTCTCTCCTTCTGGAACCATTTTATTATGTAGGAAATGGTAAGAACCAGTTAGGAAAATCTCACCATTGCCCAGATAAGCAAATGCTTGGATTATTAACATTCTTTTGACAAGATGATATATGAAGACTGCAAAAAAAGTCCCACCTTTTTTTCCTTTCTTCAAAAACAAGCAAACAAATAAATCAACTCTTCCCTCTCCCCTCTAAGAAAACACAAACATTGCAAACTGAAAGTATTCACAGGTACACACACGTCACACAAACCTTCCCCCAAGCCCTTCTCCCACACACTGACCCAAATAATAAATGTAGCCATCCCAAAATAAGACAAACGGGATGTTCCAATGATTAAATGGGCTGCTAACAAAACAGCAGAGAACACAAATTAATCTTTACCTGGGAGAGCTAAGTTGTAGAGGGGAGTATCCCAGAGCTTCTCTGGCAATCGTGACATCCATTGGCCATTTTCATGGCACACATCAACGGAGGTCTGCAAAGGGCCTTCCATTAGTGCCTGCTGTAGAAATTCAGAGTGTTCTGGGGAAAAAAAAAAAAAGAATAAAACATTCCATATGCTGTGCTTGAATTTAGTCCTTTGCACCTGTGCAGAGCTGAAGCTATAAAATGTCAACCCTCCTCACAAATAGTTGCAGCAAAATGTTAAGAGCTTCTTGGCCACAACATACTCCGCTTTTGATAACATTGTCTCCCAGCACAATGCCAAAGCTGGATTCCAGCTTCGGGCTTGTAAATAGACCAACTGAAAAGAAAAAACAGAGCCAAGACAAACATGTGCAGCATGGTTGGTATGGAGAAATAAGTATCTACATTGGCTATTGCAACATCATGAGGAGTAATCTACCTCCAGCGTGGAAAACCATCTGTTCCCTGACCCTTTGCAGTCCTGGGAGTGTGACAGCAGAACCAATGGCAGGACCAGGACACAGGCTGGGTCTGTGACCACCAGGTCGCTTACCTTGGAGCATGAATTCAGCTGCCACAACAACACTTCTATGAAAAGCCTTAACAAACATGTCAGGACACGGGATTTTCAGGTCATTGCTTCTGGGGTCACTCATTTTGAGAAGATCTCTTGATGTCCTTCTCACTCCTGAGTACATGATCACAAGTACTTCAGTTTGGCCAGACCTTCCTGAAAACTACTCTGGAGCTGTTACTCTTGGATACAAGTCTCTCTGGGGTCTTCTGCAAAATTTGCAGTGGTCATATAGGAATGGCAGTGGATGAAACCCAGCTCAGAAATCATGATCACCACCAGGGCCTACTAGAGTTATCCTATAATTTTTCATCTTGTGTTCTCCTGAGTGATGCAGAGCATGAAGGTGAGCTCTCTATATATGATTTTTTTTTTATTTTTCCTAGGATGCTCCTCAAGTGCCGGTGTTAGTTTTGAGATGAAAGCCTTCCTTCTTCTTACTGTTTTCAAGGCTTTATCTAGTTTTTCACAGCTATGTAGTGTGACACTTTCTTTTAGATCACTCATGTCACACCTTCCTTTTAATCCTTTTTGTTTTTAGAAAGTTGACACTGCGAATGATTATTTTTTTGTCTGCCACAGCAACAGAAGTCAGATACATATTTGTGCAGGTTTTTGTGCTCTATTAAACATCCTCACTGCCCCCTGGTTCCTTTTGCTGCATCTTGGCACTTTTACTCATGAGATTGCTTCCCCCAAAAATATTCTTTGGGCTGCTTTTGGGAGGTGGTTGTTTTTGGCAGATTTCCAAGTGAGCCCCAATGTTTATATGAAGGCCGTTTCCTTACACATGGTGCAATAGTGTTTTGGAGCTTTTTTATGGCTGTCACATAGGGTCAGCTGAAAGGCAACTTTAGGAAATGCATTCCTAAGTTTTATGTACATACACACATAACAGATACAATCTGCTTTTATATCTGCCAATGCAATCAGCATCACTTACCTAGTCTGCCTTGCTGTGGCTTTGAATTGGTGTCTCCAGGTATGGCCACTCCACAGCAAGGGAAGAATGGGACTGTGCTGGCTGGAGAAAATGCCCAGAACACTTAATGCAGTGACACAGGCTGCAAGTGTCTGGTGTATAACCTTGAGGCATTCCTCCTGGTGAAGAGCTGCTGCTGCTACCTCTGAAGTTATCCATACACTTATGGAGATTGCATAAGCAGGAAAGAAGTGGTTTAAACCCTCTCTTGTTCCCCTCATCTCCTTATTTTAAAAAACAGATTATTGACAAGCCTAGTGCAAAGTCAAGTGAAAAAACTCCCATGGATTATTTAGGAAAAAGGTGCAAAAAACATCAAAATCTTTGTGTCCTGCACAAGCAAATGATCTCTCTATGCCACATCTGGTACACTTATTGCTGGTAAAAAGTTCAGATCTCAGGCACATCAACTCATCCATCCTCTGGCTCTGCATTTTAATGAGCTTTTCCCCTGAAGACCCCTTGCTCAGACAACAGACGTCTGCAGCTAATCTTAGTCCTTTTTGCTGTGTTTTGTTCTTCCTCAGGCTACCCACCACTGCTCACCAAGAGCTTCTCTGCTCTAGTCTATCTACTAGATATCACCAGTGTGGGTAGAGGCTGCAGATGCTCAAAACAACACTGTTATTTAGTAGTTGCAAAAGTCTGGATAGTCTTTCTCCTTCCCCAATTCTAAAACCAACAAGAGATTTGAGAATGCAACACCCCAGCATATGGCAGAATTTGCACAAGTCCTATCCACAGACTAGAAACAACTACAAGCATTGCTTTTCATCTTCTCCATAGCTCCCTTTCCAGAGCCTTTGGGGCTGCTTCATTTCTCTGTTCCCCTCCAAACGCAGGCACACAGCCCCTCCAGTGAGCAGCAGGGACCCGTAAGCCCCACCACCCAGCCACACTTCAGTCAGTGCATAAACTCTCCCAGAATATGTCCAAGAGTGCAGCTTTACCTGCTGTCATCCCCTCCTATCATGTGCTCTTATTGCTTTGCTTGGTCTAACACAGCCATGGTCCCACAGCTAACATAAAAAACCTGAGTTTCTGCCATGCTAGTGCCTTACCACCAAGTCCACCATCAAGTCAGGTCAGCTGAAAAAGCCCCCACAGAGGCATCAAGCCTCATAACTGGTTTTGCCAAGCTGTACAACAGACCCCTTAGAGTTGCCCACCCAAAACCCACGGCTAGCAGCTTCTCAGCCTGGCACAAGGTGCCATCAGTGCCCTAATCTCTGTGGCATCAGGACACTTCACAAGGAGTGTCCTTCTAGGTCTGGGGAAAACCAGTGGAAAGCAGAAACAGCAAGACCAGGCCATGGTGTGATCCTACAAGCACAGAACATGCAAGAGACATCTGATCCTCCTCTTCATCTTCTCACCTCCTTCCACAGCACCCTCAGGCAGCCAGTGGGAGTGCATGGCACAAGCAGTAGCAGCACCACGGATGTCTGCTCATCAGATGCCATACAGAAGTGACTGAACCAGATTTTGGCCTGATGCCCCACTCAATACAAAGTCCTAGAGGTTCCCATCATCACCTCCAAATTCAGCTGGTACCTTGTGTTCAAGATGTGGAGTATCCTTTATGGAGAAATCAAAACTTACCTGCAGGAATTGCAGCTGTTAGTTACCACTTCTCATGTCTAAATCCTAAACTTCACAAAGTCGAACTATGTGGAAATGGCCTCACATTGCACCAGGGGATGTTTAGTTTGGATAGTAGAAGAAACTTCTTCACTGAAATAGTTATTAAACACTGGAAAAGGCTCCCCAGAGAGGTGGTTGAATCCCCATCCCTGAACGTGTTTAAAAGATGCACAGATGTGGTGCTAAGGGACATGGTTTGGCACTAGAGTTGGTAGTTAGATAATGGCTGGATTCTATGATCTTAAAGGTCTTTTCCAACCAGAATGGTTCTGTGGTTCTATTTCCCTCTTCCAGACAGGCAAGTCCACCCTACATACATTGCCATTATTAATAACTATTTACATACCCCCTGTTCACACCAGCTTTCTCCCCCAATTTTGAGTGATTGGTAACTACAGACAGTAACTACATTTTGAGACCTCTGCCAGAGCACAATAAACAAGCAATAAAACATGCAAACATGGAAAGCTACTGGAGATCACCATCCTATAACCTCCAGACACCAAGAGCATTGGGTGATATCTGACCCAGGCTGTGCCCAAAGCAAGCCTTGCACACACAGCTCTGACAGCTCAGAAAAACACCAGCCAATTCTTCTTTCTTTTTTAAAGGCTTGGCTTGGAAGGGACCTCTAAAGATCATCTAGTCCAACTCTCCCACAATAAGCAGGGACACCTTCCACAGATCAGGTTGCTCAGAGCCCAGTGCAATCTGACCTCGAATGTTACCAGGGATAAGGCATCTAGCACCTATCTGGGCAATCTGTGCCTGTGTTTAATCACCCTCACTGTAAATAAAATTTTAAAAAAAAAAAAAAAAAATAAATCCTTATCTCTAATCTAAATCTACTTTTTTTTTTTTTTAACCTTTAAACCATTACCTCTTGTCCTATCGCAAGAGGCCCTGCTCATACCGACAGGGAGATAAAACTAAAGAATGCTGGATGGCGACATAATGAGAGCACTTGCTGCAGCCGACTCAGGAGCTAACTAACGTCCCGGCAGCTACAGGAAGCGCAGCGAGGAGCTACCTGCGCTACCCCAAAGGGAGCCCGCCGCCAGCCCCGCCAGGTCCGGGGCGCTACGCGGGGCTGAGCACAGCCTCCCCGCCACCGCGCCGCTGCCCGCGCTCAGCGGCTGCGCGTCCCGGCCCCGGCGCCCTCGGCCCGCTCTCGTACCCTCCGGGGAGACGCGTTCCTCCCGCCCCTCTTGTTTTCACTTCTTTTACGTACTCGGATGAACGATCCCGTTCCCATCTCAGATCTGCAGCAAGACTTGCCTTTTCGCACTCGGGCGGGGGCTGCCCGGTCCCGCCCCGCCCCGCCCCGCCCGGGTCAAGTGACCGCAGGTTTGAGGGAGGTGAAGGAGGAGCGAGAGCTACAAGGAAGAAGAGGGGAAGTAGTTTCTGGGGAAGAGTAGGTACCTGAAAGGCCCTGATGAGACACTTGGTGGACTGAAGATGTATTGCTTCGGGAGGGACCTGCAGGCAGGGGAGAGGCAAAGGAATGCCAGAGGCAATACCAAATTAATAGCATGTGGCTATCCTTCAACTGCATTTGATAACTAGTAATGTCAAATAGAATAAGAGATATATTTATAAATATATTTGAAGTACCTTAATTGAATGCTTTGTCCAACAGAGCTTACATCCTGGCCTGCATCAAGAACACTGTGGCCAGCAGGAGCAGGGAGGTCATTCTGCCCCTGTACACTGCACTGGTTAGGCCACACCTTGAGTACTGTGTCCAGTTCTGGGCCCCTCAGTTTAGGAAGGATGTTGACTTGCTGGAATGAGTCCAGAGAAGAGCAACAAAGTTGGTGAGGGGTTTGGAACACAAGCCCTATGAGGAGAGGCTGAGGGAGCTGGGGCTGCTTAGCCTGGAGAAGAGGAGACTTAGGGGTGACCTTATCACTCTCTACAACTACCTGAAGGGAGGTTGTAGACAGGCTGATGATGGTCTCTTCTCCCAGGCACCCAGTACCAGAACAAGAGGACACAGTCTCAGGCTGCACCAGGGGAGGTTCAGGTTGGATGTTAGGAAGAAGTTCTATACAGAGAGAGTGATTGTGCTATGGAATGGGTTGCCCGGGGAGGTGGTGGAGTCGCCGTCATTGAAGGTGTTCAGAAGGAGACTTGACGGGGTGCTTGGTGCCATGGGTTAGCTGTTTGGGTGGGTTGGATTGGTTGATGGGTTGGACACGATGATCTTGAAGGTCTCTTCCAACCTGGTTTGGTTTATTCTAATAAAGGTTTATTCTATTCTAATAAAGGTTTACATGTCTCTGCAGCATGCACAGTCTCTGGTGAAATTTGCTCGAGTATTATGGCACCTTAGAGGGGTCTAGGCAAGCTCCGCAAAAAGCTTTTTCTTGCATGAGGATGCAGGAAGTAAGCGAGCAAATGGTATGTAGGGGCAAACGTATAAATCCTGGATTCAGTTTCGGAAGCACTGTGCCTTCTCAGCCTTCCCAGAGTGGCTGAAGATTCACAGATTCACAGGTTGCATCAGGAAGGGACCTGCAAAGGTCATCTGGTCCAAACCCTCTGCAGTGTGCAGGGACAATCCAACCAAATCAGGCTGCCCAGTACCACATCAAGTCTGATCTTGAATGTCTCCAAGGACAGGGCCTCACATACCTCTGGGCAACCTGCTCCAGTATTTTGCCACTGTTATTGTAAAGAACTTCTTCCATGTATCCAGCCTAAACCTACCCTCGTCCTATTGCTACAAGTCCTTCTGAACAGTTCTTCCCCAGCCTTCCTGCTGGTCCCCGTCAGATACTGAAATGTAGATACAAGGTCTCTCCAGAGCCACCTTTTCTCCAGGCTGAGCAGCCCCAATTCTTTCAACTTGTCTTCATAAGAGAGGGGCTGCAACCCTCTGATAATCATTGTGGCCTTCCTCTGGACCCACTCTAGCAGGTTTATGTCTCACTTGTGTTGGGAGCCACAAAGCCCCACACAAGCACATTAAAACACCCAGTTGCCCAAATACAAATGATGAGTTGAAACTCCAAGGGAAAGAATGGACAGAAAATATTAACTTTCCTTTTTGCTCCACAGAACAGCATTCCTAGAGGGTCACCTACAAGCAGAGCAGGGATTTGATCTCTCTGGGATTACAGTATTTCAGTATCTGAAAGGGGCCTACACAGTATCTGAAGGGGGCCTACAGGAAGGCTGGGGAAGGACTTCTCAGGATCTCAGGTAGTGATAGGACTAGGGGGAATGGAATGAAGCTGGAGGTGGGGAGATTCAGGCTAGATGTGAGGAGGAGGTTCTTCACCATGAGAGTGGTGAAACCCTGGAATGTGTTGTCCAGGGAGGTGGTCGAGGCCCCATCCCTGGGGGTGTTTAAGAGCAGGCTGGATGAGGCTCTGTCCAGCCTGATCTAGTGTGGGGTGTCCCTGCCATGGCAGGGGGGTTGGAACTAGATGATCCTTGTGGTCCCTTCCAACCCTGAATGAAACTATGAAACTATGAAACTATGAAACATCACAGTCAGGCCTAGGGAAAATGCAGGCTGTTGCAGGGCTATGATTCTTAATTACTTCTTTTCCAGATACTCTTTTTTCACTTCTTTTTTTTTTGTTTGTTTGTTTTTTTCATGAGGCAGAGCAAAAGGAAGAGCAGTGTTCATGTACAGAGCAGTGTGCAGAGCACACTTCCTGTGCCAACAATAGTGGCTGAACCAGCTTAACGTTCAGCTAATTGAGCCATCACCATTGGTGAGTCCCAGGATGGCAGGCATGCCTGGGCTTCAGGCTTACACCGCAGTTTAGACTCTAACAAACTATCACAAAACTAGCTGGAAACAGAAGCAGAATAGACATGCAGCAGGTTGTAAAGCAGGGCACAAAAAGGACAAAATGCCAAAAGGGATGAAGCAGAGTAAAGAAGAAGGCAAAAAAGAAAAGATGCTCTCTAAAGGCTGTGTTGTTTTGCACCGCTATAATAGAAAGTAGCTAAGAACAGTTGTGCAGAGGCATGGCTTGCTCTTCATGGAATTAAATAAATGGGCAAGTATTTCAACTGGGAAAAGTAAGGAAGACAAATCAGACAAAGTAAACTTTAATTCTTCATTTACTTAGTTAAGAATATAGAGGTATGACAAAAGAGCAGCTGGGCAGCCTCTGGATACTGCCATGACAAATACAGTACAGCCAGACATGTTTCCAGTCTTGTAAAGCAAGTGTGTGAAGTTATTGTGACCAGCAAGGAAAGCATGACTGTGGAAAGAAAAATGTAAGAGCTGGGTTTGTATTGATTTGAAATCAATAACAGAAAATTCAAAAAGAACATAGAAGCAAAATCCCCAAGCATACAATTCTGAAACCAGAACTTTGCACTGTAGTAATGTGAAGTATCTGGTGACTGATGGGGAGCTGATCTTGCTGGTCTTATCTCAATGGAAATTAACACAAACTCTCAATCCCTTCCCACCCTTTGGGTGTCAGATCTTCTTCATTTGCAATGGGATTACTAGACAAGTCACAAGAGCTGTTCCTGGTTTAGTCCCAAATTCACAATCTCTCTAGAGGAAGCCCATACATTGAAGAATTACAGGAAATTACTCAGCAAGTCCTAAATTAAGTCCTAAATAAGCATATCTCTTGAAGTGGGGTCAAGTCAAGGAGAACTTTTAGCAATATTTGCAGAAAAAAAATGATAAGCAGATGTCAAGATGAGGAAGTGGGTGGGTGAAAAAGCCCAAGATTTTTCAACCTTCCCCACAAAATAAATGTTTGCATTAAAAATACTGAGGGCAGGGTTCAGAAGTATTGGACAAAGAAAAACATACCCAGAAGCAGCTTACCAAGGTTTTAGGCATTCAGTACAGAAAGGGTTTGAAGCTGGTACTATCTGAGAGAGTGAAAACAGGCAGATCCAGAAGCTTCAGCATGGACATTGATGAAAATGCAGAGCTGATTTATAGCTGTGGATCACAGTGAAAACTTCTGATTTGTTAGTTACAGTGACAGCCTCAAACTGAGCTTCATACATTTGAACAGCTTTGGCTAACCAAAGTACACCACACTGAGTCTGAGAGAAACCAGATTTTTTTCCAGATTTCTTAGAGGTTTAGGAGATTATTTCTTTTTTTTTTTTTTTTTTTTTTCTTTTTGATTGGTTACAATATTTGGGATGTTGCATGAGACTTTTTCTTCCATCCCAGCTTTTTATTTTGAGGCACGCCACATCTTCTGTTGTAACATACAGAAATGTCACTAAGCATTTAAACAACCTTAACTGATTCCCTGGATTTAGGGTGTTTGTTCTGGGCATGTTTGCAACACCCTGGCAATGTGTGTGTTTGCCTCTGCCCTGGCTTACTGGTAAATCCTCTCAACCCTCACCTGATTTCGGTCTTTGGGAACAAACAGAGAGCTTAATATTCCTGAGAGGAGATTGTATATCTAGCAGCAGCATCCACAATGGATCCTAAGAGCAGGGAAATTGGCAAGGAGGTAGCCTGCAGCACCAGGAAGGTTACTCTGGGCAATAAAACGATCTATGAAGAAAAATGCAGCCCTGACCTGCTGGGAGCTAGTTTTTGGTTCCCTGTGTTTGCTTCTGGGGTTACTGGACCATAGTGTCTACTCCAAGCTTTCAATGCTGTCAGCAAGATCCAGTGAAAATACAGGCACAGTCTGGAGCCCTCCATTTCACCTGATCCCCATGATTAGGGCTGCCTGCCTCTGATGACCTGACACCAGCCAGCAGGAAACCTTAGGCAGGATTTGGGTGGAATTTAGGTTGCTGTCATGAAGAAACAGACCTAGTTTTATTTGCAACAGGCAAATTCAGTGATAAAATTTTGTCAGTGGCTGGTAAAAATGTTACTGTTATGGTTAGACATCGGGTACAACACTACTCCCTTCACATGATGAATTCTCAAGACCCAGGGCTGCATGAGTTTTGGGGGAGGGTTTATCAAAGTTTTTCAAGACGGGAGAAATGTTTTGCTTAACTCCACAAGTGCTGGCAAGAAGGGTTAAAATGCCCTAAAAAGTATTTAGTAGAGCTTACTTCATGTCTGGCATCAGCAGTGTTTTAAACAAGATATTAAAAGCCCTTGCAAGAGGTATAGGAGAGCTGCTCATAATGTCCTACTAAATATAGAAGCTTAAAGGAGAGATAAACAAACCTCTCTCCTCAGAACCAGCATCTGAGAATATACAAGGAAGGAGAGAACCAGGCTTTGTTGCCAGAATCCATTCCAACAGAGAGAGAAACCCATGAGACACAAAAAATGAATGCATTCTTGTCCACTAAAAATTATTTCCAAGTACAGGGAGGAGTTCCTCCTCTCATTCCTCCCTTCGCTCTTGGCATATCCAGACCTTCAAAACTGTATGAACAAGGTAAATTCCTGAGCTGTTTTCTCTCCCCACTCCACATTCTGCTCAATTCTTTTCTTTCCGTTCTGGTTGGGGTTTTGTGTGTGTGTGTGTGTGTTTGGGTTGGGCTGTTTGGGTTTTTTTTTGGGGGGGTGGGTGGGTGTGGGTTTTTTGTGGGTTTTATTTGGTTGGGGTTTGTTTTGTTTTGTGGGGTTTTGTTTGTTTGTTTTGGGTTTTGTTTTGTTTTTTTCCCTGGCTGGAACAGTTTGGAAACAAAGCCTTCTGCTCTGATGTCCTGATCCCTGGAGAAGCTGAAAAGGCAATGTAGACCAACACCTTAGATCCAGCAGCCATGAACAACATCCCACCTTCTTCCTGTGATCAGTTATGAAAAGTAGGCATCTTGGTTCCTCAGGGACAAAATACCAGTAACTATAACACTGGGCAAAGGCTAAAGCTAAGAGCATATGGGTCTTTTAGCCACCCAGAAATTAATTCCTGTGGTTCTCGTATAGGTCAAGTCTTGATGGCTCTGGGCTCAGAATGGATCATTGGGGAATAGCTGTGAATATTCTTTTTAAGTCAGTGGGTTATTTTTCCCCTATACATTTCTGATTTGAACTATCAATCATAACCACAATCTGCCATGGAGCAAGGCATTTTAAAGTCCACAAAGCACAAAGATGACTCCCAAGCTGATACAGCTCAGACAAAGAGGATCCTCAGTGGAAAACCACCCCTATTCCATGCCCTGCAAAGCTGTGTCTATTGCAGCTTCATAGCCTTGGTGCTTCTGTTTGGTCTCTGCATGCATTTCATACGTATTGGGTCACATGAGCAAAAGCACGCAAGGAAAGATGGGCCGGTCTGACCTGCAGTGACCGGCCACAGAGGTTTATCTTCCAACAGAACTTCACACTGAGGAGAGTACAAAAGTGATTAAAGGCAGAGACTTCAGGTACAGGACTCATAGCTGCTTAGCTCAGGATGTCAGTCTGGGTCAAATCTTGCTAATATTTAAGACAAATCTGCAATAGAAAAATGACAAAAGTTTCTGAAGGAGTCAGATGACCTAAGAAAGTGCTTGATCTCTTATTACATTTATTTATTTTATTGCACAGCAACTAAGCACCATAGTGACCTCCCACTCTGCCACAGGGCAATAATTGATAGCATAATCACTTACAAACTATTCAGTATATTGTTACTGGACTTTTTTTTCTATTGACATGGCCTAAGATACACCGTCCATGGTGGATTGTTTTCCACCGGTACTTGTATAAGGAATGTGGAGCTGAGAAGTTGCACAAGACACACAAGGACTGTAGCTACCGCAGTCTCACTCTTGCACTCTTGCTCAGGGTAGCAGTTCTGCTGGGCTGTAGTTAAAAACATTCCAATTAATATTTCACACCTACAAAGTCTGTGTTATGTTTTATCTTGCCTGAGCTAGCTCATCAGTATTCAGATGTACATTCAATATGGGCCTTCTTCCTCAAAGTTTATAAGAATAATGTAATGAGTACCCTTCAAGTTTTTATTCACCATTTCTAATTAGGCCATGTTGCTACAGCTGCTGCATATGACATCCAGACTGCAATGTTATCTGGCCACAAAAGCAAATTTGCCAAGCCTTAAAACACAATGTTAATAAACCACCTTTTATTACAGGCAATGATAAAAAGTGACCTCAGTGCTCTAGAAGCTCACCAGCTGTCTGAAAGACTGTTTGAGGAAGGAGATGCAAGCAGATAGAGATGCTGCTCTAGTAGTCACCAAGTTCTACCTGACTTATCTGTTTCCTCTCATGAGTTAATTTTCCACAGCAATTTTCTTTCAGTTGGACTCAAGACTCACTAAGACTTTTCTAACTACCCCCTGCCCTATCAGGAAGATAATCCATTACCTTCTATAAACAAATAAAATCTTACACAAGACTAAAGTCTGAAGACTATCTGATTTGACAGCTGGCTTCTCTATGGATTAGGATGTTCCTGACTGTCAGGTTCTGCTGTGAAAACAGAGCTGTTGTTTTTTTCTTACAGCTATATACCTTCGTATCTGTTTTACCTGAAGTGATCGATTAATAGTAATTAAGCACAGCAATAAATCTCACAGGAACATATAAGCACATTTATTGCAGCACACTTACTAGAAGCTGCAGGGAACATAGACATTTGTGGGAAGATGAAATGCAAGTTTTTCCTGCTCTCTGGTTACAAGTGAGGAACATGGTGGCACACCCACTGTTCATTGTTCCACTTATTCCATTTTTATCTGAATAATTGTGTTATTGAGATTAGAGAATTCCATTCAGTTTGTGAGCATGATGAGAACCATCAGCTACAGATTCAGACATTGCTATAAATGTATTTGAAATATTTCCAGACCTGGAGCAATCCTCAGGTCTTCTGAAGTAGAGAAAACTTTGTATTAGACTGCAAGAGCCTTATTTTTAGTTTTGGTTCTGTACCAAAAGGAAGATGACAAAAATCCCAGGACTCAGACTAGAAAGGAGATTAACACAAACCCAAGCAACTGGGGGTTAATAGGAAACAGAATTTGGCAGCTAAGTGTTTTGTTTCTTTTTGAATCAGGTAGTTTTGTTTTGGAAATGAGATATATGCCATTGCTTTATCTTGTACTGTCTTTCTTCCTATTTTCTTAGCTCTAGTGCTTTTTAAACCCCAAGCTGAGTTCAACCAAAGTTATATCAGCCATAGTACAGGGAAAAGATTTTCTTTAGTGTTTTGATAACCTGATTAACAGGCCCTTGGGGTCTGAGCCAATTGCAGAGAAGTAGATATTGCTTGTCTCCTGTGGAGGTCACACAGTAAGACCAAGAGGGCAGAAAGTTCAATAAAGTTTATTTTCTCTTTTTTCCCTCTGCCATAGCTGGAGGTGGCTGATCAACTTGCAGACAGCTGTGCACTGTAGGGTGGACTTGCTTGACGCACTGAATTTAGGGACTAGAACCTCAAGCAATGCTCAGCTGATAGAAGGAAATGTTTTAGCCCTTGTAGGCCACAGACCTTGGGAACAAACTGCAGGTATGTAGAGAGAAAAAAGCCTTTAGCTGATTACCAACGGCCATTGTGACTCAGGAAGCCACACAACGACCTGAGAATAAGAGCTGGTAAACGTTGCAAGAGAGTCTTTTGTCTTCTCTCTGAACTTAGATAAGAGATGCTTGATCGTTTGCCTTTTGTCTAACACCTGCCTGGGCCTTCCCCGGCGATGTGTGTTCCCTGGTATTTTCTCGGCAGCCAATCACGAATCTGTAACTGTCGGACAGACACATTTAATTACCAATCACGAGTTGCTTTTGATTATGTTAACCTATATAAAGAAAAGACTTTGTACAATAAAGTAGACACTTTGCTTGCATCAAGCTTTGTCTCCATCTCTCAATCGCGGTACTTGCTGCTGCTGGGATCCTGTCTATAAAGAGGTTTCAGCTTTAAACACCATATATGGCCTTTACAGTCATCTCTTCTAGAGATACCCAGTTTTGGCAGGAGACTGGACTGGACATCCCTGCTAAGGGCCCTCCTAGCCTGAGCTGCTCTATGGCCCTGTGGCCACAATTCAGACCAGGAGGCAGAAAAACAGAGAATTAAAAGGTGGCTAACACAGTTGAAGCCAAACAGTCTTAGCCTCGCCAGACTAACTTCAGTTTTAACCTTGGGTTCTTTTTAACACGTGGGGAATACGTAGCTACACCATTGCACACCTGTCTCTCCTCCCATTATAGCTTCGCTTTCTTCCCACCAGTCCCTGAATAAAAGCTAACTTCCCTTCAAAGTCAAGAGAGAAAAGAGCACATCTAGCATGCCATTCATCTAATCTATTTCAGACTGGCTCAGAGACATACTGCTGCCAAAGTTTTCCAACTTGTTTCCACCCCGTGGAAGCCCTTCCTAAGGACAACACTTTACTAAAGACTCACATTATTACAGGTGCTCTTACTTTTTCAGCAGAATGACCATGGTCTCTAACCTCACTTCCTGCCACTTGTTCCTTTCCTTTTTATTGTTTATCCTCTCAGCAAGGAAACTCAATCATCTTTCAAAAATATCTGTTTTCCTTAGTGCAATCAACCAAGGGATGCAAAAACATCTGTCTCATCCATGTATGATTGAGCCTTTCCAAACCCGCTTTCTCCTACTGGTTCATGTGATCTGCAGGGACTATACCTACTTTTCAGAAGTGGGTTTGAGGACCACAGTAGGGTTGTGTTCCAGATCCACGTCAAGGTGGATCAAGACATATAGATTCATCCCTCTGCTTCTTATTTCTGTGCAAAGAGCTTGAGCAGGTCCCCTAACCAGAACAACAAGGAAAGAAGAGCCTGTACTTCAGGATAGAGGCAGCCAAAGACATGAAATTTTTTTTGCCCATGATAGGAAGTATCACAACAGTCATCCATGATGGTTCACAGTGGTGCTGTAAGGCAGGCAGGAAAATAAATCAGAAAGATACCACCATGGAGAGTGGAGCACAGACAAAAGCTGGCATTTGGAGAGCAAGTAGACAGTTGAAAATGAAATATGGTTCTGCTGACTCTGCATTTGTATTTTACCCACCAACTACACCACTAGTGAGGGAAAGTGCTGGTGCCATGTTCCTGCTACTGCAGCTTCAAAGCAGGTTATGACATCGTTAGTTAGAGCTATGGCATTGCTGTAGGGATGAGCAAAGGGAAAAACAATGGTCCTCAAAGGATTTTTAAAACATTTAAAAAGTGAATGCATCCATAAGGCATCGAAATACATTTTGTGCTCACTGTTCACAGAACAGTTCTGAGCTTACTCATATTTAAAATGAAAGTGTAAAATCCCTCACATGATTTCAAGCAAGCAGCTGTTGACATGAGGCTGAGAAACACAAGTCCCTTTGCTCTTAAAATCTCAAGTCCCTTTGCCCTTACAATCTCAAGTCCCTTTGCCTTCACAGAGTTTAGGAGAGGGTAATTTTAGAGAAAATGAAAGATACAGCTGAGTAAGCACATTTATGCAGTGATCTATGTTCCCTTTCATTGCTTTCCTTACCAGATCGTGACTCCCTAGAAAATGAACACCAGTGATGTGCCTGTGTCAGAATGCTTGTGTACAACAGGAGAATGTCATACTTGTGCAAGTTACCTTTGTGCAGGTGTTAGCTTTGGGGTCTGTATACCACCCAGACTCACCTTATAGTTTCATAGTTTCATAGTTCATTCAGAGTTGGAAGGGACCACAAAGATCATCTAGTTCCAGGGACACCCTACACTAGATCAGGCTGGCCAGAGCCTCATCCAGCCTGGTCTTAAACACCCCCAGGGACGGGGCCTCAACCACCTCCCTGGACAACCCATTCCAGGGTTTCACCACTCTCATGGTGAAGAACCTCCTCCTCACATCTAGCCTGAATCTCCCCACCTCCAGCTTCATTCCATTCCCCCTAGTCCTATCACTACCTGAGATCCTGAGAAGTCCTTCCCCAGCCTTCCTTTAGCCCCCTTCAGATACTGGAAGGCCACAATTAGGTCACCTCGAAGCCTTCTCTTCTCCAGACTGAACAGCCCCAACTCCTTCAGTCTGTCCTCATAGGAGAGGTGCTCCAGCCCTCTGATCATCCTCGTGGCCCTTCTCTGGACACGTTCCAGCACCTCCACATCCCTCTTGTAATAGGGGCTCCAGAACTGGACACAGTACTCCAGGTGGGGTCTCACCAGGGCTGAGTAGAGGGGGAGGATCATCTCCCTCGACCTGCTAGCCACACTTCTCCTGATGCAGCCCAGGATCTGATTGGCTTGATAGCAAGCTTTGTCATCAGGATGTAGTTTTTCCCTCAGTTCTCCCCCAGAGCTTACAAAGAGCCAACCATAGTACAGACAGAGCTGCTGTCTTAATGGCACATATTAGTGGAAGCACCCAAACAGCAGGAGCCTCCATCTTGTGCAAGGCCTTGACATGATAATCATGGCAAAGCAGAAGTGTTTACATAATCTCCAGTTATCATTTAATCCATCACCTAGGGTAAAATGCCAGCCTATTGTCTTTCAAAAGTGCAGAGTGATGTCAAGGGCTGTCACATTTCTCACATGAGCTTTCTCAGTTCAGGCTCAGAAGAACACAAATAAAAAAGTGACTCATATTCTGATAGAGCAGCTGAGTCTCAGCCTCCACTCTGAGCAGTGCATTAACAGGCATGTCCCTGTGTATCACTCTCATCTTGATTAGGTAAGTTTCCTTCCAAAACATGTACTAACAATTTTGCTTGCTACATGAGAAACGAGGGCTTTCTCCACTCTTCTCCTCCAAAGGCTAACCCACAGGCAACAGGCATAGCTTCTCTTTGAAAGGCATGCATGCTGACAGAAGTACAAATGAAATATGGATTCACACATGTTCCCCTAGTTATCCAGTAAGCCTAGAAGTCTCTGGTGAGTTTCTTGCATATACATGACACCCCCCACAATGTGTGTGAAGGTACTCCCTGCATATTTAAAACATCTAACAGAAGGGGTCTTTAGGAAACCAACCCCAGAACTGTGAATTAATTGAAGAGTCAAATTGTTAGATTTACAGTGGCACGGGGATATGGCTTCTTCAGGAACTGATTCTGCCTCAGGTCTTGTCTTAGATGTATGATCTGTTCTTTACAGTATCAAGTGCAGTATTTAAAAGGAGTAAGAAAGGATGACACCAACAGAGGTCAGTACATCATTGTAACTCGGTTTCTCCCAATCTTATCTGGTAAAAACAGGTCACCTTGCAGATCATGGTTTTGATTAAATGGAGGAAATTATTTAAAAGATACTTGAAAGTAATATATTTTAAGAGAACTCATCCTAGTCACTAGCTCTTCCTAAGAGCACTAACAGAAGAAGAATGAACAACAAAACTTGCTAGTTTTAAAGGAGAACAACTTTAGTGAACCTAGACTTTTTTGCATTACTTCCTTCCCCACCCCTCAACCATGCAAAAAAAAATACAGCAGATGCTGAAAATAAATGAGAAGCTCATATAATTACCCTGTGTGATTTTAATTATTAGAAAGGTCACTAAGGTGACAGGAAGTGTACCTTATGTACCTATGTACATATGTACATATGTACCTATGGCTCACCTTAGGACATTGCCTTTGCATCAACAAGCACCTGTACATGGAAAGATGGGCAGTGCCATTTGTTAAAGTAAATAGAAGGTTTACTTTCTGGTCTGTTGAGAAATCCCCAGTGACAGACTGTAAAAAATAGAAACTCTTTCTCAGTCTCCTGCCTCTTAAGTAAAATCATGAGAAAATTCCTAGGATAGTCACCTCAAAACCACCCCGGCAGCTTCAATGCCTGCCTGCTGAGCAGAGATCATGTACATGCACTGAAGAAGTGGTAAGGGCACGCTCAGGGCTGACTCAAGTTGCTCCCACTCACTCTTGTGAAAGTGGGTGCAAACAGACCTCATTGGCATTGGCAGCAAGTGGGAGGAGGATGGAGCAACAGCAGCAGCAACCAGAGGAGGAAACATGGAGTCTGCAGGGCTTGCTATCAGCTTTCCTGGGCATTTATTTGAGCCTTTCCTTCTTCAGCAGTTACTTCTACTAGTTCCCATTACCAACCCCTACTGCAGTCAGGTGTTATTAGAGTAGGAGGCAGCAGATGGGGCTCTGCTGGGGCATTCCAAATCTGCTAAAGATTTCTTAAGCAATCCTGTTTGTACCTTAGTTACCCAAGAGCAGACATGATAGCACTGATCTCTCTTCAGCTCTTCCAGGCAGATGGTCTTTCCTTGTACCAAGTTTCCTCCAGCAGAGTATCAAGTGTCCTTGGTGCCCTTTACACCCTGTTCTCATATTAGCAGTGTAGTGAGCATCACATGCTGCAGGAAGGGTTACTAATCATGAAAGAGGAACCTCTCATCAAATGAGAGGAAACAAACTGAGCCATGCCAGGCTTCAGCATCCTTTAGCTGAAAGAATTTCTGTGCCAGCCTACATAAACTTCCCCTTGAGAAGAGAGCTTAGAGAAGTCCTCCAAGCACTGGGAGAGTAGAAGTGACTACTGTCACTACTAAGCCTCACCACCCCAAACCACAAGACTATGCCTGTGGTGATCTCAGTGATCTCCCAAGTAACATTTTAACCTTTTGGCCAATGCCACCTACATTTGAGAGAGGAGTCTAGGTCACAAGGACAGTAAGGTGGGATTCAGTTCATCCAACTCCACAGATACCTGCAGCATATATGTCTGCTGATGTCTGTGCTACCCAGCTGAGAGTCCTTTTGCAATCAAAGGCATAAATAATTAAAAGTTGCAATTCACTAGCCTTGAGCATACTTCTAAAATGAGTCTGCTGAGTTGCACCCTAGAGCTGCTTGTTTCTCTTCACCAGACAATGAAGGATTTGTTGTTTTCAAAGTAATAACCTTCCACCAAAAAGCTCAAACAGGCTTCCTGGAAAGGCAGAGAGAGCCCTGGGCCAGGCAGGAGTCTGGTAGTGGGGACAAGAGTGCACAGCTGTGGTCAGTCATTCCAGCAGCACTACCTGTAGAGTATTAAGTGATACTGAATATTTGGAGACCCTCTGTTTAGAACTAATGGGGTTTTGAAAGACATGACTTCTCAGGAAGGTACGAAAAGGCAGTCAGCTTGTTCCACAATGGCTGGAAAACACAAAGACCAAAATCTTCACAGTTGAAAGCCTATTTCCTACACACACAAAAGCATGCAAGAGAAGTAAGATTTGTTCACCCTAGTGTAGGTTAAATATATGTTAAACACAGTAAATGCTTAGAAAAGCTTGTAAACGGCAGGATGGCACACCAATCTCTCACATGGGGAGCAAGCTAGCTGCCATCAGTCACTGCTGTTTTGTTGAGGAGCTGGTTTATGTTCTACCTGTGATCCATGTTGGGGAAACACTCCATCGGTGAGACAGCATCCTGCATTTCTGCATGCTTCTCACCATATAGGGCTGACCCACACCAACCACATACTCAGACACCCAGTAACCATATCAGAATGTATCCTTGCAGCGACTGACAATGCACTCTGATGTGCAGATCAGAGATGCTTATTGTTAGACTTTTTGTGCTTATCTACTATTTCTGCTAAGCCACAGACTATCTACACATCTGACAGGATAAAACCTTTAGTTCACGTGCCCCACTGCAAAAGATGATTGGTCTTTGGCCACTGTGCACTGTTCCTTTGTTAGCTGCTGAAAGTTAGCCAGCATGCCATTTCTCACTTGAAATCCCCTCACAAGGCATCTATGCTTATCTCAAATGGATAACTTTGTTTCATCAATGTCAAGCTCCTCTGGGCTGAGGAACCCATTGCCTCCTACATATCCTCACCAAAGTCTATATAGAATCATGGAATCACTAAGGCTGGAAAATACTTTTAAGACCAAGTCCAGCCCTAACCCAACTAACATGACCACTAAATTGTGTCCTGAAATGCCACACACATACAATTCTTGAATACCTCCAAGGATGGCCACTCTCCCACCACCCTGTGCACCCTGTTCCAACACCTCACCACGCTCTCAGTAAAGAATTTTTTTCCTAATGTCCAATCTAAACCTCCCCAAGTAAAACTTAAACTCATTATTACTCCCTACACACAAAAAGGGTATGAATCTAGTCCCATACCCACTACCGTCATGCCTTTGTCCTGCTCAAGGCTAGAGAATAGTCCTACCATGGTTTGCAATCCACACATAATGTTTTTTCCTTTATAGGAAGGAAAATCACAAACCAGCAACTTCTAAAGTCTGAAGGGAACTGAAGTAGTGAATAACAAAAATAGACTCATCTTCAAAACTTACTTTAGTTTGGAAACCCATCCTACAAGGAAGGAGATCCCAAAGCACTTGGACCTTGGAGTCTGAGAGCAGCACACACTGCCTTCCTTTAGAGATAGAGCAAGAAATGTCTGGAAGATTACAAACCAGTGAGCCTGGCTTGCCAGTCTGAGGATGCTCTAGAAAATTTGGAGTATTAAGGATTTCTCAAGACCAAATGGTTTCAAAATTATTTACTTTTCTGGCAGAGCAAATAGCCTAGTGGATAGGGTATTTATTATTATTATTAATAATAATAATGATAATAAACACAGTATCTGCACACACTTTTATTTTATTTTAAAATTAGGAACATGGTAGGTTATGATACTAAGCTATTGATATCATTAAGAACAACTAGGTTAGGACACTTGACTTGCCTCCAAACATCCTGCCTTCACTCTACTCTCCAGATGAGGTAAACAGGAAATCTTGCATAATTGCCATTATTCCTTGTACTGACTTGGCACTGACACAGTGACAAATGGCATTTAACACCTTTGCTTTTAAGAACCCCCAGCATCTTAATGACTACAGGAATTATATCAAGGGAAGGAAAAAAAAAATAGAATACAAACAGCCTCATTGCTGAGCAAATATTGGAATGAGCTAAACATTTTATTTCTCAATCAAGTCGTCTTTGTGCAGCTTTATTGACTCACTCCCTTCCAGGGCAAAGTAAGAGTGAAGCAGAGCAATGGGCCAAGAGCCTTTGTTCTGTTTTACCAATTACCTGGTCAAGTAGCACAGGAGCTAAGTGTTTGCTAATGACCTAAATTAATTATCAACAATAAGTTCCCCCAAAATGGATTTTACAGTAGATTTCAGGTAACTGCACTGAAATGCAGACAGTGTTGGTCTCTTCTCCCTAGTAACAAGTGATAAGAGGAAATGGCCTCAAGTTGCACCAGGGGAGGTTTAGATTGGATATTAGAAGAAACTTCTTCACTGAAAGGGTTACCAAACAGTGGAACAGGCTCCTCTGGAGGTTTTCAAAAGATGTGGTGCTAAGGTACATCAGGTGAGGGGAAAGTCAAAATCACTCCATTCTTCAAAAAAAGGGCAAGAAGGGAGACTATAGGAAACTACAGGTCAGTCAGCCTCACCTCCATCCCTGGAAAGATGATGGAACAGCTCATTCTGTGTATCATCTCAAAGCATGTAGAGAAAACGATTATCAGAAGTTGTCAGCATGGATTCACCAAGGGGTAAATCATGTCTGACTAATCTGATAGCCTTCTACAGGGTCCCTTCCAAGTCTTATCTTTCTGTGGCTCTGTGATCATGGTTTAGCACCTGAGTTGGTAGTTAGATAATAGTTGGACACAATGATCTTAAAGTTCTTTTCCAACTGAAATGATTCTATGATTATAAATCATGCACTTTGGAAAATCCTGTTCAATGGCCAAGTATAGTGCATAGTGCTTAACAAATAAAGCTTCCCTCTTGGCCTCTTGAACCTCAAATTTCTTTCTGGGCTGTGGCACAGTTCAACTGGAGGGGCCAAAAATTACACCTAACCTTCCCCTGTAACGTCTCCCTTCAAAAGGGGTAGGACATTGTCCTAGGACACCTGGTTTGACCTGCCCTTTGTCTGGTCAGAGCTCAGAACCAGATCTCCTGCTTGTCAGTAAGCCAGACAGCTACCACATAAGAGATCTAGGCATTACAGATAGTTTAAAAGGGGGAAAGGAATACAGCTTGTTCTTTCAAAACTGGTTTGAGGGATCTCTGGCCAGGAGAGGGATGCTGGTTCTGGAGAAAACAGCTAATTCTGGGGGCAATCTGTAGATGGCCCCAAGGAAGCTGCAGTTAACATTTCTGCATGTCTAACTGTGGGAAAATGTGATGAATCTGCAGACCCTTTGATGAGCCAGGAAGAGTTCAACCTTGAAAACATCACTGTGTTCCTATGAGAAGAGTATTGTGCCCTTAAGTCCCTGGACTGAATGAGAATGAGAAACCACAAGATTGAGATAGGAGCCACCTGGGCTAGCTTAACAAGTAACCATAGCCATGCTATCACTAACCAGTAAGAATCTTGAGAAAAGTTTGTTAACCAATCCCACCCAGCCACACTAACATAACATACACACAAATATGTGTTGCTTTGCTGGAATAAAGGGAATCTTTGTCTTCTTACTCTGCTTGCCATGAGTGTATGTTTTTGTCGCTTTGGCCATCACCTATTACAGTGACATCCAACCAGTTTCTCTCTCCTCCATGTGTGGGTTATTGTGGGAAAATTGTACCCTAGGCTGCATCAAGAGGAGTGTGGCCAGCAGGACAAGAGGGGTGATTCTTCCTCTTTACTCTGCTCTTGTGAGACCCCCACCTCAAATATTGTATCTAGTTGTGATGTCACCACCATAGGAAGGACACAGTGCTGTTGCAGCAAGTCCAGAGGAGGGCCATGAAGATGATCCAAGGGCTGGAACACCATTGCTGTGAGGATAGGCTGAGGGAGCTGGGGTTGTTCAGCCTAGAGAAGACTCTGGGGTGGACCTTGTAGCCAGAAGGGATCCTACAGAAAGGCTGGAGAGAGACTTTTCATAAGGTTACCTAGCAACAGAAGAAGAGGGAATGGTTTTAAGCTGAGGGGGAGTAGGTTTAGTGTTCTTCAGAAGAAGTTCTTCAGTACGAAGGTGGTGGGACTCTGGAACAGGCTGCCCAGGGAGGCTGTGGATGCCTCCTACCTGGGGCTGTTCAAGGCCAGGTTGGATGAGACCTTGAGCACCAAAGTCTAGTTGAGGGGTGTCTCTGCCCATGGTAGGGAGTTTGGGGTACATGATCTCTGAGGTGCCTTCCATTCTATTCTATTATTTCACTGGATATCAACAGGTAGAAAGATCTCTCAAATGAAATAAAGGACCACAATGGTTCAGTGATAACAGCAAATCATTTGGTCTCTATTTAAACAGCCTCTAAAAATACACATTGACATTGTGCTTTCTGCAGCACTGAGCTATAATCAGCTCTGGTTCACTAGGAAATTAATGGAAAGTCATGGAGCTGTACAAAACAACTATAGCCTTGTTGGGGCCCAGGTTTGCACAAAGTCAGGATACACTGACAGACCCCATTCACAGCATTCTCTTGTTTTTACACAAGTCCATCTGCCAGCATTTTCCAAAGTGCATTTCATTTGTTTGCACGCAAGATGCTATTTCTGCTCTGTCTGCAGAACGTGAAGTAGAAACAACAGGGAGAGGTGAACAACTTTTCCACTTCTACTCTTTACCTTCTCAGTCTGGCCAGCTTTTGGACAGGTTCTGGCTCACTGCAGATGTACTGAGGTCTTTAGGGAAAACTCAAGTTTAAGAGTCAAGTTTGATATAATCAGTGGTGTGGGAGAAAACCCTGCACAGTTTAGACAAAGGGAGAAATGTTGATAGGCCAGATTTGCCCTCTTTGAAAGGAAAGAGGAGGTGAGGGTAAGACAGTGAGGAAACTGGGTAGATCCATACAGCATTGAAAGCAGGGACAAGGACTTCAAACTCAATACTAAGCAACATGGTTCACAAAGAGACAGAAGAAGATTGACAAAAAGTGAGATTACTCCAAGTACAGAGAGGAGCTCAGGGGGAAAAGAAGAAAAAGAAAATATAAGGGGAATAAGGAGAAAATTACTTGAAATAGGAGAGGAGGAACATTATAAGTAAGAGAATAAGATGAAGCCACACATGCAATAAGAAGAATTGCAAAGCAAAGGAAAGTCCATGTGTATTGGGGCAAATATAACCCCTGACCTGACAGCTCTGTGGAATACCCAGTTTTGGCATCACAGGCCATCCTGTAGCTCACAGCCTGTTTGTACCCTGGCTGTGTGTGGTTACTCAACATTTTCATGGTAACATCTGAATGCAGGAGGAAAAAACCCAAAAACATAAGCACATTTTAAAAGGATTTTTTCAAAGCAAAGGGAAGCAGGCTAGCAAGGATCTAATAATAGAGTCTGGATACTACAAGTAGGTCTGATCATCAAAGAACACCTCAGGGGGAGTCCCACAGCCAGAAAGCAGTCCAGTTCAAGTCATCACACTTAAAATGTTTATTGAAATCAGTCATATTACTGCTGGTACATCACTGTAACATGAAAGGGTAAAGCAAGAGTCAGGTTTGCTTTGGGAAACATGCAGCCTTGATCCAGACCTGGTCATCAGCAAGGTCAATAAAACTAAGCTCAAGCTCAAAAGAGATTTATGCAAAGTCACCAAAGCTATCAAGATGTAACACAGACTAACTTTACCACTCTAGCCAACTGCATCAAGCCATGAGCTCACAGAAGAAGGAATAACTTCAGTTCCAAGCCAGCTCTCAAATGTGTGTTTAGAAACCCTCACACATATAAATTCTGCGGTTCATTGAACTTCTTATCAGAGTTACTCTAAGGATTTCTCATTATTTGGCACCAACGTTCAAGCAGCATAGTAATTCTGTGGGATGCCTTTCACACCCAGGCCTGTTATCTGTTTTTAAAAAAAGAAAAAAAGAAACAGATAAATCTCCAACTGAGTACAACGAAGACATTTGAATGAGATACAGCAAACATCATAGCAAACTACCCCTAAGAAGGCCCTCCACTTCGAGAGGAGCCCAGAAAGAGTCATTTCTTGGAATTCCTTGGAAATGTTGAAGGTCTTTAAGATTATCAAGCACCATTCAATAATTTTGCTAATATACACATTGTCTGCAACCCTTACACGTGGTCCTTATCTCCACATTAACAAACAGGTTATTATGGATATGCTTTACCCATGCTAGACAAATGTTTGGAAAATACAAATCCCCTTCTAGAACTGGAGAATGAAGGAACAAAGATAAAAAAGACATGGCTCATTTCATTCTCCTGAGGGCTCTGAAATTCTTCTTCTGGTGAAATCTATCAGTTCTCAGCCATGAGAATTGTGCTCAAAGCACTGCTTTGAACTAGAAGGTCCAGGTTCCCAGCCTAGACCTCCATCTCTCCAGACACATGTCTTCATCCTATTGCCCAACTGCTAATACAGTTTTGTTTTTTTCATTTCCTCATAACTCTTCCCTTTCCTGCTGTGTTCAACTTTCAAGGAATGATAGCAGCTGCTGATTAAGATCTGCATTGTATTCTCCTCATGTACTTTTTGCTAATGGACTGAAAAATGAAGAGAGAAACAAATGCTGGTTTCAAGAACCCTGGACAAAAATGTGAATTATTAGTTTCCCAAAATGTAGAAACCACATCTAACAGACTAACCAAATCCCAAAAGCTTTAGGATTGTGATGCAAAATTTACTTCTGGTGAATTTCAGCATTTAATGTTTAAAAGAGAAATTTGTGCTGCAAACATTTAGATTTCCTGGCATAGTTAGAAACTGACAATGAAGGGAGCAAAATTTCCAAAGCAGATTAAAAGATAGTAGGAAATAGGAGCAAGACCTAATTTCTTTCAGTATATTGCAGAATACGTTGCACAAGGCAGATCCCAATGCGGTGTGCGCCTTCAGATCCCAGGTGGATACTACCATCAGCTAACCAATAAATCAATACTAGTACTAGCAATTTCTACACGTCATCTTTCCAAATGCATAAGCAGCTGCACAAAGGCAGCTGCTCTCAGCCAGAGGACAAGCACATATCTGGACCAGCCCATCAGGCAAGTAGGATGAGCAAGGGCAGCCAGAGGCACTTCAGTCTTAGAGTGTGAGTCTTGGTAGATCTGATGTATGGAAATAAAGAAAATCTGCTCACCTTGAAAATCTCTCCTGCATGAGGTTCCTTGGCTAAGGTCTTCTCATCCAGTCCATCATATGCAGAAGTCACATACATTTCCGAGTAGTCTTTTCCACCAAAGCAGCAAGAGGTGATCCTTGGAGTAGGCATCTTCACGGTTTGGATTCTTTTTCCTGATAAAACCGTGAAATTGTTTCCTAATGCCTTACTGTTTTCGAGGAGGCATGTAAACATGAATGTACTATTAGTGCACATTGCACAGGTATGGAATATACCCAGAAGGCTTCTCCCTTTCAGACAGAGGCCATGGCTTAAAGGACAGTTTGTGGAGAAATCAAATGATTGTGTCTGCCACATCCTTAACTATTTTTCAGCCTCTTCCCTGAGAAAGCAGCAATAGAATATGTGAAGCCAGGAGATGCAGAGACACTTGGCCTGGGGCGGCTGTCATTCCCTAACAGCACTGGCCCGTTAAACATTTCAACACCCAGAATTTTTTTCTTAGATAATTGAAGGTTTATATTTCTCACAAGAGATATGCAGTGTTTGGGTTTTTTTTTTTCAAGAGGTGTTACTAGGAAATGGGTGTGCTGCATCTGCAGACTGGAGGAGCAGGGGTGCCCAATTCTGGAAAGCAGCATGAAGAGCTGTGCTCTCTTTGTGATTGAGGCCTGGACCAACACTACTCACAACAGTCCACAGGGCAGAAATGATCCAAAAACACCACCTTTCTATCTCACCGTCAAACCATCTCTCCTGGCTGCCTTTCTTCTCATGTTTGTGATGTGTAGGTGACACTCAATATGCATGTGCTGGTGGAGGCCTTACCTGTTTCTGGGTCTATACGAATGATTCTCCCACCATCAATACAGGCCACCCAGAGCTTCCCTTCTGCATCTATGCACATCCCATCAGGCATTTTCTCCTCCTTTTCTAGGTGGTACAAAAGTTTGGGGCATGCTGCAAGGAGAGTTAGGAAGTCAATGTTATTTGGGCTGGTACCAGTTCTGTGTCAGACCCTAGTCTAACATCTTCCATGCTCTTGGAAACAGGAAAAAACATTTTCCAAGAAAGATGTGCCACAAAATGTATATCACACATGCATTTTGCAGATGGGTGAAAAGCCTAGTTTAGCCTGGCAGAAACAAGCCCTACTAGAGCCATTGCAGTTTGGGACTGTACTGAATTAGGGCTCCTGTTTTACCAAGGGAAGAGAAGACCCCTGTCCCAAGCACAAAAATATTTCAAAGACTCCACAGTATTACAGTATCACCAAGGTTGGAAGAGACCTCAAAGATCATCAAGTCCAACCTGTCACCACAGACCTCATGACTAGACCATGGCACCAAGTGCCACGTCCAATCCCCTGCTCATGGCAGTCTTGATGTCTTTTTATGGGTAACACATCACATAAATTGTGACTTGGGTTTAAATGTTGGTAATAAGCAATGTCTGCCAGCTACAGATCAAGAACTTTACTTTTTAATGGCCAGCCAAACTACCAGCTTTGGTTAAGCCTGGACACCCACTGCTGGGTCTCTAGGCTGCAGCGTAGATGGGTTGGTGGGCTGGGTTGATGGCACAGGCACAGTCCACAGAGTAGTGCTCACAGGCAGTTGTCCCCCTTACAGCCATTACACCACCCAAAAACAGAGTCACCAGCATAAAGCCAAGCCTAGGATGCTCAAACTCATTATGTTTTCGTATTGGGGGGGAAGTTGCATTAAATCTTCTTTATAAATCTTACATCCTAAAATCTGTAGAAACAGATTTTCTTCACAAAATTAAATCTGAGTATAATTATTTTGTACAGTTTTCACCCATTACACAAAATTCACAGTCATTAGAGTAGAAGGGCTGTTCAGCCATTTAAATTCCCGTGGTGTATAACAGGTTTATACAGCACAGAATTATTTTACAGGATTTTGAAATCGGGTTACATCCATTTTGCTTACACTTAAATTTGGTTGGTTGTTTAGTTTTGGTTGGTGTGTTGGGGTTTTGTTGTTGTTTTAGTGTGGTGATGTTGTCTTTTGGTTGGTTGGTTGTTTTTTGCTATAAAAATATCTGTCCAGAAAATGAATTTAAGAGAAATTGGCCAAACATCAGTTTTAATTTCAGAACTGGGACACCTCAGTCACAATGATAACTTGCTTCTTTAAATACATTTCTGTGCTATACGTGCGTGCACATTCTGTATTTGTGGTTATGGAGCTAGCACAATTGGAGCACTCCAGTAGATGGCACTCAAGAATAAACAGCATCCTATAAGCTAATTCTGACTCTTGTAGTATAAATGGCTTCTTCCCTGCAGCTCCTTGAAGGGGTCTAACTATGAGCCACCTAATTGAGATGAAAGGAAGCTGAAGGACTGTCAAAACTTTGTTCAACAAATACACCTGGTGTGTATCTAAATTTACAAAAAATCCCAGTCAGTTTGCTCACAAGCTGTAATCAGAAGATATGAGAACCCTCAAATAAATCACTGTGTCTTACATGCCCAGTTCTTGCTGCAGAAAGTGATAGTGCAGCATATCACCAAATTTAGAAAAGCATGTGTACCAATCTTTCCAGTGTGCTCATCATAGCTGAAGGCATGCACAGCATATGCCAGGCTGTCGATGTGAAAAAAGGTCCTGTGGTCCAGGGACCAATCCAGACCATTGGAGATGTCCACCTGGTCTAACTGTTTTATTACTGAATGATCAGGGAAAAGAGTATAGAGAGCGCCTTGCCGCCTTGCTCGGACCCCTGGTGCCGTCTCCTCAGCCATTGTACCTGAAATGGAAATGGGAGTGTTGGTTACAAAGTAGAAGCTTGCTCCTCATGCTTGATCGACACCCTCCTCTAAGTGTTTTTAAGATGTCCTAGGGTGAAAGGGACTAAACCAAGTCCCATCAGATTGATGAGAAGGAGGAAAAGCAGCAGGTCAGGAGCAGCTGCCTCACGCAGAGCTGATCCTGGCCAACCAAAGGATGAATTTTGGTGTTACCATGAGGTTTAAGCTGTAGACACCAAAGATTCAAAGGAGCTATACAACACACCAGCGGCTGAGATTTTGATCACATCAGGAGCCAAGATAGAAATAGAAATAGAATAAACCAGGTTGGAAGAGACCTTCAAGATCATCGCGTCCAACCCATCAACCAATCCAACCCACCTAGACAACTAAACCATGGCAAATGCAGACAAGCACAATGCACTCTTTCTGTTGCTGCTATTTGCAGGCTACTTCCATTATTCAAATGGACTGTGACCTGTGCAAAAATCACACTTTTCTGAGAATCAAGTGAAGAATACTACAGAAGTCAGAATTTTCCTCAATGAATTTATGCCTCAGTGTTACCTTCATTATTTAGTTTCTTTTCTCCCCAAAGGAGAAAGTTCTGCAGCAATGAGAAGGGAAGCACTCAGTAGCTGCTTTTATGCCTTCTTTGTACTGTGACCGAATGTCTCTGTTGGCCCTCCATTTTAGCAGACCTTGTGAGCTTGTTTTACACTTGGCCAAAATCCCTGTTAAAAGAATTGATCAACCATGCACAGCTATGAATGGGTGTGCAGAGCAGGCTTTACACTCTTATTCTTGCCCTTAAATCTAGAGACATGTCAGCCCTTGAACATCACCATGAGTCAGATGCATTTCCCGGGTTTTGGCAAATACTAAATAAGAACAAAAGGCTGGCTGGCAAAACAAATACAGAGATATTTTAATTCCCATCAGACATTCTTCTTGTCTTCAGAAGGCCAAGGATCTCTCCCCACATCCCTGTTTCACCTGGGCTAACTCGGGGAAGCTGTATGTGAAGGGTGCAGCTCATCTTCTGCTCTAGAAGCTGCATCCTCCTCTACACATCCAGAAACCTTCTCACTTGCATGAGCCTTTCCCTGTCTTTTCACTTCCTGTGGCAGCAGGTGTTTGAAAAACATCATCTGCCAAGTAGGTAAGGAGCCTTCCTGCCAGATAATCCTTGTCAATAGTTTCTGCCGTCCTTTAGGTGAGAGGATGTGAGTTCCCTTGCCCTCCTCCATCCAGTAGTAACTGAGCAGAGCATTCACAAGCTGGGTCATGTTCATGACAGTGGTTTTTTTGCAGGGCAATCAGAAGAAGAATTAAGAACATGGAATGAAATACACTACTTAAAGTACACTGTAATTAGTTTCTCTTTTATCTGGGGGAAATTTCTGACATGAACTTACCAGCAAAAAACCTCCCCTTTGGATCCACTTTGCCATCATTGAACCTGTTGTTGGGTTTGTCTTGCTCAACCTCAAGGATGGTGGTGACTGCCTGGGTGTCCCAGTTCAGAAAGGCAAACCTGGTCCCCAGGGTGATGACATAGCCCCCACACTGCCGCAGTGCCACGGAGCTGACGCGGGCGTCTGTGGGTTAGAAGGAGTGGGAGATGGTGGGTGGCTCCAGGGCCATCAGTCAGCCCTACCCCTCCCCACACTGCTTAGTTCATTTAGTCTTGACTGGGACATCCCTGATGCAGGAAGGGCTGAGCTGATGCTAAGATCCTTCTTCCCTGGAATCATTAACACATCTCTCTGGCACTATATTTTCAGGATCTTTCCGCCTTCTGGACAGGAATAGCCATTAGAACTCTACCATTTCCTTTGCAAGCCCCAAATAAAATATGCCTTCCCATTTGGTCTTAGCAAGGGCAACATCTGCATGGCCCTTCATACCTGAGCACAGTACCCTCTGCTTGGCTGGCTCAGGCTTTGCAACACACAATGGGAGGACAGGACATGTGGCCCCATGGAAAATAATAGAGACCACCACTGCTGGGAGAGATGCACAGGGGCTGACAAAGAAGGCTACCGGAATAAAGCGGCTCTTACCCACAGACACGCTCTGCACTTCATTGGTGAGCGGGCTCCAGCGACAAACTTTCTGTGAATTAATGTCTACATAGACGAGCACATTCTCCCTTTCTTCCCAGACTGGACACTCTCCAATCCTATTCTTCTCCTTCACAACAGATTCAATTTTGATGGAAGAACACATGGTCTGAGGAGAAGAGAGTTGGTAATGGCTTTAATGAAAAGAGATCACTGTGTGGGTTTTTCATGCTTTAAACCAGTTTGTAAAACTGGCAAAGCCCTCTAAATCCCATGACAAACCAATTTTGGAGGTTTCTGTGGCATTGCCACAACTTCATGGCTGGAACTGAGTTTAAGTTGTCAAGGCTGCTTCTTATCCTAGGAAAGAGAGTTTAAAAGAGAGCTGCTGCTGAGGTACCTAGGCAATGGAGTGTTGGGGACATGGGCCTGAGCTGGGACCAAGATGTCATCTGGGGATTGGTGATCTCAAGATTCCCCTAGATTCTGAGAGGGATGCAGTGGGCAGCAGTACCAATGAATCAGAAGCCTTTTTGTGAAAGAACAAGGCTCTGCCTTATTGACATAGTTGTATTGACTTGCTCCATAGAAAGATGTATACACACTCATAATGCTAACTACAGTTTGCCACCAAGGCTGCTCTAGACCAAGTTGCCTGTTCCCACACTGAGTCAACATGAATATGCAAATACTGGGGAAAGCCTTTGAAATTTGCTGCTTTGTTTTCCCTCCAAGCATTTAATCTTCATCAGCCTCTTCACAAACATAGCCATGGATCCAAACCCTGCCACAGACTGTGAATTTCACCCTGTGCCAGACTACAGGCTGTAATTACCCCAGTTGCTGCTTCAGGAGCAAAGCTGTCTACGAAGCTCATGTCCTGGGCACATGCTTCTCCAGGGGGTGTTCATGCCCTGGCTGCCCTTTCCCCCATCCCTGTTGCAGCAGAGTGCCCACAGGGACACCAACCACTCTGCCACCACCCTAAGACAGAGTGTCCAGTCCCTCATGTTTGTGTTCAGAATCTGTTGATGCCCTGAAGAGCAGGTAGCTCAGCTCCTGGGTCTGTTCTGTCTCTGCTGCAGCATGGGATGTAAACAAGAGCCTTCACTATTCAGCTCCTAGAAAAGAAAGGCCTACTCGATGCCTCAGTCAATGCTAATGGAGCTGCTGCCATTGCTGATGCGCCTGTCCACCTCAGCACATTTTTTCCAGCCAGTACCTGCCATAACACAAATTCTATGGATTACCATCTTCACATGGGCATTGTTTCCTAGTATATGAGCTGATGATAAGGTTTATAGGTAATTAATTATCATTAATGTGCTTCAAAATACATGGGAGGAGGCAGTAATCACTGCAAGTGGAAACACCAGGACTGAGGACCCAGGAACTTCCCAGCTCCCTGGCCTCAGGCATGTTTGGCAAGGAGTCACATAGCCAAGGTTATGTCCAAGCAATTCATTCATCAAATATATCCCTTGCCTTCCAAGAAAAATGACCCTGAGAAGCCAGTCAGTGAGTGGCTCTGTGCAGGCAAACACCATCAGTCTAAAGTCTAAATGAGAACACATAGCACAACACCAGTAAAACTTCCCAAAACCTGTTAAACCATGTTTGAGCTGGAAGAGTGAGTTTCTATTGGGTTAAAGTGCTACGTCACGTGGCTGCCATATTTGGGACCTGAGGCTCGGGGGCACAACGCTGACTTCATCGTATCATGATCTGGAAAACACAGAGCTACTCTTGCCTCCATGGGAAAATGGGGTTTGGCAGCAGCCTGGCATCCATGTGGCTCCCACAAAGGCAGGAAATCTCCATGTGCAGCATCCATTGTGTATTTGTCTCAAGAATTCATCCACTGACCCAACTGAACCTTAACAAAACTTTCTCTTCCCACCATCTCCCATTTCACAGCATCACAGAATGGTGGAATTTGGAAGGGACCTCTGGAGAACATCTAGTTCAAGCCCTCTGCTAAAGCAGGCTCTCCTAGATCAGGTTGAATGGGAACATGTCCAGGTAGGTTTTCAAAGTCTTCACAGAAGATTCCACAACCTCTCTGCATAGCCTGTTCCAGTGTTCAAGGTACAGAATTTTTTCCTTATGTTTAGGTGGAAGCTCCTGTGTTCTAGTTTGCACCCATTGTCCTTTGTTCTATCACTGGGCAACACTGAGGAGTCTGGCCCCATCCTCTTGGCATCCTTCAGATACATAAAAGCATTGATAAGTTCTCCTCTCAGTCTTCTCCCTTGTACTCTCTCCTGAACTGGGGATCCCAGAAGTGGACACAGTACTCCAGATGCAGCGTCACTGGGGCAGAGTAGGAGGGGAGGACAACTCCCCTCAAACCTTCTAGATACACTTTTGTTCATGTACCCCAGGATATCTTTGGCCTTCTTGGCCACAAGAGCATATTGGTGGCTCATGGTGATCCTGTTGTCCATCAGGACTCCCAGGTCCTACTCCTCAGAACTGCTTTCCAGAAGGTCAGCTCTTAAACTGTACTGGTGCATGGGGCTATTACTCTCCAGGTGCAGACTCTACACATGCCTGTACTCTGCCTGATGCTCCAGCCTGTTCAGGTGACATTGGATGGCAGCACAGCCTTCTCAGATGGAAAAATGTGGAAATGAGCCTCAAAAGCCTTGTTCAAAACATCCTAGCTTCACCATTTCCCAGTCATTTTGCCACGTGGCACCTTCTCGTGTGGCACCTTGCACCCTGCTTGGCACAGCACTGACTCATCAAGCAATTTCAAGTAGAATACACCAAATTCTCCCTCAACAACAGCTGCTCACACAGCACTTACAGGATGGCCAAGGGATCAGGCCCAGCCAACATGGATTTAGGAGGGGCAGGTCCTGCCTGGCCAAGCTGATCTCTTTCTATGATCAAGTGACTGCCTGGTGGATGTGGGGAAGCCTGTGGATGTAGTCTACCTGGACTTCAGCAAGGCCTTTGACACCGTCCACCACAGCAATCTCCTGGCCAAGCTGTCAGCCCATGGCTTGGACAGCAGCACTCTGTGCTGGGTTAGGAACTGGCTGGAGGGCCGAGCCCAGAGAGTGGTGGTGAATGGTGCCACATCCAGCTGGCAGCCAGTCACTAGTGGTGTTGCCCCAGGGATCAGTGTTGGGCCCCATCCTGTTCAACCAGTCGACCATTAGTAAATTTGCAGATGACACCAAGCTGGGGGCAGGTGTTGATCTGTCAGAGGGTAGGAGAGCTCTGCAGAGGGACCTTGACAGGCTGGACAGATGGGCAGAGTCCAACAGGATGGCATTTAACAACTCCAAGTGCCAGGTGCTGCACTTTGGACACAACAGTCCCATGCAGTGCTACAGGCTGGGGTTGGAGTGGCTGGAGAGCAGCCAGGCAGAAAGGGACCTGGGGATACTGGTTGATAGTAGGCTGAACATGAGCCAGTACTGTGCCCAGGTGGCCAAGAAGGCCAGCAGAAGTAGGGAAGTCATTGTGCCCCTGTACACAGCACTGGTTAAGCCACACCTTGAGTACTGTGTCCAGTTCTGGGTCCCTCAATTTAAGAAGGATATTGAGTTGCTAGAATGTGTCCAGAGAAGGGCAACAAAGCTGGTGAGGGGTTTGGAACATAAGCCCTATGAGGAGAGGCTGAGGGAGCTGAGGTTATATAGTCTGGTGAAGAGGAGGCTCAGGGAAGACCTTATTGCTCTCTACAACTACCTTAGGGGAGGTTGCAGCCAGATGGGGGTTGATCTCTTCTCCCAGGCAACCAGCACCAGAACAAGAGGACACAGTCTCAAGCTGCACCAGGGAAGGTTTAGGCTGGAGGTTAGGAGGAAGTTCTTCATAGAAAGAGTGATTGGCCATTGGAATGGGCTGCCCAGGGAGGTGGTAGAGTCACCATCACTGGAGGTGTTTAGGAAGAGACTTGATGAGGTGCTTGGTGCCATGGTTTAGTTGATTAGATGGTGTTGGGTGACAGGTTGGACTTCATCTCAAAGGTCTCTTCCAACCTGGTTAATTCTATTCTATTCTAAACAAAATGGTTGTGGATAAAAATATCATATTCACTCTGCCTTTATCCTCTGCAACATTTTGGTGGTGTTCTAGCCTCCTGGACTCTGTAACCCTGTTACAGAGACTAAGGGGCTGACAGATGTCACTGAAACATCTGCCATGTTAAGCTGTTTAAAAGTTCACAGAATCAACCAGATTGGAAAAGACCTTTGAGATCATCAAGTCCAACCTATTACCTAACACCACCTGACAACTAAACCATGGCTCCAAGTGCCACATCCGATCCTTTTTTGAACACCTCCAGGGACGGTGACTCCACTACCTCCCTGAGCAGCCCATTCCACCAGCCAATTACTCTTTCTGTGAAGAACTTTCTCCTCACTTCAAGCCTAAACTTCCCCTGGTGCAGCTTGAGACTGTGTCCTCTTGTTCTAGTGCTGGGTGCCTGGGAGAAGAGACCAACCCGTCGCCTGGCTACAACCTCCTTTCAGGTAGTTGTAGATAGCAATAAGGACTCCCCTGAGCCTCCTGCTGTGATTGCACTCAAGATGATCTGCTCCATAATGCCTGGCACTGAGGTCAGGCTGACAAGCCTGTAGTTTGCAGGTTCCTCCTTCTCTTCCTCCTACCACAATTTAGAGATCACATGAAAAATTTCCTGTTAGGAATGAAAAACTAATGTGAAAATATTCTGTCTGGTCTAAAAACTAAAACTTATTCCTGGTAGCCATTTGAAAATAGCATTTCTTATCTTCACTCCACATCCCTTTTCAAATGATCTGGCAAAACTTGGCCATTTTGGTACTTATAAAATATAGGTAAAATACAAGCAAATGACTGGCCTTAAAAGGTTTCTTTGCTGTTTCCCTCCCTCTCTCCCTCATGCAAGCAGACATCATTTCACTTCCAATTTCAAGATGAAGCCCTGAATAAGCAAGCAGACAGTGGAAGCTTTTAGTATGTGTACAGTGAAACAATTGTCTCTGTAATCTGAGGAATCTTTAGAACTCCTTTTCCTCAGTCAGTCAGCTCAATATTTACACCTAGCTGGATGACACCTATGTGAAACTCCCCAGTTCATCACATTGACACACCTGCTAAGGAAAATATTGCAAGACCTGGGTTGGTGTCGCTTTTTCCAGTGCTGGCCTAATAAACCCGGCTGCTGGTTTTGGTGGTGATTAAAAATGTGCAATAGTTGATGTTATCTGCACCAAGCAGGTAACCTTTTACATTTTGTATTCAGTCAGCAGTCACAGGAATGAGGAGGCACAGACCAAAGCTCTTCTGAACGTTTTGGTTCACGGTGCCAGCAGCAGAACATGTGATGGGGGAAAATCCCTGCTCAATATTTTTCTCATGTCATGAGAGCGAGGGAGGGTAACCAAGGCATTGCACCATTTAGTCACCCCAAAAGCTATCACAGTCTTCCCTAATTTAGAGACAAATGCATGTCATGGGTGATTAAAGGAGGAGGTTAATAGAAGATGCGAGAGAGGTGTTTGTAGTACAAGTCTCTGAACGATGAGGAAAAAAATGTTCTTGTGATTAAGGCGTATTGACATCATTAAGACTTGGCTACTATTCCCAGCTGTGCCTCAAACCTTTTTGTGTGTGAAATCACTGGCTCTCCACTCAGGGGGCCTCACCTCAAATATGCAAAGCCTGATCCCTGTCTCAACAGACAGCTGCAAGCTGCAGCCCACAGCAAGCCCTGAGAAGGGCTTTGGCCAGGGAGTCTTGCCATGGATACTGCAGGATGGCAACATCTTGCTTGGTTTTTAAGACTTGGGTTTTGACTTTGCTGTATGTCATATTTTGTTGTCTGGGGGAGGTGAAGGTGGAATATGGTGACTGGTTTCCCCCACCCTGCCTTGCTCAGAAGAGCTAGGTGTTGGTGGTTCTCCCCCAGTAGCTGGACCAGCAAGGTGAGGAAAAGGGCAGGCTTGTCATGGGGCCACAGTTCAAGCTGAGCAGCAAGCCAAAGTATCTTTGGGATAAGGCACCTCTCCCAGTCCTACTTTCTACAACACAGTGTGGAAGCAGAAGGCAGGTTGCTGCTGGTGGTCACTCAGTGAGGCAAGAAGCCACCTGGGAGGAATCAGTCTCAAACCTGCACGTGAGAGCAATGCATTTCTTTTTTTCCCCCCCTGTTTTTTTCTTTTCTGCATGACCTTAATGAGCTTTTTTCTTTTTGTTTACTCATGCTTGAATGATTCACAAGATGAACATTTTTTTCCCAGATAAGTAAATAGCCAGGACAGACCTAGTGTTATCCTATCATAGTCACTATCAATCCAAATATGGAGATTAAGAAATCACAGCCCTAAGACAGAGACAAATTCAAAGATGTCTGGTGAGACAGACAGCAATTCCATATCAAGCTCCTGACAAAGTCACTGCATCACAAGCAAAGTGGTTGTAGGCACCTTGAAGACCCTTCTCAACTTTCCTTGGCCTCCCAGCCCGAGCTGCCCACATCATCTCATTTCATCACAAATTGTCTGTCTCCTTAGTCTCACAACATTTTTGACATTACTCTCAACTTGCCTTCTTTTAACCCAAATGGTAATTTGGATGCGAGGATCATGTAGAACAACATGCATTTTTTTCCACAGCATTTTCAGCTGGAAGACATATTCAAAAGAAAAAATTCTGATTTATGATCATTTTAACTGCTTTCACTTTAAAAGAAAAGCAAATGGTTCACAGCTGGGGGGGGGGTGTGGGGTGTGGTGTATCATCTATTTTTCTGCAAAATATTTTTCCAAAGCATTTTTTTTCTAAAGGAATTTTCATCTTTGGAGAAAGACACATTTCCCATTCATCGCTTTTCTACTGATGACTGTGGCAAAGTAAAATTACAGGCTGTGGCAAAGTAAAATAAAGCCATTCAGAGGAATGAAGCATTTGCTTTGTTGAAACAAGAGAGAAAAAGATCACATTCTGCTTTCCTAGTGAGCATACCATGGGTGCCAGATCATTGGTGGCACCAGCCAGAATGGCAGAGATGAGAATACTACCTCTCACCACAATTTTCACCATCTCTTATTTCTCTCCCAATGACTTCTATCAGCACAAGTATCACATCTCTCACCTCCAACACACCGTTTCAATATTCCCCATGTCTACCTTTCCAGACATCAGTCAGCTAGGAAAAGACACATCTCAAAGGCTTTGTAGATGCTGTTAATGAGTGGTGCACCTAGCAGGTGCTTATATTTATTGCTAGCCAGCAACACAAAAGTTCCACAACACAAAAAGCCTGTCCCCAACACGCACTTTGCTTGTTTCTAATACTGCTGGGTTGCAAAGCAAAATCTTGCAGCAAAGTTATCCAAAGGCAGCCATGCACCCCTGTACCTCTGGCTGATGCCCAACCCCAGTGTTTCCGTCTGGGATGTCTTCCTGTCTCCTTTTCCAGTGCTTTGGTCTCCTCTGATGCAACTCCTACCACTTCTTTTTATAGTGTATATCTTTTATCGACATAGCGTAATTGTGAGAGCAGATCAAGGCATGGGGCATACCTCGTACATGAATGTGGTATTTAAATAATTGTCTTCTGTTACCTCCAGGCATGTGCTCTGACAATAGCTCTGATTGTTACTGCAACTTTGCAAATAGTTAGGAATTCTCTTGCTCCTCTCTGTTTTTCTCAGCTCTCCAAATTACGCTTGTGTCACTCATTCCCCTTGAGAGTGCACCCTAGATTTCATTACTCTAGAAACTTTGACTTTGCATGTTACTTGATTGTTCCAATCTCTTAAAATCATTCTTCATCTACACAGAGTCATCTTCTGAAGCTGTCTCCCTCTTAAGAGATGAAAACAGGCATGGTTAGAGTTAATGAAGACACAGTTATTAAAAACTGCAGACACAGGTGTAGCTACTCACCCCAGCAATATCTCACAGTGTTAATCAGAAGTGAAGCCAAGACTTACCTGCTTGTGGCTTCACTCTTTTGTAGGAAGGACTTGTTCCCTTCCTGATGCTCACCCTGAAAGAACTGGAGCTCTCTACGTAGTCTGTGCTGCCTGCTTTTATTTCAGCAGAGCTATTTTGCCAGCAAAGGATTACTCGAGTTTCCTCCAGCTTGTGAATAAATACACTTCACCCACTGTGGAGAACCAAGATATCTGTCTCAATGTTGTTACGACAGCAACCAAAATCGTTGGACAGGATGGAACTGATAACCTGACAAAACTGCGGGTTGCTGTAATCCAAGCTGGAGCTTACAGCACAAAACCCAAGTTCTGCATTCAAGAGTGTTGTAATGCAAGTGGGAGCTTACTGCACAACCACACCCAGAGGTCATGGAAAGGGTTAATGGTCTTTGAGGGGTCTTCAGACAGAAAGTCCCCATAGCTGACCGGTGCAGGTAGTTTAGAGCCAGACAGCATGCAAAAAAACCCCACAGGGTGGTGTTTGAGTGAGTTGAATGTGCCACGACTGTGGCAACCAGTTGAGGAAGCGCCACCACCTATGAGATTGGAAAGGCTGTACAACCATGAAAGCAACTGAATGAAGTTGGCAGTCCCCCCACCAAAAGCAGACAAGAGAAGAATTCATAGTACCTGTAAGTTGTTGGTGAATCCGCAGTGGTGACTATTGCTGCTTTTGCTCTTCCTTGCTTTTCCTCCTTTTCTCTATTTCTAACTTTTCCCTCTGCACATGTAAATGAAATTAAATTCAAGTGCCTTTCTCATCCAGCTGCTTGAGTCCTTGGTTTCATTCAGGGGATCACCAAAAGATCCCTCTCATCTGCTACAACCAGTGGACTGAGACACCTGTGACTATGGATTTTGGTCACGAGGGTTAAGGAATCCTTCGGGGAGCAGCAGCTGCTTCTCCTGATACAGCCTTTCATGTCATTGGGTTCTTGCTCAACCTTAATTCAAATCAGTGCAAGTCTTTTTGATCAAAGAGTTGTGTGCCATTAATAAGCAACGGATTAAACCAAAGTCAGGAAGCCTTGCTAATTGAGGGAACTGGTAAGTGTTCAGCTGCAGTTTGCCAGATCCAGCACTCCATCATGGGACTCAAGTCAAAATACACCAGCAGTGCCTGTTTGGGCTCCTCAGGGCTGGGGTCCAGGAAGCAGCTACAGCGTCTGCACCGGAGGCACGCTCCCAGGACATTTCAGTAATATTAAAAATACAACTTTCCTGGCAGAGTTGGCTCTTCCTGCTCATGTGATGCCAGTGAAACCAGCATAGCAAAGCCCAGCAGGTGATCTTACAGAACAGGGAGGTGGCAGTTATTTGTGAAATGCTTGCAGGAACTTATGTTACCTGCTCCTGCTCCCATACTAGCAAGCACAGAAACACACATGCCTCAACACATATGCCCAGGGCCACCTACACATGGCATGAAGGGTAAGGGACTCCAGCAGCCACATCATCTCTCTATCTCCTGAGTGACTCTTGGCTAACTGTGACAGACTAATCTTTGACCAGATCTTTCATGCCTGTACAAGCAGTTGCTGTTACCTCTCTAGTGCAGTAACAACAGAATGGATTGGCAAGTGCTGTGCTGTTGTTGGCCATCACCCTGCTGTCATATCCATTAGCAATCAACCACAGCCACCCTACAGCACAATTCCTGAGTGGTAGCTGTCACTAGGTTCATGACTTCAGTGAGATCAGAGCCACAAATTTGCTACATTTGCTATCTCCTTAAACTCCTAAATTTCCCTCTGCCATGCTTTGAGATTACTTTTTAGCACATAAAGTAAATGAAAGATGATGGACACTCAAAAGAGCAAGCCCCAGCTTCCTTCTCTGCCTCTTGTTCATCTTCTGCCCTGAAGTGCGGCTACTTAAACCTCCTGTTTTGCCAGCTGTTGAGACATAACCCCTCATGTTTTAAAGAGAAAAAATGGTAACTTGCACAAAATCACCTTTGATGTCTTGGTTCAAAGGATCACCAAGGCCTTGATGAACCAGGGGCTAAGGCAGCTGAGTCACCCACCAGACACTCAGGGGGCACAGCAGATGCAAGCAGATTCAGAAGAGAACATGCTTGCAGGGATGCACTGTAGAACAATGATGTATCCACTCTTTGGGCTACTTGCAGAAAAAACCACTGCCACAGGCTGTCTCAGCAGCTGGTGGGTTACCTGCACACAGCAGGATGGGGCTGGACAGCTATTGCACCTGCAGGGGGAGGTGCACAAACATGGGAACAAGTAACATGCCAAGAGCAAAACCTGCATTTTAAAAACCAATGGAGCTAGCACACCTTTGATTTAGAACACGTGAGCTGGAAGTTCCCAGCAAAAAGGCATTCCAGTGAGTAAGAGTACCACTTACAACAGGTGCTGTGAAGACATTACAATAAAACTTCACTTTCCTGCATATTCACAAAAGTAGCCTCTTGGGAATGAGCCCCTCTTGCCTCTCTGACTGCTCTAGGGCAGTGTGGTTCAGCAGGAAGCATGCCCAGGTGGTGCTTTCTTTTAAACACAAAGAGCCAAGAAGGCCCATGTCCTGGTTTGAGTTAGAGCAGCACTAATTCTTTCAGTGATTTTACTTCTCAGCTTAGTCTCTTCTGAATAACTCCACTTTCTGAACTCAGTGGTAGGGTTTTGCAGACAGTGTCTGCTTCTAGCAGTGGTAGCACTCAATGTTTCTAGTTAGTGCCTAGGATTAGAATGCAGACCAAGGTCACTGTTAAGTCTTGTGTACATTGGGGCTGCAGAGTAAAAGGCTGCACCTGCAGAGAAGCAGACATTTCAGATGACCCAAAACTAACCAGCAAGGTATTGTAGTCCATATATGTCATATTCAGTATAGAGCTGAGGGACCCTGAGAATTAAGCTCACTTTGTCAGCACCATCCTGGCTTGTATTAGAACTAGTGTGGCAAGAAGGAACAGAGAGGTGATCATCCCTCTGTATTCTGCATTGGTGAAGCTACACCTTGAGCATTGTGCTCGGTTCTGGGCACCTCAATACAAGCAAGACATTGAGATGCTGGAGAGGAACAGCTAAGCTGGTAAAGGCCCTAGAGCACAAGTCTTATGAAGAACAGCTGAGGGAACTGGGGTTGTTTAGTCTGGAGAAAAGGAAGCTGTGGAGAGACCTCATCACGCTCTACAGCTACCTGAGGGGAGGTTGTTGTGAAGTAGGTGCTGGTGTCTTCTCCCAGGTAACTAGTGATAGAAGAAGGAATGGCCTCAAGCTGCACCTGGGGAGGTTTAGGCTGGACATTAGGAAAAATTTTTTCACTGGGAGTGTTATCAGGCATTGGAACAGGCTGCCCAGGAAGGGGGTTGAGCTACAACCCCTGGACACATTTAAAAGCTGTGTAGATGTGGTGCCTGGGGATATGGCTAGTGGTGGACTTGGAAGAATCACAGAATCAATAAGGTTGGAAAAGACTAGGGTTAACAGTTGGAGTCAACAATCTTGAAGGTCTTTTCCAACCTAAATGATTCTATGGCTAGCATCTGGAGAGGACTCTGTTCTACATTCACTCCCAGTCCATGAGTTCCTGAATCCAGTTCCAGAATCCAGCTCCTGAACCCATTTCTGTCTGGTGCTGAGAACATCATGGGACAAACATGTCCCGGTTAAAGCAGCAGTGATGTTATGGAAGTCAAAGCCAGGGACGGGGAGGAAGAACTGCCCATTGTAAGTGCAGATCAGGTTCGTGATCATCTGAAGAACCTGAAAGTGTTCAAGTCCATGGGACCCGACGGGATACACCCACGGGTACTGAGAGAACTGGCAGATGAGGTTGCTGAACCCCTCTCTATTATATTTCAAAAGTCCTGGCAGTCTGGTGAAGTCCCCACAGCCTGGAAAAGGGGAAACATTGCCCCCATCTTCAAAAAGGGCAAGAAGGAGGAACCAGGGAACTACAGGCCAGTCAGTCTCACCTCTGTGCCTGGAAAGATCATGGAGCAGATCCTCCTGGAGTCACTACTCGCTCAAAAGAATAGTGAAGAGGTGATTGGGAACAGTCAGCATGGCTTTGCCAAGGGCAAATCCTGCCTGACCAACCTGGTGGCCTTCTATGAGCAGGTGACAAAATTAATAGATGAGGGGTGAGCAACTGATGTCGTTTACCTGGACCTGAGCAAAGCCTTCGACACTGTCCCACACCACATCCTGGTCTCCAAACTGGTGACACATGGGTTTGATGGGTGGACCACTAGATGGATAAGGAACTGGCTTGATGGCCTCACCCAAAGAGTGGCTATCAATGGCTCCATGTCCCAGTGGAGGCCAGTGACAAGCGGAGTCCCTCAGGGATCAGTCCTGGGACCTGTCTTATTCAACATCTTTGTGGGGGACATGGACAGTGGCATTGAGTGCACCCTCAGCAAGTTTGCTGATGACACCAAGCTGTGTGGTGCAGCAGACACGCTGGAGGGAAGGGAGGCCATCCAGAGGGACCTTGACAGGCTGGAGAGGTGGGCACAGGCCAACCTCATGAAGTTCAACAAGAGCAAGTGCAGGGTCCTGCATCTGGGTCGAGGCAATCCCAGGCACAAATACAGGCTGGGCAGTGACTGGCTGGAAAGTAGCCCTGAGGAGAGAGACTTGGGGGTGCTGGTGGACAAAAAGCTCAACATGAGCTCTCAGTGTGCACTTGCAGCCCGCAAAGCCAATCAGATCCTGGGCTGCATCAGGAGAAGTGTGGCTAGCAGGTCGAGGGAGGTGATCCTCCCCCTCTACTCAGCCCTGGTGAGACCCCACCTGGAGTACTGTGTCCAGTTCTGGAGCCCCTATTACAAGAGGGATGTGGAGGTGCTGGAACGTGTCCAGAGAAGGGCCACAAGGAAGATCAGAGGGCTGGAGCACCTCTCCTATGAGGGCAGACTGAAGGAGTTGGGGCTGTTCAGTCTGCAGAAGAGAAGGCTCCGAGGTGACCTAATTGTGGCCTTCCAGTATCTGAAGGGGGCCTACAGGAAGGCTGGGGAAGGACTTCTCAGGATATCAGGTAGTGATAGGACTAGGGGGAATGGAATGAAGCTGGAGGTGGGGAGATTCAGGCTAGATGTGAGGAGGAGGTTCTTCACCATGACTGTGGTGAAACCCTGGAATGTGTTGTCCAGGGAGGTGGTTGAGGCCCCGTCCCTGGGGGTGTTTAAGACCAGGCTGGATGAGGCTCTGTCCAGCCTGATCTAGTGTGGGGTGTCCCTGCCCATGGCAGGGGGGTTGGAACTAGATGATCCTTGTGGTCCCTTCCAACCCTGAATGAAACTATGAAACTATGAAATGGATATCCTATAAGGAACTTTGGAAATAGGTAAAAGAAACAGTACAAGCATAAATTGCAAATGAGATGGGAGAATAAAAAACAAAAAGAAGATATATTAAAACATTATTTAATCACAAAAGCAATGTGCAATATTAATTAGTTTATCAGGGTGAGAATATTTTTAGCACAACAGAAAAAGCATTATCAAGCATTTAAAATATTGGAATTTAAAGGGGGAAAAAACCTACATCTGTTTTAAAAGTATTTCATGTATTTCATCAGTGTTTGATGCTTTCCTGATGAGATAATTGTGTTATGATTTCAAAGCTAAAAGATGCTGAAGGCCAGAATAAGATCTTCTGACTTGTCTTGCTTACATCAGGCTTCTCTAATCCATTCTGAAGAGTGTACATTTAACCTGCAAATGGATACGGTGGAACTCCTTTCACCCCCAGCCCTGTTATCTATTAAAACAGAGAGAGAGGAGAAAAAAAAATTAGTGCAATAATTCACCACTGTCAGACAGATGCTTTTCTTTCACACCTAGACATGCTTTAATTTAGAAAAGGACTGTCCTCCAACTTGACATCCTATTACATTTTGCACACAGCAGCTCATCACAGCCAGGAACTTCAACCTATTCTCTTTCTCTAAAGCTCAGTAATTGCAGGCCAGAGTCTATATGCCCCAAAAGCCTCTTCTCAGATATCACTAAGCCTCAGTTTTGCAGCTCACAGTGTAACCTTCAGTATGCACACATACAGCAGGGCCTTAGAACAAATCCCATGGTGACATATTTTTAAAGAGATAATTTAGTTACAGCTGACTAACCAGAAAGCAAATAAAAGCTGATGTTTTTATCTGCCGTAGATTAACACAGGAGCATTTACACATTCTCTCCATTAATAAATAGAAAACTTAAACCATGTTGGGAGTGGCACAGAAAATTTTAAGTATCAGGATTGTTACAAATTTTAAACCCCAAAAGTATTTTCAGATCTTTAAATCTGTTTAACATTTTTTATCCTGCAACAGGAGCCAAAAATACAAACAACATATATTACTGATTGTGACCCACGACAGTGATGTTCTAACCCTTTTCCTTCTTCCTACCACTCCAACTGTTTTACTACCTGAAAAATGCAGGAGAGGAAAAAAAAAAAAGCCTTCTGAAGTGACAGGAAAAAGTACTATTCACCTTAAAAATCCTGCCAGCCTGCGGTTGTCGTGCAAGATATTCTTTATCCATCTCAACACTGGCAGAAGTCACATACATTTCTGAATAATCCTTTCCTCCAAAACAGCAAGAAGTTGTCTTGTCAACGGGAAGTTTCAGAGTCTGGAGTCTTTTCCCTGGAATAAAAACATGCATGCCATTGCCTGTTTGTCTGCTTATGACAAGAAATGTAAGCAAATTATTCTGAATAACCACCACGGAACCAGATGTTTCACAAAAGCAGGTACCAGGGCAGGGAGGAGGTCTCATGATGACTTCCAGCACAGTGATGAGCACTGTGACGGGGAGAAATTAAGATTTCTGTAAACCACATTGCTGACAATGTATCATTTGACAAGTCTCACTTACCATCACAAACAAAGTCTACTCCTAATCCCAGCCTGTCCTCTAATTAAATGCTAACAGCCACAGCACAGACATCCATATCTGAGCTCATCATCAAGGCTGCTCATGCAATCAATGGAAATGGGAGACAATTCCTCATTAAAATAGGTCACATGAATCATGCCCTAGACGTGCTGACTTTCCCACTTCTAACTACAAAGAAAGCCTGGAGCAAGCAGACCTCATGCAGGTCTATTGAGGCGTACCTTGTGCTACACTTCTACTGCCTGCAGTCAAGGAAGATGTAATTCCTAGAAGCTTTTCCTAAAGTTTCAATAACCTTTCTAATCAAGCTTGCATGAAATAGGGATCAAAAGACATGTCTGAAGTTCACAAGAAAATAGCACTACCACAAACATTATTATGTATTTATTATACCAACAAAGACCATCATAATGCCAGTCAACAGACTGCCTGCCTCCAGCCTTAACCAGAAGGCTGTCAAGACACCTTACAGCAGATTTTTCTGAAGTTCCTCCTAATTATGGTCACTAAATGCTTGTACTCATCAGGCTTATTTTATTTATCTACAACTGAATTTCTCTTTCCAGAAACATGCTAAAGCACAGAATTGTTAGGGTTGGAAGGGACCCCAAGGATCGTCTAGTTCCAACCCCCCTGCCATGGGCAGGGACACCTCACATGAGATCAGGTTGCTCAGAGCCACCATATCATGTAATTTCTCACCCCCGCCCCTTCAATTGCACATGTTGGCTTGGTTTCTTTATGGGAAGTAACTATTTAGCAATGTGCTGAAATTGCAGGAGAGAACTTTGATGTTGGAAACCCTACAAGGAGCAGAGAAAATGTAACAAAAAAAAAAAAAAGAAGTGGAAAATGTGGCCCACTTAACATCTGTGAGAGGGTTTTGGTTAACTTCTTTTTGGTTAACCAAAGTTGGGGCTGTTCAGTCTGGAGAAGAGAAGGCTCCGAGGTGACTTAATTGTGGCCTTCCAGTATCTGAAGGGGGCCTACAGGAAGGCTGGGGAGGGACTTCTCAGGATCTCAGGCAGTGATAGGACTAGGGGGAATGGAATGAAGCTGCAGGTGGAGAGATTCAGGCTGGATGTGAGGAGGAAGTTCTTCACCATGAGAGCAGTGAAGCACTGGAAAGGGTTGTTCAGGGAGGTGGTTGGGGTGCTGTCCCTGGAGGTGTTTAAGACCAGGCTGGACAAGGCTCTGGCCAGCCTGGTCTAGTGTGGGTTGTCCCTGCCCATGGTAGGGGGGTTGGAACTAGATGATCCTTGTGGTCCCTTCTCACTCTGATACTATGATACTAACTTCAGACATGATATAAGAAATATTGTATGAACACTTTTTCCCAGGAGGTGCTCATCAAAGCAAGCACCTGTCTTTAAAACCTTTAGCCTCACTCAACAAACTGTACCTTGGTGCCTTGCAATGACATGGCAGCATTGCAGTGAACTGCCCAAAGCACAAACCAATCAGCTTCACCTGTACCACAACACCAAACGGGTCGTAAACACCAGTAAAAGCAGGGCCACATTATTAAGCTGTTGGTGCAGTCCTGGCCCAGTTTTATTTAAAATTTATTTAGAGGGACATTTCATTTATTCAGAATAAACCAGGTTGGAAGAGACCTTCAAGATCATTGCGTCCAACCCATCAACCAATCCAACTCACCTAAACAACTAACCCATGGCACCAAGCACCCCATCAAGTCTCCTCCTGAAAACCTCCAATGACGGCAGCTCCACCACCTCCCCAGGCAGCCCATTCCAATGGGCAATCACCCTCTCTGTATAGAACTTCTTCCTAACATCCAACCTAAACCTCCCCTGGCACAGCCTGAGACTGTGTCCTCTTGTTCTGGTACTGGCTGCCTGGGAGAAGAGACCAACATCCGCCTGTCTACAATCTCCCTTCAGGTAGTTGTAGAGAGTGATAAGGTCACCCCTGAGCCTCCTCCTCTCCAGGCTGAGCAATCCCAGCTCCCTCAGTCTTTCCTCATAGGGCTTGTGTTCCAAACCCCTCACCAACTTTTTTGGCCCATCTAGTTGGGTATGCTGCACCTCAAATGATAGTCTGGGCTCTTCCTTGGTGCAGGAAAACAGTCTGGCTGTACGAAATAAGATACAGTATGGTAGAGGACTGAAGAAAATTGCCTGATGTATTTTACTTGCTGATCCATTTTACTTGCTAGCATGCATGTAACCAGGACTGAGAGGGATGAGTGACTTGTCTTTGCTTTACTGACAGCCATTACATGAGGGCTTCATACTTTAAAAATCTCTTTTAATTACAAAATAAATAAAAGAAAACAGCAAGTGAGCAGTGGTGAGAGCCTCTTGTATGTAATAGCCTGGATAGTTTGAGGACTCTGAGATTCCTGATGCTGTATAAGAAGCTTATTTGGCACACATTTTGACCCAAAATGGCTGAAGTATAAAAAAACCCCAAAAGAACATCAAACCTGGTGTAACAGTATTTACAGCATTTATATTGTCAGAGGTTATTTGCTTGTCTGATTAACTGTTTTTTTTTCCCCCAGGTTTTTCAAAGTATCTAGAAAACTGGGAAAGAAGACCTACCTGTTCACATAGAATCACAGTATGTTAGAGGTTGGAACAGACCTTGAAAGATCATCTAGTTCAACCCCGCCCCCTGCCAGAGCAGAATCACAGGTCACACAGGAACCATCCAGGTGGGTTTTGAATGTCTCCAGAGAAGGAGACTGCACAACCTCTCTGGCAGCCTGGTCCAGTGTTCTGTTACCCTCACAACAGAAGTTTTTCTTCATGTTTATGTAGAACCTCCTATGGTCCAGCCTGCACCTACCCTTTCTCTGCAGCACATCCTAAAGCTAAAGACAGCTTCACCCTGAACCTCAAAACCCACAACTTAGAAAAGATGCCAAACAAACAAGTTTTGTCACCCATGCCCTTAAAAAAGCAGCCCAAGGTTTGCTGTCCAGGAAACCTGAAAATCCCTCACATGCTTTAGATGTGCTTGCTATCTGTGGATTTATCTGCAAATGGCTGACAGTCTGGTCGAGCCACAGTTCATAGATACTTGTGCATCACAAGACAGGCTTTCGTGGAGTTCTCTTCAAACCTATCTGGGTTAGCTCCCTAAATGGTTAAAGTCACTCAAAAGTCAGCAAATCACAGATTTTAGATATTACTTTAGAATGATAGTGCAGAAAGGGCAGATCAGCAGATATTCATGAAGAAGGTAACTCTTTTTGACATGGACGCTTAAACTGCAGTACTTCTTGCTACTGTTCACTGCAGTTTTATGTGAGTAAGGGACAAAAAAGGTTCACAGAAGAGAAATCCACTGGCACTTTTTGATACGTCAAAATCACTTCCAGGTCTGAAAGACCCTGATCTGAGCAGAGTTAAGAGACTGGGAGCTCATTAGGCACATGTACCCTGCTATCAATATTCCTAGTCTCCCTATGCATCTGCTTACGGACACTAATTCCCTTCACCTTTCTTTCAAGAAAACGCTTCCAAAAGGGAGGAAGAAAGGGGAAACAAGTGAAACAAAGAAAGCAGATGGAGGCCAGGGAGGAAAAAAGGTAGAAACAGTGAATCAGAGAGGAAAAATGGCAGAGTCCGCTGTCCAGGAAGGTATTCAAAAAGCTACTGGATATCACCAAGGAGTGCTCTTCCCACCAAAGGGCAAGCACATGGGACCAGAAATAGATTCCAGAGCTCCTGAGATCTCCCAGATGCACTTTCCTCCTACTAGGGTTGAGGTGCAGACAGGAGGAAGTCCCACGGCTTGGCAAGACCTTGTACAGGAACAAATTGAAGAGGAAAAATCACAGCCTGAGCCTTAAGTAAGAAGTTCTGAAGGAGTCAGAACAGAGGCTGCAGCCTGACCCATTTGGTGCACGTATGCCAGGATCTGCTGTACATTCCAGAGGAAGGACTTGTCAAAGGATGTGGGCATCCCTGAATATGAAGCTTCACAAAACCCCAGGACTTCTGTTAGGGCTAGACCTGGCTTCAAGGTACCCCAAATGCAACCCAGTGCAGTTGCTCTTAGGCTGCATTATGCAAACCTGTGCTGTCTGGGGTCTGCCAAAATCACTCTCCTATTCTCATCCTCTGGCCCCTTGTGGTTCAGTACTCCAAAAGTGCTTTAAATGTTTTGTTTTGTTTTTTTCACCCAGAGTAAATCAGGCCTCACAAACCACGAAAGTCCAGATGAGATTAGCAATAAATGACAGGCTCAGACAATGGGCACACCCAAGACATTACTGTGGGGGTGATAAAATGCTGTGGAATTCATTAAGTCCTTTTTAAAAATAATTATTATTACAAAATGTATTGTTTAAATAATTCTCAATGACAGCTAAAACGTTGCTGGCATCAGTGTCATGTAGGACTTGTATTAACCTCAGTTTACTGCCCAGCACAATACGCTATGGCTTAAGTCATCTTTACCATTTCATGGCTTATTAATTTTCCTCTACATCATTTATCAATTCTCTTAAGTTATCAATGCTCTTAAGTTTGGAGGAGGCAAGAGTATGCTAACTCAAAGAATTCACAAGTATAATGGTAATCTCCTCAGCAGCTTTACCTTTTCCAACATAAGAGGGACTGGGAACAAAGGAAACTTATTTACAATGCCAGCTTTTAAAAGCAGGGAGACGTAACAAAACAAAATGAGCAGTATTTTATAGAGAGCACATATACCATTTCTGTGGGGGCAAAAATGCCACCTCCCACAACACAGAATGCCAGTGTACCCTTTGCAAAGACGTACCTGTCTCAGGGTCAAGACGAATCACTCTCCCACCATTGTAACAAGCTACCCAGAGCTTGCCTTCGGTATCGATGCACATCCCATCAGGAATGTTCTCCTCTTTTTCCAGTTTGTACACACTTCTGCGATTGCCTGCAGGGCAGGAAAATCACAACAAAACTGAGTGAGACAGTTGTGAAAATTCTTGTTAGTGACAGCCCAGCAGAGTTATTTGAACAATTATTTTCAAAAGCTGTGCTGAAGTCCTAAGTTTTTTTTCATGTGAAAGAAATAAATCACGTCTGCTGCCCTGTTTCTTTCCTGAGACAGCTGTTTCTCAGTGTGAAAAAGCCTGTGGATCAGTTTCTATCCATTGAAAGTATAACCCTTTTTTCTGGTGCTCTTTTATAGTGCACCCCTCACGCTCCATGCTTTCAGTATTAGATGAATAGCTGAATAAATTAATGTCATATATATTCAGGAAATTAATTATTTGTCCTAAAAGCAGTTTGGATTATTTCAAGCATAGGTTATTATTTCAAACTTCCAGACAGAGAACTGAAGAATTTTTAAACGGATTGCTGGAACATGCCAATAATCATTGTTCCGACACAAAACTGACCTTCAGATATATCAACTGAGGGTTTCTATAAACACAGAGTTAGAAAAAGCATCAACTTCAAAGAAATACTGTCAGCCTTAAAACAAACAACTCTCCCTGAACTTTTATCAAATGTTATTAGAGGAAATTAAAACCAACTTTCTAGTATCGTTTATTTTATGCTCTGACAACTTCAATGTTCCTCATATGTAGCAATATTTGTAATGAGCTTCCTTTCTGCTCCTGGGGACTGTCAGATTGCCCACAGAAAGAGAGTGAGCAAAGTGCAGGAGAGAGAGGAGAGAACCACCCTATTTCCTGAAGAAAAAAATCAGTTGTAAGCTGTGGCAGAGAGACTCTGAGACAAGATGCTGCACCTAAAATTCACTGTTGGAAAAATAAGTATCAAATCTACTTGGTTATTTTAAAGCCAAATAGTGCAGTCTGTGTGTTCCAAAGCACATTACCAGTCCAAGCCACTGGAATTTGTTTGGTTTTTTTTTTCACCCAGGATTGTAGAAGCCCTTAAGGGGTTGTTTTGTTTTGTTAAAATAAATAAAGGAAGTCGTTTTGAGTTACTGGTTTTTGGCTGTTTCTTAATTCTATCTGCACAATCTTCATTTAGGGGCTTCTGCTTTACAAACCAAAATGGTGAAAAATCTAGATAAGCTAGCCGAGGTTTTGCACAAGACTCCAAGCTTCCTCTTCCTTTGCCTACGCTATCAGTGATAAGCAGCATGCAGCCACAGAAATCTAGCCATACAAGAAACGTTTTGCCCTTTTTACACAGGAAGATCAGATACACTCTGTGTTTAGCAACAGTAGTCTGGAGTACTGTTCAAACTCTGCCACTCAATTTAAATACTTTATAATATTCATAACAGCCTCTGGCTAGTTTGAGCTAGGCACCTACGCAGGTGCCCATGGATGTTAACATGGCTTCTGGTTTTTTCTAAACTTCTGAAGAAGTGCTTCCAAAGTTCTTATCATCTGTGCATAATAACCAGAATGGAAACAAACATCACAAAAGCTTTAGAATACAACAATTCATACTAATTTTTCCAGTTTGGAGGTCATAATCAAAGGCATCCACCGAGTATGACAAACTGTCAATGTAAAAGAAGGTTTTATGATCCAGTGACCAGTCCAGCCCATTAGAAACGTCCACCTGATCGAAGTGCTTCACTACTGAGTGATCAGAGAAGAGTGTGTACAGAGCACCCTGTTTTCTTTCCATCATATGAGGGTGAACTTCGTCAGGCATGGTACCTGTGCAGAGACAAAGGGGAGAAAGCAGGTTCAGAGTGAATAGGCTCTCCCCTAGGTTTGGTGCTAGCTACTTGCTGTGACGATAGCCACACTGTCCATGTGTGCAGATAGGATCAGTGTAGAGGCTTCAGAAATTCAAGGAAGAAACAGAGTTAAAAGGAAAAGAGAAAAGTAGATTTCAAAAGTGCTTTCACAGCAGAAGATGACAAAACACAGACCTTTGGGGGTTTTGTTGAACTGTGGTAGAACTGGTGTGCAGTGTGATTTCTGCTAAATGTTTTATTTAGTCATTCAAATATTGAGAAAGGTGTGGTCAGAATGTAACTTCCCACAAAACCTCACAGAAGAGCAGAAGGAAAGAACTACCTCCAGCATACCTGCGAAATACCTCCCTGCAGGATCCACTTTCCCATCATTGAATCGGGTGTTTGGTTTGCCATTGTCCACTGGAGTAATGGTGGTTACCACCTGCTCTTTCCATTTCAAAGCAGCAAACTTGGTTCCTAGGGTGATGACATAATGCCCAGATTTCCAGAGAGCTACAGAGCCCACAAGATCACCTAGAAAAAGGGTGAAATGAAAAAGAGGGATGTGCCACAGAGCGATTTCTTTTCTGCCCATTTCATACATGCAAGCAGTAATGTCAAATTCAGTGAAATCACAGGCAAAAGAAATAACCTAATTTTCCACCAATAAAACTGATATTTAAGTACATAGAAATAGATTCTCTCATGCAAAGAAAGCATACTTAATGCATACAGAAAGTTGCTACAAAGAGAATCATGAGTTTGGGACGTACAGAATCATAGAATCGTGAAGGTTGGAAAAGATGCCTAAGATCATCAAGTCCCAGTTACATAATCTCAGGGAACTTGAATACCACCACTGCATCTAGGAGTGGTAGCACCTGGTTCTGATGGATGCTTTTTACAGCAGGTTGTTGTGTGGGTCCTCCCCCCACACCAAGGGAAAAATCAATTGCTGTTTGCAATTGAGCAACTGTTTGTTTAGCACAGAGCTCCTGGGTAAATCAGCCCCTACGTGGCTCTTCAGTCATAAGTCACGGTGGCAGAAAGTATCTCTGCCCTAGGACATGTCACACCGGCCAGGAGAGCCACCTCCCTACACCACACTCTGTCACGTAGGTCTGACACGCTTCTTGCAGTACCAAAAACATACCAAGGAGTAGCAAGAGCTTTCCAAAAGTTAAAGCAAACCAAAAAATTAGTAAATCCTCCATGATTAGCTTATACTAATTTGACTTAATACGCAGTAAACCCTCAACTGCAGGCTATTATACAGGAATTAATGGGGGGGGAAGGGGGCAAATCAAAGAAATTAGTGTGAAGATAACATTTTAGTAAAAGCCTACAAACAGATGCAATATAAGAAAGAATAACTGTAAACAGGGCAATAAAGTCTGGGATAATATTTAACACACAAGAATAACTACCTACATCTTCCCAACAATGCATCCCAGGGGAAAAGGGCGTATCAAATTAGTGAGAAGGACAAAGCCACTGTGCTCTTCACTGAAAAGACACAGTGTAAGTGAACATATTGGCCCTTTCACCCAGCTCAGTCTGCAGCTATCCAGAAGGGTTTTGCTAAACAGCATCCACAGGAACTGATGTATTTACACCATTTAATAACAAACAGAAAATTAACCATAAGGTTCCCCCCCGGGCATGTTTTTCTGTGTAATGGCATTTTCCCTGTGGAGTTGAAAAGTGCATTTGAAGTTGTGGCCAAGCATGGGGATGTTGTAATTTTCTGTAAGCTTTAGTAATGAGTAACTTCTCTCTCAGTTTTCACTTTGGACATCGACCTGCTATTTTAATCATATGGTACTCACTCTTTAGTTGCTCAGGGGTTTTTTTGGTCTTTTAATCACGGTCTTCCCAAAGGCACAGCTATAAATTGTAACTATTGTAACGTAAGAAACAGAAAGGTGGGGGGGGGAGGAGGGGAAGAAACAAAGAGAAAAAGGAGTAGCTCCTTGAGCAACTATCCCTTCTACATCTCCAGAGAGACTACATGTAAAAAATTACACCTTTGAGAGCAGGTCTGAATCGGGAAGGGGCGGCAGGGAGAAGCATGCTCCCTCAGCTAAGGTAAGAGGAAATAAAGGAAATATGTTTGGGATGCAATGTTTCCAAAATTAGTATCAGGCCATCTCTCGTTTTAAAACTGGTAGCTACAGTAATTTGAAGAGCAAATAAATCCAGGTCAATTTATTGTGAATAATGTGAATAACTTATGGGTGGGTGAAAGCAAGTGATTTCTTTACCAAGTGTTACTGAATGTGAGAAAAGGGTAAATCCTAGTACTTAAACCATTTAAGGAGCTGTCTTCAGACAGACAAATATTTATGGTATCATATCCAGAAGTAAATATGAAACTCCTTATTTATGAGAGTTAGCATAGCTCTTCCTTTCTGGAATAAATATTTAGAACTATCGATACTCCAGCCAATAATACTGTTACCTTCAAAAATAACTTCTTAAATCATGATGGGATTTCTTTTTTTCCTAATAAAGATGATGTTATGGACACTACTCATTCAAATCAGTAAGAAAACTCCCACGGATATCACCAGAGAATGAGAGTTTTGGTGACCCTTTCCCTCTGAGACAGGGGGAGCAGAAAAGAGCAGGTTATGAACAATGTACAGGGAGAAATGTAGATCAAATGTAATCCAATAGCACAAAATCCCTAGAAAAGTCCCCAGCCTGCCCAATCACTGTCATTTAGCTTCTGTGTGCAGCACAAGCCTCAGTGTTCTTTTTGGCCTAATAAGGTCAGGTTTTAGGGAAAGGTCTATTTCCACTAGAAGACGAGCACCATCCAGCATCACCTACAGAAGCCCTGCCTGTGTTCAGCAGGGATAATGTACCAAGTCAGAATGCACAACTTTTAGGTTCAGCAAGGTGGTTTTCGATCCCCTCCTTACCCACAGAGATGGCCTGCACTTGGTTGGTGACAGAGCTCCAGCGACACACTTTTTTACCCGTGATGTCTACATAGAGCAGTGAACTTTCCTTCTCGTCCCAGACGGGCGACTCCGCAATCTCGTTGTTCTCCTTGGTGATGCACTCAATCTTAATGGATGACATATCTGTGGGGAAAATTATTCTGGTTTACGCATGTCGGTCCAGGGCCAGCACGTATAAAATCAACCCTGAGTGCTTAAGAACAGCGTTCGTGTCTGCTCGGAGCCGCATGTTCAGTCTTGAGGGGACTTACCTGTACAGAGCACAGAATGCACAGCACACGGGCTGCATTTATGCTCCTTGCTCCGACCGCCAGCTCACTGCCAGTGAAGGACCCTCACATGTCCAACCACCTCCCGCCCAAGCCCGCGGGGAGCGTAGCATGGCTCGGCCCGGCCCGCAGCGCAAGCCGACGGACACCCTGCAGCTCTGTGCGCAGCCCGAGCTGCTGTCATGCCGGGCGGCAAATTCGGGGAGAAGGGAAAGAAAAATGTGTGCGTTTGTGCGTGAAGTAACTAAAGAAAGGAAAGAAAGTAAATGTAGGCGTACCACACACACGAGAGAAAACCGTAACGATACACTTCCCGCCGGCCCCACCTGTTTCAGCAGAGCAGCCAAAGGTCCTGGCCCGCCGCTGTCGCCGCCGCGTTTATAGCGAGAGGCGGCTACGCTCCGCCCGATTGAGGGGCAGCCGGGTCCAGGGTGTCCTGTCCAGGAGCGGGCTCCCCACCCCACCGGGCAGGCCTGTCTAGCGTTGGAGGAGGGGCGCGGCCACCTCGCCCCATCCCTGCAGAGGGCGCGCCCTTTGGGATCCTCTCCGTGTAGTGCTGTGAAGCTAGCGCAGACAGCGGACAACAGCTCGAGCTAGGACAGTTCGGCTCCCCCTCCAAGAGCTGCAGGGAAGCAGGGAGAAGAGATTTCTCTCGGCAGTAGTTTCTCCATTTCTTGGAGACGTCCAAAGAGTTTGGTTTCTGCTTTCTCCTTTACTGCGGTTTAGGCATCCACTGAGCCTTGGCCCTGACTTCCAGCGCTAGGGATCGTTCTCCACAGATTGTGCAACAGTTTCCAAGGTTATCCAGAAACGTTGGGCCTTGAGCATACTGCGCCCTCCTTTTGTTCCTGTAACCTCAAAGCCTCAAAATCTTCCACAGGCACAAGGCAAATAACTAGCATCAGAAGTTTCACGTGCAGTTTTTTACTGTGGCTGCCTGTGCCCATGGTATGGCTTCCAGGTCCGAAGCTGTGAGGCAAAAGGCACTTAGTAAATGCCAGCTCTCCTCTTCAGCAGCCCGTGATAGATTGCATTTTGACATGGGTTGGGTCATTCCCGTAGGGATCTGTGATATTAACACTACTTCAGTCTCATGTATCTTCTCCTGGGAACGGGGATATACCAGGTAGGCACAATCTGGCTCACCACCAGAGCCTTAGAACCAGGATTAACTTAACTGCTCACCTTTCCCCTAGCCAAACTCTTGTTTCCAGTTGCCTCTTGTAAACAGACCCTTTATTCAAGTGTCACAGCCTAGTGCTGCACACCAGTGACTGCACAGCACACACTGGGCTCTTTTATGGGCAGCTTGCTCACAGCTCCTTTTGCAGCTTTTAGGTGTTCCTTACAAATCATACATCTTCCTATTGGCAATTACCACCTCTCAAGCATTTTCACTGGCTTCTCTCTACACATACAGTAGATGCTCCCACCCTGGACTCAATATGGCCACATTTAAAAAAATGTTTGGTTATATACTTGGAAGGTTAATGGGCTGGATGCCCTTACCACTGTGGTTCACAGAGGCTTCCCTCAACAGCCTACTAATGTATTTATTAGCTTACTGTCATATTACCTGAGGGTTTTATTTCACAGGCTTGCACAGCATTACCTCAGTGCTTAGCACTGAATTTTCTCTTTCTGGCCCCACTGCAGTGTTGTACAACAAACAGCAGGATTTCACCTCAGATCTGAGGCAAACAAATTATTAGTGACTGCCAACACAGAAAGCAAACATTCAGGTAAATAGTTCCAGAAATCTCTTTTTCTCATACACTTTACAAAAAGGAAAGTAGATCCAGAGATTTAAAAAAAAAAAAACCAAAAGTGTATGCAGAACATTCATCAAGTGCAGTTAAATAAAATAATTGCTTTTTTCAGAGCTCAGCCACTTCTGCCACTCTCGTTGTCCTTGCACAGCACAACGGCATTCAGGATCCACGGCGGCTTACTGATTCAGCAGCAGGAGATACACCCTCACCCCACCTGGCCAGTCTCTTGGCTCCTTGCTGATGCAGACATTTGCCAGCATGGTTTGGAGGCATCAAAACAAGCTGTCTGTTGGCACATGCCTTGGGAGAAAATTAACAGCTTTCTGTGAGCATCAGGTTACAACACAAACTCTGGTCTTCAAATATTTGGAACTCGCATCTTTAGTTACATGGTACAGTATCCCAACTTTGTCTTTTCTGCAATGGCTAATCCAGACTCGCTGAAAGGCAGAGCAAGGAGGAATTCACAGGGGGCTGGCTCCATAGTGTGCATCAGCTGAGGTCTTCTGCTAGTATAGCTTCACCATAGGAAAGAAAAGCACAGAAAAGACAGCTGCCAAAGGTGGCTTCCCTGTCAGGAACTTCCTGTTGTTGCACCGCAGGCAAAACATTTCCTTTGTGGTCTCTGAATCAGTGATAGACCACACACAGCACCTTTGTGGCTTTCAAAGAAGACCGGTAACACAGCATGTGGTCGGGCACATTGTACACTTACTTCTCCTGCTTTGCAGGGAGCAGGAGAAGTGGGATCTTAACACAACCACAAAGAGCAGAAAGAGTAGATCTGCAGCACAAGAGGTCCTCACCTCACAGTCACAGCCCTCACCAAACCTGCCACAAGTCATTACCCTTCTCACCAACCACAAAGCATTCAGCAGTTCTGGAGAATACCCCAGTGCACCAGAGCTGGAAAAAAATCCCCTCACCTCTAAGGACTGCAGGCAAGAAGGACTGGCTGATGATGATGATTTCAGGGGTTAGAAAAGGAGAAGGGTTTTTTTTTTGCTTATGCTGGCTACCGGAAAGTTTCAGTTGTTCTTCCCTCCTTTTATGAGGCTGATCCTATCAACTCTTCATCTTTAGAACCGTACGTGTCTCTTTTATTTCACCTTTAGTCTTCATGCTTTACTTCTATGTTAGTTCTCCTCCTTTGCTTGAAGGTGGGAAGGCTGTAGGCCTGATACAAAGTGCAAACATCTTATATCAGAAGTCTATTTCTTACAGCTGCCTCCAGGCACTGCAGGAAGGGAGTCTGGCTGGCTTCCTCTGCAGCAGGGGAAGGTGCAGTAGAGAGTAGGGACTGCAAGGAGCCCCTAGCTCGCTATAAGCTTGCCCTGCTTTTACATCTACCAGGGCAAACAGTGAGCACGTGGGAATTTACCACTAGCAGATAATACTGCATTTTAGGGGCAGGGGGAACAAAGCAAAGCAGAAACAACAACCCTGCCAAGCATGAGCAGAGGCAGAAATACAAAATCAGTCACTGAAATCAACTGGTTGGAAAGCAAGAGTTTGTCCTGCCATGCACTTGTTTCCAGACAGTTACAGGTCTTGGAATTGACCTGTATGTCTGGATCGAGATTTTATTTGTTAGTAAGCAACAAGTAGGTCCAGGAGACATCAAACTGCTGAGAAGTCCCAACTGTTTACTAGTGTGGATGATCTTAGTAATGTATCTAAATACTTGTAGAGTTTGAACATTTGCCAAAGTACAGAGTTTTCTTGCTTTGCAGATGTCTCATTGGGAGATACAATGAGACAATGCACAAGGGCATTAAACAGGCTTATGCCCGTTGACTAATTTATGTTACATCAAGTCTAATACCCACTGTGGTCATACTGTCATGGAAGTCAATGCAAAGTGGACTAAGACTCTCAAATAGGGAATCTTTTCTAAGAAGGATTGCACCAAACTATTGTGAAGTCATATTGAAGTCTTAAAAGTCTGGTTTCTCTCACAGAACCAGCAATGGTGCCCTCTACTCAGTACACTTTATTATGCAGACTAATTTCAGCATCATTTCTTATATACTGGCCACAGTCTCATGCAAAAGCATCTAATCCCTAAGAACACAGCACTAATAAGAAGAAATGTTATATGGCCCTTCCCAGTGCAGACAGCTTCTCAGGTGTTTCACAAACACCCCTCACATCAGATGTGGTCCTCCAGCTTCTTTGTCACTGGAATACCTACAAATTCTAGTTCCTGCCACCTTAAGCTGCCCCACACAAAGTCCAGCCTGTGTCTTTCCAGCCCTCTGCTCTGCACTCAGATCAGACAGGGAACAGGGTGCTCCAGCACAAGGGTTCTTCAGCAGAGCATGGCCAAGACGTTATAAATGAATGCCTTACTCTTCAGCACTTTAGACCCCATGTGATCAGAATTTGCATTTTCCTTGATTCAGGATAAAAGAGTGAGCACTGTTATGTGCCAAGGCAGTTGCCTGCAAGGGATCCAGGTAGCATCTTTCATTTATCAAAAGTGCTTTCACTGTTCGCAGCTTTCAGGCACATAAGCCCTTCTTCAGGCCCAAATCAGAAGCAAACTTCCAACTAACTACAGGTCTGGGGCAACTACTCTGAACTTAATTCACCACCTTCAATCAGCCAGTTTGAGAGAAGGCTGTTTATTAGCCATTTGTAATAAGTGTAAATTACAACTTGCTTACGGCTATCCACACCACCTGGCTCACCCACCTCTTGACATCTGTGCTTCCTTAAGCCAGGAGAAACGGCTAGCTCGTTGTAGAAAGAATAATCAGAGGGGAGGGGAGCCCCTGCTCAGTTTTAAAGATAACAGAACAACGGCTGAGCCATCAGTTTTGAAGAGGGGAAGTACTTTGCTGAGGCCCCATTCAAACAAGGTGCAAATGGAGCTTAAAATGCCAGGGCATGGGTTCCCAAACTACTCAGCACCACCCTTCCGAGATAAGAGAGGTGGAACCTCAAAGGCATGAAACCAGACACCTGGTTTCTGGGTAAGTGGGTAGGGGGTTAATGATTTTTAACCCCCTCCCTCTGATGTCTCATTCCCTCACTAGGCCCTGCACTTCCAAGTGTATAACCAGAACCATTTTTCCAAATGGTATGTAACGCGTTTTTGTTTTATAGGTACTACTCCAGAGGGCTCCTTGTGGTTGCTGAGATCACAGAAAATAAGATGATGTCGGTCATAAGCTCAAAGGCTTTCAGATGACCAGGAAATTTCTTGATGGTCTCCTCCTTCATACATTTCTGTTGTGCTAGGTTTTAAGCTCTTCCTCAGGAAACTGTTCCACCAATTTGGCCAGCAGAACACAGACCTGCTGGGGAACTCTGTCAAAGTACACTTTGTGTCTGCCTTGCCCTCTGCTCTTCCCCAAGGTGAGGAAGGCTGGGGCAGCACCTGAGGATTGACAACAGAAACCATAAAAAATGTTGAGGAGGATTAAGTCAAAAGAAACAAAGATGTCAGAGCCTACCCATAGATTTAAAACAATGTCCCAGATAAGGCAGCCTAGGTGAGGCAGATACCCAGCCTCAGGGCTGCTGAGAAATCAATGGGAAGGCAGGCAAGGTCTGCCCAGCCTGAAACAAAACAGGAGTTCCAGAGAAAGAGCAGGGGAAGATGGATCCAGGAGATTGTCTCAGCCAAAAAAAGCCTAGTGGAGAAAGATAACGGGAAGCTGTACTCAGAGACAGGAAAACTAATGGGCAAATATCTGATGCTGCTTCTCCTTACACAATATAGTCACATAAAAACTTATGCAAGCTATCTGCAGAAGGGTTAACTGGATGAACAGAAATAGGCACGCACAGCTGCTATTTTCAAACAACTTATCCAACTGCTACGTAACATTTCCTTTCAGAAATCTGTGCATGCAGCCACTTCAATCCACTTCCATCACATCCCATCAGGAATCCAACGGTTGACAGATGCACTGACTTGGTTAGGAGAGAAGCCCAGGAGCAGTTATGGTCTCTGCAAGAGGGGGGCGCTGCAGAATTACACCCCGGAAGAGGCAAAAGGCTGTTCAGCCATGAAATTGGCATAAAGACTCAGCAGTAGCATGGCATATCTGTCATTAACCTAGAAGTCTGTGAGCCCTCACTTCTTCCTAAAGAAGTTGCATTGAGGCACTCCATTGTTTTCCATCTCTGCCCTTTTCTTGCATACCAAGCTCCCAGGTTGTGCAAGCAGCTTCCTTTTGCTCATTAATTCACACCAAAAGCATGTTTTCCCAATAGATGCGTCAATTCCCTGCAGTGCTAAACCTCTACAAGTACTGGAATCATCAAAACTCACAACGATCAAGATGCCTAGTTTCATGGGATTATCCCTGTAGCTTTCAGAGGCAGCACTTGGGAATGCTTGATCCCTCCCAGGTATCAGATGCACATCATGTACCTGCACACAGCTGGTGAACCTGGGCCTAGTCATCAGTGAGGTACCACATCAAACCCAAGTGAATGTTTCCAGCTTGTTTTTAGGAGTTCAATGTTTGCAATTCCTCCTTTTATGGTTGGTGAAAGCAACAACAAAAGCCCCAAACAAACAAAATCTACAAGTAACATACACAGTTCATAGCTGAGAAACACTTCTCTTTGGAGAAAGACAAATGCAGAAATGATGTTGCTGAGAATCACCACACAGTTCCTATTAGTGCTTGTGAGACCTTGGCCTCAGGTCCTGTCAATAAGTAACCACATGTATTTATTGGTCAAAACTCTACAAACAACAGCTGCTTCCAGCATAATGGGGATACAAGTCTCCTTTCTTGGCGCCATCTTCCCCACATCCCAGCCAAAAGCAGATTGGACTTGCAAAGGGGATGGGAGGCTGCCAGTCAGAAAGTCATAACAAGGAAATCTGTTGCAAGAGAGCCTTTAGGGAAAGAGGAATCCTGGTGCTGAAATAATACCTGACAATCCAATCACTTGCTGCTGCTTCTTCCTCTCTTCTATATGCACCTTTCTTTTCAGTCTAGAGACTTCACCCAACACACCTCCACCTCAGCTCCTGGCCTGCCTGTGGCCACCTGCTCACTACTCTTGCCCCCAACACTAGGCCACAAGCACACTGACATGGCCACTCAGCTCATGGCTCACACTGTCTCTTCTCTGAAGCACTGCGGGCACAATGGTCACTCCTGCCTGCAACCGACAAGTGCCCTGTCCCTCTTGAATGCTGCCAGCTACCAGGCTGACCAAAGTAGGAGTGATGCTGTTGGATTGGTTGTGTAGCTATACCTGCATTCTTTCTCTCAGTTTTTTAATACAGCTCATCACAGCCTCTTCCAGGAGAAATTAATGTGCTATGGTTTACACAAGTCATCTGTGCAGTGGGTGAGGAAGTGGCTGACAGGCGGCACCCAGAGGGTGGTGCTAAACAGCTGTTTTTCAAACCAGCAACTGGACACAGGCGGGGTCCAGTAGGGATCGATACCAGGCCCCATGCTGCTGAGGATCTTCACAAGCAATTTGGATGACAGCATCACCTGTTTCTGGTGACACCAGACCGGGTGGGGAAGCAGACACTTCAGAAGGTGAGACCCATCCTGCAGGAAGACCTGGATAGGCTGGAAAAGTGGGTTAAGAACCCGATGAAGTTCAACATGGACAAATGTAAGGTCTATGTAAGGTCTTGCAGCTGGGAGAGCATAATCCAGGAATGCAGCACAAGCTAGGATGTACCTGGCTGTAAAGCAGCATTGTGGAATGGGACCTGGAGATTCTGATGGGAAACAAACTCAATATGAATGAACGGTGTACTGCTGCAGCAAAGAATGTCAACAAGGTGCTGGGATGTATCAACAAAGGCATTGCCAGCAGAGATAATGTAGTTATTATTTTGCTCTACTTAGTACCTGTCAGACCAGACCTGGCATAATGTGTTCAGTTTTGGTCCCTGCCACACAGAAAAAAAAAAATTAAAATGTTGACAGGCTGAAGAGGGTCCAGAGAAGGGCCACAAAGGTGATTAAAAGACTGCAAAGCCTGCCATCCAAGGAAATGCTGAGAGAACTGGGTTTGCTCAGCCTTGAGAAAAGAAAGCTTAGGGGAGACCGTAGCACCATGTTCCAATATTTAACAGGTGGCTACAAAGAAGGTGGAAACTCCCTTTTTACAAGGAGTCACATGGAAAAGATGAGGGGTAAGGGGTACAAGTTACTTTGGGGAGATTCCAGTTGGACACAAAAGAAACATTTTTCACAAGAACAATCAGCCATTGGGATAATCTCCCCAGGGAAGCGGTGAGATCTGAGATTCAGCTGGAACAGGTCCTGGGCCATCTTAGCTATACTGTACTTTTGCCAAGAAAGGTTGGACCAGATGATCCTTGAGTTCTCTTCCAACATGGTGTTCTAAGATGACCTTCATCCTCTATTTTGCCTTCTGCCCTGCTTTGGCACAGGGAACAGCTCCTCTCTGCCAGCAAGGTGTGTCACAGCACCAGCCTGTGATAACAGGGAGAACTACAGCAACAGGTCATGCAAAACCAACATAAAACACCAGCCTGGCAACTTGCTTGTACTGATTTGTCCTGCACACACACAGAGCAATTGCTGGCTGTTAAATATTCAACTGTGCATGTGTGTAAGTGTACAAGAAACAGACAAGACAGAAGGCCTGGCTATGGACCTTCCTCTATGACTTAATTTGTTCAACCAGGGATAGACAGTCATCCTACAGAAGAAGCAAATGCAGTAAAAAGTGAGACCAGCACAGCAAATGGTTGTTACCTTTGCTCAGCTGGGCAGAAGCAAAAAGCCAGGTTTGGACAGCAAATTAGGGTTCAGTAACTCTTTTGAGGGGCTATAGGGGAAAGGTTTTCCTTGACACTGCAGCCTGTAAAAGTATTGCCAACTCTGCAGAAGTGGTCTATACCAGATGGGTACAGTACTGCTATTAGACTGATGAGTTTTAACAACCTGCCAGAGACGGAGGGCAAAGTCCTGAATAAATCACAACAAATGAAAATACTGTTAGCAGTTTCATAATTTAATGAAAAAGTACTTGTAAAAAGGGGACATCTGAAAAAGACCGAGTCCATCTTGGAAAATTGAATATATATATATATATTTATATATATAAAACAAAATGCAAAACCAAAACAAAAAAAATCGACAAATAAGGTTAAGAGGTAATACTTCAAACAGTTAGCCACCGAACACACAACAAAAACTAGCAAATGCACTTTGGGGACAATATTTGTGAACTACATAACCAAGGGCTCCTTCATATCTCTATTAAAATAATGTAAAAATTAGCAAAACCATTGCCCAGACTGGAAACAAGTGAATTAATAACCCCAGAAGAGCAAAAACACTGAGTTTTGCTGAAGCACCATTTTTCCTCCCTTCTGTCGTAGGCTTCCAGCCACAAAACCACATGAACACTTTGCTGACCTCCCAGATAAGTGCTCCCAACACAAACTTCGTAGAATTTCATGACCAGCAAGAGAGGATTAGTAATAAATTATCGAAGGAGAACTAAGAGAGAATCAGAACTGGAGCAAAAATGAACAGCCATTTGTTTAGTTATTCTGAATGACCCATGGCTTAGAACACAAAGCATTTCCCATTAAAATAAAAACATGTGGAAATGTAAAACACTACCGCATATTTACACCAAAAGAAGTAGTTTTGAAGATACAGCTCTAGAAAGATCAATTACACAAATATACATAAAATCAAGAAGTGCAGGGGGAGAAAAAAAAAATTTAAGATGCATGAGCAAAGAGAGCAGAATTGCCAAGTATATATATTAAAAAAAAAACAAAACCAAAATTCCCTACTGTAAAATCCTCCAGCCCCTGACCTGCTAGTCCTATTGCAACTAGGGAGATTCCAAAGTTTAAAATGAGTCTAAAAATGTTGTTGCTATTTCCCAAGCTAAAAGCAGTAAACTAAGAAATAGATGAAGAAAAACAGGGGGTTGGTTGGATTCTGCACAGTCAGCTTCAGACCGAGCAGGGAACTCGGTTTGTTTCAAGACAAAGCGAACCCTCAAAGAGAAAGGGCTGCGTGACGTGCGGCACAAGCTACAGCCCATTTCAGCCAGGGATGCAGGGACAGAGGATGCTGAATTTTTAAGAAAGGTACAGCATTTTAGAGAAACCCCTGCAGAGACTTTGTTGATCAACAGAACACCATCTGGAAAACAAGCTTGTTTGCATTCAAACATAAAAAACCCTGTCACTGAAACAAACAGAAAAAGATCCCCTTCGGTACTGGCTGAAATGGAATCTCTACTTAACAATTGCTAATTTTAAAGGACCCACCAAAAAAAATGTTAGTTTGGGAAACAGCAACTGATCCAGAGGTTGAAAAGCAGCTCAGTAAAACAATGGATTTTTTTTCAGCAATTAAAAAAAAACCAAACCCAACCAAAAAAAAAAACAAACCCTCAACATACTTGAAACCATCACTGGCTAAAATTTTACAGTCCTAAGTGCCAGAAGCAAGGCTTCTACACCTGTATTCTGACAACTAGGGCTGAAAATTTGTGCCTGCATTAAAATTTCAGATAAAATTATTTCTAATTCAGCTTATTTTAAAAATACCAGGTAAGAACACCTCTGGGCACGGAATATGTTTCAAGAGTAACCTGGCATCACCGGTGATTGCCTAAATTTAAGTGTCATTAGCATTTTTCTTTGTAGTACATCTACTTTTGTAAACACTATCCACAAAATTAGCCATCTGTACTTGTTAGCTGGGTAAAATATTTACAAGTGCATCCCACAACAAGCAACTATGTACAGAGATTTTTTTTCTTAAAAAAAAAAAAAAGAAGTACTAGAAGTTGTGTATTTACAAAATAAGCAAGTAGTTGTGAAAAGAAGCACAACCTTCAGCAAGAGCAGGCAAAGGGGGCGTGCCTAGAGGTCAGCCGAGTTTGGCAGTACCAGTGACTCCTGCTTCCACCTTCTGCCAGGAGCCTGCAAATGTCACTGCAGTTCAAAGCCTGCTCCTGCAGAAGGGGATCATCGCTTAGCAGTCACTTTGGGCCAGATCCAGCAGAGCACGCCAGGATGTGCTCGGAGAGCTGAGCACAAATGTTCCTCGGGGAAACCATCAGGATTTTTCCATGTGCTTAACTTACTCACACATCTGGAAGTGTGTTGCTGGATCAAAGCCATACTGCAGGTGCTGCAGAAATGCAGTTTCAGTGTCTCCATTTGCAGTTCTCCTGCAACACAGTAGAGCTATGCAAGGGCTTCTTTAATACCTGTCCACCACAAGACTGGCATAACATGAACACGATGCCTCGCATATAAGCAGGCAAAGGGAGAACAGTTTCTTGAATTTACACAAATATTAACCGCCTCTTGCTCTCCCAGGTGTTACCCTCTAAAACGAACACACAGATTTCTACATGACTTTGCAATCATTGAATTAACCCTGCGAAAACTGCCAGTCAGTTCACAGTTGAACAGAACTACTCTTACTTCTCTCCCTGCCCCCCATCCCCTACTGCAACTCTTCCTAACGTAGGTCCTGGACTGTTTTCTGGAACCTTTTGATGCTGAGCTTTGCACTGGTACACTGGAACACATAAAGGCTGAGTTAACCCCTTGGGGGCTTCTAATCACCTTTGTACCGAACTGTGAGAAATCATATTCTTTTTGTTTCTATTGTGACAATCTCTTCCAAAGTCCTTACTTGGGCTTTCTCTCTCTGAGCTACTGCGTCTTAACCTCAATTGCTCTTTGTTTTCATCACTTTCCACTTCAGAGTCACTCAGCTCTAAGTCAGGACAGTATCCGTCATTGTCCTGGTAAGGAGCACCTTCAAGCATCTGCTTGCTCCACAAGCGATCTTTTGCTGCAAGTCTTCTTGTTGGCTTTTCACAGCATCGGAGATCCTCTGTGGTCCTCACCAGACTGTTGGTAGCCTCTTTAAAGGATCGGCTGAAATGTTCTATGGTAGATTTTCTGAAACTGCTCTGGCTGGCCAAGTGAGTTGTGAGCACGGACTCTTGTTCGTAGGGCGTCTGGCTGGAGCTGTCTCTCTGGCTCACATCTCCAGCCCTGCCCATCAGACCGTTGGATCTGGCCGCCAGCCTCAAGTTCTCCTGCTGCACCCGCCCGTTCCCAATGGAAGACTGTCCGTGCAAAGCAGCCTGGAGTGCTAAGGGCTTCCCAGACGGCTGGCCCCGGTAAAACTCCGGAATCTGTGTGGGACCAGAATCCTTTACCTCACTCCGTGGCTTGCCGATCCCTGCCAATAGCCCATTACTTCTGCTGTCGTGCTGATACCTGGAGTAAGATTTTGCTTTAATTTCAAAGGACTCCTTGGCCATCGGCAGGCTTCGTTTGCTGTAAACAGTGCTGTTGTTGTCAGGAGAAAGCGGCCTGTTGCCAGGCTTCAGTGAGTTATTTTTGCAATCTCCTAGTGCTGATTTGGGCATTTTCAACTTCAGGGTGATCCTAGGAGGTGGGTAGAACAGCGTGTTCTCTAGTGCACTTGTCAGGGCATGGCCTACAGGAGAAAGATATGAGGAGGCAAAAGGTAAAAAGGATTTTTAAAGAAGCTAATAATTTTGTTATCTGTAACAAGTCTTGTAGTCTGTTAAAAGGTTGTGCAAACAGTACGAAGCATTTGCAAACAATCAATGCGAAATCGTTTTAGGACATTAAAGAGAAGTTGGGATAATGACACCTGTGCCAAATTATCCACCGTTTTGGAATTTAGGTAAGCATTTTAGCGTTTCCATTACAAGTAACAATGTGCCCTTCTTACAGGGCATTAAGCCAGTGAACCGAAGCACTTTTGAAGTATGACTGAAGTAGTTCCAAAGCAGCTATAAACAAAAGATTTGTATTCAGTTTTGGATAGAGAAAAAACAATGCTTCAAACTGAATTTTCATTTGGACTTAATTCACCTCTGTACATTGCATTGTAAAATTCCCTACACTTCAGAAGTCTTTTTACCCCCATATATTAGTCTTTATGATATTAATATGCATATAGTACCATCTCAAAGCAGCAATCAAGCTATCCTAATAAGCATTAAAAGAGCAGTTGTATTTTAAAGACATAAAATAAATTGAGTAGACATTTCTAATAAAATGCATTTAACACAAAGCCAAAGTGCTTTAGAGTACTCCTGCTTCCACAAAACATTAGTCTGGTCTAAAACAGTTTGAAAAAAAAACCCAACAACCTTGTCAGCACTAATGAAACCTATCCATGTTTCAGGGGGTAGAGAAAAAAACCAGACACAAAGACTCAACTCTAAATGAGTCATAGAAGCATACTATGTATCTTGAAAGAAAAAGAGATATTCACTTCACGTGGAAGAAATAGCTGCCTTCCCTAGTCAAAAAAGAGTAAAGCTAAGTAACTGCCACTCTTCCTCTTCCCAAGTGCTGTGCTCCTTGTTTCAAAATGGTCACTACAAAAATGAAGGGCAGAGTGAGTTTTGGTATGTCAGCATTCCTAATCAGTTACTCTTCCCTATTAAAAGTCAGGATACTCTTTTTGAAGCAAGGAGAGTAACTGCAGGTGACAAGCTACGAAATACCTCACTGTGCTGCTCATCCAGCACACAAGGCAACGTGACAGCAGCGATTCCTATCGGTCACTCTTCTCTTTGGCCCAAAGGAACCAACTCCTGACAGCAAGCAAGCTGGACAGCAAGGCAGCAGTGCAGTGCTTGCTGTGGGGAAACAGCACCATACACCAGCTGCCTAAGAATGCAAAAACAAGCTTGTTTGTGCTGTTTGGATTCCATAGCAATTCACAAGTAATAGGCATAGACCAGAAACATCCATAAAATTAAAAAATATTTGCTTGGATGTTTGAAGAGAGGGAAGAGTTACATGTGTGTTGCTGCTTCAGCTGACTGTATGCTTTAAGAAATCTTACTGGTAAACTTACAGTGTTAAAAAAAACAACCAAGCAGCAACATAAAAGATAGCAGAGGTTTTAGTTTAAATGCAGACAGAATTTGTAAATATTTTACATTTATACAATTACCTGCAGCAATTTCCTGATTAATGAGCTGGACTTGCAAATTGAAGACCTGTTCATGTACTTTACTGTGAGATAACTTCAGTTTCTCTCTCCTGCTTACCATGTAGCAGAGATTTCTTACCTACAGAAGAGTAAGAGGAGCCTTAATAGGCAGTAAGAAAACAAATCTTGACACAGTTTAAAACAGTGCATCAACAACAGAATTTAAACAACATTAAAATCCCTTGACAAAGTTCCTGTGAATATCCCTGAACATCTGTAACTGTGACTGAAAGAAAACAAAAAAGGATTTTTTTTTAATTGCCAATTTAATGAATTCCTTGAATGTATTCTGCAATATCTTTTCATCTGTAAGTACAGCAAGTGAACACGAAATTCCAGTCAAAAGAAAAGTAATTTCTAAGACTTGTTTCTCTGTAGACCTGCTTCCACTATGTAGAGTTGCTGGGGATGTTACTTCTGGATTCTCCCAGAACTTCCCTGCAATGTGTTTCATAGGATAACTTTTAACAGCTAAACTACATTTGTTCCCTCTAAAATTATTGCAATATTATGAAGTAATACTTTTTACAAAGCTACCAAAGAGACCTGGCCTGTTTAGATAAAGGTAAGATGCAGATCACCCCTAAGAGCACACTCTGGCTTCTGTGCAGAGTACACATTTTGGCTGACTCTTTGCCAGTTTCTTTTCCAATCCTATTGCACTGCCATGCAAAGTTCAACAATGCCAAGTGCAAAGTCCTGCACCTGGGTTGGGGCAATCTCCAAGACCATACAGACTGGGGGATGACTAGATTCAGAGCAGCCCCATGAAGAAGGACTTGAAAATACTGGTGTATGAAAAATTGTACAAGTCAGCAGTGTGTGCTGGCGGCCCAGAAGGTCACAGGTATTCTGGGCTGCATCAAAAGAAGCAAGGCCAGCAGGTTGAGGGAGGCGATTCACCTCCTCTACTCCATTCTCCTAAGACCCCACTTTGAGTACCCTGTCCAGCTCTGGAGTCCTCAGCACACAAGACACTAACTTGTTGCAGTAAGTCCAGAGGAGGGCCCCCAAAATGATCAGAGAGGTAGAATAACTCTCCTATGAGAAAAGGCTGAGAGAGCTGGGGTTGTTAAGTCTGGAGAAGGGAAAGTTTTGTGAGACTCTGTTGCAGCCTTTCATTATGTGATGGGGGGTATAAGAAAGAGAGAAACCAGAGCCTGTACTGAGAGGACAAAGGACAATGGTTTTAAAGGAGAAAAGATTTACACTTGGCATAAGGAAGCACTTTGTACAGTGAGGGTAGTGATACACTGGAACAGGTTGTCTGGAGAAACTGTGGATGCCCCTTCTCTGCAATTGTTCAAGGTGAGGTTGGACAGGGCTGATCTGTTTAAAGATGTCCCTGCTCACGATCAAGGTTGTTAAGACTAGATGATCTTTAAAGGTCCCTTCCAGCCCAAACTGTCCTATGATTCTGTGATTCAGTTCCACCTAATTCTACTTTCACTATTTATTTAATAGCAACGTTGCCACCTAATGTAATGAAAACAGGAAGATGCACTGAAAGGTCATGATAAACCCTCAAAAGAGCTTTCAGAACACAGAAACAGTGTAAGGGCTGTTTGAGACACTGTTCAAACATACTTCCCCAGCACTCAATCCCATCTGGTCAGAATTGGAGTCTCTCCTGAGAAAGGAAATTCCAAGTTTCCCAATACTTATATTCATCCTGAGATAAAGCTGAGTAGAAAGCCTTGCAATGCAAAAAGTTCAGAAACTTTGAGACAACCATTTCAAACGAATTATCTCCACTCATAAGTAGTACATCAATGCCAACAAAATTCGATGCAAATCAACCACTTATTGGACAAAAAGGGAAAGCTTGAAATGGTCTCTCGAAAGAACAAAAACCAAAACCAAACAAGCTCAAAATCCCAACTGTCCTTTTGAAACACATTAAGGGGTTTTTAAACGTTCTTTTTAATGTAAGGATCCACATCCAAAACACTCCTGGAAAAGGATATCTGAGATTGATCACAATTAGATTCAAGATGACAGTTACACTGGTAAGTTCAAATCTTAGCTCCAACACTCATCTCTCCGCATTCTTCAGGTTCTTCTCTCTCCAGTATTGTTTTCCCTTCTCTTGCAACACTCTTTCCTCTTTTCTGCTTTTCCTCCCCAACATCTATAGATCACATCTAGCACACTTCATTAATTTTGTTTCCTTTTAACAATTTACTACTTATCTGTAAGTACTTGAACACTGCAGGTGATCACCAGCCATAAGGCCAACCTAATGGGAAGCCTCTGAGAGATTAACAAGCCTGGCTTCCTCCTCCATCAGCTGCTAGAAAAAGGCACTCTCTGTGTGCCTTCCTAAATAAATTCCTGTTCTGAGTTTTGCTGATGGATTCCATCTTTTCAGACTACCAGCTAGCTGGTAAGAGCCCAGCTAGCTACCGATAAAAAGATAATTTCCTTTTTCTCAGTAAAGCCTCAAGCAGTGACAGCCTTAGTGGGTTGCTTTCAGATCGCTAACCACCTAAGGCACCTGTAGCACCTAAGGCAGCTAGTTGCCATGAAAGCATCTAGGTCAAGAGTGAGATGAGTGATTCAGCCTGGCCACAACCTGGAACTAGCTGACACCAGCACACTGGTGAGGAAGAGTGGTGAACACTCCTGAATCAGATGTCATGCAAAGTGGTATAGATACAGGCCTTGTGTGTAGCTAAAAAATCACCTTGGAAGTTAACCATCGAAGACCTCAGCTTCAAACCACAAGGATGAGAAGCTCTGCTTCATTCCTTCGCTGTTTGCCCTCACTTTTGTTTAACTCAACTAATATTTTTTGTTATTGAATCTGTATCAGCAACAACCAGGGCAAACAAACTTACTCAAATTTTTTCAACAGCTACTCAGCTGAAGTTGGAATCAAGGGGGCAATCAGGAAATATGTCCACAGTGTATAGAAACATGCATAGTATCATAGTATCAGTCAGGGTTGGAAGGGACCACAAGGATCATCTAGTTCCAACCCCCCTGCCATGGGCAGGGACACCCCACACTAGATCAGGCTGGACAGAGCCTCGTCCAGCCTGGTCTTAAAATGCCTCCAGGGACGGAGCCTCAACCACCTCCCTGGACAACCCATTCCAAGGCTTCGCCACTCTCACGGTGAAGAATCTCCTCCTCACGTCCAGCCTGAATCTCCTCACCTCCAGTTTCATTCCATTCCCCCTAGTCCTATCACTACCTGACATCCTGAGAAGTCCTTCCCCAGCCTTCCTGTAGGCCCCCTTCAGAGACTGGAAGGCCACAATTAGGTCACCTCAGAGCCTTCTCTTCTGCAGACTGAACAGTCCCAACTCCTTCAGTCTGTCCTCATAGGAGAGGTGCTCCAGCCCTCTGATCATCCTCCTGGCCCTTCTCTGGACACGTTCCAGCACCTCCACATCCCTCTTGTAATAGGGGGTCCAGAACTGGACACAGTACTCCAGGTGGGGTCTCACCAGAGCTGAGTAGAGGGGGAGGATCACCTCCCTCGACCTGCTGGCCACACTTCTCCTGATGCAGCCCAGGATCTGATTGGCTTTGCGGGCTGCAAGTGCACATTGAGAGCTCATGTTGAGCTTCTCATCCACCAGCACCCCCAAGTCTCTCTCCTCAGGGCTGCTTTCCAGCCAGTCACTGCCCAGCCTGTATTTGTGCCTGTATAAAGGAATACCCTCTAAGAAAGCCATCAAGCACTGTTTTCACACTGAATCTCTCAGTGGACTGGGAAGGGACACTTTCTGAAAGTCTCTCCAGCAGACAGGGCAGTATATGAAAAGATTGAAGGCCTTACCATCTGGGTTTTTTTTTAAATCATTATTTTTTAAACCATCTCCCTGTGCTTCTCCCATTCCCACTTTTACCCACAAAGACCTTGCTCACCTGCAAGTAATTTTTCAAAAATTTACCAGTTAAATTCTTACCCTCTCTAGGTCTTGCCTCAAATGCATGAACATCCTCATGCGAGTATGAATGCTATCTTCTTTTGGCTGCACCAAGCCATTTTCTTCATCCTCCTTGGGAGGAAATAATGGTTTGTTAAAGTTACTTTTTCGTTTTAACTTCCAGTAATTGTAGATGAAATCTACAGCAAGTTTAGGAAGGCCCAGTTCTGCTGCAACATCCTCCACTTTAACTAATGAGTAAAACTCTTCTTCTAGCTCTCGGAGCTTTTGGGCTCGTAAACTGGTTTTCTCACTCTCGGTTTGCTTCTGGTCTGGCATGCTTTTGGGGTGCTCATCAACACCAGGCAGGGAATTCTGTTTGTTCTTGCTGTGCTTTAGACAATATGACTTGAACTTGACCTCATCCCCATCATCCAGGATAGTCTTCATCTCTAAGCTATGCTCAAAGGCACAGGTGACATGAAAGGCAGTGATGCAGCTTTTCACGGAACACTACAGACAAAATAAAACCTTGATCAGTAACAGCAGCAACAAACCAGAAAAAAGGGCAGAATTCACTGAATTACATGAAAGCCCATCCCTACAAACATGTATTTCCAAAGCACTCTTAAAAATATTTGTTGAGCTCTTTGAAACTGGCATTTTCATTTAATATTTTCCTGTTTGTGGACAGTGTTCAACAGGAAGGACCTTTCTACCCATCTCTGAGCCACAGCAGTCCTTACACAGCTCAGCCTGATTAAGAAAGAAAAGCAGTTGTTCAGACTAACTCCCAAGCCTCTGTGCTTGTGAACTGATTTCATAGCAAACTTCCTTGAAGAAGGCGGCTTCTCTGAACACAGAAGAACAAAATGCAAACTCAGAATCGTCTTTTTCACATAGACTCATGTCACAGCCACCACAGGACAAGTACATACCTGAATGCAAGCACCAGTTTTCAGTTTGCATAAACTACACACTAGAGCCCATCGACTTGGTGGAATGTGAGACACCTTTGTGATTGGCTCCATCCTTTCCGGGCAAGCAATACTAACCTGTAAACAAAGAAAAACCCAGCATGGAAACCAGTTATCAAGGCAATAAAAACAAACCCTCCATTCACACCAGAAGGAGAAATACTACCACACATTTATCTCACCAGGAGATCACAATGTGCTCCTACTTCTCAGTGTAGAGACCTTAAAAGACCCCACATGAAAACAACAGGGTAGAACCCTAATACTAGTTTAACCTGGTAGCTGATGCTTCAAAACTTTTAAGGCATCTGCTGCATGCCTTGTTACAAGCCACTTGACTGATAGTTATTTCCTTTCCATTATGGCTTATTTTTTTCATACTTGTAGAACTGTGTGGTTGGAAAAGATCTCTGAGATCATTGAGTCCAACCATCAAGATCTCTGATCCAGGCTGGAAAAGACCTCCAAGATCATGAAGTCCAGTCATTTCACCCACTCCACCAAGGCTGTCACTACACCATGTCTCCAAGCACCAGATCTATGTGGATTTTAACTATGTCCAGGGATGGTGATTGAACCACCTCTCAGGGCAGCCCATTCCAGTGCCTCCCAACCCTTTCTGTGAATTTTTTTTTCCCTAATATCCAGTTTAAACCTCCCCTGGTGCAGCTTGAGGCCATCCCCTCTCATTCTATCATTAGTTATCTGTGTTGCTTTAACAGGTCTAACTTAAGAAGTACCAAAAAAACCCCCCCAAAAACCTACTCAGAACGAAATGGGAGCACTTACTCATACTTACCTGAAAAGTTCCTTCTTTAAGGTCCATAGATCTGCTACAATAGTTATTTCTGCCAGCTCAGACTGAAGCAGAATTGCACCTATCAGTCAGCAGCTGGGGAAAGCCTTGCTTCCCAGCTCTGCCTCTCCTCTAAGCACTCCCAATGCAAAACGTGATTCTAATAACACTTCGCTATCAAGTATAATTTGAGAAAGAATACAACCAGTTCCTCTTACTACAAAGAGCAGTATATTCTCCTGTTCCAGTTTTCACATACTTACTCTAGATGATCCCTTGGTCTCTGGCAGACCAGATTACAGATATTAAAAGAAAGAAAATGCTGACAAAAGCACATAATCCTTGCTCCTTTGTTACGCTAACATTCAAATATCCATGGTGACAAATTTCTCACCTGCCTGTTGTCCATATGGACAAAAAAACCCAAAACCCTGTCCATAATTTGGACACCAAAACAGATAAAAATTATCTCTGTAGGGCATCCCACAGCCAGTCTTGACAGACGGAAATTATCCAAGGAAAGAAACAAAAAGTTGGCCAGCTCTGAATGACCACACACAGAACCGGGCCAGTATGAGAATGGCATATGGCAGAAGACTTCAGTGAGGTAACTATTCTGACCCAGGGATGCCAGTCTCCAAAATCCTGCATTTTGATGCTTACACAGCACTTTTTGAATTTAGCAGTTGTGTGCTTTGGAGGACTGTCTGCCTGAAGCAGATACACAGGAACAATTCACCTGAACAGAGCAGACCTGTATTTCCAGTGGTGTAATAGAGGCCTTTTCCTAAAGGGGTCAGATGTAAGAATTCAAAGAAAGGAGGGTCCTAGGTTGTTCTGTGGCACTATGAGGCCAGAATAAAGCTGATTCCTTCAGAAAGCAGTTACAGCTTTGTTTTTTCCCTCCCCTAGAACCTTTAAGAACATCACACTACAGTAATTTTTCTTTCTTTAAATCCATAGAAAGACTCTCCTAGGGAAATATCCAGCTTATATGAATTTGTTTAACATGGGATAATTGAACTGATGACTCTGTAAGAACCAGTAAGCTAAGGTGAATTTCCTAGCTTCCCTTGGGAGCTACATTAACATCACCTGATGCACACATTGATTTTAAAACCCACTTAATCCCTTGAGGAGGAAAGGCTTTGCTTCAGCAGACATCCTCTGTGAAGCAGACATACAAAGACAGCGGCGCTAAGTTCACTGAATCCAAGAGTCAGAGTTGCCACGCTCACATTAGGAATTTTTGCTGCTCACACCTTATGACCGTATCACTATAAGGATCCTTTAAGGAAGTGGAAGACAGCTTTGAAACTGATGGTTCATCACATCCAGATTTTTAACAAGTTGATATCATTCCTTTGTGAACTGCTGACTGTCAATTAACTCAAATAACATTTCTATTTTTCATAGGATTTTACTCTTTGATCCCCCCAGCGGTAAGCCACATCTTCTGGAATATACTGAGGTCAATCTGGTGCATGGCATTTCCAGAAGTCTTCACTAGGAAGACAGTGAGATCTTTCAGGCAGTATGGTATGCCCTCATCAGGCAGAGATGACAAACAATTTAAACTGTTGGGCCTTCCTGTAAACTAGAGGGAAACTGACAAAATTTTCTCTGAACAGCTTCAATAGTTTCACAAAGGAATGTCCAGCACTCAAACACCATCAAATGTAGCTTTGTTTTTTTGCTTCCAAAATGAGTCTTTTATCAGTCTGCTTTGACTGTGCTCAAAACAGAGGGGGTTACAAAGTTGCACATGCATTTTGAAACAATATTCTACTAAGATTGACCGGAATTCTTGTCCCAGTTACCACAATACTATGAAGCAAGATTTCCTTTGGGATTTAAGGGTTTATAAGATTGTCTAGGCTCCTTTCAAAAAGAAACTAATATTTTCAGTGACTTTCTATGGAGACTGAATAATACCAACTTTCCACTATGCTTCCTAGTAGGAGCTGGGAATTGACAAAGTCCCTCTCCCTGCTCCTCTCTGGCCGTTTTAATGCTCTCCCTGCTCCATTCCCAGAAAGAACTTGTAAGGTCAGGAAATATTTATGCTGGAAATACTGCCTATTCAGCTTGCAATACTGCCTGTTTACATTACTCCACTTTGCAAACACACAAAGAGGCGCTTACAGAGTCAGGTGCAATTTATTTATACTGGACTCACTCCATCTGCATGTTTCTGATACTCAAAGAGAGGAGCCAAGGCAAGGCCTGACTGAACCTTGCTGCCACTGAGGGAACAAGAAAGCAAGAGTCCAGTGTTTTCATTCTCTAAAACCTCCCATGCCAAGGCAGGAATAACCATCTGCTGTTAAAATGTAGCAGTTTTCTCCTCTTCACCTTGTATCAGGTTACATTATGACTGCTGAAGAGCTGTTAAGACTTGGAGAGACTGAGGACGATGGGCTGCTGAAGCATCTTCTCTAATTGTTCTGCATATGACCTGCTTTCTCTATATCACCCTGCAGTCCTCTGCTCCTCAGCTCCCCTGCTAATCTGTCACCAGCAGCTGCACTGAACACACACTGATTTGCATCAGTGGCTGGGAAAGACACCATTGTGGCTGGAGCATGGCCACTCACAACGGCAGCTAAGGACAGTCAATTTGATACCCTTCCAGTTGTAGCAAGGGAAAATAACCTTCTGCTTCAGCTAACACCACACCGAGGGATGACACAACTGTAATGGGTTATCTAAGGCAGAGAAGGACTTTAAATTTCAGAAAGCAGTGCAAATTTTCTTCTCTGTGTGTTTCTTTACACACACACTTTTAATAATGCTTTTTAAGAAAACATGAAATAGACTACATATTTACACAAAAAGACAATGAAGGTAGAAGAATAAAAGGACATAAATGAACAATGAGTACATTTTGGAAAGTAAAAACCTTCAAATGTCCCAGTCTTTCTTGACCCACTGTGGGTCAAGAAAGCCTCATGAGCTCACAAGGAATGGATGGTAAGAAAAAACCCAATGTTTTAAAACAGAGCTGAATGAGTTCATGAAAGAAAATACCCAGTGCAATTGCCTGAAACATTGCTAGCCTATTCCTGGGGACTTGTGAAGCTGCTCTTTGAACACTTTACCACAAGAAACAGACAAGTTTATGGCCCACTCCTCTCTGCATTCTGCCTTTCTCCATTTTTTTTAGGGCCACAAGACAAAATGGCAGTGACTTTACAATCCATATGTTTGAGGAATTCCTGAGTGATACTCTCTTGGGAAGAATAAAAACAAGTATGAGAATATGCATTCCCCAACAAAGTATTCATCCCCAGGTTGTCTTTGTCCTTTGCAGCACGTCATGGTGACTGTGCAGACAGAAATGACCTGCCAATTTAGCAGAGATTCCCAAAGGGTTCTCTGGTGACTGAATTGTCTCACATGCAACCATGCAGAAGACTGAGAAAGAGAATGGAACCAAGAGATACTTCCTGCCCCTACTCACTATGCCCAACACACTTGGCATTGGTGTGGAGGTACCCAAGGCTTGGAGGGGCCTGGAGCCACAAAATGGGCTGTGGGAACAGTCAGATCAAGCTCTTCCACCTGAGTGCTCCCTTGGGAGCTTCTCTCTCTCAGCTGGAAGGAGGTGAGCAGGCAGGAAGACAGTGTGTGTTCCCAGCTCTGCCATCACATGCTTCCAAAACATGTCAGTTCCTCTTCTGCTGGCAAGAGCATCAAGGCAATCACATACAGAATGGATCTCTTAGGAAAACAAGTCTGCTCAGAGCCAGGAGAGCTTCCAGCCAAGACACTTCCTAAGTATAGGCAAAGTAGTTAGGAGATTGAAAATTTTTCCCCCTTTAATTTTAAAGTAAATATTTTGTGGTTTTTTTTTTCCTCAACTCCTCTCTCCTTAAAAGTGGAAGAGATGCCAGGAATTCCCTGCAGGCCTGGAAGTAAAAGTGCACCTGCAGGGACAGTCCCCTTGAAAAGCAGATATATGCCTGAGACAGAACTAGGAATTACACTTTACTTCTGGTTGCTATGATAAAAAGAACCCACACATATACAAAAACCCCAAAACCAAACCAATGAAACAACAAACAACACTAACCCTCCCCAAAAAAACAACCAAAGAACCAAACCAAACAATAGAAACCCCCAACCCCCCATAAAACAACACCCAACACCAAAACCAAAGACCCAACCACAACCCAAAATCTTAACATCATCCTCAATGTTTTGAAAATGTGAGGCCTAAGGTTCAAAAGATAAGGGGCATCCTTCTCCCTGATGCCACAGCACTGACAGACCTGGCTACTGCCTCACATTAAATCACTGAGGATTTTACCAGAAAGAAAATAGAAATAGTCCAGGTGTAAAAATGGAATACAAACCCCACCTACACATGACTGAACATTCCAATTTACAGAATTATGTGATGTTAAACTGGATTCAAGATAGAGGAAGAAGTGCAAGTCTTCATTATTAAACTCTCCATGCATGTAAGCACAAATGTATTAAAGTATATTTTATTTACTAATGAAATATAACACAGAAGATAAAAACCTCACCTCCCTACCATTCAGAAAAAAAGTAGTTTCAAAAACCCCTTTAACTACAAAGTGAGTCCATCCTACACAAATAATGCAAGAGCAGACATAGGCCTGCAGTTTATACATCTAACAGAACACACAATTGCATCAGAAGATAAGACAGACAACAAAGCTGCAGTTGCACAGTGAACACTAGCTTACATCAGTAACCCTTTCTAGCAGGTCACTCAGATACCGGAACGACACCAAGAAGTGACTGCTGAGAAAATGGAGACAAAATGATTAAGTAATTGAAGATGAACTGAGGAATCTTCCAGTCCTCACAGACTGTGCAGACTCATCAGGATGAAGTCTGATATTAAGCCAGACAGACAATTAAATCATGACAACATAAAAAGGCAGAGGAAAGAATGAGGGAGGAGGATGGAAAGGAGTCTGCAGTACAGAAGAAAAAAGTCAGAAATTAAGTTTTACCTCTGGAATCCAGAGAGCACAGCTCACGTGTGCCCACTTGGTCCCTGTCCTGGTAGCTTTCATGGCACCTCCTCTTTTGGGACACAGGAGGCACTGAGGATGTATTCCCAGGACACAGGTGCGACACAGCCAGCTCCCTTCAGGTACTTTTAAGATTCCATAGCATGCCTTGGAGGAAAACAGGTAGTAAGATCATTGCACTGAGACGACTTCACGCACAAGCAGTAATAATCACAAGGACCAAAGCTTCCAAATACTAAAGGCACAGTTTGGCTTTTATTTAACCTTTCTCTAATTTCACTATCTTAAAATGAATTGAGTGATCAAAGAAATAGCCTCGAAAGCAAAGTCTCTTCTGCTGCACTCTTTGTAAAATGTGCACTGGTACAGGGGCATGCTGGAACATGCCCAGAGAAGGGCCACGAGGATATTGGAGGGTTGAAGCACCTCTCCTATGAGGACAGACTGAGGGAGTTGGGGTTATTCAGTCTGGAGGAGAGAAGGCTCTGAGGAGACTTTATTGTGACCTTCCAGTATCTTAAGGGGGCCTACCAGAAAGCTGGTGAAGGACTTTTTAGGATGTCGCATAGTGATAGGACTAGGGAGAAACTAGAAGTGGATAGATTCAGATTGGATGTTAGGAAGAAGTTCTTCACCATAAGGGAGGTGAGACACAGGAACAGGTTGCCCAGGGAGGTGAAGGAAGCCTTATCCCTGGAGCTTTTTAAGGCCAGGCTGGATGTGGCTCTGAGCAACCTGATCTAGTGTGTGGCGTCCCTGCCCATGGCAGGGGTATTAGAACTGCATGATCTTTGCAGTGCCTTCCAACCCTGACAGTTCTGCGATTCTGTGATTATTTGATTGTGACTGATCAACCCCACTGGTGTTAAGAACTTGTCTTTCCTTTTAAGTGACTTCTACATTTCCAAGGCAAAAAAACAAAGACATTTCTTGAAATTTGCTTTTGCAACTAATCCTTTTTAAAAATCACAATTTCCTACCACTAATAACATTACATACTACCATAATTCTACTTAGATATGAAGGGATATGAGCTGTCTGATTGAAGACTGCTTCCTGAAACATTAAATTACCTTTGTGGTTAGAGTCCTGTGAATTACTTGTTACTTCAAATATTTATATGATATTGGATCAAAAGTTATGATACATACTGAAACTATGAGGTGTTGGATTTTATATCTGAGTAGTGCACTTAACCCTTCAGAATACGATGTATTTTGAGCTCTTTCTCAAGCTGCACTAGGTTTGAACAACCACCACCAAAAAAACCCACCCCAAAAAAACCAAACCACGGAAAAAAAAACATTAGTCTATTTTCTTATTGGAATTATAGCAGTTACTGGCTAACTACATGTGTATCTAGATACATCCTGCTGTACTTATATCCATGCATATTAAAACTGGGTGTATCTGAAACCATTGGTGGCTGCTAAGGTCTAATTCCTCTCAACTGCTCTAAACAAAAGCTCTATCAGAAGGGTGGCATTTTAGTAGAAATCTCACCAATCCTAGAGATGGGAAGGCACAAGAGAACAGGATCATTAGCCATAGAGAGTCTTTCAAATCCAAATGCAATATAAAATTACAGAATCACAGAATAGTAGTGGTTTGAAGGGACCCTCAGAGATTATCTCGTCCAACCCCCCTGCTAAAACAGGTACACCTAGATCAGGTTGTACAGGGATGCATCTAGGCAGATTTTGAAAGCCTTTGCTGAAGGAGACACCATAACTTCCTCAGGCAGCCTGTTCAGTGCTCCATCACTCCATGGTCTTCCTTACGTTCAGATGGAACTCTTCTGTGTTCTAGTTTGTACCCATTGCCCCTTGTCCTATTACTGGCCACCACTGAAAAAGATATTTAGGTATTTATATGCAATGAGAGCATCTCCTCTCAGTCTTCTCTTCCAAACTAAACAGACCCAGATCTTTCAGTCTCTCCTCATAAGGGAGAGAGGCTCCAGTCCCCTAATTATCCTCATGGCCCTCTGTTGGACTCTCTCCAGTTACTTCCCTATCTCTCTTGAACTGGGGAGCCCAGAGGGGACACAGCATTCCAGGTATGGCCTAATCAGGGCAATTCCCACATTTGCCTTCCCAGCCTCCGGATTATAAGATCTCCATATTTAATATGAAGCAATATCACAAAGCATTACATAAATATGTCAGGTCTATAGAGACAAGGACTTTTCTGAGATAAATGATGCATTATGGACACACCTGGTTGAGTAATCCAAACAGTGTTTGTGGTGACAGCTGCTTTAAAAGCCCAACCATGGGAGCTGTAATCTAAACTTTACAAGTGATTTTTTTTTCCCTGCCACCAGCATTCTTCTTATTACTAACACAAAAAAGACCTTACACCTAAAATCACGTTTAGGTGGTTGGAAACGGACTGAAACTATTTTCTGATTTAATCCATGAAGCCTAGACTACTGAAGCAGTAATTTCACAATGTGCTTGAGCTGGCACAAGAGGGCACTTTGAACAAGGGTACCTCTCACACTCCTCACCTCTAAACTGTGTGATGAAAAACAGACCTGAGGCTACGTAGTGAACCACAGCCAAGACAGATTAAAACCAGGCTGTCTGTTGTAAGGATTAGCTCTAGCTCAGTTAATTTCAGGCAGGTCCAGCATGGGGAAGGGTCAGGAGGAAGGAGGCATCCAGGCCATCAGCAGGTAACCACAAGCTCAGGACTGCAAACTCATCATTACTTCTGAACAGGCACAAGCAGGGGCTGAAGCAGACAGCCCAGCTGTCAGCCGTATTCCTGTCACTGGCCACATTACTGGCATTCAGGCTCACATGGCTGCTTCATGCAATGAATCAGATGAAGAAAGCAGGCAGGCTGGAAGCCAGCCCACTGCAAGCAGGGAGATGACAGGCCCTTTTTCAGCCAATATGTATTCCAAGTATTACTTACAGTCAGTGCAAAAATACGCTTTTAAAAAAACCTTCTCAGTCTCCTTTCAATTTACAGAAAACACCTCTTCCAGGACAGGACCCTGTGCAGAAACCACAGGGTTCATATCCCTTTGATCATAAGGATACCTCTGCCTGACTATGCTGAGCTCACTAATGCAAAGTCTTGGCTACATCTGAAACACCATAAATGTGAGCCATATTCAGATTGAGAGCAGAGTCATTGTGGGTGCTTATGCCTTCTGAAAAAGATCAGTCTGCTAAGTGCCCACACATGGTTTCACATGGCTAAATTTGGACAGTCCATGTCTGGCCAATTAACTAGTGAGTTAAAGGGAAAAGCCCCAGCTCTGAAACAAATGATCTTTAGATTCTTCAGAAACAGGCAAGCCAGCAGTTCCTGCCCTCTTAATTTAGAAAAGCAGGTTTAGTAATAGGGGAAAAATTGTTTATGGTCACAGGGGAAATACTTGCAAGTCAGGGTCCTATGAGACTGCAGATGTCCATGAATTCAGCATGCTAAACCACAATCTACTGTAACTGTCAGGATACAAAAATACACTTAGTATTGCACCACCCATCTTAACTACAGAATCAAAAAGCCCTTCAATTAATATTTAATACCAATTCAAATTCCACGCTTGCCAAGGTAAACTTTGACCATAGGACAATGTCAACATTACTGCAGGCTCTAACCTGATGGACACAGATATTACACTTGTCACAAAACACCATGTCATTCCCATCTTCACTGTCAGGGGATCGGCATACATCACAGATGACATCTTCATCATATTCAATACCCAACCCTTCCTCAGTTTCAATAGCATGATTCATGTTCTCATGACAGTGCCGTTCCAGCACTTCAATTGTCTTTTCCATTGTGTTTTCATCCAGGGGCCCGCATCCTGCAGCAAAGGATAGAGAAGGGGAGAAGGGGAATTTGAGGACAGTCAGGTGCCTCTAACCAAGACTGAGATGCAAGAAGAACCAAAGCAGTAGACACAGCATCTTCTCTCCCATCATGTATACTACAAAACAAGAATACTACTGGCAATCCATACTCTCTTCATTTGAACACCACACAAGCTCCACACACCTACCACTAATCAAACTCTGTGTAGGCAGAAACACTTATAAAGGATTTGCTGTGAGACTGGCCCTCAGCTGGCAGCTTCAGGACATACACCTCCTAAGAAATTCTACAACGTTCACAAGCACAAGAAATCTCCAGACTGCATCCTCTCCAAATTCTAAGTCAAAATGATGCTGTTGCCCATAGTTCACTGTTTCACTCAGACCTTCAACAGCTGGGATAGACACGTAACATTAATACCAGAGGCTAGTATTTTAACTGCTGGATTTATACACGTAATTATGACTATAATTTGGATTCCTCGTTGCAACCAATAAATAGGGAGATGGAAAAGATAAATTAGTGCTGATATAAAGTGCCTTCTGCTATTAAATTGTTCCAATGCCTGGATATTCTCTGACTTCCTGAATTAAAAGAGTTACAGAACCATTCATGTGGGAAGGGACCGCCAGGGACTCCAGCCTAATCCCTGGCTCCAAGCAGAGTCAACAGTTAATCTAGACAAGGTTGTTGCTTCTAGCCAGATCTTGAATATGTCCATGGATGAGGATCGGCCCCCTAGAAAAGCTTTGATTTCGTTAGCATCCCCACATGCCTGGGAAGCTTGTCCTTGTTTGTGCTTTGTACATAATTTGACAGTGCAGCACCGTCAGGATGGTCTCCTGACACATCTACCTGCTTTCCTGAATGTCTGGATGCATCTTTTTCTTGCACTTGGAGATGGTCCTTAAAAGTTCTGCTAGCTCTCTTTTGAGCTGCCTTCCAGATGCCACCTACCAGTTACTCAAATAAGTGAAAACACGCTCTCCTGAAGTCCAGAACCAGAAGACTACTTCTCTTCCTCACTCCCTCTGGGATCTCAGTCACCACTATTTCATAGCTATTACAGCCGATTATGTGATGTGTTTATCACAACCCTACAGGTTCTTCCTTGTTTATGAATGGGAAATCCAAGAGATGCCGAGTATCTTCCACTTTTGTCCACCTGTCCTTCCTAAAAAACCTGCAATTATAGAAGAATTCCAGCCACAAAGGCTATTTCTCCACAACTCTATTATTCCAGTGACAATTCCAATATTATATTATCTCCATAGCTCACTCCCCCTCACAGCCCTGTATACCCACAAGTTGCATGGAAGACAGTTCACTTAGCTGATTTTAAATGGGCTAACGTGTGAAACTTAATTAGTCTGTTAAGAACCTAGCATGCAAGCTCCTCAGAACTCTGAATCTGCACTAATAATATGTTCAGGTTTAAGAAATGGAAACATCTGCTTATTCTACCTCATTTTTTTAAAGTTTTGAAGTCCTAAAATTAATTCCACCTGGTGTGGGCTTCACTCCTGCCTCTGTTTGCAGAAGTTGCACATAATTTTGGATGTGAAGGAGATTTTAGGCAAAACAGTATAACATAAAACATTATCAGATCAAGCAAGTTGCTATTTTAATCATTTTTACCACCTGTTTTGCTTAGCATTTCCATTCGATGCTCATTCAGCGATCTTTAAGAGCTCTTGCACAGCAAACTACAGCTTAAACAGCAAAAATTAACTGCTGCTTTTAAAATGAGAATGCCCTGTGAAATTACCCATTTCTGTAAGCTCTTCATTCAGCTCCTGAAGCCAAAAGATGTCCATGTCATCCAAGTCATAGCGACACATAGATTCTGCCAGCTCCAAAATGTTGATGTAACCTGGTTCTGTGGGTTCTTGGCTGGAGCAGTGGATGTATTTCCTGGGTCGTGTATACAGTACTTCTTTCACCTTTTCTGCTACAACCCTAGAGTGAAAGTGAAAAAAAGAAATGGTAGTTACAGCTTTTTAAGACCCACCCTTGAAAGACAAGGAATACTTTTGAGAAGAGCAAAGAAGTCTAGTGGTTTTACAGATTTTGCACCAGTGGGTAAGTGTAGCCAGGCAGGAGAGAAAGTGTTCTGTGAGTTCCATTTCTTTACACAAAACGTGCTCAGGTTTGTGATATATACAGAATTCCTTCTAAAATGTAAGCCTGTGCATATGATTTTCAATTTAACAAGCGCTACCAGTGCAATGATGCAAGCGTTTCTGAAACCCACAGGAAATATTATGCACAAACCTCCCTACAATTTTTTATGTTCTTCTTAAATGATAGGAGGGAGACCTGCCAACTGATTTCTTGAAAATACCAGCTTTAATTTATTCTGCTGCAGTGTGTGTGGTGGTGGAGAAACACTTGCTCTTCATTTGGGATAAACAGTCTACCCTTATTTTGTAAATGGCACTTAGTCCACATTACAAATGCACTATTTTTATTACATAACAAGGGAAAAAAAACAGCTAAAAATTATCCAGGAAGCAAGAAAGAAAAATATTGCTGTTTTCAATCTTTCAATTATTTTGTAGAGATAAAACTCAGTGTTTGATTAGTAAACTAGCTTACAGGAATGGAAAGACTGACCTTGGCTAGATAAAGTCAGTCTTTCTCTGAATTCAATGTAAGAGGCCCTGCATGTGAAAGGAAGCCAGGGAGATACTGAATGGAATGGAGCCATGCATGAGCAGCTCTGCATGCTTTCTGAAGCTAACCCTTTACAAGACAAGGAGAGAAGAGCTGATGTGGGAAGTAAGGCTAGAGTAAATATGGAGCAGGCAGCAGTCAAGCAGTATCCCACAATTCTTAGTCAGCAATGTGGGTTGTTAATGTTCTCACAAGTAACGTCCTTCTGCCATTTTCCCTCCCAGTTCACTTTGCTCTTTTTCCTCTTCTTCCCTTGTGAATTTTTTTCTCCTCTGGTCCAGCCAAAACTATAGCAATTTTCCCTCTAATGTAATATTGCTGGTGTGAGATGCTATATATTTATTTTTAATAACTTGGCACTGACAATAGCCCCAGTGGAAATTAAATTATGCTGGCATCAGCACTTTCACTGGACAATTCATTTATCTGCTCTCAAAGACCACGCTGGCAATAATATTTCTAAGAAGAAACACTCCATTTCCAAAAGGAAGGGTTGCAGGACTAGTGTTATGTTTTTCTAGTTTAAGCACAGTGTGAGAGAACAAAAGGTTATGTATCTCTCCTGAAATTGTTATCACTGAAGGTCTACAATATTAAGTAGCAATCTGTGGTGAGAGAAGCAAAAAGGGTTAAACCTCTGGTAACAGTAACCAAAATCAAATTATGTGAACAAGTGAGTAACTTTATCTGGCATCAGTAACTACTGCATGCCTACTGCTCTGTATCATCATGCTTAGTAGAGAAGGCTTTCAATGAAGACATAGGAGATTTGGGTTTAATTTATTAAACCCACTACACTCGAATGAGAAAAGAGTTTTTAATCCACTGCACTGTGTGACTCAGGAAAGAAGGTATCTTTTTTTATACTCACAATGTAGATACTATAACAGTGCACAGACAGAACCAGATCTGGACCAAAGTGCCACAGAACCAAGTTAGTACTTGCTTGGTTTAAGAACATACCTGAAGGCTGCTGCATTTGAGACTTAAATAAAATAATGAAGAAAAGATGACTGCATTTAGACAACCTATTTTTGAGAGACCATCTTCTCAAAGTTGACTTTTTATGCATATGATCTGTGTTTTGATCACCATTACCTGAGAGAAGGCTGTGGAATAGTTTCTGGACTGGCTGGAACTTGAACCCCTTTCTCCCATTCTTGTTTCCACGTGTCAGCAAAGATATAATACTCATCAGGGTTGACATGGTGAGAATCTGGTAGTTTCATGGCACTAATGAGATCCTTACGGAACACCTGCAAGAAACACCAGGGAAAAGAGTGGCTTGAGAAAAAGACTTCTGTTAAAGGAAGCAGTAAATATTTTACTTAATCTTCACTGAAGAAATGCATACACTCTGACAAGGTTTTTTAAAGTGTACCAGCACACCAAAAGTCAGTTTGAAAATACCTAGGTATTTAACTCTCAGAGTATCAGCTGCTGTATAACAAAGTTTATGCTAACTCAAAATCATGATGGTGCCCAAAAGCTAATCAGAAGGAAAAAGACTGTGACAAGCAACCAGGAAGACGGAAAAGGAGACCTGCATCTGATTTAGCCTCCTCACCATATCGCTCTCAAACAGCTTGTTTTACTTGCCAGTCTGTAGGCTTTACCCCAACTTAGATACAAGGCAGCCTATCCTTTTCTTTTACTCAGTTTAGTTACTTGAAACTGTCGTATTCATCACGGACTATGAACAGTTGCCATGGCAAAACTGATCTATAGGTTCTTATTCATTTATTAAAACCACTTGAAGCTTTACTGGCTGGGATCTCTGGGATGAAAGATGAACTGCAGCCTTTGCTGAAACGAGACCTGTGTTGCTCTGTGCCTGAACTCCAGCGATGCAGGCACAGCAACAACAATCCAGCCTCAGCATCCTTCAGCAAACCTGCACAATGAAATGCTCCACTGTGAATCAAAGCAAACACATCAGTGACAAACCTCAGCCACAACATTCAACTCTTGGCTCAAGAGGATTAAGTTTTTACAAGCATGTAAACATGATTATCTGTCACCTCAAAGCTCAGTATCAATGTCTGTCAAATACAGGTGCATACAATTTAAATAAAGGGCATATGCATCCTTTGTGGTTTAGTCTTTTTTCCCTCCACTGCTACACTGCACCAGTTTAACATTCATAAAAGCAAAACAGTGACTGTGGCTTGGTGTTAGGGAGACATCACAGATAATTAGCTGTATTATCATAACGAGAAATCAAATCCTCCAAGAGCAGTGATATGAAGAGAAAATATCCCTACAATAAGCTGTGGCATGTTGAACTCTCTTCTTACTAATTCAGTTTTATAGCCAGAAGAGTAATAAAGTATCTCAGAGCCAAGTATCTTCATGTACCCTTTTCAATTTGACAGCGCCAGACCGGTTATGCCTACTGCAAAAATTCTCAGCTGTTCTTGGAAATCATCAAGTAAACATAATTTTAAAAGGCTCTGTGCTAAAAAGAGGTATTGAAACAGACTACTGGTGACCTGGAACATCAGTGTTACTTCATTATGTCCTACAACCACATATCACATGGGCTGCTGGGAGAGCAAGCTGACCAAGAGAACTCAGTATCACAGACTCAAAGCTGTTTTATTTGCTACTGACATGTTATCTGCTTTGGTTCAGACCAGACTGTTCTCTGCTGTCTTCTGTGTAAAACTCCTCTGGTATCTAACAGGCCTGTGTTAAAACCTGAATGACAAGAGTGAAAGCATCCATTTTATCCAAGCAGCATGTGTACACACCAAAACCAAAATGTAAAATGATTTAGAATAGAATAATAGAATAAACCAGGTTGGAAGAGACCTTCAAGATCATTGCGTCCAACCCATCAACCAATCCAACCCACCTAAACAACTAACCCATGGCACCAAGCACCCCATCAAGTCTCCTCCTGAACACCTCCAATGATGGTGACTCCACCACCTCCCTGGGCAGCCCATTCCAATGGGTAATCACTCTCTCTGTATAGAACTTCTTCCTAACATCCAACCTAAACTTCCCCTGGCGCAGCCTGAGACTGTGTCCTCTTGTTCTGGTACAGACTGCCTGGGAGAAGAGACCAACATCTGCCTCTCTACAACTTCACCTGATGATATAGGAGGAGATCAGGTTGGTCAGGCAGGACCTGCCCTTCCTAAATCCATGATGGCTGTACCTGATCCCTTGGCCATCCTGTAAGTGCCAATTTATGCCACTTCAAAAGCATTTTCACTTGCTGTGTTACAGGTCTACAACCAGGATTGTGAGAAACACTAACATGGCACAAGTCCAAAGAACTCCAGAAGGAAAAAAAATATTCCAATAAACAAGAAGGGCAATGACTGTTTTAATTATCAGAAAACATATCCTTCAAACCTTATTTGAAGTGCATTACAATCTACCTTTTAAGCCAACGACAGACCATAAGAGTAGAGTGCTTCATGTCAAGCCCACTATTTTGTAAATGCTAGATGAAACATGCTATGGAAGGCACCATTACTCTAACTACATTGCTTAGCAGCAAATTGATCTTCTGATCAGCCATTATGTACGTGAAGTGTATCATCTCTACTTTTAAAGCACAAATCCCCTGCAGCATGGACTTTCTGTTACTTTTCAGAGTGTTGCACAGTACTGACCATAGCATCACCACACCATGACACTAAGATACCTGCTCCAGATTTTCAAAATTTCTATCATAGTATCATTCAGGGTTGGAAGGGACCACAAGGATCATCTAGTTCAAATCCCCCTGCCATGGGCAGGGACACCCCACACTAGATCAGGCTGGACAGAGCCTCATCCAGCCTGGGCTTAAACACTTCCAGGGACAGGGCCTCAACCACCTCCCTGGACAACACATTCCAGGGCTTCACCACTCTCATGGTGAAGAACCTCCTCCTCACATCTAGCCTGAATCTCCCCACCTCCAGCTTCATTCCATTCCCCCTAGTCCTATCACTACCTGAGATCCTGAATTCTGATAGGCATACCACTGAAAGTCAAAGATTTAACCAATATTAACATAGCTGCTGAAACCTTGAGGAACCCCAAAACACACAAAGTCTTCCTAAGCACTGCCTGTTCATACTTGTGGTAACCGCACAACTGAGGATTTCCTGCAGATGTTTGGAATCGTTACAATGTCTCGCTCTCACCGTTCTTCCTTTCTTCACCTATGGCCAAACAGGGTCTTCCAGCAGCAAAATGCTCCAGTGGACACCATATGAGAACACTACATTTCAGATTCATAGAATGGTTTGGGTTGGAAGTGAACTTAAAGACCATCTGGTTCCAAGCCCTCTGCCATAGGCAGAGACACCTTCCACTAGACAGGTTATTCAAGGCCTTAAGTACCTCCAGGGAGGGAGCATCCATGACCTGCCCAGGCAACCTGTTCCAGTGTCTCACCACCCTTACTGCAAAGAATTTCTTTCTAATATCTAACCTAAACCTGCTCCTCCTCAATCTTCAATCCATTCCCTCTCATCCTGTCACTACTAGCCCTTGTAAAAAGTCCCTTCCTGGCTTTCTTGTAGGCTCCTCTCAGGTACTGGAAAGCTTCCTTTCCTTTATAGTGGAAGTAAACCAAAACACCCAAGGGACTTAAGAGTTTTATGACAAATTTTACTTCAGTAGTCATCATCAAGGCTATGAACTAAGCCAACTCAACAAAGGGCTGACATACACCTTCAGGATTCCGATAGCCAGCTTTTCCTTGTGGTTGTTTTTTTTTGGATGCATATTTGAAAACCAATGTGGCTCCTTTACTAACTGTATCCACAAAGCAACAGCCAGTCCACTCCACAGCACACAGTTTCTTCTCAGTACCTTCCCTTCCACAGTTAGCCTATGAAATGCAGTGGTCATCTTTCAGTCACCCAGAACAGTTCTATTTACTGCCACATGTAAACCACAACCCTTCATTATTACCTGCAATATCATACATATTGAGAACACTTGAAAAATGAGCATGCCACCTCTAGGCTAATAAAGCATTCCCATCTGGCCATATTACTCATGAGCAGACTCAGCTAGGGCTGCATGTCTTTACCACGACAGAAGGGCCTTGCAAGAGCTGCAGCTAGCAGATCCAGGCCCCTGCAGACAGAAATGGGAAACTCCCCACAGCTGTAAGCATTTGCAGGATGTACCATGTGATGGTGGGATTTTTCAGAAAATGTTTTTAGCAATTGAAACCATGAAATATGAGATGAGTTTTAGACCTGCTTACCATGCAAGATTGTTTGATCTGAACTTGCCATTTCATTTTGCTGCCCAGAATTCTTATTTTCAGCTGAAGCAGTGCAGCACTTTGAATGACGTAAATGAAAAATCTGTTTGCTTATGTCATAATCATCATATTAAGCATTCTGTTGAGAAACTCTAATAATTATTTTCATGCTTTAGAGCTAAGACTTAAATCTAGAGCAGGAAAATTTGTTCTTTGGTCAACATAAAGCTTTTCGCTCTGCAGTAAAAATCCACCTGGATTTCCTGAGGCAATGAGAACTTCTTAGTCACCACTGCAAAAAAAAGACACTGCTGTCTCTAAAGCCTTTAAAAGCTGAATTCTACAAAAATTATCCAGAAATAAAGATACTTTGCTCCCTCCCAGCACTTACACAACCAGCAAAACTGCTATCCTGGGGCTGTGAAGGAAAGATATGGTTCCTATGTCTTATTTGTTTTTCAGACTTCTGAGTCTTATTTGGAAATTATGTTAGAAGAGTATGTCCAAGGCAAATCAACTACTTAGAATTCATTTATAAATGCTTTACCAAAAGCTGTCTACAATTTTAACCCAAATTCCTGGAAGCACTATGAAAACATATAATCTTCAATATATAATGTTCACAGTATCACACAGTATCACAGTATAGCCAAGGTTGGAAGAGACCTCGAGGATCATCGAGTCCAACCTGTCACCACAGACCCATGACTAGACCATGGCACCAAGTGCCACGTCCAATCTCCTCTTGAACACCTCCAGGGATGGTGACTTAACCACCTCCCCGGGCAGCACAGGACCTTCCTATGCTTACTCTGTGAATAAATCAAGGCTGTGAAACAAAGAACACTACTTCATGTGAAGTAGCTTTATGTACTGAAGATATCAGAGAGGATAGAAGTAATGCTACAGAGAATGACAGAAAATACTAGCATCAGAGACAGAGAGTGCATCCCGACAATTCAACAGCCTTCTAACAAACCCCAGTCTCACTGAACAATTCCTATGTCTGTGCAGACTATCAGGCACTTTTTGACCTTTGTGACCATTGCAAAGCCAAAACCATATTTAAATAAACCAAACTTAAAAAAAAGACAAGAGAAAAAAAGACTAAAAATCAAATCTCTTTTCCAAAACCCTTCTCCATGCTACTACTGAAACCGACTGATGCCATTGCTCATTCACCTTGACTTGCCCAAATGCATGTGTGAAGGAAAGCAAATGGATTGTGTTATTTCTAAAGACTGGAATTAAAAGTGGTATGTCTCCTTGTAACACTGAGCTTTTGGCTACTCTGGCCACCCACTTACACTGAAACCCTCCCCAAGGCTATACTGCTTGCCACAGGTGCCTGTGCCACAACTGGGAACCACAGCTCAAAGATTTAAGTAAATTATGGGTTAACTGCTCTGCTGTTAAAATCAAGGTGGGAATTCTGCCAGACTTCACCTAATTGCTTCAGTCCTAAGGCTTCCCTTTCACCCAGCACCCAAGTGAGCAAGTCAGCAGCACTGATTTCCATTCAGTCTACACTGCTCCAGCCCATTGCTTAGGGAGCCAGAGGAGCCACTACCCAGAGAGGGAGAGCCGCTATTTTTAAAAGGCTGGAGTGTACTACTATTTCAGAAATCTTTCATGGAAAACAGCATGGAAAGATGGCAAATATTCTCTCTAAGCAGAGAAAGCTTAAATAGCAAATATTTCCTGGATTTTTTTTTTTTTAAATCTCAGAACCCAACTTTGAAATTCGAGGTAACAAACACACAAACTACAGTTGGTACTTTTGGTAAAACAAGTAACACAAGAGTTTTTCATCATGTTGGAGGGCAAATAGTCTTTTTAAATTCACCTCTGAAAGGATCTAGTAACATTTTTATTTTCATAAGCATTAAAGCTTATTCTGCTATTGTAGTTCTCAAGCAGAGCACCCTCAAGAAAAATACAAACAGTTAGAAAACAGCACTTTACACCCAAATTCAGACTGTAAATAATAAAGCCAACAGTTCATTGTACTAAATTATAGTATGACCTACTACAACTGTAATGCAGCCACATATTATCTGATTATCATTTCAACTTTGTACATATGTTTCAGAGCATGTTTACTGCAGTAAATCCCAGTGTTCGAACACCTACTCCCTGAAACTATTTTATGGATTATCCAGGACTCAAGCAAATGAAATATTGTGCTTTTCTTTTAAGTAGCCATGAATCTTCCCATCCTCCTTTACAAGCATGTAGTAGAAAATCCATGAAGTCAGATACTAAATCAGCCCTATCTAATGTTATGTCTCTGACAGTATCTTGTGAGCCAGAAGAATGTGCAAGAACACGTCAAGACTCCTTCTGGTTGCTAATCAGACATAAGCTTTGGATTTTAGGATTAATCCTAACAATAAATTTTTTAAATTGTATTAATTTATACAGATATTTAGAAAAATCTGTACTCATTATCATCTGTCCAATTCCTTTTTTAATCTAATTTAATTCCCAGTCTCAACAACTTCCTGTAGCAGATGAGCTTCCGTCTAATTACATGATGCACAGAAAGGATATCCTTTTAATTGCTACAGATTTCCTAACTTTTGGGTTCATTCATATCCTGCCCACCAATTCCCCCACCTTACTTCCCCACTTTTTCCATAACAAAGACAGTTTCCAGACCATTCATACTTTACTGTTACATCTGCTCATTCACTTCCAAAGATGAAATAGCTCAGTCTGTTCACAAGTGAGCTTTTCACATGCAAGGATCATAGAAACATTTCATAGTTTCATAGTTTCATTCAGGGTTGGAAGGGACCACAAGGATCATCTAGTTCCAACCCCCCTGCCATGGGCAGGGACACCCCACACTAGATCAGGCTGGACAGAGCCTCATCCAGCCTGCTCTTAAACACCTCCAGGGACGGGGCCTCGACCACCTCCCTGGACAACCCATTCCAGGGTTTCACCACTCTCATGGTTGAAAATGACCTTTAAGATTATCAAGTCCAATCATTATCTAATTCTACCAAGTCTGGTGCTACACCATGTCCCTCAGGACCACATCTATATGTCTTCTGAACATCTCCAGGGATGGGGAATTCAGTTCACCTCTAACTTAACAGTTCAAATAGTTTAAGACAGTTATCTCAAAGCAAAAATGACCACAATAACCAGAGAGGTCATGTCTCTGACTTACATTGAAGTATTGCCTTTTGTTTTTTTTGATCAACTAACACAAGTAGGATAAAAAGCAGCTCATTGAAATGCATAAGGCACATTCACCAGAGGTCTTAAGAAGCTTATAAAGATGCCCAAGTTACTTCAGATTTTTCTGAGGTAAGCAAGCACAACAAAACAACATGCTCCTATGATACTGTGAGTGGCACATGCAAAGTAATAGGATTTAACCATGTTGTCCATGCATTCACAGAACACCACCCATCACTTTGAAAGAGCAAAAAGAACCCATTTTTTGCCAAGAAATCTAGTCCTACAAGGTGTTCCTCAGGATCAAGACAATTTATCCAGCAGTTAAATGCCACTAAAAAGTTTTACATGCCCAAGTAATGACACAGATCATTTACTTCCAGAAGATAAGCTGCATTTCACATGGTAACACAGCCATCATTATCAGCAATGAAGGATTAAAACCTTCTATGGCTGTGAAATTCAAAACCCTATTTGCAAAGAGTGATAAAATACTAACCATGTTATACAAGAAGGGGTTAAAAACCCCACAATGCTAACTTAATTGCTTTAAGAGGGAGAAAAAAAATGGGGGGAAAAATTTTATATATGCTTCAGTATTTTAAAGATCTCTTAGGTTCTTCTATGACCCCACTAGTCTAAGGAGAAAAAAACAGTCACTCAGGACAGTCCAGCTAAAAGGTTTTCCCTGCAAAAATGATTCCAACTACTATACCATCATTTTCTGCTGCAGCTTCCACCAAGACAGGAAACTGCAAAGTACAGGCTTCATGCTGAGCCAGACATCCAACTGCCTCCTACCCTGCTACTCCCACACAGCCTTTGCTCAGGCCTGCAAGCTCCTCCTGTCTACCTTTAAGTCCATGAGGGGCAGCACTATGAATGGCATGTGGCCAACAATCATACAGGTCTGAAAAACTGTTACGGATTATACTGCTGGTGTGTCTGTAACCTTAACAAAGTTTATTTATTCAAAACAAATGCTAAAGCTAATCGGAGAGCAGAATTTTCAAGTTACCATTTCAGTAGTTTGGGATAAGCAGTGTCCCCTTCTGGATTACAAAGAGTCAGTCTTGCTTTTTAAATGATGCAGAGAAATACTGTAGCCTGAAGAAGCATCATTACAGGCTTCCCTTGTTCTCTTTATCTACTTGGAGAACAGGGTATGTAGACTCCAGGTCTGACCTAGTCACATCCCTTCCGCATTGATGTAAACCCCTGGGGTAAGTCAAGTTCTGGGAATGGGCTTTGACATGCACCTGTAAGACTGCAACCCCTTTGCCCCATGGTAGCAACAGATGACCTCACTCCACGGAGGCTATCCCCTCACTCAACTCAATTCTTAAGCATCTGGGAGGCAATTCAAGACACAGCAGTTCTCAAATGCAGCCACTTGTCACAGAGGACCATGCGCACACAGACAAGTTCTGTGAAGCAACTGACAGATGCACTAACTTGTTTGTTGGATACAGTGCCAAAAGCAAACTTTTATTTGGAGAGAGAACCCTGGTACTTGGGTTGGAAATGGAAAAAGGCTGTGTATTCTCATGCAATTTAATTGAGAAAGCCCAGCTTAATAGCATGAAAGAAAAAATAATGTATGAAGACCACAAGCAAATATATTCCCAAACAGCTATTTATAGCTTTGACCTTTTAAATTTTCTGCATCACTAACTCAAGACAGTCTGCTGCCTGGCAAGCAGAGGTGAATGAAAGGAGAGCAATGCCAAATTGCTAAAGAGCCCTTGCTAAAGAGATGCTGACAGCCTGAAGACTTTAAATCTCCATCTAATGGGTATTAGACAACTATTACTACAAAAAACTTCTGGAATTACAACATGATTTTTGGGGGTCCTGTGGTAGGGTCTCTCCTTAGTCTTTGCTTTACACCCTTGTCACCACTTGGTGCATAAATAATCAATTTCAATGCTCTGCTGACAACAGCATTTCCTGTAATACACTCTTCAACATATGCTTTCAAGGGCTTGGAAGGAGTGCTTGCTTCTAGCAGAAGGAAAGGAAAAACTGGAAGGATGGCCAAGAGTCTTACGTACAAGCAACAGAGCGCGCTCCTGCCGCCACAGAGCGCGCTCCTGCTGCCACAGAGCGCGCTCCTGCCGCCACAGAGCGCGCTCCTGCCGCCTTCCATTCCCTTTCCCAGAGGATTTTATTTTTTTTCCCAGGAGTTTTTAGTTATTGTACTCAGAACACATCTCCAGAAGATGACAGTATCTGAAGGGGGCCTACAGGAAGGCTGGGGAAGGACTTCTCAGGATCTCAGGTAGTGATAGGACTAGGGGGAATGGAATGAAGCTGGAGGTGGGGAGATTCAGACTGGATGTGAGGAGGAGGTTCTTCACCATGAGTGGTGAAGCCCTGGAATGGGTTGTCCAGGGAGGTGGTTGGGGCGCCATCCCTGGAAGTGGTTAAGACCAGGCTGGATGAGGCTCTGGCCAGCCTGATCTAGCATGAGGTGTCGCTGCCCATGGCAGGGGGGTTGGAACTAGATGATCCTTGTGGTCCCTTCCAACTCTTACTGATACTATGATATTCTAAGTTTTGGGAGATTTTTTGTTTTGTTTTGTTTTTCCAGGAGGGGAATCTTAAGACGACAAAAAGATGCCAGTATTACTGGAAAGATGATGTTATGAAATATGCTTCTTAAATTCCAAGTGTATATTCCAGATTTTGTTCTTCAAAGTTTCATGTTTTCAAGCATTAAAGGGTTCAAGACCTTGTCTTGAAACAGGTATAAAGCAGCAAAGATCATCTCAAGAGAAGGAACTGAAAACACAGCTCATTTTTCCTAGAAGTTACATAAGCAGAGCACTTGTGCACTACAGACATGGACCTCATCTTCATAATTGTTGTTTATAATGTACATGCACACAAAGACAGTGTAGAGCAAAGACAAAGAAAAGAGTAATAGGGCAATCCCTAAGTGGAAGAAGTACAAGAAAATTGGATGGCTGGGAGAAAGTAGGGACTGGTAAGAAACCAGCACTGAGGTGTACTTGAAACAGCAACAAGTCTGGCCGCATGTGTGTTTCAATTCCCATTTGCTCAGTTTGGCTGGTAATAGCTACATCCTTGGCAAACATGAGCAACCATTACAGGACCTCAGTAGACACAAGCTATTTCAAGTTTAAAATTCTTATAGAACCATAATCCTCAGATCAACATATTAAATGTAAAAAGTATAGTAGACTGTTCTTAACCTTTGTGGCTGTAAATATAACACTATATAGCTATTTCTGACCGACTTTGCTTTCACTGAAATACTCATGGCAAGATTCAGTTTTAGAAATGAATCTGTGAATTTTCATCACAGGTTAATTGAAGAAAACTAAGCTTCCAAAGGAAGAACATGTTCTGTAACATTTACCTTGTTCTTATCAAGCCAAACTTACTTACTTAGCAGTATTTAGAAACTAAGCATGAAATACATTTGCTGAATAGCTTTTGCTGTATGAGCACAATCTATAGTTGATACAATTTCTCACAGTAGCATTCAAGCAATTAAAACATTGCTGGTATAGTATACAAAATTACTTCTGGAACATAACTCTCAGTTTCACATTCTAGAGAAGCAAAATGAGTTTTCTTGTTCTTTTTTTCAGTAACAACAGGCATCAACAGACATAGTAGCATGCTGAAGGCCTCCTTCAGAGGGACTGCGATAGTAAGTAAGGGTAATTAGCTAGAAGAAACATTTCTCCCATTTGCAGTTATTAGCTGACTTCAGCCCTTAAGAAAGCAAGCATCAAACGCCCCATCCAGTCTCTTCTTAAATACCTCCAGTGATGGTGACTAGACCACCCCCTGGGCAGCCCATTCCAATGGCCAATCACTCTTCCTATGAAGAACTTCTTCCTAACATCCAGTCTGAACCTCCTCTGTCACAGCTTGAGACTGTGTCCTCTTGTTCTGGTGCTGGTTGCCTGGGAGAAGAGACCAACCCCCACTTGGCTGCAACCTCCCTTCAGGTAGTTGTAGATGGCAATAAGGTCTCCCTCGAGCCACCTGTTCTCCAGGCTAAGCAATCCCAGCTCACTCAGCCTCTCCTCATAGGGCTTGTGCTCCAAACCCCTCCCCAGCTTTATTGCCCTTCTCTGGACACGTTCCAGCAAGTCAACATCTTTCCTGAACTGAGGGGCCCAGAACCAGACACAGTACTCAAAGATGTGGCCTGAACAGTTCTGTGTACAGGGGCAGAATGACCTCCCTATAGAAGTCCTAGCAGCTGGGAATGGCAGGGTAAAAAAGGTTTATTGACAGCAAAAAGTCAAGAATAAGAAAGTGGCAGAAGATAAATAAGCTCTGTTCATACATATCCTACCCACTTAAGTCCGCCCTTGTTTTATCCTAAAGCAGAAAGTATCCTTCCCGTACACATGCCTGTGAATCACTTCTTCCTGTGATATGCTCTCACATCATACAACTACTCCAGCACTTTCCATTTCAAAATGAGACTAAATTTCAGGGTAAAAAAGAACTACATGTTACCATGTGCAAATGCCATAAATGATTTTGGGACATCAAACACTGGAGCTCCTGTAATACACAGTGGGGAAAAGAGTTTCATGGAGAATTTGACAGGTGACAAAAGGACTCACTGGCACTAGTCCAAAGCTCACAATTTCAAGACGTAGAAATATGAAAACTACACAACAGAAAGCTACCGGCAATCAATCTTGAACCCTGATTCTTACCTCAGCAGGCTTCTTTTGTTCATTTGCTGGTGTTTTTGACTTGCTCCTGTATTTAGAACAAGAAGAAAAGGAAGTGGAGGGACCTGTTAAATAAAAAAAACAAAACAGGCACCATTATAGCTCACTTAATTAACTTCTTTTTCCATTAAAACACAAGGCGCTCCAACCTCTTGAATGATCATAACTTTCTGACAAGACGTGGGCAAAAAACTCTTAGGTGGTCTGTAGGCTTGATTAAAGCTCTTCCTGCTTCCCCACAGCACATGGAATTTATGGGTACATTCAGATCTGCCCAATAGAAGCATGTGTAAACAGAAACAATCAGGCAGACCACTCTTCATCTTTTCCTTTCCATAAAAAAGCAGAAGGAGCACAAAATCATGGACAGAGTTTGACGAGTGTTAAACTCCCCCCTTCCCCCCCAAAAAAACCCCAAACCAACCAACCAACAAAACCCAAACAACAAAACACCACAATAACAACCCATCAAACAAAAAGCTAATGATAATAAAGGGTGCTGCTGATGAGATGCAAAACATCACAGTCTAACAGCTAGACACTTCTGGGCAAAACGTTATTTAAGTTCAGGCCTTGCCATACAGGGTTTTATGTTTCTCAGATAAAATGGGAAGATGTAACCTCAGGCAGATGTGTGCCAAAGAGCATTTAAAATACAACTTTGCTAAATTGTCTAACTGACCAAAGTGGAATAGATCTAGAATAGAATCGAATCGACCAGATCAGACCAGGTTGGAAGAGACCTTCAAGATCATCACGTCCAGCCTATCATCCAACACCACCTAATCAACTAAACCATGCAACCAAGCACCCTATCAAGTCTCCTCCTGAACACCTCCAATGATGGTGACTCCACCACCTCCCTGGGCAGCCCATTCCAATGGGAAATCACTCTCTCTGTGTAGAACTTCCTCCTAACATCCAGCCTAAACCTCCCCTGGTGCAGCCTGAGACTGTGTCCTCTTGTTCTGGTGCTGGTTGCCTGCGAGAAGAGACCAACCTCTGCCTGTCTACAACCTCCCTTAAGATAGTTATAGAGAGCAATAAGGTCACCCCAAGTGTCCTCTTCTCCAGGCTAAGCAGCCCCAGCTCCCTCAGCCTCTCCTCACAGGGCTTGTGTTCCAACCCCCACACCAACTTTGTTGCCCTTCTCTGGACACACTCCAGCAAGTCAACATCCTGAGGGGCCCAGAACTGGACACAGGATTCAAGGTGTGGCCTAACCAGTGCAGCGCACAGGGGAAGAATGACCTCCCTGCTCCTGCTGGCCACATAAGACAATCTAACAATCGATATATTAGTTATTACTTTAACTTAATGTATAGAGGCTCAAGAAGCTTGCCATGCTCTGCAATTTTAAGTTGAGACTCTGAACAACAAGAAACAACAGAACTCATTTTTAAAATAACGATTACAAAATAGGACCCCGACAGTAAAATTTCTCTTGAATTACAGATTTCTCACATACACCCCCCCACACTCCCATTTCTGGAAGGCAGAGACACAAAAGTTTCTTTTCAAATTCTAAGTAGACTCAAAACTCCCTCCACATTTACAGGGTCGCAGGGCTATTTGCTTCATTTTCCTCCCATAACAGGATTCAGAACACCAAAGACCAGCGAATGCAAGAAAGAAATCAAACAAGAAACATTTCTTTTTAATTATAAGAGGTGAAACAGTTTGCCCTCAAGCCACAGAAGGAAACCACAAGGGGGTGATAGACCAAAAGAAAACTGGTAGGTGTTACTTACTCTCATTGTCTGAACTGTCACTGGTGCTTAGATGCCTGTGGCGTTTCATCCTGACGCATCCTAAAGAGAAAAAAAAAGTTTACAGCAACCATTCTACCAGAAAAATCCCTGACTGCTGGCTGATGCCAAGAGCTTCACACCAAAGGCAAAGCTCCTCTGAAGTAATCCCAGTTCAGATACTACATTGTATTTCTGCAAGCAACTATTCGACCACAGTATTATTTGTGAAACTGAGCACCCGGCAAACCCAGCATGCCTCTGCTGGGCAGAGCTTGCTTTAAATTTTGCAGAAAGGAGTGCAACCTGCCAGCTGATTCCCAGCAGGGTGTGAGCGGCACTCTGCTCTCAGAGGAGATTCAATGTCCCATCTGTTCAGCTAGAGGAAGGAGTTGCCATGGTGGCAATCACTAGCTGAGAGACGGGTGGAGGCCAGGAAATAAGGTGGATGAACAACATGGCAAGGATTTAGAAATGCAACTCACCTTAATAAAATTTAAAACAAAGAAAAAACAAACCTCAGCTTTTTACAAAGGCAAGACACCCCGAAGGCACCCTTGCAAACCGAAAGGTCGAATTTAAATAGGTATAACATCACAAAATGATGACTAATGCTATTTCATTTCAATAGTCTTATCATCATAGTTCACAAGAAATGTGATTTTCACAAGTTTGAGAAGTGATCAAGGCTATTTCTAAGAAATACTCCCATGGTGCTGCACCAGTTCTGCTACAAAAGTGTACTGAGCTTCTTGAAACTGATTTTTGAACATGAAACACCTACAGAAAATGGGGAAGAAGAAAATTCTGCACAACTACTTAAAATAAAGACCGAAATAGTGGTCATCTATATATGCTAAACAAGTGCCAACAGAAATCCATATACATGCTTATAAGCCCTGCCATTCTCTAATATTCAATGTTACATTTGTTACTTAAGAATCAATAAAAGCTTACAACTACCAGTAGTAAATGAAAATCACCCTTCTCACTTTAATGGATTGAATGAGCTTATCATTAGAGAAAGATAGTAAAAAATTATTCTGCAAGAACAAACAAAACTTTGGGGTTTGTTATGGGCTTTGATTTTGGTTTGCTTGGGGTTTTTAGCAAAGGATAAGACACAAGTAGGTGACAGATAGCTGAACCTGAAATGCCTGCAGTATCTGAACTGCCAGCCTGGGCACCCCTGAAATGCAGACAGCTTCATTTCCTAAACAAAACCCACATGCTGTTAAAAGAACAGCAACACAACTAAACACCCCATCTGATAAACCATCCACATCAGTTACTGTACAATGGGTCTTGAGCTTATCCAAACACCACGGGATAAACAAGATTTCTAGACAAGAGCAGCCTGTCCAAAGGCTTTAAAGAGCCTTTGCATTGAATTGTTTCTAGCAGAAGTGTTTCATTTAATGGAAATCTTCAGCAGCCTTTATATTTAAGAAACTGAGTCTATTGAATTTAAATGCAATGACCACTCAAAGTTCAAAACGACCTTCTGGCCTATCTGCTATATAAAAAAAGACATTGTTCAAACTCCTCAAAGTAGAAAAAGGAAGCAATGTGTGCATTTTCCAAACAAATAGATACAGAACTTCTGAGTCAGGTATTTAACTTGGGGAGAAGACAGACAAATAGTGGTCAACAAGATGGGACGTCAAAAGGTATCACTTATATGATTGTCAAGCTATGAACTCTCATTAAATAAATAATTTCACATTAATTCACCTTGTTACAGCTCAAGCAACCTTGGGGAGGCAAGGCAGACATGCTGTATGTAAAGATCAGTGTCAAACAGAGTATCTATATCAAAAAGAAAATTATTGAAACACCACAGAACTTCACCTCCAGCTAGCAATGTTAAGTTTCCTGGGCAGGCACCAGTCAGATGAATAAAATCCCACAAGTCTCATGAGCAAAAGCTGTTTGACAAGTAGAAGACACTTGGGCCAGAAGGTCATGTTTTTGTACACGTTTGGGCGTATGGGACTTGAAGTTAATTGTTGGGTAGTGAGGAAATTAGAGAAAGGAGGAACTGGAACTAGAAGACTACTTTTATCTTGACAACTTTTGTAAGTTTAAAAACAGGGACTTCAATCAAGAACAAGTAAAATGGAGAGTCTGTACTCCAGCAGCCAAACCCAGCCCTCCAGAGCACACAACCTTCCCTAAAAAGGAGCAGGTACTGCCCATGGCAACACCTTCTCTTCAGGCACTCTTCAGTTCCAAATAGCCTTGGCTTACAGACCATCAGGCATATTACAAGACCTTGGGAGAGGCTGAAAAGACACATCTAAATGTGCCAAGCAGTATGGAGGGCTTGCTGCTTGCTTCAATTTTATGTTCAGATGAATATTTGAGTAGTTGTTAAAAGGTGCTGAAAGCTTATGGCAGCCAATTCTCATCTCTTATAGTCTATATAAACATGCAGCAATAAAACCTTTTCACTCCCTACTAAAAACATCTATCTGCAGAGCATAACATGAACATTCAATTAAAATAGGGTCAAACACAAGGTTAAGAGAGACGACTGCAGAACAGAACACCCAGGAAGCCTGGACTTCTGCCTGGGCAACTAGGAAAGCAGAGAAGAAATGGTTACTTCAAAGACAGCTCATGCAAAAACGGCAAGTGTAACAAAATCTTCAGAATAGAAAGCACACCTCTGCCAATAACTCCGTATGAAAAGAAAAAAAGTTTTATTTGAGAACTGGATTTGTAGCAGTGCAGGCAAGACATTTCTCTGCCTCAGGAGACAGAAACATTAAAGGCAGTCACTCAAGGCAGAAGTCCCCACCACTGGATTCCCATCCGATTTTTTGCTGTAATGTTAGCTACAACAATGTGTAAGAGCCCACAGAGCTACAACAAATGACAGATGTGGTGCATTCACTAAGATAGGTTAAACTGACCAGCATGCTGCAAGTTCACCGTATGCCCCAGCACAACGCAGGAGTAACAGCTTCAGCATCATTTAACAGGACCACCTCTGCAGGGAGCTCCGGTTCTGCTTCTGAGACTCCTTTGCTGTACTCTTGCGTACATCGGGGACTGCCATGCAACTCACTTCCATCCAAAAGTGTGAGAGGCCATCAAAAAGGCTCACCAACAAGGCTCACTAACTCTTTAGCCATTACAGAGGCATCTCAAAGTAGCACCCACTTTGTGTTTGTAAAGCTCCCATCTTGCTCCTTCACCTTTGCAGAATGCAGAAGAATCAGCAGCCACTCAGGACAGAAAAGCCAGACCCCACCACATGGAAACTGGGGTAAACCTTTCCCTACTTCAGCCCAATTCTCCCCCAAGTGGTCCATCATTCTTCAGTTCTATCCCTCAGCTTCAGACAATACTATTAGGTGTGTGATGTGATTCAGAGCAAGGCTGCAAACAACCCTGTCCCAATTCCTGCTTCTTCCCTCACATTTATATTTTATCACTTGCAAAGCGTGGTGAATAAGTGAAAAAGGAAAAAAAAAACCAAAACAAACAAACAACAACAAACCCCACAAATTACCAAACTAGGCAGACACATATGCCTGAGAACATGAAATGCAGAAATGAAAAGCAATTCATGCATAGCAGAAAAACCAACAACCCAAACCAACAGAATCAAAAATCCCATAGAAATGGGTACAATTTCTATATATCCTAGCTTTACTCCTTCTCTAACTTCACCCCTGAAAACTATGGTGACAATGAAGCCTAGAATAAAGGAGTACAATTATTTTTTTTTCCAACATGTGCCTGAAGACCCTGCCTCAAGAGTACCTGTTATGACGAATGGCATGCAGCAACATCACAAGAAAATTGAGTTAACAGTATTCTTTTTACACACAAAAGGAAAACTTCAGTAAATTTTGTAACAGTTAAGAAACATTTTATTCCATGTAATAGTTTAAAAAAATAAATAAATTAAGTAACAGCCTCAAGAAAAGTGTGTCCAGCTGGTCTAGGGAAGTGGTTCTCCCCTTCTACTCTGCCCTGGTGAGGCCACACCGGGAACGATGTGCCCAGTTTTGGGCTCCCCAGTTCAAGAGAGACAGGGATCTACTGGAGAGAGTCAAACGGAGAGCCACGAGGATGATTTGGGAACTTAACCATCTTCCCTGTGAAGAGAGACTGAAAGACCTGGGGCTGTTTAGTCTTGAGAAGAGAAAACTGAGAGGGAATCTCATCCGTGTCTATGAATACCTGAGGGGTGGGTGTCAAGTGGAGGGCGTCAATCCCTTTTCAGTGGTACAGAGTAATAAGACAAGGAACAATGGATGCAAACTTGACTATAGAAGATTCCACCTCAACATGAGGAGAAAATTCTTTACACGAAGGGTGATGGAGCACTGGAACAGGCTGCCCAGGAAGGTTGTGGAGTCTCTTTCTCTGGAGACTTTCAAATCCCACTTGGACATATTCCTGTATGAACAACCCTAGGAGATCCTCCTTTGGCAGGGGGGTTGAACTCGATCTCTGGAGGTCTCTTCCAACCTCTAACATTCTGTGATTCTGTGAAATAGATGGTACTCCAAAAAAATTATATATATGTATCTATATATAGAAATAAATAAAAAACCCACACGTGAGCTGTCACTAATATTATAAGATCCTGACAGAAATATTGGACAGCAGGCAGCTAATCAGCCTCCTTTCACTTTTGTTATTTTCACCCGAGCATTTTGCAAACGTGCGAGTTGGCCTTGTTGTTTGGATTTTGAGAACTTAATTTCAACGTTTAAACCATCTAGCTGTTCCAACGCACAAGCTAAGAAAAACAAGGCATGCAAAGCAACGTCCTGAAATGTTGTTGCAAAGAGGTAAGTGCCTCCAGCTCTCCAAAAAGCTCCAAGAAAATCCTTATTTCACAGTCACTGACTAATGACTCTCACTACCTTAAAAACTAAGTAGAAGCATGTGAGAGACTAAGTCTTGTCTCTCTTGATGTGACTCAAAGATAAAACCACCTTTGCTGCTTGCCCAGACAATAGCCGATGTGTACTGGGCAGTTGCCGCTGGCTAACGGCTCTCTGGAAGGTGCATAGATAAAGATTGCTTACCAGACTGCAGCTGCCCTGGAAATAATGGGCAGAGGCCACTGCTATCCATACTCTCTGGAATATACATACCTAAAAACTGTATAAAAGATCTCAGCAACTACTGGCACGAGAGAAGGAAAACATGAGAGAAGGAAAAGACCAGGGTAACACTGCTCTGAAGAAAAATGGAGAGAATACCAGGAGAGAAAAAAATGACAGAGGCATCACCATGTAGCCTGGAAGAAGCAGAAGAAGAGGAACCCTCTCTCCATGTCCGAACTTCCACCTGCTACAATTCATGGAGCTGAAGAGACTGCCCCGAGGACAGCACAGCCAATAAGGACAACATCTCCTCCATGCCAAAGTTGCAGTAGCCTTCCAAAGCTGCAGCAGCCTTCCTCCACAGACCCAAACTGTCCTGGGGGGTGAAGGGTGTGGTAATATAATTCCTTTCCTCTTCTCTCTCTCACTCTCTATTCTCTCCCTCTCCCCATCTGATCCATCCACTTTATTCTGTTAATAAATAGCCTCACTGTGGATATTTTGGCCTTGTTTGTGCCTCTAATTTCATAACACAGGAATATTCAAAAGAACTGAGTCTCTTTCCCGCTCTGGACTGAGACAGAGTACTTTGGTGGTGGATTCAAAACGTGATCAAGTCCTGTGGTTGAGCACAGGTTACCCAAAAACGATCATTAAAAATAAGAACTTCTCTTGATATAAAGCTTCAGTTTCCCCCCCCCATTTTTTAAATCCACAGAAGAACTGCTCAATCACCTGCAAGACAACATACATAAAGGCCAAAACCACTCACCTTCATGGATTCTTTTTAATGGAAATTAAAATACAGTGAAGACACTAACAAATCACCATGTTGTAAACAAAAGGATACTCAACTCTCCAGGAAATTACTGCACTAGAACATTTTGTAGTGTAATTTTAAATAACTATTACCAGAGCAGTTCTAAACTTGAATCATATTCCACACCTGTCACATTTCTGACTTGTCAAAACTGTGGCTGCATCCATATCCCTAATTTGCTCACAACAGTTTAAGACAAGACTTTGAACTTAAAAAGAAATCAGTCTCAATCCTTACTGTCACCTCAACAGATCAAAATGCTCTGAACCCTCCAGCTATTCAACCAAAAATAACCCCAGAAAACACACTCTCCTCAGCCATGGGCAGCAATACCACCTTGCCAGAATTCCCCAGGTTTCCTGAAGGCTTCTGCCCATATTGGGAATTTTGCCCTGACAGCAAAACTGGATCCAGTATATCACAGCACTTTCACAGAAAGCCAAGAAACAGCCACCCTGCACTCACCTGGCTGAAGTTAAACAGCACATGCAAGAATAGAACTAAAAGGATATTTCTAAAAATCTGGAGGAGATATTTTGTAACTAATGATTTTTAAATCATGTTTGCTCTTTTTCCCTTATTCACAAATACCTGCACTGATGAACTAAACAAGAAACAGACACTTGCCTCTACCAATAGTCTCTCGCCTCCCCAAGGAGAATCCATGCTGCACTGACTTAAGGCACTACTCATTTCTGCAAAGCCTGTTACCATGCATTACTCAAAAAAAAACCAAACCCAAACCCACAAATCAATCAAACAGCACATGTAAACAGCAGACAGTTCCCAAAATTTGAGCCTCATTCGAAGCAAAAATCCATTTCAAACATGCAGAAGCTAGAGCAACAATCATTTTCCCTTTTCAGTTAGCATCAGAGTAAACAACTACTACATTTACCAAATAAATGGTTAAGTTTATCCTCCTGTTCTGACACATTCCTCAGCGTAGTTCACCAGTAACAGAGTTAGCAGAAAGAAGGATGAGGTGGCTCAGTCTGAATTCACACAGCATATTAGGCAAGACATCAGTGACAGGTATACAGAATGAGTCCTTAAGTCCAGCCAAGATTTCTGAACAAAACAGTATCTCCAGGAAATAGCAGTTCTTCCTTCCTGGCTTCAGCTTATGCAGAGAAAGGTATAAAACATACACTTACATTTTTCAGTACCCGTTAAGGCCTACATAGAAGGAAAAGGCAACCAAGGTATTCAAGGAACTGCAACATACATTTAGACACAATAGACCTGTGAGGCTTTATTTCTTCAGATTTAAAGCAGACTGACAAAAATGCAACTGACCACAGTACCAAGGAAACTTTCAAATAGGAAAAAGGAAAAAACAAAAATCCACTTTCTTGATCTTATAATGATAAACAGCATCTTTGCATGAAAAGCAAATGACAAGATACATGCAAATCTCAGATTAAAATTCTGTACTGATACTTTTACAATATGGCTCATCTACCCAAAAAAAAAAAAAAAAAAAAAAGGCAAGCAGAGGCAGTAGGTAGAACTTTCCAAGGCTTCAAAATGTGGTTTATGTAACTGTTAAATTTAGATTAGGAAGCAAATTATCTTGAAAGGTCTCCAGGAAATGTAGTACAGTAAAACCATTTAAATAGGTCAAATTTCATAGTCAACTGCCAGGGAAATTACAAAATATGAGTGGAGTTAATACAACCTTTCAAATAACTAGAGGAAGACCGATCACTTGTGTTTGGGTTTTTTATTATTATCTTTTAATATCCTACCCAATCTCACAAAAAGGCTATATAAACTGGAAAAAACACCCACTCAGAACTTGGATTAGCAATATTTGCTTCACTGAAAAGGTTTGAAAGGTTAAACAATTCACAGAAAAGGAAGTTCAGCAAAAAGAGTAACATGGCTTCTTTATTTCACTCTAACGAGAAAATTCTTTAAAATAGCAATATACCTCTGCTTTACTTAAGAACCCCATCACAGGGTGACCACATCTATCCTATCCTTACTTTCATACTTCCCCCCCAAACATAATCTTGAGTTATTCTCTGAAGATTGTGCTGGACTTACCACAAAATAAAACTTCTTGCTGCTGTTTCATATTAAGTCATGGTTGTCATAATTATCTCTAATTAGAATAGAATAGACCAGACGAGACCAGGTTGGAAAAGACCTTTGAGGTCATCGAGTCCAACCTATCACCCAATACCATCTAATCAACTAAACCATGGCACCAAGCACCCCATCCCATCTCTTCCTAAACACCTCCAGTGATGGTGACTCCACCACCTCCCTGGGCAGCCCATTCCAATAGCAAATCACTCTGCCTATGAAGAACTACTTTCTAACAACCAACCTAAATCTCCCCTGGTGCAGCTTGAGACTGTGTCCTCTTGTTCTGGTGCTGGCCACCCAAAAGAAGAGACCAACCCCCACCTGCTGCAACCTTCCTTCAGGTAGTTGTAGACAGCAATAAGGCCTCCTCTGAGCCTCCTGTTCTCCAGGCTAAGCAGCCCCAGCTCCCCCAGCCTCTCCTCATAGGGCTTGTCCTCCAAAACCCTCAACAGCTTTGTTGCCCTTCTCTGGAGATGTTCCAGCAACTCAACATCTTTCCTGAACTGAGGGGGAAACTCAACACAGGAAGAAGGAAACGTGCCAGTTTTTAGAAGCAGTGCTATCAATGACAGCTGATTCCTTTGTCATTAGGTAATTAAATGATTTTAGCAGAAAAATAACTGCATGTTAAGAAATCTGGAATTCTGTATGAAATGCACAGAGTGTCAAACTGTGTTCTCCATATAAGTTATCTTTTTATATAAGGCAATTTGTCAGCTGCCACGAAGGTATCAAGGGTTTAGAAATGAGGAGAAAATAAAAAGTACAAAATATCCTCCTCCTGAAATAATTAAATTCTGAACTAAAGTAATCTGATAGATCATAAAACTAGGATGAAGAAAGTCCAAATATAATCCCCCCCACATTCATTTGTGGATTATGGGCCAAAAGGGAACCCTGATATAATTTCACACACCCTTCTATGATGATGATTAATCATTCGGTCTAGTGCAAAGCACTTAATGCCCATCATTTTGCTTTATGAGTATTAAAAAGAGGGTAAGTGATGCTACTTCACATTTATAACATGCTCTGACAACACAATAAAATATACCACACCTCAAATAACTGCCTTCCCTACCTTGAAAACAGAAGTGCAGCTTTTGATTGCCGATGTCACACGTGTGCGTCGACTCACTGTGACAGCAGGGTGGACAGATTTCCACCAGAGGCCTTCAGCTAAATTGCCTCAGGCCAAGAAGCTTGTTAAAAATCAGAAATCTTTCTTAGAAGAGCAACATGCAGCACCATCATTACCTCAAAAGAAACCCTCCAAGAAGCTAGAAAGAAACTAAACCACAGTCTCATCCCTGTGCTTCCTCAACAACTAGCACTGACCAAGCAGCCCTGTTTTCCAAGCAAGCTGCCCATGTTGGCCTGCACAAGGAGCAGTCAGGTGGGCCAGGATGACACAGAAATATTTTTACCCATTAAACACTAGCTTTAGCATTAGCATCTTGGAGACAATACTGATCTGGGCAGAATCAGTTGAAAAAATTAAAACAAGATCAGACAGTCATTAATTCAAGCAAATACACCAATGCATACATGGTTCTGCTCTTCTCTCTGTTTCAGTCCTCATAATTACTTTCCACCCCTCAATACAACACTGTTTTCACACGAATTGTTCAGTAACACAACTATCATTTTCCTAAAAACAACAGTAGAGATTTGGACAAGCAAATAAATAAATATTTTCTTCAAAAGACCATATTGCATTTTAGTGAAAGTCTGCTTTTAAAGCAAAGTAAAAATGAAGAAGAAAATAAAAGGCACTTCCTCCCCTGAAACTACAACCAGCCTGGTGCTGCCTGGCATTGCCATGCTCGCATGCCTGAGGCATGTCTTGTCTAGCTGCAGCCCACGAATGTTCTTCACCCATCTACCAGTTCCTAGTTCACCTTGTGACATTGCTCCCAGTCAGGGGAAACACTAAAATGAGGGCACAGCCCTCGGCAGAGGGTAAGACTGCCTGCAGCAGTGGGTGGTGGGACACCCTACCAGTGCTCCCTTTCTACATACCCATTTGGCCTTGCCCTCCCTGTTGGTTGCAACAAAGTCCCTGGTGCAATGAAACAAGAAACAAGATGCCAGCAGGAAAGTCAAGGGCTTTAAGAACAGGCAGCCTGTGTAACGTCACCACCTCGGCTGCCACACAACCTGTCAATGCAGGAGGCTGAGGTGGCCAACAGTGCAGGCAGGTCCACTGGGCAGGGAGGAGCACCATATTGCCAGAGGGAAGCCATGACGGCTCTAACTTCCTCAGGCCAGCATCACGCAAACAAACTGCCTCTTGTCAGACTGCTGGAAACTCCACAGCACCTAATTAATCCCTGAAGGCTACCTCCAGGAGACAGGAGCTAGCTTGCACGTGGCACTCTACATGCATGCACTGCGCGTTGTAGAAAAACACCAAGCGCTGTTGAAAAAAACCCCTACCCCAGCTACACATGCTCAGGGAGTATGTCCACTCCAAAGAGCCCTCAGCAGGAAGATGCAATTACAGATTGTATGTTATTAGTTTTATAGGCCTCTCAGAAAAAAATTCATACCTCACATAAACACCGAGGCATCTAACAATCGAGGGGCAAAAGAAAAAAGAAAACCCCCACAAGCCAACGTGTACTTACTCAACAAAGACGAAGCTAAGGACAATGTCCGCTTTGATGAAAGAATGATGTGAATGTACTGCTACTAAAAATGGACCAAGTCATCCCATCCGGTGCTAAGCTGGTAAACAAGGTGCTGGCTGCCCAGGAGCTCCCTCAGGGGGTCTGACACTCGAAGATGGCCATGTGCACTGTATCTGCAAGGAGACTGCAGTCACAGGCGCGCCAAGTGCCGGCAAGAAACAGGAGCAGCCTGCACATATTTCATCGATATGACTGAGCAGAAAAACCTCAGAGAGCGTTTAGCTGGGCTTTCTATTTTAAGCACTGGTATGATTCACGTTACCTTGGCTCTAAGTGTTTTGCAGTCTTTACTGTATCTACCCTCGCGATAAGCTCATGTTAAGCAAGCACTGAAAGCCCTGACATTTCAGAGCTGCAGCGCAGAGCAGCCATACATCACGTGGGGAGCCTCCGGCAAAGCAGGCAGCTGCATCCAAGTCTCCCAAGCGCATCCCTCGACCTTGCCACTCGCTGCCCTTCCTGCTGATGTACAAGTGGACTTCAACAGAAGAAAAATGCCTGTGATGCACAAAGTCACTAAGTATTGTCCTGCTGTTGTACAGTTATGAAACTGCACTGCAGCAGGAGGTAGGGTGGAGGTAAAAATACCAAACACAGAAGTGTCACTACTTAATTGAAAATTAGGCAATAATTAGTACTGCACTAGCTCGAGTGAAGCTGTCACTGTCCTGTCTACCAGCAGTTGCCCACTTGTGTCTGCTTCTCTGATCTCCAGGTACACTCACGCTTGCCTTTATGAAAAAACACAGGTAAGGAACTAGTATCACAGCTAGTCTTCTATTGATAGCACAGGTGAAAGTTCTCGTATTCTGCAAGATACTTGCTTAAAATACTCAGTCAATATTTTGATACTTGCTAATAAAGTGGGTTTCACTGTACTTGTTTTTCTACATCTCAAATAGTAACAAAATCAACAGTGGCAGCAGTCTGTGTTAAATATTTTACCTGTTTTGACTCATTTATTTCTTCCAGATAATGCTTTGAAGAGGTTAACCGTTCTGCTGCAAAGTTTTGCATCACTAATGAAACCTGAAGGACTGCAAAAGGCAGAAAACATCAAGTTGTATCTTTTTATTCTACTCAAAGGATAAGAGAAAACAAGAACAGAAATATTTTCCTATAGGAAACATTGATTATTTTTTTCCTCAGTTGAGAAGACGTGGTTTTCATTTACAAGTTGAAAATAATGTGGATGCTGAAGAAAGGGCATCAAGGGGATCATTGGATCAGAACAATTAAAAGGAAATGTACTGTCACAGTCAGCACTCAGTATTTTGGATATTCCAAATCATTGGCTTAATACTGACATTCTACCAGAGTTTTTATATTTCACACAAGACAAGTGGTTGTACTACTATCCTAATTAACTAGAAGATTTGTTGAAACTTTTTTAGTTTAGTTTAAAAGACTTTCTAAAAGGACAACAAAATTTGCTTTAATAACTAATGAATTTAAATTCATTTTAATGGCCAGTCAACTTAATATTATGCACTACAATCTGTAACCTACAATGCATCAAAGGGATTGAGAAGTTTTTCAGTCAGATTTAAAATACATTTACAAAAACATAAATACTGTGTTAGATTTCTCTATCACCAAATTAAGGTGGGAGAAATAATGAAATAGATACCAATTACGTCTGCCTATTTTTACATACAGAGGCAAACCAAAACACTGCTGGGTTTTTTTTTCCTGTTATAATGCAAGGTGCAGCAATGACAATTTAAATGGCAAACCTGCCCACTGAGACTGATGCTGCCTTGAAAAGGGGAATCAAAGGTTAATTGTAATTGGCTAAGGTTTCTAACATGCCACACCCAGTTTGAGAAATTAAGGAGATACATCCTAAAGACCATACAAGGTTCCCTTTCTCATCAACAAGCAAGCTGAAGCCAAAGTGCTTTTATAATTTTTGAATGAGGTGACACACCGATCAGGACTAACCATTAACAGTCCTCTGAATTCAGCCTTCCTCTTCCTCCCTGTTGATTAAACGAATGAGATTAAAATGAGTAAGACTAGACCACCATTCTTCCCAGTGGAAAGCATGTCCTACTCAAGCTGCACTAAAGCTGAGTAACTGGATGGAAGTAGGTTTTTTGGGCCACAGGAAAAAAGGTGCCAACCTACAGAGTGGATCACAAACAGCACTGGTACTTGAATAGGCATATTCAGAAAGTACAGGAAAATCGTATCCTTTCTATCCTGTGAGGATAAGGAACTATCACAGCTGACCTCCCAAAGCTGCAATAGTGTGAGATAATGAATCTGACTCCAAAGCAGATCACTCCATCCCTCTCCACTCCTGCACTGAACATAAATGCCTAAAAGCCATGGAAGTAGGAAGGCATTTCACCACATCTTTCTTCATAGCTGCTGCAACTGAATCTCATGCTGTCAAGGGCAGTAATAAAATCTCTGCTATGAAACAAGGAGATAAAAGGAGAGTTTACAACTAAAAATGTTGACTGTAAAATTGAACAAAACAAATAAAACCACCTTTATAGCGGAGTCACTCTATTTAAGACTTCACAACGCTATGCAAAATGGGCACAATTGGCATGTTTTATATGTGGAACTCTAGTTGGTTAGTGAGGTTAGCCTCCTTATCTGCAGGCTCTTACCCTGCACAGCTGCTAGGCATGGGGCTGGATGCAGCAATTATCAGGGGCTCCGCGATTGATAGAAAGTACAACTGAACTTGTGCTCAGGCCACAGCAGAATAAAGTCATCTGAGATTCCTCTTCCACCATCCACCTCCTCAGCACCACAACAGTAAAAATGACAAGTTGTTCATGCTGAAGCTGTGACTTGTGAGTAGTTCAGGCATGGTCTGTTTGCTCCCTTGGATATCCCTGCCAGGGAAGCTGAACACTGCTGCCTACCCCAACACCAAATCAGGCTCCCCATTAATACATGCACAGTCATGCCACGCTAATATCCAATTTAAACCTCCTGTGGTAAAACTTGAGGCCATTTCCTCTTCTACTACCACTCCTTACTCGGGAGAACAGACTGATCCTCACCTCACTACTACCTCCTTTCAGGTAGTGATAGAGAAAGGTAAGGTCTCCCCTGAGCCACCTTCTATCCAGGCTAAACTACCCCAGTTCCCTCAGCCACTCTTCGTAAGACTTGTGCTCTAGACCCTTCACCAGCTTCACTGTCCTCTGGACACGCTCCTCAATGTCTGTCTTGTAGTGACAGGCTCCAAAATGAACCGTTACAGAACACACAGCAAAGGAAAGTCACAAGAGAGCAGGGGGGAAAAACATACTTTTTTTTAACAAGATTAGAAAAACTCAATGCTCTGGGGTGTTGCAGGAGTTGGAAAGTAAACAGATTGAACAGAGTTAGGCAAATGGAGAACAAGGGCTATTAAACACAGTATGTCATGTCAATCTGCTGAAAATCCCAACACCAAAATTTTAGACAAAATAAAGCTTATATGAGCTTTATAATCTTTCTTCCCCTAAATGTTCACTATTGACCACTATCAGAGACAATATTTGGCCTAATTCAGTTAAGAGAGCTAACCTGAAATCAGATTCCTAACAATTGACATCTGTGCAATGGATTTTATTTCATTTTTTTTAATCTATCAGTTTGCAATCTGATCTCTGTAGAGAAGAGATCAGGCAGGTGGTGTATAGGATGACAGCAAATACTGAAATGAGTATGTTTGTCAGAGATTATGATGAGCACACCCATCAAAGATTCTGACAGTTGACACACTGTTGCCCAGAAGAGCTTGTTAATCGCTCTTCACTGTACAGAGCTGTATTGGTCAAAAATGATTAAGTAAAAGATTACATCATTCCCACTGTGTTAAGAGTTTTGATTTTTAATAAAAAAAAACTATACCCAGAACATAAACCAAAAACCAACCAACAAACAAAAAAAAGAGAACAAATTAAACAAACATGTTGTGTAAATATAGCCTAGTTGCACCTTAGGGCATAATCCATTCACGATTTTCTTTTGGAGAACCCAAAAGAATGAGAAAAGAAACAGAAAGCATCTTGGAACAACCTGAAATGCGTGAATGCAGAGGCATGTGCAAACACACACATGCACACAAAAACTACTGCTGCACCTCACAAATCTGTGCAAAGGAAAGAGCAGCCTCTTTCTCCCATTACTGCCTCCTAGGCACAGGTATGCCTTCTACGCATTAAGTACTTCAGTCGTAAAATCACCATTAAGCATTGCCAAATTCACTGTGAAGCTTCCTTGAGTTTCATATAGCTATTAAGGAACTGTTTTACAAGAACAATTGCTTTGAAATCTGTCAATGTCTTTTTTTTCTTCTCGTATTTGCTATATGCCACAAAGTAGCAAAGATGCACCTATTTATATTGTATTGGGTTTGGCTGAGTAGGAGTTAATTCTCCTCAAAGCATCTTTTTAATGTTGTGTTTTGCAGTGATAACACAGCAGTGTTTTGGCTACTGCTGAACAAGCATCCAGGCTGTGCTTTTCCAACATTTCCTTGCCCCAAGAGTACACTGAGGGGTGGGCAAGATCTTGGGAGGGGACACAGCTAAGCCAGCTGACCCAAACTGGCCAAAGGGGTATTCCATGCCATATGACATCAGCTCAGATATAAGAACTAAGTGAAAGAAGGAAGTGGGGAGACATTTGTCCATGGCATCTGTCCTCCAGAGAAACCGCTATACATTGAGCCCTGCTTCCCAAGACCAACCACCGTCTGATGATGGGAAGTAGAGAGCAGTATCTCTCTTTGCCTTTGCTTTCCACACACGTCACCTTTGCTTGTGCTTATCATTATTATTAAATTGCTTCTACCTTATTACTGGGGTTTTTAATATTTTCCCCTCTCCCTGTGCACCTAAGAAGGGCAGTGACAGAGCAGCTTCGGTGGGCATTTAGCCCGCAGCCAGGGCCAAACTACCACATGTATCTATGCCCAATTCCTGTAAGTGGTGTCTAAATCTAACATGAATATCTACGACGTATATAGTTGCAAACAAATCCTTTATGCCATTTCCAGGCATTGCAGTCAATCTTGCACAAAGCTAAGGGAATGCTAAAGAGAATGTGCTGCCAGGACTTGAAACTGGCTCCAGCAACTTTAAAGCTAAGGAAATTAATTAAATAACTAGTTTAAAAAAAAAAAAAAAAATAAAGAAAGAAAAGAAACAAACCAGCTGGGAAAATGTCAAGATACCCAAAACTTTACAACAGGCTTGATAGTTAGCACCTCTGCAAAGCAGGAATAACCTGAATTATAGCTTTCCTGAAGCTGAACAGTAAGACATTCTTGTAAGAGACACGTTATTAAGTCAACAGATATTTCATACAGAAAACCACACAGAAGTTTATGCTTATTTAATTATCCATCTACTTTTCCCTCCATGGAGATTCAATCCTGTAATAACTAGACTTTCAATTCCATGTCTAAAGCTTAAGAATCCACTATACTTCCATTTCCTTCCATTTTTCCAAATCTGGATAACTAGGATGGTGTTCTCATACAAATTCTTACAGGTTTATTATCCCAAACCTTTCCAAGAGAAACATCTGAAGTTATTCTGTCTCACTCCCCCCTCACAGGGAAGTAACCCAAAACCTGCAGCCAGCATCGCGTTGCCGCATTCTTGGATTCTGGACACTAAACTCTTAACAACCTAATTAAACTACTTAAGAAGCAGTAAATATGGTTAAACTTTTGCCTGTAAAGCCGAAACTTCATAGTGATGTACCCCATCTGAGGCATTCATTTTAGTAGTCAAATCTGTCCAAAGTCACGTTTTTCAATGGCAAAACATGCACTACAGCCCTGCCAACAGTACAGAATCAGGTGGGAGGAGAGACTCATGCTGGTTTTGTCTAGAAGAATTGTTAAGCCCTGACCCCTCAAAGACAAAGCGATGGTGCAAGAGTGGTCAAGGCCAAAGCTCTCTTTGCAGAAAATCAGTGGGTTATACACAATAGCAACTGCACTCAGATGTTCAGAGCTCTGCTGGAGTCTGTAAATCTGGTCTCTAAATTCAGAGTATCTTGACAATGAAAAATAGAAAAAACACTTTCCTTTGTTAAAATGTAAAAATAAAAAAAAAAATTAAAAAAAGTCAAAGGAATAGCAAGCTTTGAACCAGAAATCCTGAAATCAAGGTGACTGCATCCCTTTTTTGCTGCTTCTTATGATCTTTGGTAGCCAACCAAATGGCTCAGCTTAGCTTCACTTTCCACATCAGTCCAAAAGTTGAATAATTTGTAAGAGCTGCATCAGGAGAGGGCTTCATGGTCATATTACAGACATGCAAGAGAGACCAGGTACTGTGGTTCACTGGATAGCTTGAAAAAGGCTTCCTAATGAAGTACAGGTGTTGGCACTAATTAGGAATACCCAGAGCTCACAGTTGACATCATCCCCTCAAAGCAGTAACTACGTTTTAATCCTTTAAGCCACATAAAAGAAAGGCAATGAGCAGGAGGACAAAAAAAAACAAATAAAAAAAAACTCTGAAAATGCCTCTGCAGAGGATTGAAATATTTTTGCTTACTTAAGGGAAAAAACCAGAAGTGTCACAAAGCTGCAGTACGTAAAATACTCTGAAAACTTGGTGCACAGAGTTTTTAATTTTAGGAAGGGTATCAGCATGTACAGTATGCATTCATCATGACTACTGAAATTTGTACCCAGAAAAGAAGCACAGGATAAAAAGGAGTAGAAGGAACACATGTAAATATTGTGGCACAATGAAATTGTTTCATGGATGCCTACCAGTCTTCCAAGCATTATAGGATAAATCAAGATGGATTTTAAGTGAAATTATTACAGGGAGTTCTGCAGGCTGAAACCCCACTGTTAACAGCTTCTTTTTTGACTTCCTCTTCTTTAAAAGATTTTATATTCCTTTAAAATCCAGAAAGCTTTCATTTAAAAGGTGGTATCTGAATGTTGAAAATATATAGATTCAAATTTGCACATTATAAACACCAACACACTTACTTTGTTTCCCCCCACCCGTTAAATATCAGTTCCTCCTTCACTTACATGCTAGGCCATGAGGCAGATGTTTTCGCTTCAGCTGATGACATCACAAGATAAAAAAAAAAGAAAGGAGTGCTATTTAGGTGGTAAGAGTGACATCAGGCATTTCTTGGTCAAACTGCAATTTAAATTTTGGGAAGTAAGTGAAGGGTATGTCGTAATTTTATTGCAATAATTTCCCCAAGCACATGACACATTCATAAAGCCTTAAATTCCCTTATTCTCATTTAATATGTAGAAAATAAAAACACATGGACTCTATGCACACACAGTATTATATATCTACAGTGTAATACAATTAAAAGTAGACTTGTAAAAATAATCTCAATTTTCTGATTCTCTTAATACAAATGGGAACCAACTTTACCAACAAAACAAAATTTTAATTAGTATTTTCTCTATCCTGTTTTGGGAATACAAAAATTGGTTCAGGAAGTTGCACACAATCAGCTGGCTTATAGGGCTCATTTCTCCAAATCACTGATGCTTTCTGCCCTTCTTTGGTCTTCTATGAACAAAGCTATCTTATAAATTCACAGGAGGGTAAATTATAAATTAGTATAGAGGGAACGTTCTGTGCAGCTTCTGCATTAATTCCTCAAGACATTCCTTCAGACCTTTCCTGGACAATCCTGGATAGTTCAGCTTCCACGGTAGGGATTCTCTTTACTCACCCTTTGTAATCTAGTCCTGAGCCTTGAGTAATATTAAATATGAGAACAGAAGGAATTTTTCCCTCAACCAACTGTTTGCACCCCCCCCCTCCTGCAGGATCATGCACACGTATGTTTTGCATCCTGTTATAATGGGCATGGCAAAAGCAGTAGAGTCACTACACCCAACAAATTAGTTGCAGCACTCCTCGGAGATGTCAGTAGTCAGACCAAGATCTGTGCTTTCTAAATGAAATAAGGCAGTTTCTGGCCCAAATGTCAGCACCATGCTGTAACATTTTGCTTCCCCACCCATCTGCAGTACAAGAAAAGGATACCACCACCCATACACTGAGGAGTGGCATAGATCCTATTACTTAAGAACTATTGTTGCTCAACTTGGGCTGTGGCATCCAAGTAAAATGCTCCCTTACAATGGGAGGGGTGGGGAAGGGTAACACACAATGTACTGTTGCTCCTGTATGTTGGTCTTGCCAAGTATCAGAGCTTTGGCTATCTGAATTTTCTTTAAGGTTTTGGTTTTTGGAATTTTTGTATGTATTTTGGGGGGTTTTGTTTGTTGTTTTTTTTTTAAATCATCCCAGGTCCCTGTTCCTATCTCCTTGATAGTCTCTCACTATACCCTACATTATGCAATCCATTTTGAGCAAGGAGAGGTCTGTGGATCAAAGCAGAGCAGAGCCAAGGTTGCCAAAACATGAATCTCAATACGTGGGTTGAGTTTTTCACTTGAGATAGGCAGATACACACCACCACTGCCACCACACACATGGCCTGAGGTGATCCACATGGCCCGTGAGCAGGAGATGAAGTACATTTGGTAGGAGCATTAATGGCAGCCTCCAATCTCCACCCAGAGGGATGCAGCACATGTGCAGCAGAAACAGTGTGCTCAGCTGAGACACACCAAGTAGGGGTGACCAGAGGGACTTTCTTTAAAAGCCTACTGCTGCTCTGCCACAAAACCTAATAGTAATGCTGCCTCCACCTTCCAGATAAGAAATGCTAAGAGCCTCACCCACCAAATGCACTGGATGAGAGAAGGCAAGAGAAGAGACAAAGCAAAAAAATGAATAAACACCTGGATCAATTTTTTTGAACATGACTTTAAAGAAATTTTTCTTAGGAGATATTTCATTATGGGATAATTATTTAGTACCCTGACTGAATCCCTTTAATACAAGTTTTCCATAGAAACACAACCAAAGCCCTGGTTGTGGCAGCTCAAATGGCATCATTAAAATGCAACACAGTCTACAATTTTTAAGTGTGAACAAAACCACAGGTTTTGCCTCACAGTTGAACCACAAAACTAATATATTTTGAACTCTTCATTAAAAACACATGCTTGCTCAGTCAAATGCCAAGATTAATTCTGAAATACCAAAAGGTTCAACTATGAATTCTTTTCTTTCTCTAACCCTTACACTACACAGTCATAATCTTCAGTCCTAGCTTTATTTGGTTTGCAACCATGTACAAATACACAAAAAAGACAGAGCTGACCTCGCAAGATACCACTCCCCTTGTCACTCAGCATGAATTTGAGGTGAATTAGTTTAATGTTTCTAAATCAATGAGCAAGAGGTGCTTCACTAACAGGTAAAAACCAAGAGTGCTCCCCAGCTCAGAAGGGTGCCAACCCCTCGACCTCCCCATCAGCAACTAGTTCAAGGGTGGGGTAACAGACATACAGGAGACACTCACCCTCCCGTCTGCACACACTGGTGCTATTGGACTTCACGGTTCTACTCCCTGGGTGCATTTGAAAAAGCAGTGAGGCAGCAACAGAAATTGTGGCACGAGAAACAGAAGAGGGAAAAAAATGAAACAAAACATCTAAAGGAAAACTTAGATACAAAATCCCAAACTCAGAAATACATAGTAGCTTTTCATAAATACTGCCTGGAAACTAAGCATCACCAAGGGAAAAAGGATCAGGAAGATTTATTACTTAAAATACAACTTTTAACAACAGAAAGCCATTTGGAAGAAAGACCTATTTTTGCAGCTATCACTACTGTTGTACTATCATTGTCTCTGTAAATTACCGTAGTTCATAACAACAGCCAAACCTCCAAAACAAGAACTGCACTGGTTGAAAATGGTGCTTCTTGCTTCTCTCCTTAACCATCCCACACACTGCACTGCCATTTTCAAAACCAGAGAGGGCTGTAGGAAAAAAGATCTGCTGTGGTCCTGGAAAAGAGCACTGATAGGACCAAGAGCTCAAACTGTGCACAACAAAGGCTCTGTAGTCTTTCCAAGCGAGCCCTTTGTGCTCTGAATGACCCTTAGGTTTGGAAAGCTTGTCCCAGCACTTAAAGCACACATCTCCCTTGACTCAGCTCAAGCCCTTTAACCAGGATTCTTTCTGCACTGGACCCTGAAGAGATCATCCCTTTCTCCTTCACACAGTTAGCTGCATGTTTGAACATGACACTTAGCTCTGTCCAGACTAAATAAAACACAGTTCTTTCATCCTTTGCTCACAGGTTGCTTATTCAACATTTCTGATCCCTCTAGCTGCTGCTCTTCACCACCTTTTCCAGGGCTGGCACATGAAAACACTGTGAGGTTGTTATGTCCAAATATGGACAAGTCTTCTAACTGAACTCTTCCCTACAAAGAAAATATTCTTTTCTTGTTACAGGAAAACATCCTTTACTGTTGTGACAGTCATAGATCTATGTAAAAACTCTAAGTGCAATGGCACAACTCTTACCTCATGACATGGCCATAAGCTGTTATTGCTGCTGGGCCCATTGCTCCCAACATGCAGGTGTGCAGCCAAGCCCTCCCACCATAGAGCTGACCCTCAGCCCCATCTAGGCTCAAATCTGATCAAAATCACTAAAAAATATAAAGTATATTCCCAAACAGATAAGCAGCTCCACTCAGTGTAATCCAGATACTTAATGAGTCCTCATTCCATTACCCATATAATTAATAGAAAGTTTTAATTAATATTGGACCTAGGAGAGACCACTTAAATCTCAAATTCACCTTATTTGAAACTGATTAGTAACTATCCTCTCGGTTTTCTAAACAGCTGCAAGCATTCCTGTGAGCACTTTACCTAATCCACATTTCCTTAGCTTGCTTTCAATAATGTGTTGTCTTGCATCATCTGCTATGCAATTCCCACCTCACAAATTACTTTCAACACTGAATTAGAAAGCCGGTTTTAGGACACTTCATGTCTCCTTCACAATAAATAATCCCATGGATGTAACAACTGCTTACACAAGAAAGGTATTAGAAAGTAATTTAATTATTTCCTAGTTTTACAGACTGCCTCGGATATCTAAGGCACGCAGTCAGCTCCCTGTGGACCACCAGCAACATTACCTCTTACAAAAGGCAGATCAAGATTTTACCACTATGAAGACAACATAGGAAATAAAACCTGTAGATTTTTAGATTATAAATTACAGTGTGAAGCAGGAAGGTAACAGTACTCTACCCCTTACAGTTCCAGAGAAATCCTAATAGGAACAGGTAATACTTCCAGGTAATACTTATCCTACAGGCACCTTAAATAGAAAATAAAGTCACTAAGATTTAAGTCTTCTAAAATCCTTGCTATATATTCATGACAACAGGGTTGGAGGTTTTGCTTGTAGTAAATGGTGATCTGATGCTGGTGCTTCACAAGCTTCTAACAGTGCTAACTACAGTGAGTATTCAGCAGCTTCTCTATTTTTACTTCTCTTCGACATTGACTTAGCCAAGAAAGTAATTCAGTATAAATTCACAATCTCATTGTAAAAATCTGGATAGCCCATCTCATCTTAAGATAGGTCAGAGACACAAAAAGCATCTATCAAAGCCTACCACTCCGTAACACCTTCACTTCTACCCTCACAAAAATATTTCATTATGCCTTTATGCAGCAACGAGCCTATTCTTAATAATAGAGTGACTTAGCAATTCCCAGCAACCAATTAAAATTTGCTGGGAAAACAATTTCCCACAGCGGATTACCCCCTTTTCAGCCAAACAATGCCGCAGGATGTCTAGAAGGTTAGGTTTCATAAGGCAACTAACAAGTAATGTCAAGCCATTTTATGAAACGCTCTGAAGTCCTGGGCCCCTGGGCACTCAGATGGTGACCCAGCACAGCAGCTGGCTAATCTGCAGTGCTAGCCATTCTGCAAAATACTCAAAACTACTACTTTTTTGCTTGAAATTACTTGTTACACAATATAGTTAACATATATGTGTGAAAAAAAAAAACGTGAATCAGGAGCTGAAACTGCTGTTCCTACAGGGAAAGGCTACCACAACCAACACACATGCAGGATTTAGCTTAAGACTTAACCTAAGGTGCTCATAAATCTGTTTATATTCTTCAGAAACCAGTAGGATACTAACATTAGTGAAACAAAGCATGAGTCCATAAGAGATCAGAAGTGATAAATCTAAGGGAAAAAAAAAGTGTATAGGTTTAACATTAAGGAAATGTCCTGACAGTAAGAACTGCTGGTCCATGTACCCAGGGGAAGTATTCGAGGCCGCAGCTCTTGACGCTTAAACAAAGACTGGACAAGAGTCCTGGTAGCTGTGCTGCCAAGACAACATGCTTCAACTAAGCCTTTCTCAAACTGGCCCAAGGGCAAGGCAGTAACAAATGGGACACAAGTATAAAAAGGAGGACTGCACAAAGCAGTTTGTTCAGCCTGTCTGCACTGAGGATTGCACCTAGTCACATAAGCATGTGGCTGTGGAGGAGCAACAAGTACTGTGTGTTAGCTATTCCACAGCACACGTGCCTATTGCTGACTGTTGGCGAAAGTAAAGCAAGTCCAAGTAGCGATTCCACTCTTACTGTATCTCCTCACATCAGAGGCTGAAGGAGATGTATGCACACCGAGGGACGCTACAGTGCACAGCTGCACACAAGGACAGGGACTGCACACCAGTTCAGGTACGTGCTCCTCTTTTTCCAGATGAAAACGAGATGCATTACTTCATCCTGGGGCATGATGCATCTGTCTCCAAAGAGTGAATACTCCCTGTGGCAAGTCACATTGCAATACAGAGTAGCATAGCAGAGAGAGATCACAAAGGCACATGGCAGAAGCCTACAGCAGAAGAACTAAATGTGGAAAAAAGTATCAAAAACTACCAGGATGCTTCCTGAACCCACAAAACCTGAAAAGGAGTAAAAGTAGAAGTAACAAATGTGTTTTGATGCTGGAGCCATTAGCCACAGGCACATGTTGGCCAGTCAGACTTTAGTTGTGAACTCACCTTGTCTAACTTGTATATACTGTTTCTGAATGATGGCAGTGCTACTTCATGCTAAGTTCTGAAGGGAGGTTCAAGGGAATATTTTAGAGGCAATAACCTATGTGACTTACAAGCTAATTTCCATTATTTAATGCAACTATATTTGTGCACAGCTATGCTTAAAATAAATAAAAAAAATATATTCACCAGCTGTGTGAACTTCTAAACAGATAACAGATGTTAAGTTTCTGATGGCACAGCCAGGCCATTCTAATACACTGTGCAGTAAGTCCCATGACCCCATCACACACACGAGAGTTACAGACACTAAAAGCATCACTGTTTCTTACTGTATCCTCCACATGTTGACAATATAAAAGACAAAGGGCCAGATTTAGACTTTGGACTGAAATAATACCAAACTGTGCAGTTCAATGCCTGAAAGTTAGATCCCTCGCCCTGGAACAACAATAAATAAACCACACAAGGCTTCAACTCCTCATGCAGCAAATAAAGTCTTCACAGTAGGACTCAAAGTGCCAGGTATGTTCAGGACACCCAGGTCACACACCAAAGAGGGAATGATGTTGATTTGCAGCCCTGTAAATGGATACCTTTGGGAATCAGACACACACTTGGACCCATCTTCCTCCTCTCTTCACCTCACTGAAAATTTTCAGGCATACAATTCAGCATCAAGTGAGGCCTCAGTTACTGCTGCACCTGCAAAGGCTGTCCCTCATTCTGCACCTCACTTTCCCAGCCCTTCTTTCCATCCATCAAGATTTAGCCTCAACACAGCCTGCCTCCCTCCCAGCCCCTCTCCCTTGCAGGACTCAACTGCTGCCTACCTGGAGCACACAAGCACCCATGGGTCAGCCTCACCGCTCCACTGGAAGACTAATCTGTGGAGGCTTTTCCTATCTACGATGTGCCATTTAATTTCAATTACTTGCTCACAGCATGGGCACGAATTGCTGGGCAGTGTCAGAAGGAGCTCGTGCTTCAAAACACTGCTGAATTTTACAAAATAAGTAAGCCTGCTGTGCCTTTGTTCCTATTGTGGTCAATGCAAGTAGGAAAAAACCCCACCAAAAGTAACAACACACACACACCCTCAAACACCAAAAACACCACCAAAAACCCAAACAAAAGCAAAACAGAAACAACAATAAAAACATAACATCTACAACTGATTGGCATCAATTAAAGAGAATATTAAGAACAATTTATATCCAGAATACAGGAAGAAAACTCATAGCTGGACAACAGTAGTCAGGAAAAGACCTTGACTCCTTTTCTGGTGCATTAAGTTTTAATGCTTACCAGTGTACAACACAAGGGTTCTAACAGGCTGTAGAACATGCACTTCCCAGTTTTTTCAACTGATGTGACTATAAGGAATTTGAGTACTTAATGTGATTACACCGAATATTCCTGACCCTGAAGGTGGTTTCATTGGCCACAGAAAAATACCCTCAAACAGATCGCTTCATATCAGAACATTTAGTCAGTACTTAATTGAGTAAGTCAGTTCCCAGAGGGGGAATAAAAAAAGAAGGGCAAGAAAAAAGTAACAGAACATTAACTTCACTTGCTCACTACAGTGAGCTGAAATACTTTGGACATCCTTCATCAAACTCAGGACATTAATATTTGTGAGATTTCATAAGGAAAGGATTCCTGTTCTTTCTCTTGGTCAGGCATCTGATCATGTCAGCAAACCACCCCCTCCCTCAGCACAGAAAACTCCATGAATAATGTACCCAAGTTTTGCACGACGACCACAAAACACAAGACTTAGAGCACAATCAAACGGCAATTACTGAAGCAGCAGACACAAAAACACAGTAAACAAGACTCCATCAACTTCATCCTTTGTGGCTGCAAATTCCATAGCAGAAACCAAAAATTACTTCTTCCTTGAAGATGATCTTAAACAGTCAGAAAGGATTTGGGGCTTTTTTTATTGCTATGAAAAAGAAACATGTCAACTAACTAATCCTTTTCCAAAGCTATTCCCACATGACAAGCTCTGAGAAACAAGCAGGGAAATTCTGGGCTCAGTGGAGTCAATAGGAATTAAAGTCAGTGCCAAAACAAGCCAGACATTAACAAAGCATTTATTTAATGAACTTGTGAGCAGAACTCCTAAGCCACATTTATTCCCAAAACTTCCTATGCAAGTATGTTGGGGAAGGGTAGATGGGTTGCAAGATCTAGTTGTAATGCAATTATCCCTTTAAAGCACCCGCTGCCAGAAAAGTTTACTGTCAAAAGGAAAAATGTGATCTCTAATTAAATTTTCTATAAACATACAAACCTTTATGATTTCTTGTAGTTTATTAAGGTAAGACTTCCACTGTAAAAAGCTGTCACTTTTACAGAGGCAAAGCGTTAAAGCATTGTTTAGCACTGGGTTAAAATAGGCGTACAGACACTGCCACTCACACCGGGACAGATGGGCTTCCCCCACTTCTGAGGAAGACAGCAGGTAATGCTGTCCCTCACCCCACACTGGCATTTCTGCACTTTGAGGACACAAACAACATCCAGATCCCCTGTGCTACACTTGCCAAACCCGAGGTGAAAAATTTGCTCCAATAGGTTTGCTCCTCAAGAATTTTACATAACTTCTGCTTACATGAAGCATGAAAACTTGTATAATCATGTCAAGTCCTGGAAAACTCAACAGTGAAAGCAAACACAGGAACTGACCTTCTCCTTTGAGAATTACATCTTACAGTTAAACCCACAATTCTGACTGATTTAAACCTCTAGGAGTCTGTAAGAGACCCTGAACAGGCAGAGGTGCCATAGAGGAGCATAATGTGGCATTAAAAGCTCTAAAAGATAGATCTAAAGATGCTTTATTATGGCCAAAGAAGTATGATAACAAGAGTGAAGAAGGCTCAACTTCTTCCTTGTGCAGCAGTTGACACTATTGCCATTTCTTCAGAATTAAATATACGCAACCAATCTGATCATTGTAATGCATTTACAGCAGTGCAACACCTTCAAATGGCTAGAAAAGCTGTTTTCTTTGACAGAATGAGCTTAATGTGGATTCCCTACAATGATTTCAAGGAGGAAAAAACTTGACAAAAAATTGTGGGGTCGTAAATGTTTAGAAAAGAATTTGATAACAAATGTATCTTGGCTACATTCAAGCATTTTGAAAGTTACTTAACTACGCCAATGTTTTGCTGCCTTGTTTTTACAAGCTCATCTTGATACACTGAAGTTTGATTTTGAAAAATACTTAGCATCTGTACAAAACACACATCAGCAATTGTATTTAAGTCAAACACACAGATTCAACTTGCTTAACCAAGCACAACTTACATATGCCCAGGCATAAGATCATAGTTTTAGTTGAATCCGCAAGCAAAATACTAATCACGCCAATACGAGCATTCGCTGAAAAAAATGGTATAGCATGAACATCTTCTCTTCTAGGAATATTTAAAAATACAACTTGATTTTTCAGTGGAAGATGCTTGTATATATACACATATGTAACCCCACATAAATGTACCAGCCATAAAAAAAACTACCACCCACAAAAACACCACACCACTCCACATAAAAACTCTGACGAGAGAAGAGCCCCTAGCACACCTACATGAGTCTTATTAAAAAGAGAATCCCCAGTGGTCTGTCAAAACATTTTCAGGACAACTGTAAATAATCCAAAGTTCATAATGTCCAGAGGCTGGTACAGGAGATAAATTTAATTTGACCTAGCTGATTTATAGGATCCCAAGAAGACTATGAGACACTCACTAGAAACACTGTTTTCTCTGATAAGAAAGAAAAAGGAGGGAAGTCAAGGCAAAAAGAAGAGGGGACAGCCAACAGGAGACTACAAAGACATCAAAGACATGCCTGGGAGAGATAAGTAGAAACTATAAATCATGTTCAAGTTGTTGTGTTCACTTGAGGCTTTTTTTTTATTTACTTTAGATGGTTTTTTTCAACCCTTAATCCATTCAATACCTCAAAAGTGAAGTACATGAAATGTGGAAGTCAAGCATGCAGAAAACAAATTAATTTTAATAATATTAAGTAGTAAATGAAATGGCACCTGCAAAAGCGATTAGACTTCAGCAACCTAATGCACGTCCCTGTTGGCTGTTACATACAGAGGCTTCTGAAAAGCTAGAACAAGTACACCAAAGATGCCTAACAAAGGATCTCAGACAGCATTTAAGCCAGATTAATCCATGTAAAGGGAGTCACAGGGCTCTGACTGATACTGAGCCGATTGCCAGGAGTGTAAGCTTTCTAATCATCTAGGTCTCACCTTCTGAAGTTTTATGGCATTTATAGAGGAAGAATAACAGAAACATTACACATCAGATATGACACAGAACCATATATATTCAGCAACAGAGGGGAAAAAGGAATAAAAAAAAGTAGTGATACATAATGTAATTTTTAACCTCCTCCCCTTTCACTAAGCACAAGACAGAGTCTTTGTATTTTGACAGCAGCTGTACCATAGCTTTTTCACCTTTCCAAAGGCACAGAGATCTGATCAGACCAAGTCAAAAGCATACATGGATGCAACCTGCTAGTCACTGGCAAATCTTGTTTGATTGCCACTGTAGGTAAACTTTTTGTATGCTTGCTTTATTTAAAAAGTAATTTAAAAAACCAAAACTCATCTTACTACCAACTTTAAGCTACTTACACACTTGAAAAATACCTGCCTAAAGAAAAACTTTGCTCCTGTTTAATGTCTATTTACACAAAAATCTGAAATTTATCCCATTTTTTTCTGCCCTTTTTTTTTTTGTCCAAAAAAAACCCCAAAGAAGCATTAATCAAAGTGTAGAAATTTTTTTTTCCTGTAACAGGGACAAAATTATTTTAAAACAATTATTTCCACACAGGAATTGACACCATTAAGCAGAAGTGACTTTTACTTCCTATGTATGCTAATAGCCGTTTACAACTCTGTTGCTTACAAACATGCACCTTTCCATTAAGGCCATCCTTTCAGTTCCTCCCTCACTCTCAGCACATTCTGTTGCAGAGCTCCAGGTTCAAATTTGTCAAGCAAAAATGCTTCATTTCTGAAGACTGCTCATTTCATGCTACGGTGGAAATGATTATGCTGTTCACACAAGGAAGACTGCAACTTCATTATCAGGTTTAAGTATTTGCCTTTCAGTTGCGTAAATGACAGTTAATTTGATTTTTGTAAAAGACTACAACTGCTTTCCAATTAGGCTGAAGTTGAAGAATTACCAGCACTCCTCCAAGCAAGGTTAAGACTATCAAAGCATAGCAACACTGACCACTGGTAACCTTTCCCTTGTCACACCACCGGTCAGCAGTTCTTCTAGAAAGACAAAAACTATGTTCTGTGCTTGATATGAGCATTTCTTCTCCTTCCTGTCAAATAACATTTAACAAGGTTTACATTGCAGAGTAATCACCTGTTATAACTATTTCAGCCAGTCACCTGCTGGGAAAAGAGCCTATTTACACCAGAGCAGGAACAGCAGTATGAGTCTGTTACACCTCTTCCCTTGCAAGTACCAATAAAACTGGGAGAGGTCTTACTCCTACCTTTCCTTCCACTGAGGCTCCTCCTCACCAGATAACTGCTGAGCCTACCATTTTTCTGTGCATCTCCATAACTCGCTCTCACACTGTGTGTTTTAGCTCCATGAGGTTTTGGCTTTTGTTGTTAGTTAGCTGAAACCTGGATGGGACATAGCATTAATTGAAACAATGAGTCCTGTTAACAGCAGTTTTGGTATCACAGCCTGCAAATTAATGCTGGAAGAATACTAAAGGCATATGAGCAGCTAAAAACAGAACAAGAAAGAGAATTAAAAACTGCAAGTCATTCTACTAGGGACAAATTTTTCCTCCCTTGACAGGATATACACTTCTCACATTTTTGTATCCAGTGGTTCAAGATGTAAGATTTTTCTATGCAACAGCAGGATGATAACGCTGCCATTTTACTTTGCCATAGTTGATACATTGGGAAGATTTAAATACTTCCACAACCAAAATAATTTTCTCAGTATCTTCATGACTCTTTAAAGTGTTATTTTTAAATTGTCCAGTCTATTAAAATGTGCACATTTTTAAGTGGTATGAATGAATGAATCCTCAGAATTTAGTTATGTTTCACAAGTGCTTGTGAACACCCATGTTACTATATCAATCTAGCAGCCTACCAAACCTAACCACCAAGTTGCACCAATCTAACAAGCAAGATACCTTCAGTTAAAAACTTCTAATGCTTGTAGCAGATACATCAATTATTTGCCTATTTAAACAATTTCAGTAATCCAGTGCTACATGAGAAACTATCACAATTAAAAGCTATTTAGCACACAGGCATGTCCTATGCAGAAGTTTTCCTCTCACAATTTGATCATTTACCCAACAGCATATTCCAAAATCAGAACTACCTGCGAATTTAAAACACAGCTTAGAAAACCCTTTGTAACACAGCTGCACAGAATTAACTATTTGCAATAAATGCTCCTGGGTCTGTTGTTCACTTTGCACACCTGGTAGGCAGGGATCCCTTTGGAGGATCCCAGCATCCCAGCATGCACTCCCCCACTACACATCACTAACCCTCGGAAGCTGTTGGACTTGCTGCTGTCAAACCACTTGTGCGGGAGTGAAACTGCTCCCTAGGACACAAACAACAGCTTGAGCTTTTCACCACCAAAGGCTACCACGCAGTTAGGAGCTTTTAGCAGATAATGACAAGAGGTTAAAAAGGAAAAAGAAAAGAAAGGGGGCAGGGTGAGAAGTCCTGGACAGTAGATTAGCAAAATAATGCTTAATTCCCTCAAGACCGTGTGACAAGTATATTCATTTAAGCAACCTGTCAGGCATGTGTATAAACCTGTTTTTTAACATCTCCCTACAGCTCTAATTAAAACACAAGGAGGTATTAAAGACATGATATGTTATGTTCAGCATTCAATTCAATAAACAAGAAACACAGCTCTGCAATCTGATGCTGTAACAGGTGTACTTTAAAGAAGGAAAGCACTGCAAAGTTTTCAAAGTTTAACAAGCTAAGGCAGGCATTCCAGAACTTAATCTAGGAGAAAGTTGTAACAAATAGCATCAGCAGTCACAGGCTTATCCTCCCACCTTCTGCTCCTCTGAACGGGGCAACTTAACAATTGCCAGCAGAGGCTCTGCAGCCATGCTTGCAGCTCAAGGTCTCTTCCGTTTCTTTAAATCGAAGTAAAGATTGTATTACAGCTCTACAAATGCAGGAGCTTCCATTAGCCCCAGGATCACACATCCCAGACTATTCTAATCCCAAAATTCTCAGTCACCTACAGACTGAAACTAAGATTTTATATGCTGGAAAAGTTCAGATGCCACCTAGAGAAGGGTGACTCGGAAGTAAATAAATACGAAAGAGCAAACAGCCCAGGGAAGCAGGGAGGTGGTTAGTCATTACACAGAAATCTCCCTGCAGAAGTCAACACCCAGGCTGTCACACTACACTCTGAAAACATTTCTGTCAGACACCACATTACAGCTGAAGTAAGTTGAAGCATCAATAAAACCATTATCTATAAAAACACTTTTTAGGGGCTCTGCACATCAAAGGCGCAGTTACAGCTAGAAGATAGTATATTAAAAAAGAGTAATTTTGAAGTGGTCGTGTAATTGATCATTTAACATGAATAAAAGAAGTCACTCCTCCAGCTCTTTTTATTTTAAACAGCAGCATTAATTTAAAATCAGCTAAATATATAAAAGGTAAGTAAATATAAAAGAAGTCACCTCTACCACTCTATTTTAAATAGCAGCATTAAGTTAAAATCAGCTCTGTGATAAAATGCACTTTCATATAATTATTTCACTTTTCAGAGATGCCATCAAGCCCTACAGACCTCTGGCATCTCCCACCCCCACCTGACCCAGCCTCTGCCAGCATAAAACCAGCCAAGGCCCTGACAGTACATAAACATCCCTAGTAAGAGCTACTACCACTTGACTTAACATGGAAACTAACAAGTTGTGTCAAAATTGCATTTACATCTCTAATTATATGAAGCCTTAAGTGTTAAAAGCACTGCAAATCTTCTGAAAAGAGAAATGCCACATGACTTCAGAGAACGGGTTCCCCCCTCCAGAAATTCAGAAGTCCCCAAGTTCCCTCAGCTGTAGGTCCTGCAAAAATGGCAGGAGTGGGAACAGATTAAGCTGGCATGATCAAATGGCAGGTTTTGGCTAAATCCATGTCTGTCTATAAAATAAAGTATCACGAATTAAAAAGCAGACAAAACTGCAAGTTTACAGTTATAAGATACATTCAGAGAATGATACCCACATTTAACAGAATATTAACTTTTACATTTAAGTCAAATGTAACATTCTTTGTTACTAAACTGCCCCATACAGTGGGCACAGCACTACGCTATCAATCCCATTCAGGTAAGAGCCCACTAAACCATATAACTTCTAAAGCAGAGTTTGAGGCACCAGAGGAGAAAGACACACAACAAAAACAGAGGTTTATAGACTATTTTCACCCATAGATCATAAAAGACACACTACTAAAATGGGTACATGTTTCTGCTCTGGATCCATTCCAGTTCTCACTGGGCTAACCAGATATACAGACACCATGCTGTGCTCTTTACTCCCTGGATCACAACAGTCAGAAATTTATTTCAAAGACTGAATTAAGCTACCTAAATAGACCAGAGAGATCACTGTAGGGGCATCAACTTCAACATCAAACTCAAAGCACCTTGTACAGGGTTTAACTTCACTTCTCACCAGCAGGTCTAACAAATCTAACCATTTTCACCACAGCCTTGGACACCTGCAGTCACACCAGCCAAGAATTCAGGTCACAAGTCAAGACACTCCACAAGCCAACTGCAGCAGGCTCTCTGGGATCAACCCTCTACCACACTCAGCACACAGTAGCTACTACAGTGACCATACAGGTGCCTATGCGTACACATATATGTGTGTATATATATGCACATGCAGGTAAAAATACTACTCAGTTGAAGCCAAGCAGACTTTCAAAATCCTCTTTTGTAAGCAAACCACCCAGCTCTATGGAAAACAATGTGTCTTTTAAAAATCAAAAGGAAATCCTCCCACCCCCAGATATCCCAATAAATCTCAGGTGCAAACTTCCTCATTTTTTGCCACAGAAAGGAAAAATCTGGGTTTATTATAACACTAAACTGAGAGCTCAAGCTTCCACATTCACAGCAGATTTTCACAATTTTAACGAGATCCCAAAAGAACATGCATCTTTGCCAATAAACACCACTACATATGTTCCTTCATCAACTCTCCAGCAATTTTTGCAGGTACCTGCTGTATGTACTTAATGCAAAGCAAGAAGAAAAAAAGGAAGAAAAAAAAAACAACAAAAAAAAAAACCCACAAAAAACCAACCAAACACCACAGTTATGCTGACTGACCCAACTCAGGAACTCAGGGGAATTTTTCCTGCTGGGGGAGGAAGGGAGGCCTGTTCCATAAAAGGAACCTAGAAAGAGGAAACATCAAATGAAAGACAGGTAACAGAAACAGCTCTCATTATTTTGATGACTTTCACTGCATCTAAAGCCCAGCTTTTTCATAAGAAAGCTTTTTTCTCTTTTGCATTAAAGCCAGGACACGGCAAGACCAGCCTGGAAAGAGGTCAGAAGTTCAGTTGAACAAAACAAACGTAAAAACAACAAAAAACCAACCACACACACCACCCAAAAAACCAAAACTCACAAACCCAACAAAACTAAAACTTTGGGACGCAAAAAGACTTTTTAATTTTAATTTGAAAAGTCACTTTCTTAACTAAAGGCACTTCAAATTGCATTTTCTCCCTTCAATAAATGCAGGTGAAGGCTTTTCTGACATCCTGCTAAGGAACTCTGTGGCAGGCTTAAAAGTTACGCTAACGCGCCTTCATCCAAGTCACCCTTTCTTCTCTACACTTATCCGGCTCTCACATTTTCAAGTTAGTTCTAATCATCACTAAGACACGGTCTCGATTTGTAGAGATTAGCAGGTGTGTTTGAGATGCTCTGCAGAACAGCCCACAACGTGCACCAACATGACGTAAAAAGTTGGCTGCATATAAAATATATGCGTATTTTGCATGGACCGCGATAAAATACACTTCTCTTCAGTCTTTCAGTTTTAGTGCAAATGTTCCCTTACGTTAACAGAGAGACACAACAGCTTTCACGTTTGTACTGTCTTCTAATCACAGGGTCTCTAATCACAACTGGATGCTGTCTCCAGTATCCTCTTCTGAACATGAAAAAAAAACAACATGCGGCTTTCAAGTGCAGCACTATTTAATGATATTTTAATTAAAGTAGATAGGCATTTATTATAGCAATTTGTGAACAATAGCTGAACTCTTCAAATAAGTGTAAGTGCTCTTCATAAAAGAACTGTAGTTAAAAACTAGAAAAAGTAGCAATTATTCTTCCCATTAAGATGTATTTTAAGGCGTCCTGTACCCAATTCTCCCACTAACCATAACAGAACTACTTGCAAGTGCTACTTTTGCTACATCCCTGGCCGCTAACCATACTGGTGGCCACTAAGTCCGTAAAAAGAAACCATGCCTTTGCAGAGAGACAAGCAACGTTAAAGCAGACACCGTGCGAGGGAGCAAGATTTGATACGGACAATCAAAGTCAGGACCTTCTTGTCCCTATCGCTACAAGCACAGGGGGCACTGGGGCGCTATGTGCGCCCGCTGCCCGGGATCAAACTTACCTCGGCGGCACGGGGGGCCGCGGTAGGGCTGCGCTACCGCCTCAAACTCAGTTCTAGCAAGTTCCTCGACATGCTGGCGGAGCGGTGCTCGGCAGCGGACAAGCGCCTGGCTGTCTGTCTGCCCGGCTGTCTGTTCGCCCGCCCGCCACGCCCAGCCACGCTCCGCAGGGCCCTGCCGGCTCGGGCACCGGCGGGTCGCCGCCTTCTTGGGCTGCGGCGAACAAAAGGGCGCTTCGCCGGGGGCCGCCGCCGCCGCCCTGCCCCTGCTGCCCCTCGCGGGCACAGCCTGGCGAGTGCGGGGGCGGAGCGGCAGCTCGACTCCAGTGGCGCGGTGAAACCGCCGCAACTTTTCCCTCCGGACGCGGTCGAGGCCGCAGCGCCCACGCCGGACAGGCGGCCCGCCGCAGCACCCGAGAAGACGCTGTCCACCCGGCACAGCACGGCCGCCCCCCTGGACCCGGCTTCGCGCCCCCGCGACGCCTCACGTACCCCGCGGGACCTGCCGTCTCCCACCCGTTCACGGCTGCTTCCTCCTCCTCCTGCCCGGCCTTGGCGCCAAACGCCGCCACCTCCCGCCCGCCGCAGGCCCGGCGCCTCCCCCGCGCACAGGCCCGGCGCGGCGGCCCCGGCGGCCCGGTGCCCGCCCCCCGCCCCGCCTCCATGCGGGCAGCCCGGGGAGCGCTCACCTCCCGCCGCCGACACGGCACGGCGCGCCGCCGCCTCCTGCTCGCCGGCGTGGGCGGCCGCGGCCGTCAGGGCTGGTGCTGGTGCTCCCGCCGCGACAGCGGCTGCGGCTGCTGCCTTCCCGCGCCGGCGCGCATCGCCTCAGCCCGCCCGCCCGCCCGGGCCCGTAGCCGGCGGCGACTCCCGCCCTGCGTGCCGGCTGGTCAGAGCGCCCGCCGCCAGGCCCCAACCCCGCGCTCGCCCCACTCCTCCTTCTCCGGCGACGGCCGCACAAGAGCCCTATTGTATTATTGACACTGCTGGGCTACAGGCCCCGCCTCTTCCCCTTCCCTCCCAGCCCGCGCCGGGCCTTCCTGCCAGCTGCGCCGGCAGAGCCGGCCCCCACCCCAGCGAGCGGGCGGGAAGGGGCCTGAAGGGTAGGCTTCGGTCCTAGCCCTTGAGGCAGGCGTCAGGGCTGAGAGGAGAAGGTGTCCAGTGTAGACGACAGGCAAAGGATAACGCATGGCTTGTAGCCCCGCAGCTATCGGCTACCGCGACACTAGTCTGGGACGAGGACAGAGGTGTCCCTAGACGTGGCTACATTCCAAGAGGTTCCAAGGGCACCACCATCGCTGCTTTGTCCTGTTCTAAATTGAGATCATTTTACAAAAGTGGCACAACTTGTGAAGTGATGAGAACAGAGTCTTACCTTAAGGCAGCTTTTGTCTATCTAGCCAGTAACTGAGCTCCCCCTCAAAACAGTATTTGATAGAATAAATGAAACAATGGCAAACATTCTGCAAATCTCTGGTATTAGGCCCCACACCCACACACATTTCCTGTGCTGCTGTTACCAACTACCACTTGGATCAAATGCTCTGAAGACACCTTTTGCCTTCCTTAGCAGAAGGGCTGCAGCAAAGAGATTTATCTGAACACCCTTCGGGTGCTGCAGCCTCATTCTCCATGCACGCAGTAACTGAGGCAGGGAAAGGCAATGGAAACTTGTCAGCAAATGAAATAGAACCTGGGGTCCCAAGTCTGGGATACAGACCTTCTCTCCAGGTCAGGCACAAAGAAGAAACAGCAAAAATAAAATAACAAGGAGTACATAGGAAAGTAACTAAGAAATGACCAGCATGCACGGCAGGGAGAGTTTGGGATGCCTGAGAGGCACTTCTACAGTGTTTCGAGACAGCAGCCAAAAGACTAGGTGAAACATTGTAAGAAAGGAAGTACTGTTTCAGGCCAAATGTTCCATCTAACTCAACAGCCTCCCACCTGCCCTACCCAAGTCATGGCTCCCCCTGCATCAACTTCCTCCTGGCCCAAGGGGGCATCCACAGTAATATAGTTCCTTCAATTATTCTGCAAGCCTCCAACTATTTGTTGTTCAGATTTCCCAAGCAGGATGTGGCACATCTATTTAGTAACCCTTGGCAGATCACTTCTCCAAGTACTACTCCAAGTTAACTTTCACTGAATCCATGTAAGCTTCTGACTGTAAATCACCACTAGAAAGAATTCCATGGGTCTAGCACCTGTTGAAAAACAAACAAAGAAAACCACCAACACCCCCCTCCCCCAAACAAACACAATAGATGGTTAATATTCCTGCATGCAATATTAAGTGTAGCTTTCTACAAATTCAGTTAGACCACAACCAAACACATGTGACTTCCTTCACACACCAATGATCACTTCATTTGCCTTCTATTCATTAATATATACTTGCCAGGAAAACACTGAGCAGCTTCAGAAAACCACAACATCAAGGAAAATACCAAGAATGCTCCCACCACCATGACCTGTGCAGTCTGTACAAAGCTGGGTGGTCAAAGCAGCAGGGCAGGCAATATTAATTAAGACAAGAAAGAGATTTGAAGTCCCAAATGAAGAGAATTCAGAGTAATAAAACCAAGTCCACGCACAATAGAAAAAAGACCCATTCTCTAATCATAAAAGGAATTTAAAGTCAAATTGAATTAAACAATCTTTTTGAGTACCAATATCTTTGTCTGAATTTTAAAACTATTTCTATTCTTTGTTCATGATACCTGCTTAATAGAGTGCATATACATAGCATTTAAAGTATCCATCATCCTGAAGGGCAAAGAACGTATATTCCCAATAGTGAAAGAAACATGCCTATGAGGTTTCCTGCCTGATTACTTCACACATGAATGACCTCATCAGGAGCAGATGCAGCCCAACCTGAGAAAGGTGTTGTGCAGCTGTCTTCCTTTCTCATGCCTGAAATCACACACACCCCCTGTGCTGGCTAGCACATGTCAGGAGAAGACAACATACAAATCTCTAGTTCTACAGTAAATCCATAGCTGTACAAGGTAGGCTCAGGGCCAAAAGATAGGTGAGACGGAAAACCTGTCGGGCTAATTTCAATAAATGCTTTTATGTGCAAATAAATCTGTTATCTCATCCTGTGTAACTTTGAACAAGCTATTTACCATTTGGTAAGAATTTACAAAGAACTACATTTACATTTGCTATGCATTTCTTTAGGAATACCCTAGCAAGATAAATAAATATGGAGCAGCTTGTACACTGTTGTTCTTTTTAAAGACATAGGCAACACAGTTTACACATTTTATCAAGAAGGGATGAACTACAGATGCTCTTATGCACCTAAAGAATATAAGGAATTTACAAAACTTGTTGATAAAATACAGCACAGAAAATGAAGTCTTGCCACAGGAGGAATGTTCTGAAAACGCCAAGTATAAGAGATATAGTCAGGATAATACAATGTATATATCCCTAGCACGTTCAAATTGAACCAAGTCATTATGCTGCACAAAGGCTGCCCATAGTATATTAGGGTATTAAGAAAGTTGCACTGAAGTAATGTTTAACATCAGAGAAATAAGGTCACACAGAGTTTAATGTGGACTGGAGCCACAGAAGAAGCATCTCTAAATGAAATACTTCTGGCTATTTCAGAGAATTTCAACAGAAAAGCTTTTTTTTTTTCCTCCCCCTCCCCCCCCCCCCCCCCCCTTACAAATCTGCTATTTCTGGTCAAATGCCAGAGAAGTAAAGAACAACATACATGTGAGGGAGAAATAAGAGGAACCGGAAAGGTCTGGGACGTAAACTCATACCCCTAACCTCCAAAGTCTTTGCAGCATTCCCAAATCCTCATGTAGAAGCCTGCATAGGCAACGATTCCAGTTGACTCTGATAAAAGAAATACACAGGTACCAAAGCCTGGAACACCACCTTTCTTTGAAATGTGTAGATGCTGCACAAAAGTCGCTTCAGCAGTAGAAGAGATACCACTGAAGAAGCCTTTATACAACATCCTTGAAACCCTCGAAACAACATCCTTTATACAACCCTTGAAACCAGAGCAAGCATTAGTAGCTACAGGGGAGAGATAGGAAAAGCTCACGTCCCGTATTTTCCTTTCACAATACACAAAATTATCGAGGTGTTACCAAACGAGAGAGTTGTTATTGTGGAGTAACTTTCATTATTCTGCGAGAAAAAAAGATGCAAAGCAGAAACTCATCTGAGGGTAGCTAGCTGTCTTTAAGCTCTCTGCTTCTGATACAAACAGAAAGGAAGAGCCCTCACAGCTTCAAAAGATTGTCTTCAACACTAAATCTAATCCTTTAGCACTTGTTGGCAGCTATCAAAAGATGCCCTCGGGTCATAGCACAGCCCTTCCATTTAATCTCCAGAACCTTTTAAAAAAAAGCAGCCCCTGAAGTGGTTTTTATGGAGGTACTTCAGAAATGGGGGAAAAGGTCTCCCCTTATAAGAAGATCAGCACACTCAAACAAAAGAGAAGAGGGAAAAAAGTACTTCCAAAATCATGAAGCATTTGCTCACTTTAGAGCAAAATGTACCAGCTTCAGTTCCCAGTACCTGACAAGTTCAAAGTTTTGTGCTTAGGGAGATCTTCAATTTATCTTTCTCCTTCTAAGACAGTAACACAGAACAGAGAACTGCCAGCAACTTTCAAAATCTACTAGCATTATGACTCTGTACCTTAAATGCATACAAGTACCTAACAAAAACAAATCAAAGGCTACGTCTTATCATATTAGTGAGGAAACAAGTAGTACTGTATTAGTAGGAAACAAACTTGCCTCAAAGAGTAGGAAATGTAGCTGTCTCCATAGCACCATATGTGCACTTGGGGGTGAAATCTCCCCTACAGCAGCCAGCATCCATGTAAGTGGAAGGAAGTAAGGCTGCTGCTCCATTCAGTGCTCAGAAATCACAAGTCAATGGTCACTCCACCCTTCCCCAGCCCCCCAAAAAATTTGTTTCAATCTTTTTACTTATTTTTGAGACACACAAGTTTAATGGTTCAAACAGCTAACAAAACTAAGTTTTCTTCACTACAACCAGGGCAAAAGACACCTAAAATCAAAGTGGAGATTCTCATGTGACTCTGTGAACAGGGTCTTCATGACTGTGCTACTTGTGATAAATTCTGTTGGAAAAGCTGAGATAGACATACTGCTGTCATGAGACACAGTGTCCTTTGAGTTCCCAGCAGAGCAGAGGTGCCCAGGCTTAAATTTAGCATCATCATTCAGGTAGGATCTGTAATAATATGTTACTTTTAGCCTTTGCAGTTTTTGAACATCAAACACTCATTGAAACACTGTTCAAGAGCTTAACAACCCCACTGTAATTTCCTATCACCTTTACCTGGTGCTTTTAAGGACAAATTTTCTGTTGCAGTTTTAATGGAGAATGCAAAGGAAAGCCACATGTATTTGGGTAATCTCTTAGACCCTTGGCAACACTGGCAATTTTAAAGTCTCATGCAACTGCAAAGAAGATGGCTCCTACTTGACAGATGCTAGCCACACTGCTTAATATAGTCTGGGAAGATACTCAGCTACTCACAGCCATGAAGCTGTACATAGCTGGGGATTATCACCAGATGCTTAAAAAAATATATAGGGATGAGAAGCTGCACATTTTTCTGTGTGTACTCAGAAAACTTTGGAGGGATTTTTGTTTTTTAAAGCTTCTCCCACTTCCCCTCCCTTTTCTTCTGTCTTACTCAGAACCAGCGATGACTATGTATGCACCATGAAGACTGCATGACCACAAACATGACCATCAACAGTCTTACAGTCAACCAGGCATTCTGAAGAGATGAAAGCAGCAAAAAGCATACTTGATCAAACTGGACACCAAGATATTAGTGTTTGGCCCATTCACATACTGTGACTCCTAACTATTCAGTGAAACCTCCTATACATCCTGCTTTTACCTGGTCAGTTTCCCAATACATAGACAGTTGTGTTGAGAGACAGCTCAGACAAGATAGTTTTGAGAAAAACTTCTAGCCTGGCAATACAAAGAAGAAGTCAATATTTTTCAGGAATTGTTATCTTCACTCAATACCTATAGCTCATACTGCAAGCTCTGCAATGTCCAGGGGACAGAGTAGACCACCACAGAGCTGCCTTTCAGCTTATACTTCAGCAAGTACAGAATATGACAGCACACAACGTAATCAAATACTACAGCCCCATCCCACTCAAATCCATGCACACTACAGACAGTACTTAAAATCACCAATTAGTCATAGCTTTTAATATTGTTGGACTAGAGTTTGTTTTAGATTGGATTTAAATATGCCTTGAAAGAGTGGCTCCTGCAGATCCCCAAAGATTTATGTCACCTTTATGGATTCAGAAGGCTTACTCAATTAAAAAATAAACGGCACAAAGGTTCAAAGGAATCAACAAGGAACCTAATAGCAAAAAACAGTTTAGAAATTACACAGGCAGGCACCTAGACTGATAGTAGATCTTAAAAGGTTCATTTCTCAAAGGTTTTTATTAAATCTTCCTGAAAAAAATAATTCTGGGAAATCAACACCTTCTAGAAGATATCAGCAGCAACATTAGTTTAATACAGCATTCAAGTTTCTGTGCATATTCAATAAAGCCTAAACACTTAAAAGCCAGCACTTAAGAGATTAAGATATTCAGCTACAGAGTTCTTGTCACACGTGAGTAGAACTCATTTTTGCCCTTATTAGTCAGAAATACTGAATCACATATTATGCAATAAAAAAATCCAGGCCACCTTTTGGAACTGGAATAAAACATAAAATTGTCCCAGTTATGTAAGTGCAGCCTTGTACATGGATTAGTTTTAAATCCATTCATTTCATGAACAACTGTTAGACATGACAAAATAAAGTGGGTGACTTCCTTGCAACTGGGTCACAGATACAGAGGTCCAGTTCAAAAAAAACCAAACAAACTTGTAAAACCATACAGTAGTAGCTACGTGTAAACCAAATGCTTTCATTCTTTAAAGCTTTACAAGTTAACTCAATATAGTCAAAGCGAAATTATATTGCTACAGTACTTCATGTTCTTGTAGTGGAAACATTCATGTTTCATGAAAGTATACAAGACTCTCATTTCTGAGCAGTTTGAAGCCAAGTTTGGAAATGTATTAAATGCTTACCTGTTTCCAGAAGTTAAACAGGATGTGCAAAGGACTTACTTTCCAAGTCAACATTTCTACCAGTATAACCATTCAATCTGGTTTTGCTGTGAGCACATCACTAGTGTGCATCTAATACCCGAGCTGGTAAGCATAGTTAAAAAGCACAAAACTTTGACAAATTAGAAAAATAGCCCAACAGCACCCCCCCTCCAAAAAAACCCAAACCCAACAACACACAACAAAACCAACTACCCAAAGCAAACAAACCACCCACCCCAACCCACAACAAAACAAAAGAACCCTGAAAACAACCACATGAACACAAAAGGCAGGGAGAAGTACTTTAACAATACCCATCCAGAAATCTCTGTAGCTTGATATATGAATACCTTCTTCCATCTTTTACTGGAAAAACTGCAGAGTAAGATTAATCATCTATTAGGACTCTGGAGGAAAAAAATCCTGCTGTCAAAAATTCTCCTTTTGAGGATGGATGACTGCAGAGTTAAAGCTTATTTTCAATAGCTGTAATTATTTGAGATCCATATTTAAACACAAAATTCAGGTTTCATACTCAATATAAAATGTAATCATGTTTTCCACAATTTTACAATCTTAAGAAGTCTCCCAGAATCCAGAGTTTAGATTTTCAGTGTTTATTATGAATCACATTCACAATGCAATACAAATTACATAAAAAGCTATACAATAAACATACAAAGACTACACGAAGCACGTACCATTCTGTAACACATACAATACCTGATGATTAGGCTAGAAGTATTCTTAACACCTACTAGCAAGAACTTGAAGTCAAAAGATAATTGGATTGAAAAACTCCTTCATTGTTTAGGATTTTTAAATTAAAAACTCAGTAAGCAGAAGGGAAAAGCAACACACTGCTCTTCCCTAGCACGTAGAAAAGTTTCCCCACTGTTTCAAGCCTAGATTAATTTTCAGTTAATCATCCTGTCCTCCAGCAAGAGTAGTCATAAAAGTAGCACTTTGTTTCCAGAATGAGTTGGTGATACAAAAATAAACTATAAACATACATATAATCGTGTCAGCACGTAAGTTTGGAAGTATATATAAAAGTTTAGAGACCAAGATGGTCCAATATATGCACTGCTTAGATAAAACTACACAATGGCTGCTCTGAAGTGCATTGCACAATTTTGAAGTACTGCCCATATCAAAAGTGTTCTTTTACTGTACGTGTCTACAATAATTCTTGCAAATGTTCATGAGCTGCGCTTGAACTTTGGAGCCTGATCTCAGATATTTATCTGTTTTCACAGCCTTTCCTCACACATATAAAAAGTCCTGGCTGCCTAAGTGCAAATAAGTGATAATTTCCAGTACCAGTCAGATTCTGGTGGGAGTTTGACTTTATTTCACTTTGTCAGATAAAAACATTTCACGGAAGTCACATTTTTCTAACCTTTAGCACACCAATGGCTTAGTGACTTCAGGAGATACTCACAACATACAGCTTAAACTAAGGGCAAACATTTGTCTGGTAGAAACAAAATGACAGCTCAGAGCATCTCCTGGACATGACAAAATTATGAATTTCAGGAGAAGAGATTCTTACATGTGCTAATTCCAAAAAATTAGAGAGATGTGCTTTTAGCCACCTGCTTTTGGAGCTCCAGAGCTAAGAAACTGATGAGTCAACACTCATTCTCAGTTAAGATGCACAAGGTCTTCCCTTCTGACAAATGACCACAGTGAGGAAATTGTTTTAGCACCTCAACACAGTCCCAGTGCATTCAATGGATTGTTAAGGATATACAAACTGGAAACCCACCATTTCAATTAAGAACTTTCATTCTGTGCATCTGCATGCATGATCTGTTTGATCATTACAGAAGGCTTGTAACCTGAACACAAGTTCATGTAGAAAAAGCAGTAAAGATTCAATACACAAAAAAATCTTTCCATCAATGAAGTACTTAATATCCATATAGCTTTGCATTCTAATATGCACTGTATAGCAATAAGCATCCTTACCACTATTCAAAAGCATCTCCCAAAATGCTAGTAGCACTTCATTTCGTTTTCAGAATTAATGCAAAATAAACTCTTTAACAGTGTATAGTACTTCACAACCAAACTTTCAGTACTGCTACTGAGTCTAAAAGCCTTCTCCTATGGTCTAGTAAAAATTTTTTTAATGCCGTTCTCTGCCTCCCGTTTGCTGTATGACTGTTCTAGCAAACAATGGTGCCAGAAGCTTATTGATGCAAGTCCAAGGGAACATCATGTATATCCCATCTACAATTTGGGAATACCACAGGCATGTGTATTACCAGAGACTTTGAGTGGACCTTGGAGCATCTTCAGCAGAGCACTCCTAACCAGAATTCACCTTAAAGCAGATGAGCCTGGCAAGTGCTCATTTACCAGAACGCTGTTATGAAAAGTCTCAGTATAAGTGCTGCCGCAAACTACTTTATTCAAAAAAGGTGCTGAAGCAGAACAAGCTAGATGTACATTTGTTAAGTCACACAGCACTTCTGAAAGCATACTCTAAATAACTCATTTCAGGCTAGACTTTCATAAAAAGTCAATGACTACAGCTTTCTCCCTGGCCCCCAGTGAAGACAGATATGCACATGGGAAAGTTTTGAACAGCGAGTTTCACATAAATGTGTCTGAGCTCAAGAGAACATTTACTATTGCATCAAATTTAAATCAGCATTGCACTTTTCAAATATGATTACCATTACATGTTGACAAGAAATATTCAAGTGTCAATAGACATTTAGAAACCATGGTTAAAAGTTAGTAGAAAACCTCTATTGTCACTGGACTTGAAATATATGTTTCAAATAATACATAGGGGGAACTATGCCATTTACTCCAGTTCAGGTAATATGGTATTAAAACCACAAATAGCTTTATAAAAGAAATACAAAACCAAATGAAAGAAAAAATTCTCAGATACTATTGCCAAATTCAAGCCAAGTGACATCCAGGTGCCAAGACAAACCATACATGATGTTAGACTTCACATCCCCATCTGCATGTCAGCAAAATTGTAGAAATTGTCTACATCTTGAGACGCTGATGCCTTGCTCTCCGATACAAAAACCTGTTTTATCAAACAAGGAAACAGTTAAGCATTACTAATGAAGAAGTTAAAGTAGTCTTTGTTCATTCAGAGACAGTAATGGTTACTTTTATTTCATGAGGCACAACCCTGTTGGTTTCCACTGTATGGCAGAGAAGTCTTAGAATTCTCTCAGTTCTGATTCACCCTTTGTTACCATCATCTGTTCCTAGTAGGCATGCTAGCTGCACTAGCCCTAGCCTTCCATTGATAGGAATCAAAGTGTTGGGAATAAAATTATTCAGGAATCACAGCTTCAGCTAGTGTCTATTTTAAAGTATTTTTCTTGATAAAGGCAATCTCTGTCCAGGAAAGGGGGGCAAAACAAACACACACAAACCTCAGATTGCCATCAATCTTTAACAGAACGGCAGAGTTTGTAAAGACAGACTCCCTTGCCCTCAAAACACTTTGTTGCTTTTTTATGTAACTTCAATTACATTTGCATTTTGCAAAAGTGATCAACATATGTGAAAGTCAAGCTGTAGGACAGTCATCTTTGAAAGCTTTCATCAAATCAACCTAAAATGCCTTAGGCAAGGCCCAAACAACTCAGTAACAGGCAGCATTGTGGCTGTTCATCAGTCTCAACATGCAAGTGACAGCCTCCAACAAAAACTTAAACTGCATTCTTGCTATCTTACATTTTCTATACTTCAAGAAGAAATCACTAAGCAGTGTTGTCACAACCAACAGAGCTATTCTGAAGTGCAATAGGAACATAGGAATAGGTTATTCCAGACAACTATGCTCCTACAATCACCGCTATTCTGCTTCCCCTTGCTATGCCACATGAATGTAAACTACGACAGTTCCTTGAATGGGTTTGCTAAAACTATGTTTTAAGAGAAATATTCTGTTGCTCAGTAAATTTTTTCACTTAAAATGTTGTCACAAAGAAAGCAGTTTTCTAGACACTTGCTTGGACACGTAGTAGGCTTCTATTTGAAGGGACTTGAGAACATCTAGTCATTAGTTGGCAGATGTCCAACAGCAATTGGTATTATGGTCACAACAATTGAATACCTTCTTTCAGTGCCCTTCCCTACTAGGATATTACAATTTACATTTTGCAGAATATTTCATGCATAAGTGACGAAACAGGAACAATACTTGAAAACACACCCAGTAAGTGCAGAAGGTCACACCAGAAAGAATGTTAGAGGTAAAGAGTGCAGATTTATTTAGTCCACACGAAAAAAAAGTCTGCTTAAAAGCATAGCACAGAGCTCTCCTGGCAACATATTGTTCTATCAAACAGCTCAAAAACCTCTGGTGATGCTATTGCTGAAGAAATTTTCTACCCTTAGAGTATCTAGAGTTGCTTATCAGATTTATTTCAGAAACAAGAAGCTGGCGAGATTAACATTATTAGCAGATTAATCACAGAACAGTTTGTGTTGGAAGGGACCTCCAATGGTCATCTGGTTCCAACCCCAGAGCCAAGGGTAGGGGCACCTTCCACTGGACCAGATTACTCACAGATCCATCCAACCTGACCTTGAATGTTTCCAGGGGTGGGACTTCTACCATCTCCCTGGGCAACTTGTTCCAGTGCCTCACCACCCTCACAGTAGAGAATTTCTTCCTCATATCCAATATAAATTTACCCTCTTTCAGTTGGAAATTGTTACCCCTTATCCTATCACTACACTCCCTCGTAGAGTTCCTCCCCATCTTCTCCATAAGCCCCCTTTATGTACCAGAAGGCTGCTATAAGGTCTCTCCAGGGCTCTCTCTTCCCCAGGCTTAACAAGCCAAACACTCTCAGCCTGTCCTCATAAAAGAGGTGTTCCAGCCCCTTAGCATGTTTGCAGCCCTCTAAACTTGGTCCAGTAGGTCCAGGTTCTTATGTCAGGGACCGAGAGCTGAACACAGTACTTGATAATTTTTAACTGTGGTTTACAAATACAAATGTAGCCATCTGCCTAAAAGCAGATTCCTCTCCTGCAAACTCTTCCAGGATACACATCTTCCTAAGAGCTTTTGTCATTGTTTCTTGATCAAGGACATTTGTAATTCATTCTGATCACTGCAACAACTTTCAAACACAATAAGGACAGCCAATAACGAGGTGAATCTACTTCACAGAGCATTCTTCAATCTTCCAGAAGAATTAAGTCTGAAGAAGTTTGCTAGTCCTGAATTGCTTCTAAATCATGTCCCAGGAAAGAATTACCTTTTCCTAAAAATGGTATAGTCACAATACTCAGTTTTCTATTCAGTTTTCCATGCACAAATTCAGTGTTTACCAAAAGCTTTGGAATTACATCTTATCTAAATAAAGCCATATACTTCTCAGGAAGCCCAAAGTTCTTCTTATTCATTACTTGTTGCACTGAATTAAAAAGTGAGGCATATTTTACTATCAACCCTATGATCTGTAGTCAGAAATTTCAAATCCATCTGCAGTAACTAACTTCACACTTGGTACTAAACTCAAACACTACAGACCACCTCCAAGAACAATGCTTATTTCACAGCATAAAGTACACAGTGAAGTTTCAGGATGCATCTCAGATCAGGATATTCATCTTGTTATAACAACAGACACCAGTCATTTTAGTGAAGAGCATGGAAATTTTTATTTGTTCTAATATCACTTCAGTCTTTGATTGGAGAAAAAAACTATAAGAAACAGTGAATTACATGTCTAGCATCAGCTTTGTTCAATATAAAAAAATAAAAGTAGTCTTAACTGGACAGAGGAAAACAACACTGCAAGCTCTTGCTTGAAGGGGCCATTGATAGAGCAAAATTTAAGTGATGACTTCTAGGTCAAAAAACGGATCAGTAACATCATAGCACTACCCAGACTGTAGTTCTAGTATTCTCCATACTCAGAGAGCCAAATTAAGGCCAGGCACACATCAGGTTTTTGTCAATGCAACAGCCATGAGAAAAAGTTGCATATGCAAATTAGCTGCATTTGAGGTGACTTATTACAAGACAACTGTTTTCCAGAAACTGGGCAATCTAGTTCTGAGTAACTCAGCAGGAACTGAAAGACAGCAAGAGGCTGCATCACCACTATGTCTGAAAGACATTCTAGTCATCTTTGAATAGCTGCCTCAAAGCAAAGGACAGTAGTTTCACTCAAACTTAAGGAAAAACTTCTTTGCTTTGAGAGTAACTAACTGAGCACTAACAGGCTGGCCAGAGAGGCTATGGAGTCTCCTTCTCTGGAGGCTTTCAAAAACAGCCTGGATGTGTGCCTGGGCAACCTGATCTAGGCAAACCTGCTTTAGCAGGGGAATTGGTTGGACTAGATCTCTGGAGGTCCCTTCCAACCCCTACCATTCTGTGGCTCTGAAAGGGTTTGTCACTTTCTGTTTTCAGGAGTGCTCTAATTGTTTCCAGAGACTTTCTTAAAACATTTGGAATTCAGAGAAATGGGGACAGAAGGCAAAGGGGTGTGGTATAAAGAAGATAGAGTAAAGCAAGCTGACAGAATTAAAAAGAAAAAAATGCCTTTGAAGGAAGGCATTCTGCAATATCCTACACAGCAAAAGTAAACCTTGAAAAAAGTTACAGTCATATTATCTTTGTCAGGATTTAGCAGACTAGGACATCACAAAGCAGAGTTCAGTATAAGACTTGGAGCATAACTTTTCCTTACTGTATTGATAGAGGTTGTTTCATCAATTACGTGAAGCAACAGTTTTAAGTGGAAATCTTCTATTCTTCAATTCATATGGGAACTCAGTGCTCTTTTTTCCAAGGCAATTTTTCTAGTCTCCAACAAGAAACTTAAGTTTTGAGTTTAAAAAAAGCCCCAAAGAAAAGGATATTCAGATTTTACAACACACAGATCTAAAAAGACTGTGCATTATGTCAATGCTACAGCTTGACCATGAAGTATCCCACATGTTCTGTAACATTTGCTACCAATAAAGCTATATACCAGCTTACCTTGGTCCCACTAAAAACATCATTTACAGTGCTTCGACATCCTTCCACAGCGCCATCTCCATTGAACTCCAAAGCAACCACTGGACCTAGAAGATAATTTCATCTAGAATCAATACTACTTTCAAGCCTGGCATCGAAACAGTATAATTCTCAAACCACAGGGAATTGAGAAGCTTGCAAGAAGCATTTTATGTTTTTTGCTTGAGCAAACATAATAGAGGATAACAAATTAAAAACACTCCACTATAGCTTCAAAGTACAGTGTTATCAGAGAAGAAAATATCTGTAAGACCATGCTCATTTTTGTAGAGAATCTGGCAGGTTTCCATTTTTACTTCTTGAAAGGCAGCATGGCATAAAAACACTATGGAGCGCAGGGCATTGTGGAAGTGAGTCAGACTATACTGCTCAGATAGTGAGCCATTTTGCAGACATCTGGAGTAGGACTGAGTCATTCAGGCATTTTTGCTTCAGTCCCAAGATAGCAAACTGCCTGATTTTTAGACTTGTCCTCGCCCACTGTTTGCACATCCCCTTTCTCTGGTTTCATTCTGAACGCTTTATTTCTTCCCACACAGGTGCAAAACAGGCCTTAAAGTAGCCTGTCATCTGATAAGTACAGTAACTTTGGTCCTATTCTTGCAACGAGCATGACAGACCTCTTAGCATTATTGCAAAACAACTAAATGTTGCTACTAAGTTTGGGAGCGTGTATTGAGCTTTAACATACAACAGATGGCAAGATGTCAGTAGTGCTGCAGGACCACAACCAATCACAGATCAATAAAAAGGCTTTTGAAATACTCTGACAGTACACCAGTTATAAACAAGAATTTAATACTTGTCTGCTTTATACTCATCTCTGCTGACTTGCTTAGGTATGTATGCAGAAACACTGAACATCTAGGTGGTTGAGCATCAAGGGCAGTAAGATAGAAACAGTCCAAAGCATGAGTTTCTTTTGATCACTTCAGACAGAGCTGTATAGGCTGCTGGACCACTAGAGGGGAGGCAGAGCCACAAAGCACCCATGGAATATCTCATTTCTGATGCCTTCAGGAGTTTTGGCTGGTTTTGAAAGCCTCTGTGAGGCTTCAAACTCATCTCAACTGACTTTACACTATGCTCCTGAAACACACAGTTCTCCTTCATTCCTCTTTCTTCTCCACAACTCTCTAATGACAGATTAATTTCTATACCAAGAAAAGACAGACAATACCACAAACTCACCTTTTTCAAGCAACGGAATCAATTCTAATGCACACTGCTTGAAAACTCTGTGAGCATCCTCTGCCTTCATTAAGACTTCTTTAGTCTGCACCAGCTGAAAGCCTTTACCAGTCATCTGTTAACAGAGAAAGAATTAATCTTAAAAAGGTTTCTAAAGCAGAAGAGTTCAGCTCAAGTATCCAGGTTACACTGGAATAGACCCATTTCCCCCCATACACGTGAAGACACAGCATAAAAGGACTTTATTCTTTTCAAAGACCATTTGCTTTTTCTACACTTCTGTTTATTTTCATTCCATTCATCCAGAATTTATCCTCTGCCCTCATGTACCTAGAGAAGTAAAATGGGAATGTTTTTTTTTGGTTTATATTATGGCCCAGGGTTCTGGGTTTTTTCATCACAATCCCTCACAAGCTGAAACTAATGGGAGTTAGAAACATTCAGCATCTGGAGACAAGCAGTTAGTTCTCATTAGTCTACAATAGTTCAGTCAAGCATTAATTCCAATTCATCTCTTCACTGTTAAGTTTTCCATTTTGGAAAAATAGTTACAAGCTTTTGAACATGCACAACCTTTTACTTCAAATCTAACCCAAAACTGAAAGCATGTGGAGAAGCAGCAACTGTATTTGCACTTCCTAAGCATTCATTCATCTGTAGAGCATAAAGATTTCCACAGAATCTCACTATCTGGATTTTATCATCTTCTTAACTCTAATTGCTAAAGAACTACTAACACTGGAGACCACATCTATTATCCTTTTCACTGTAGCTATTCCTTCTTCAGAGAAAAAACAACCCATAAATACCATTACCTCCCTTCACTCAAGTAGATGTTAGTAACATAGTTCCACAAAAATCCAACTGTGCTGGGAGGAGGCAGGGAAACACTTCTTTCCTTGCAGTTATAAAACCAAGGGAAAGACATCCATAAGTTGTAGTGTTGACCTTACAACACTGTGATCACCAGATTTTACAGATCTCTCAGAAGCTGTAGCTCATGGTTACTGTCTCTGTTATCTCAAGCACTTCAGGGTGACAAAAGCAGTCAGCCACCCCCAGCACCTGTATCAGCTATTTAAATAATCAAAGACAGTTAACAGCCTTGACAAACACTCACTACCTCTTCCAGAAAAAAAGTCTAGTACTGAGTGGCAGGGGGTATACCATCCAACATGTATACTACAGTCCCTGTTAGTATTGAAAAACATTCAAGACACTGTTCTGTTAGCTTATTGCCACAAAAGTCACAGCTAAGAAGTTAATTTGATATATCCTTTTCCCAAGCATTGCCAATCCCTCTACATTGGGCCAAGTCCATCAAATGAACTATGCAGTTGTTTCATCACATGGGTTTGGTGCACCATGGTAGAGAAATACACTGGAACTATTTGAGGATAGATGTGCCAGTCACAGGATGTCATCTGTAAAACAACTGTCTGGCCAGGTGAGCTCCAGTCTCATACCTTGCCTCAAGGTTTTAAACAGTGCAGTTGATAACTGTGGCTAGTAGACAAGCAGAAATTCTGCATTTTCTCTTCAGAGAGCACCAGAGGCTATTCAGAAGAAAGTTTAATTAGACATTCAAAAAGCTGAAGGCAGACAAAGGTTGCTTACCTCATCAATTAACTTCCTGGCATTTGCAATTGTGTAATCGCCAGCAAAGAACACAGCCAAACACACTTCATCGCTGCTCTTCTCTCTCCGCCCTCGAGTTACTGGTATTATGCTCTTTGCAGCATCAGTAGAAATTCTGACAGCTTTCAGCTCCTCAGAGCTGGGAAGAGGAACATAATCTTGGACTACAGCATTCTCAGGCAAAAGGTCCCAATTATTATTTCCTGACACAGGGGTAAAGTCATGGATGTTGCTCCATGTGTTATTGAAGATACTCAATCCAGCATCTTTGAACTGTAAAGCAAGCTCAGGGTAATAGTACTGGAAACATCCAAATTTCATACCTGTGGAGGACTCTATAATGGGCTGGGTGGCACAGCACAAGAATACTTCCAACTTTTTGCAGTCCCGTGTACGAAACTGTTGGCAGGCCACTATGCATTTACAATCTTTGCAGTCACGGAAAAACACACTGCCTTTTACTGGTCCTAAAAAGATTTGGCAGTTTATGCAGTCATCAATAGTGATTGTAGCAGAATGGTCAAATATGTAGATACTACAGTTCTCACAGTCCTGAATGACAAATTGTTGCCCTGCTACTTTTCCAGGCAATCGACCCACAGTTTCATCTTTAAGTCCGGAAAAAGTGTAATCTTTGGGGTCAATCTGGCAGAGGAAGAAAAAAGAAAAGATCAGAACATGAAAGTCTCCATACACAGAGAACATGATAATGCTAGAATTACATAGAATTACATAGAATAAACCAGGTTGGAAGAGACCTTCAAGATCATCGCGTCCAACCTATCAACCAGTCCGACCCACCTAAACAACTAACCCATGGCATCAAGCACCCCATCAAGTCTCCTCCTGAATACCTCCAATGACGGCAACTCCACCACCTCCCCGGGCAGCCCATTCCAATGGGCAATCACTCTCTCTGTGTAGAGCTTCCTCCTAACATCCAGCCCAAACCTCCCCTGGCACAGCCTGAGACTGTGTCCTCTTGTTCTGGTACTGGCTGCCTGGGAGAAGAGACCAACATCCACCTGTCTACAACCTCCCTTAAGGTAGTTGTAGAGAGTGATAAGGTCTCCCCTGAGTCTCCTCTTCTCCAGGCTAAGCAACCCCAGCTCCCTCAGTCTCCCCTCATAGGGCTTGTGTTCCAAACCCCTCACCAACTTCGTTGCCCTTCTCTGGACTCGTTCCAGCAAGTCAACATCCTTCCTAAACTGAGGAGCCAGAACTGGACACAGTACTCGAGGTGTGGCCTAACCAGTGCAGTGTACAGGAGCAGAATCACCTCCCTGCTCCTGCTGGCCACACTGTTCCTGATGCAGGCCAGGATGCCATTGGCACTCCTGGCTGCCTGGGCACACTGCAGGCTCATGTTCAGCCTACCATCGACCAGCACCCCCAGGTCCCTCTCTGCCTGGCCGCTCTCCAGCCACTCTGACCCCAGCCTGTAGCACTGCATGGGGTTGTTGTGGCCAATGTGCAGAACCCGGCACTTGGATGTGTTCAATCTCATGCTGTTGGACTCTGCCCATCTGCCCAGCCTGTCGAGGTCCCTCTGCAGAGCCTCTCTACCCTCCAGCAGATCAACTCCTGCCCCCAGCTTGGTGTCCTCAGCAAATTTATTGATGATGGACTCAATGCCCTCATCCAGATCATCAATAAAGATGTTAAAGAGCACAGGGCCCAGCACTGATCCTTGGGGCACACCACTAGTGACTGGCTGCCAGCTGGATGTGGCACCATTCACCACCAGCTAAATGTCAACAGACTTGGTGTAGCAAGGAATTGTACAGGATACCCTGCCAGAAAACTCATCAAGGAGTGAATAAAGATCCAAAGCAGCTTGTTGTTGTTTGTTCTGATAAACTACCAGAATGCACAGTATTGAGGTACAAAAAAGAATTCAAACTATACTCCTGCCATGCTCCAGGAAAAAAATAAGTCTTCTCCTCTAATAAAGAATGGGAGCATTGGGAAGTTCTCTGTGAACTTTAAGCTGTTTCAGTAAAGATGACGGTCACAAGTGTTGTTGTAACAACTGTAATAAATGAACTGGCCGACATACTTAAAAATCCATAAAGCTTAAGATACACAGTATTTCTTTTTCAAGTACTTTTCTTGGTCATATTTACCATGCCCCAACACATTGCAAGGAAACCTTGGGGCTTTCAAGCAGTATTTCCTTTGTGATGCCTGCAACCTCTAAAGAGCTTGCTTATCTGCATCCCAGTGTTATCTTGTGCTAACAACTACAACGTTTCTGTGCTAACAGTAGCTATGTGATTGTTTTAGCTATGACCAAGAAGCAAGCATTGGCAGTGGTGGTGCAGGGTGTATGTTTACAGACCTCTCCCTATCCACATTTCACCAGGGAGGGACACTTGAAAGAAACCTGTGGCTTCTCCTGGACTCTCCACTGAAGGAGCAGTGACTGAAGAGCCACACAGCACCCAGGATGGTATGCAGTACAGGTGGGCGGCATGACAAATATAGCCTGTGCTGTTGTAACACTGAAGGAATCTGAGCTGTCTCATTTCTAGGTAAGTCTCAAGACAGCTACGATTCCCAGAGCAAATTCTACTCTGCCCTCTTGTGAAAGCTTATTAAAATAACACTTAGAAGCATTCAAGTATCTAAATTAGTCTAACATGAGATCACTTCACAAACCTGATATTTGATTATCAGCCTGATGGCCCTAAACTTTGATGCACCATGATCAGACACTGTATTACAACTCATTCTATATAGCCCAGTTTGTGAGAACCTCCTCCCCAACATTTCACATGAGATTTAGAGACCAGGAAAAGGCATAAACCAGGATGGGCTAGTGCTATACATCCACTAAACCAGATAAGCCTAGGTAGCTTTTGTCCAGAACACCTAATGGAAGCTAAAAGTCTCTACCAACTGATAAAATGTACTCCTTTATATACAGGATATCTATCTGCCCACCGTCCCAACAGGAATAGAGAATAGAATAGAATAAACCAAGTCAGAAGAGACCTTCAAGATCATCGCACCCATCCTATTATTCAACCCACCTAATCAACTAAACCATGCAACCAAGCACCCTATCAAGTCTCCTCCTGAACACCTCCAATGATGGTGACTCCACCACCTCCCCGGGCAGCCCATTCCAAAGAGGTTTGCAACCAATGAGTCTTCCAAATAAAATGCAAGTTGAGACAATGAAGATGGCTTCCTAGAAATCTCCTCTCAATCATATTTAATACCACTAGTACTTATCCAAGAAAGTTAGCTGGAAGAGTGACAAATACAACTGGGAGGCTCAAGTGGTAAGAGACACAGCATGGAGACTCAGTCACACAGTGTGATCAGGATCCAAACCATCTGAAGTCTTGAGTCTCATGTACTGTTACATATTTGATATATAGGGTATTTAGATTTCTATTCTCTCATACATGAGAATACAAGTATCAAAAATGCTTTTGGACACATTCTCCCCAGCCATTTCCTAGAACATTTTTATATAAATTTGTGCTTTGAGGTTTGTTTTTTTTAAATAACCTTGGGAGACAAGCTTACTGCCTTCAAAAGAGGGTATGGAGGAACAATTACTTCTCTTAAGAAGTAGATCAGAGTATCCAGAATTTACAGCTGTTTTGAAAGTTGGCACCTAAGCACATCCTTCTAAACTGCTCCATTGTAAAAAGCCTCTGAAGCAGCTCATTCTACATGGCAGCCTTCACGGAGATGTGTGAAACAACTTCACCTTGCAATTTTATGTAGGCCTAGGTGAAAAGCACTGGTTAGTCAGCTAACCCACAACCTACAATTTCAAATGAAAGAGCTTGAGAAAGTAGTAGAGTTTAGTGATAAAAGAGTCAGCTTTCTACCAGATTCAGGAGCTCAGTTCTATTTCCCTGATGCTGACACAACTCTTACTTCTCAGTTTGTTCACCACACTAGGAAGTTTGCCAATTTCCTTTAATTTCATTTTGCAGTCTTCCTTTTAAAGAGCTGACTAACACAGCCATAAAGGCTGGAGGGACAGAACTAAACAGATTTAATACTCTCTTCTACTACTAGGTTATTGCCCCCGTGAGGACTGAGTAATCCAAGACTGTAACAGATCTGAATGTTTCACTTCCCTGGATAAAAGAAATATGCCAGAGAAAGGTGCATGAAGCCAGAACTATAATTTTGAGGACCCATCCAACACCTGTTCATATGCTCATCATGGAGTTTCATGCTCACCATCTCCAAAGTCTGCAGCTATCAACAAGTTAACACTAAATCACTGTGTCCACCTTCCTTCCCACGATGGTCCCTTTCTTAAGGTCTGACTTGGCAAAGCAACAAACAAAGCAGGCTAGGAAAACCAAAATCAGTAGGAGAAATAAACACCTGCAGTCTCCTATAACCATAACCAGGTTTATATAGAATTCTCTGCTCAGTCATCTGGTGCAAATTTTGCTGTAAAATCTTAAGCATATGGCAGGTCAGCAAAAATCAACTGTTTGATAACCTGCCTATTTATTCTTTGCATGTAGATAAAGCTTCCACCCACCCCACCCAGACAAATGCTTTATTCTCCATCCCTTAATATAGTTTTAAACATTTTTTTTCCCCACAGGTTGATACAAGTCCAAATGATGGCAGTATTTATAGAAGCAACTTCTAATGCTTTCAGCTGAATTTTAAGACTTTTTGGAGTAGATCACAGAAACATTCAGGTTGGAAAAGATCCTCAGGATCACCAAGTCCAACAGATAACGCTACTCTGCAAAGTTCACCCCTAAACCATATCCCCAAGCACATCCAAATGACCTTTAAGCACATCCAGTGTTGGTGACTCAACCACCTCCCTGAGCAGCCCATTCCAGTGCCTGACCACTCTTCTGTGAAAATTTGTTCCCTAATGTCCAGTCTAAACCTACCCAGATACAGCTTTAGGCCATTCCCTCTTGTTCTATCACTACCTACCTGTGAGAAGAGACCAGCACCAGCCTCTCTACAACCTCCTTTCAGGCAGTTGTAGAGAGCAATGAGGTCTCCCCTCAGCCTCCTCTTTTTAAAACTAAACAGCCCCAGCTCCTTCAGTCACTCTTTGTAAGACTTATTCACCAGGTCCTTCAGCAGCTTCATTGCCCACCTCTGCATTCGCTCCAGCACCTCCACATCTCTCCTGTATTGAGGTGCCCAAAACTGTACACAGTATTCGAGATGTGGCCTTACCAGAGCTCAGTACAAGGGGACAATCACCTCCCTACTCCTGCTGGACACAGCATTTCTGATACAAGCCAGGATGCCATTGGCTTTCTTGGCCACCTGGGCACACTGCTTACTCATATTCAGTTGCTTGTTGATTAGAATCCCCAGGTCCCTCTCTGTCAGACAGCTTTCCAGCCACACTTCCCCGAGCCTGTGGTGTTGCTTGGGGTTGTTGTAACCCAAGTGCAGAACCTGGCATTCGGCTTTGTTGAAGCTCATCCTGTTAATATTGGCCATCAATTCAATCTACCCATGACTCTCTGTAGAGCCTCCCTACCCTCAGGAAGATCAACACTCCCACCCAACATGGTGTCATCTGCAAGCTTACTGATAACACACTATGTCTTCATCGAAGTCATCCGTAAAGATGTTAAACAGAAGTCGTCCCAAATCTGAGTCCTGAGGAGCACCACTTGTGGCTGGCTGCGAGCTGGATTCAATTCCATTGACCACCACTCTTTGGGCCTGTTTGCCCAGCCAGGGCTTTATCCAGCAAAGCCTGTGCTCATCCAAGCCACGAGCAGACAGTTTGTCCACAAGAATTCTGTGTGAAATGGTGTCAAAGGCTTTTTGGAAATCTAGGCAGGCAATATCCACAGCCTTTCCCTCGTCCAACAGTCAGATTATCCTGTCATAAAAGATCAGGTTGGTCAGGCAGGACCTGCCCGTCACAAACCCATGCTGACTGGGCCTGATCCCCTGGTTGTTCTCTATATGTTATGTAATGGTGCTTGAGATGATCTGCTCCATGACCTTCCCTGATACTGAGGTCAGACTCACAGGTCTGTAGTTTCCCAGATCCCCCTTTCCTGTAGATAGGTGTTACATTTGCTACCCTCCAGTCCATTGGGACCTCCCCAGTTAGCCAGGACTTCAGTTAAATAATGGAAAGTGGCTTGGTGACCACATCTGCCAACTCCCCCAGTGTACTCCCTTGGGTGTAGCCCATCTGGCCCCATAGACTTGTGTGCATCTTAGTGGCATAGCAGGTCAGTGACCACTTCCTCATTTATTATGAGGACCTCATTCTGATTCCCTTTCCTGACTCCTATTTCGTGTGGCTGGGTGTCCAGGGAACTGCTGGATCCACTGCTAAAGACCAAGGCAAAGTAGGCATTGAGTATCTCAGATTTCTCCTCATCCTTAGTCACTATGTTTCCCTCTGCATCCAACAAAGGATGGAGGTTTTCCCCAGTCCTCCTTTTGTTGTTAATGAATTTATAGAAACATTCTTATTATCCTTAACGGATGTAGCTATGTTGAGCTCTAGCTGTGCTTCAGCTCTCCTAATTTTCTCCCTTCATAACTTCACTACATCTTTATAGTCCTCATGAGAGACCCGTCCCCTCTTCCAAAGGCCATAGACTCTCCTTTTGCTCTTGAGGTCCAGCCAAATGTGCCTATTCAGCCAGGCCAGACGCCTTCCCTGCTGACTCATTTTTCAGCACACAGGAACAGCCTGCTCTTGAGCCTTTAAGACTTACCTCTTGAAGTATGCCCAGCCTTCCTGGACTCCTATATCCTTCAGGGTGTCCTCCCAAGGGACTTTGTCAATCAGTCTCCTGAACAGGCCAAAGTTTGCCCTCTGGAAGTCCAAGGTGGCAGTTTTATTAACCCCTCTCCTTGTTTCCCCAAGGGTAGAGAACTCAATCATCTCATGATCGCCGAGTCCTACATGCTCTCCAACCTTCACTTTCCCCCCAGGTTCTTCCCTGTTCACAAGAAGCAGTTCCAGGAGGGCACCTTCTCTGGCTGGCTCCCTCACCAGTTGTGGGAGGAAGTTATCCTCTACACATTCCAGGAACCTCAAGGACTGCTGTCTCCCTGCTGTATTGTATTTTCAGAAGATATCTGGGAAGTTGAAGTCTCACAGGAGAACAAAGGGAAGCAATTGTGAAACCTCTCTCAACTGCTTATAAAAATTTCATCCACCTCTTCATCCTGGTTGGGTGGTCTATAACAGGTTCCTACCATGATATAACTCTTGCTGGCCTTACTCCATTCTTACTTATAAGGACTCAACCCTATAATCACCTTTCCACTTTCCTTTTTATACCCAATAGTGATTTATTTATATTTTTCACTTTTCTGATCAAAATCTGCAGCTAAATTTTAAAGGCAAAGCCTAAAACTACCACAACAGGAGAGATGCTCAAGTCCCCTAATCGTCCTCATGCTCTCCGTTGGATTCTCTCCAGCAGTTCTCTCTTTCTTGAACTGGGGAGCCCCAAACTGCAGTATTGCAGGTATGGTCTCACCAGAGCAGAGCAAAGAGGTAGAAGAACCTCCCTAGACCTGGACACACCCTTCTTGATGCCTTCCAGGATACCATTGGTTCTCTTGGCGACAAGGGCACATTGTTGTTCCAAGAAGAACTTGCCGTCCACCAGTGTTCCAAGGTCTTTCTCTGCGGAGCTGCTTTCCATCAGGGCAGACCCTAACTTGTACTGGTGCATGTTGTTATTTCTCCCCAGATGTAGGACCCTGCACTTGTCCTTATTAAATTTCATGAGGTTTGCCTACACCCAGCTCTCCAGCTCGTCCAGGTCATGTTGGATGGCTGCACAGCCTGCTGGGGTGTCAGCCAACCCCCCCAGTTTTGTATCATCATTGAACTTGCTGAGGGTCCTCTCAATCCCCTCATCTAGGTTGTTGATAAAGATGTTGAACAAAACTGGACCCAATACTGATTCCTAGGGAACACCACTGGCCACAGGCCTCCAAGTTGACTCTGTGCCACTGATGATGACCCTCTGAGCTCTGTTGTCAAGCCAGTTTGCAATTGACCTCACGGACCAGCCACCTATGCCACATCTCCTGAGCTTTTCTATGAGGATGTTATGCGAGACAGTATCACAGAATCAACCAGGTTGGAAAAGACTTCAGAGATCATCAAGTCCAACCTATTACTTATTACCTAACACCTCCTGACAACTGAACCATGGCTCCAAGTATCAAAAGCCTTACTGTAGTCGAGGTATATGACATCCACTGCTCTTCCTTTGTCTACCCATTTTGGTCATGGTTTCATAGAAGGCCATCAGATTAGCCAGACAGGATCTCCCCTTGGTAAATTGATGTTGACTACTCCTTATAAACTTCTTGTCTTCCATGTGGTTAGAGATGACCTCCAGGATGAGCTGCTCCATCATCTTTCCAGGGATGGAGGTGAGGCTGACTGGTCTGTAGTGGCCTGGGTCCTCCTCCTTGCCTTTGTTGAACACTGGAATGACATTTGCTTTCTTCCAGTCATCAGGCACCTCTCCTGTTCTCCATGACTTTTCAAAGATGATGGAGAGAGGTTCAGCAACAGTCTCAGCCAATTCTCTCAGCACTCGTGGATGCACCCCATTGGGGCCCATGGATTTGTGTGTCTTCAGATGGTATAAGAGATCTCTAACCTGGGCCTGATTGACCAGCGCAATGTCCACATCTCTCCAGTTCTGCTCCCTTGCTTCTAGAGACTGAGGTTCCTGAGGGCTGGTCTTAGGAGTAAAGACTGAGACAAAGAATACATTCAGCAACTCTACCACCTCTGCACCATCAGTTACCATATCTCCCATATCATTCAGTAGTGGGCCTACCTTGTGCCTGCTCTTCCTTCTATCACTGATGTGTTTGAAAAAAACTCTTCTTGTTCTCTTTCACCCCTCCAGTGAGATTCAATTCCAAGAGGGCCTTTGCCTTCCTTATTGCATCTCTAGAGTCCTCCCCAAGTGACTAGTCCTTTTTTCCACATATTGTAAACCTCCTTTTTATTTGAGTTTCACTAAGAGTTCCTTTCTTATCCATGCAGGTCTTCTGCCTGCCTTACTTGATCTTTCTTCAAGGGAATACATTTCTCTTGAGCTTGGAGTCTCATCTTTTATTATCAGCAATGACATTGATAAGTCTGTTACAAAGAACTGGAGGACAAGTTGTAAGGAGTAAGTATTTTAAAGAAAAAAGAAAGGCAAGAAGGCAAACAGAAGTTTGTCATAGTTGCTTTGAATTCTAGGAAGCTCTGCTGAAACAAGTGCAAGGTGTATTAAGCAGTTTTGCTTCCTGCAAGCACTTGTCTTGCAAGAAGGTCAGAGGACAGATGTGGAGGCTGCAGATAACAAATCTCTTCACCACTATCCAGTTTACTGGCACCATGACTAGACAGCTCACATCTGGAAGCCAACTTTGACAATACTAGAGCCTCACTGGTTTTTGTGGTAAATATGTCTAGAATCACCAAGGATACAAACAGCTTCTTGAACTCTTTCTCGTTCATGTCTTTTCACCAGGTCCATCAGGAAGGAAGTTTTAGTCAGCAATGACATGCCACCACAAACATGAGAAGGTACTGCTGTTCTTAACAGATCATGGTTCTCTTCTAGTTACCCGGGTCTAGCCTGCCAAGTTGTAAAGTCTTTCTAAACTACTCACAATATGGTTTTCTCTCAAAATAAAATAATAAAAAAAAGAAGTCCCTATCTCTCTAAATCACAACAGATTCAGCTATGGACTTACACAGAGTTGATGACATACAAGATTTGGCTGCTGACCCACTGATATTACTGCAGCTATAGGGTAGGCACACTAACCTAAGAGGCTTTAAGTGCTATTTTTGTCAGTGGAGGAATTAAGAGAAAAGTAGTAAGAAAAGTGCCTTCCCTAGCCTAGATAATTCTGCATATTCATATTTGCATAGGTTTGGTGCCCTCAAGTACTGAGTTGAAACATCCTACAGAGACTGTTGAAGTTACTCAGACTTCTAGATTCTTAAGCAAGAATAAAAGGTGGAAAGAAGAACAGTAAGTGAAGGTTCCAATCACTAGCACACAGTCTTTCATCTTGGAGCATCTCCTGTGCACTTCAGCTTTAAATGTAGCCACTACAACAGTCTGAATGCACATTTCACTCTAGTCTTTGTAATCTTCCTTCTCTTCCAGATCACTCAAAATAATAATTTTCATACCTCTCTGAGCAGAAAATCAAATTGCCAAATGCTGCAGATCAGAGAACAGTAAGAAAGGAAGCTATTACACAGCTATATCAGACTTAACTGGAAATACTGTTTAATATGAACCTGCTGACTGTTTCTCATTTAATAGTCTGTTTCGAGAATTACAGCATTAGCTCTTCTGGTGCACAGGGAAGCATAAGGGAGAAGCACTGCACTTAGGGACAAGGGTGATCCTCCCCCTCTACTCAGCCCTGGTGAGACCCCACCTGGAGTACTGTGTCCAGTTCTGGAGCCCCTATTACAAGAGGGATGTGGAGGTGCTGGAACGTGTCCAGAGAAGGGCCACGAGGATGATCAGAGGGCTGGAGCACCTCTCCTATGAGGACAGACTGAAGGAGTTGGGGCTGTACAGTCTGCAGAAGAGAAGGCTCCGAGGTGACCTAATTGTCGCCTTCCAGTATCTGAAGGGGGCCTACAGGAAGGCAGGGGAAGGACTTCTCAGGATATCAGGTAGTGATAGGACTAGGGGGAATGGAGTGAAGCTGGAGGTGGGGAGATTCAGGCTGGATGTGAGGAGGAGGTTCTTCACCATGAGAGTGGTGAAACCCTGGAATGGGTTGTCCAGGGAGGTGGTCGAGGCCCCGTCCCTGGGGGTGTTTAAGAGCAGGCTGGATGAGGCTCTGTCCAGCCTGATCTAGTGTGGGGTGTCCCTGCCCATGGCAGGGGGGTTGGAACTAGATGATCCTTGTGGTCCCTTCCAACCCTGAATGAAACTATGAAACTATGAAACTATGAATTTCCGTGTTTAGATGGGATGCAAAAGTGATTATTTTAATGTTCCAAAATAAAATGTAAGTGAGATCTAGATATTTCAAGATACCCACATCAGCTCAGATCATTCTAGCAAAATCCTCAAATGTAAACTAACAAATGACTATCTGTGATTTATGTAGAAAGTTAAATGTTTGCATTTTTCACAGTTGTTTGAATGCAGCCATAGCTTGATACATGCAATGATATTTTCATGGTTCCTATCAACTAAAGCAGTTAAGTTGCAAGTCAACTGACATAAACCAAAACCTTACTTGTTCCTTTTAAAAGGAAAAACTGTCTGGGAAGGAAAGTCCCTCTAAGCTTAAAATGTCACTGTGATTCTAATTAATGTAATCCTACTTCTCTAAACATGAGACGAGCGAAAAAAAAAAAGACGATACAGCTTTTTGTGTTTCTTCTCCTGCAGAGGTCACAACATGTGGCTGAATCTGCCATCACAAGACATAAAACCTCAGTTCCTGTCTATATGCACCCATATTGCTACTGCTGTAGTTGCTGCTCTGATCACATATGTAAATGATGTTAGTCACATGAAAGCTAATAAGGTAGGAATGGAAAAGGGAGACCAGGAGCAACCTTGCTGAAGATGACTGAGGAGGGCTGAGCACCACCAAGTTCCTCTCCTATACTTGGTCAGAAGGGTATTCTCAGTATCACAGTATAACTACGGTTGGAAGAGACCTCAAGGATCATCGAGTCCAACCTGTTGCCACAGACCTCATGACTAGACCATGGCACCAAGTGCCACGTCCAATCTCCTCTTGAACGCCTCCGAGGATGGTGACTCCACCACCTCCCTGGGCAGCACATTCCAATGACGAACAATTCTCTTAGTGAAGAACTTTCTCCTCACCTCAAGTCTAAACCTCCCCTGGTGCAGCTTGAGTCTGTGTCCCCTTGTTCTGGTGCTGGTTGCCTGGGAGAAGAGACCAACCCCTTCCTGGCTACAACCACCTTTCAGGTAGTTGTAGAGGGCCATGAGGTCACCCCTGAGCCTCCTCTTCTCCAGGCTAAACAATCCTGGCTTGCTCAGCCTCTCCTCATAGGGCTTGTGCTCAAGGCCTCTCACCAGCCTTGTTGCCCTTCTCTGGACACGTTCAAGTGTTTCGATGTCCTTCTTAAACTGAGGGGCCCAGAACTGCACACAGTACTCAAACAGTTCTCACAGCAGCCCAAGGACATTGACACATAACAAGGCCACAGGATGTGATACAGTAATAACAGACCGTAGTGGTCTGTCACACAGACCCTGTAACAAATTGTGCTCTACTTATTCTCCTGGACTAAGAATCCCAGAGCAGCAAGAAACGGAATACACATCCTTTCCCCTTGTTTACAAGATAAGCTGATCCTCCCACTACACCATAAGTAATCTTCACACAGTTATTTGAGGCCAAAGGTCAGCAAGCGTTACAGAGGTCTTGGTAGACTTATAATGCAATCTAAAATTGATTAATTTTTGCATGCCTTAAACTCAAACACTTTTGTTCTCACTTAAATGAGGTCATACAGAAATCGGAAAAGTCCCCTCAAATTGGTATACTTCCCTTAATTTCACTTCAACAATCAGCACTTTACAGTATTTTGTATTTAGAGTTTTCCACCACAGGGTACATTATCAGAAATACTATTTAAAAACTACATGGTCACTAGGATATCATCTTTGGCTGGGTCTATACTAGTAGATAGTACCAATACTAATCATCTTTTGACACCAGATCCTAATTAAAATAGACTATGCTATTGTTGCTGACCTTTAGAAGCAGAATAAATAGTTGGACTGGAGGAGCTGCTCAGGTTCAGAGCTTCTCCCAGCACAGCCATCAGCTAGCAGTGACCTTTCTTCATATCCCTAATCAGCCAAACATGCATATGAGTGTGCCTACTTTTCTTTGCCTACATGAGTGTCAGCATGGCATTAGTCTACAGGAAGACAGGTGGAGCACACAGCAAGACTTGCCTATCTGTAAGAACATACAGAAGGACAAATTACAAGAACTGAGGACAATTGCCAAACCTGCCTATAGAACTGTATTATATAATCAGAACTGCATTACCAAGCAGGAAAACCTGAAAGTAGAAACACATCCCCAATTTAAATAGTCAGCTGACACATTATTAAAAGTAACAGAAAATGAACAACAGACGACCACTAGCACATCTGTTGACCAGCTGAGGTTTTCTCAGTTCAGAATAAAATTCAACATGCTTGGTGAACAAAAAGGAGTCTCAAAGGCACACATTTTCCAACTGAGTTCCTGAGTTCCAGCTGTGCTCCTGTGCAACCTGATCTTGGTGTACCTGCGTCAGCAGGAGGATAATCTCCAGAAATCCCTTCCAACCCTTCCAGTCTGTGATTCTGCAAGTTCAACCTAACTGTACAGACACAAACTGGGAAATGAGTAAGTATATGTGATGCATCAGAAACGAGAAAGCAAGAGACAACGGGATAATGTTTCAGAGATAATATTTACAATTGCTACATTAACACTGGACTTAGTATCACTTAGTACAAACTGGGATCAACAAGTTTAACACACCAAGTGCTTAGTACTGCTTTCCCCATGCATACACCCAAACGCCCAATGAAACATAAGGCTGCAAAGTACAAGAGAAAGGGGCTTAAACATTAAATAGCCATTTTTGAACTGTACAGTATAAAATTAAGCAGCTAATTTGACAGCTTCCACAGTTCAGTAGCACAGCCCAAACTCACCAATTCTTCTGGTTTTTAAGTCTTTTATAGAAAAAGAGGAAGTTGTATATGCAATACGTGCTTTTTTTTTTTTTCCCCTCCACAAAGATAGATTGTTGGCCCTGTAATAGCCTCATCTGTTAGCTTGAGCCTACTTCCAGCACTTTAACAACAGTAATTTCCTTAGCAACAAGGCTGGCTGTTCTCTGAATCAAGTGCTTCTATGTCCTGACTTTCATCCTTCAAGTCTTAGAAGTTAGCACCTTATAAGCAAGTTGAGTAAAACGTCTTGTATCAGTTAATCTTCAGCTGATGAATTTGCTTTAAAGTTAAAATATTATTTCAAATGCTCATTTTGTACTGTCACACTGAGATAAGATTTGTTCTGCTACTCTAGAATGTGGTTTCAGTACAGGCTTCTCCCTGTGAGAATAGCCTCCACACAAGTAACAGGCTGCGCTTCAACACTGCACTGCAAATACCCCACTAGCAAGTCAAAGCAACAAGCCCAACACAGATCAAACATCTTTATCCTCAAGGAACTGATTCCTTCAGGCCATGTGCATGCTCTCTAGCTCATCTCTATCTGAGCCTGTCTTAATCTACTTGGAAGACTTAAAGGACACCCTAGAGCACCTGGCAAAGTTTAAAAACAAGTAAGCTAAGCATTCAAATAAGTTCACACATCATCTTTCCTATACTTGTAAAATATAGCCTAAAGGTTTGAGAATGTTGTTTGTAGAAACCGCATCAGTTAAGTTGATGGCTTCACTGTCTCTCCTTCCCTCACCAAAAGGAGAGAAGGGGTGACCTAGCAGGGCTATTATGTCATGACATGTTTAGGAAGTGAAAATTGAAATGAGGGTGAGAAGAAATTCTTTTAATCTAGTACTTAAGCATTTTGCTGCTTGAAACTTCATGATTGCCTTCAGGAGATCAGGAAACAGCACTGAAAATTTATCTGTTACTTCAGGGACTGATAGGCTAGTCTAGGGTGGTTGTTTTGGGGGGGTTTAATCGCAACCTACACAAAACAAACAACAAAACCAAACCAACAAAGAAGAAAACCACCACCAACCGAAACCGAGCAGGAATAAAAACTACCACTGACGGTCAGGGCAGAAGCACGAGCTTCATGATCCCACTGAAATACCAGTTGCGAGGACTTCAGCTCAGACGGACAATTACCCAGGTACCGCTAACCGCCGTGACGGCGCTTTGCTCGGACGAAGCACACACCCGAGGGACTGCCCGCCCGCCCCGAAACCGCGGACACCGGTTACGTGCAGTCTGATCGGGGACTGACGCTCGCACAGGCGGCAGCCGTGCAGCCTGCTCCGCTCGCGCAGCCTGAGACAGCCCAGCAAAATCCTGAAGCGAAATACTTGATTTTTAAATAACCGCACTTTAAATAACTGCATGGGCCGACCGTAACATTGGTGCCGGGGTAACTGAGCTCCTTAACGGGGCGCACACCCCGTCCACCCCCGTGCCAAGCGACAGCGGCTCGACGTAGGGAGCCTGCCACGGCCACAGCCCCACACACCCCAGGCAGCAGAAGAGAGCAAGGCGCTGCCCGCCCAGGACAAGCGGTACTCCCGCCCAGCCCCGGTAACCGGCTGCCTGCGACCGGGGGAGGGGAACTGCTGAAGCAGTACCTTAGCTCGCTGGTCCCAGCTGTACTTTGGCGCCTTCTCCCCTCCGGCCGCTGCATCTTGGCCGGCCTCCCCCGCCGCCGAGAGCTGCTGGCCGCCCTGGGCCGGCTTGCTACGGCGAGAGAAGCAGCAGCCCATGGCGCCGCCGCCCGCCCGGCCCGCGGGGAAAGGCTGCGAGCGCGCGCCAGCGCAGCGCCTGGCCGCCCCGCCCCTCGCGCTTCCGGTTTCCCCCCCATCTCCCTAGCGACCGCGACACTCTCCCCGCCCCGTCCCGCTCCAAGCCTTCACCGGGCGGCTCGGGGAGGGGCTTGCCGCCGGCGGGCCGGACAGGGCCGTGTCTGACAGGACGAGGTGCTCAGCCGGAGGTGGAACGGGGAGGCAGTGCACCGCGGGGTCGGAAGGGACCGGGGGAAAGCGGGAAAAATCCGTTTCTCAGTGAGTGCCATTGTCCGTGTGTCCCCCTCCACACCTTCCCGGCACCGAGTGCGACCCTTCTGTAGCGGGGGGGAAGACACTTCTTGTAAATCGACAGCCCTACGGATGTGAAAACGCCGCCCGTGGGATCGGGTGTCCCGCCCGAAGCCCTGCGGTGAGTTCAGCTGCGGCTGTTGGAGGCAAGATCTGAGGAGCGTCAGGCGGATTCAAACCGACTAACGCCGCACCGAGTCACCTGCTACCGGTGCAGCCGGTATCGCAGGCAAGTGCCCTGCCCGCATGACACCGCAGGTATTGTCTGTCGTCGTTTAACCCCAGCCGGTAACCAAGGCCCACACAACTGCTCTCTCACTCCTCAGTGCTGGAATGGGGGAAAGAATCAGAAGAGTGAAAGAAAACTCCTGGGTTGGGATAAAGATGCTTTGATAGGTAAAGCAAAATCCACACATGCAAGTGGTGTTCAGCCATCCCCAGGAAAGCCAGCCTCCATCATGTATAATGGTTACTTCCGAAGACGAATGCCATCATTCTGAATGTGTGTCCTTCCCCTTCCTTCTTATTCCCCCAGCTTTGTATGCTGAACTTCACATCGTATGGTATGGGATATACCTTTGATCGGTTGGGGTCAGTTGTCCTAGCTGTGTCCCCTCTCAACTTTTTGTACATCCCCAGTCTGCTCACTGGTGGGGTGGTGTGAGAAGCAGAAAAGGCCTTGACTCTGTGTAAGCACTGTTCAACGGTAATGCAAAAATTCCTGAATTATCAACATGACAAGTCCAAAAAATTATCTACTATGAAGAAAATTAACTCTAACCCAGCAAAAACCAGCATAACTTCTGGCAGGACTGCACCAGAAGACCCAACTTTCTTGGTTTCTTGCAAATGTTTCAGAATGCTAGCAAGAGCACCAAGTGGCAGCATGAGAACTCACTGTGTCCTGTTGCTTTGGGCTTTATTTTGCCAATAGTCAAGCTTTCTGTGTGGGTTATTGTTTGTTGCTTGCTTTCTTTTTTTTTTTTTTTCCCCAGAAGGAAACAAACAAAACACAATTTTTATGGTTTCTTGGACAGTCTTATACAACTATTCAAAGACATTTTCCCCAAGATTTTACAGATTTATTTCTGGGGAGCAGAGGGGAAAGACCTCAGAACGGTCCCTGACATTTTGTTATCTAGTGGTTGGTTGACCTTGACTAGCTCCCCACCCAGCTACTTACTCACTGCCCCTCCTAAACAGCATGGGAGGAGAAAAGATGGAAAAGCTCTGGCTTGAAATAAGGACAGGGAAATCACTTACCATTTACTGTCACAAACAAAACAGACTTGTCTTGGGGAATTATTTTTTTTTCAGTTAAAAATAGGGTTGGATGGTAAGAAACAAAGACTAAATGAAAACTGTACCTTCCCCCCATTTTTCATGGATCAACTTCGCCTCTCAATTTCCAACTCTTCTACCTCCTCATCATCACTACCCAAGCAATGCAAAAGACTCAAGGAGTGGGGATTGCAATCAGTTCATAACAGTGCATCTTTCCTACTCGCTCCTCACATTTTGCTGCAGTGTGGATAGGATAGAATGGAATAGAATTAGCCAGGTTGGAAATCTGGAATTTTGAGATCATCAAGTCCAACCTATCACCCAACATCATCTAATCAACTAATACATGGCATGAAGTGCCCCATCCAGTCTCTTCCTAAACACCTCCAGTGATGGTGACTCCACCACCCTTTCTGGGCAGCACATTCCCATGGTGAGTCACTCTTTCTATGAAGAACTTCTTCCTAACATCCAGCCTAAACCTCCCCTGGCGCAGCTTGAGACTGTGTCTTCTTGTTCTGGTGCTGGTTGTCTGGGAGAAGAGACCAACCCCCACCTGGCTGCAACCTCCCTTCAGGTAGTTGTAGACAGCAATAAGGTCTCTCTTGAGCCTCCTCCAGGCTAAGCAACCCCAGTTCCATCAGCCTCTCCTCATAAGGCTTGTGCTCCAACCCCCTCCCCAGCTTTGTTGCCCTTCTCTGGACACGTTCCATCAAGTCAACATTTTTCCTAAACTGAAGGGCCCAGAACTGGATACAGGACTCAAGGTGTGGCCTAACCAGTGCTGAGTCTAGGGGCAGAATGACCTCCCTGCTCCTGCTGGCCACACTATTCCTGGTACAGGCCATTGGCCTTCTTGACCACCTGGGCACACTGCTGGCTCATGTTCAGCCTACTATCAACCAGTACCCTCAGGTCCCTTTCTGCCTAGCCACTCTCCAGCCACTCTGACCCCAGCCTGTAGCTCTGCCTGGGGTTGTTGTGGCCAATGTGCAGAACCCGGCACTTGGATGTGTTCAATCTCATGCCGTTGGATTCTGCCCATCTGTCCAGCCTGTCGAGGTCCCTCTGCAGAACCCTCCTGCTCTCCAACAGATCAACACCTGCCACCAGCTTGGTGTCATCTGCAAATTTCAATAAAGATGTTGAACAGGATGGGGCCCAGCACTGATCCCTGCAGCACACCACTAGTGACTGGCTGCCAGCTGGATGTGGCACCATTCACCACCACTCTCTGGGCTTGGCCCTCCAGCCAGTTCCTAACCCAGCACAGAGTGCTGCTGTTTAAGCCATGGGCTGACAGCTTAGCCAGCAGTTTGCTGTGGGAGACAGTGTCAAAGGCTTTGCTGAAGTCCAGGTAGACTACATCCACAGCCTTCCCCACATCCACCAGGTGGTCACCTGATCATAGAAGGAGATCAGGTTGGTGAGGCAGGACCTGCCCTTCCTAAATCCATGCTGGCTGGGCCTGATCCCTTGGCCATCCTGTAAGTGCTGTGTGATTGCACTCAAGATGACCTGTTCCATGATCTTGCCTGGCACTGAGGTCAGGCTGGCAGGCCTGGAATTCCCTGGTTCCTCCCTCCAGCCCTTCTTGTGGATGGGCATCATGTTGGCCAGCTTCCAGTCATCTGGGACCTCTCCAGTGAGCCAGGACTGTTGAAAAATGATGGAGAGCGTCTTGGCCAGCTCATCCGCCAGCTCTCAGCACCCTAGGATGGATCCCATCCGGTCCCATGGACTTGTGGGGATTCAAGTGGCTGAGCAGGTCTCTAACTACTTCCTCCTGGAATATAGGGGAACTGTACTGCTCCCTGACTCCATCTGCCAGCTCAGGAGGCCAGCTGTCTGGAAGACAACCTATCTTGCAATTAAAAATTGAGGCAAAGAAGGTGTTAAGTACCTCTGCCTTTTCCTTATCTCTAGTTACAATATTCCCCTCCATGTCCACTAAGGAGTGGAGGTTGTCCTTGCCCTTCCTTTTGCCATTAGTATATTTATAAAAGCATTTTTTGTTGTCCTTCACAGCAGTGGCCAGTCTAAGGTCTAAATGGGCTTAGACCATGGGATTCAGACTTTCAAGAACTACTCTGGCATGGGCTCCCTATGGGCCACAGTTCCTTCAGCAAATATCTACCTGCTCCATTGTGGTGTCCTCCACAGGTTGCAGTGTGGGTATATGATCCACTGTGGTCTTCTCCATGGCCTGGAGGAAATTCCTCTTCCACCCCCTCATTCTTCTCTGACTTTGGTGTTCTCACTGCTGTTTCTCACTTTTCCCCCTCACTCCTCTCTCTCACACTGCTATGTAGTGGTTTTACCCTTCCTTAAGTATGTTTTCCCACTGATGCCACCAGTGTCACTGAGGGGCTTAGCCCTGTGGTGGGTCGATTGGAGGTGACTGAAAGTGGCTGTATCTGGCATATGGCAGCCCCTTATCTCTCCTTACAAGGGCCACCCTGCAGCTCCCTGCTGCCAGCAGCTGACCTCCTGCACCCAGTGTACACCTAGTTAGAAAACTTTAGAGCCATTTTCTGTAGAGGATGGTATTTCTGCTTTAGAAGCAAAGAGGAAGAAGAGAACTCTTGCTTCACCAGCTGAACAGGCTTAAAGTCCTGCCCAGCTCAGGGCTTGAAGGACAGTAGAAAGGAAGAAGCAAAACCAGTTGGCCAGAATAGTTGCTAAGGAAGGGAATGACTAACACCCTTTTTGGCACCAGCTGTACTGAAAAACTTTTTTGCCTGGGCAGATGTGAAGCCTGCTCTGAACCTTTGGTGATACAGTTCAAGTCAAAAACTCAGCCAGTGCAACCGACAACACAAAGTACAATTTTACATCACAGCTACAATGCAGATTCATTCTGTGAGCCATTTGTCTGGGTTTCTTGGGCACCGGCTGACTGGATACTGAACTTTCACCAAACCCTCTGTTCACCAGGAATGTTCATGGTGCGTCCAGCAAGACCTGTTGGGATCAGTTTGCAACCGCAGGGAATCTGATGCGCTTTCACCTTCCCTAGCCCACTCTCTTTATGTCTAACAGTCCTCCCAGACCACTGCTAATCCTTACAGATTAGAGAAGTTCTGCAACCTTTTGGCAGCTAGCTAGCCTCCTTTTTCTATACATTCATTAACAAAATATATACAATATTTTTTTTATAGAAGGAATAACATTTTGTGCAATTTTGTTAAAACATAAAATATCATTTAATTACTCTATGCAAAACTGAAACATTCATTACAAGAGCATTGGTACCTCGTATTAATGGACTATCTGTGGCAATGGAGGATTTCACAGTCCACATGTATAGGGAGACTTCTTACCCTGCTGAGATGTGGCTGGTTCTACAATGGCAATACCTCATTGTCAATGTCAGTGATGCTTCAGAAAAGTGTTTAAATGCAAGAGAAGAACGTACCTTTTACATTTCTCATGAGTATATGCAAAGCAAATGCAAGTTTCCAAGATGGGATTTTTCTATACTGCCATGACCAATATACTTGTCTTGCAAAATTCTCAGTCCCTTAAAAACACATTATTTTTATATGGCTACAGCAGATCAGGGCAAGCCATGGATTTTATCTCTCTGTCACAGCACAGCTTCTCAGGCTCCAAGGTGTTTCCTGACACCAAAGCACCAGAATACGTATTCCAGACCAACTTCATGTGACTTGTGATTTATGAGCACATGACTTCTTCAGAAACTGCAGATTTCAATGCAATTCTATTCTTCATTCTCTATTCATATGCCTGCCAGAGCCAACCCTCCTGATTTTTGAGATTTGATACAATCATAGCCTGAAGTGCAGTACTACCAACCATTATTATATTTACTTTAATGTCAACAAACTGCTGTAATTAGTGATTTCCCTCAGGTGGATGTTGTGAAATACATCTAATTAACAGTCTAATACAGAGCTTTGTGATCCCCAGACAGTAGAATGGAATGGAATGGAATGGAATGGAATGGAATGGAATAGAATAGAATAGAATAGAATAGAATAGAATAGAATAGAATAGAATAGATCAGAGCAGAACAGAATAGAACAGAACAGAATAGAATAGAATAGAATAGAATAGAATAGAATAGAATAGAATAGAATAGAATAGAATAGAATAGAATAGAATAGAATAGAATAGACCAGATTGGAAGAGACCTTCAAAATCATCGTGTCCAACCTATCATCCAACACCACCTAATCAACTAACCCATGTAACCAAGCACCCTGTCAAGTCTTCTCCTGAACACCTCCAATGATGGTGACTCCACCACCGCCCTGGGCAGCCCATTCCAATGGGCAATCACTCTCTCTGTGTAGAATTTCTTCCTAACCTCCAGCCTAAGCCTCCCTTGGCGCAGCTTGAGACTGTGTCCTCTTGTTCTGGTGCTGGTTGCCTGGGAGAAGAGACCAACCCCCCCCGGGCTACAACCTCCCTTCAGGTAGTTTCTAAGCAACTGAAAAATAAAACTTTTTTATTGTAAAGGATGGTAATTCTAAAGGATTTGGTGAAAGAGACTTCCCATATCCATACCTTCTGGGAACATGAACTTGCTAGGAGCCTTTCAGATATCTACTGTCCTTCCCAGGAGGGCTGTGATTGTGTTTCTGCAAGAGAGAAGTGCCTTTTGGGCAGATGAGTAAAACAAATGCATGGGCTATGTCTCCACATGCTCTGGCTTCTATCCCCACATCACTTTGTAGTACCTGCTTACTCACAGCTAAGAACATCCTAACTTCTTTCCCTTCTTCTCTTGTTTGACACTCTTGTGTGTCACCCCAAAGGCAAAGGGAAGGGCCATTTTCTGTAAACGCTGGGACTCAGAAACCTGCCTGGATCTTGAACAGGGAACACAGGGAAGTGAGAGCTCACTGTAGATGTATCTGCACTTTTCCTAACACCAGGCTGAATCAGGTTCATTTTGTGCTGTTGGAAGCTTGCCAGCATGCACAAAGCCAAACTTGCTCAATCTTCTTAGTGAGATTCATTATGTTCTCTGTGTGTGTCTCTTAAAGCACTTGAAATCACATCTGTGACAAAAGCTGAAGGGCATCTTGTTTAAAACAAGTTTTTAATCCTGTTGGTTATAAAGAAGATTTCTAAAATATTACTTTTAAGACATGAAAATGAAGAAGACAAAAGCAAAAGAACTTAAATACTACTACTTTCTAAAAGCTGTTTAATGTTTTCTGTCAGGAAAAGTTAGAAATCCTGTACTTGATATCCTGGCAACTAATCCAAAATGGGTATACATTTTTGTAAAGGATTCCTAGTAAAGATTAGATTCACCTACACTCATATGACATTGTGACTTGCAGATGAGAAATATTAGACCTGATAGTGTCTATTCCTTACATGGTATTCAACAGAAAGGAAATGAAGGATACTTTACTGCTGGGTTCAGACTCTGAGGCTATGTTCTGGTACACCTTTAAGACACAACTGTTAACACTTCCCTCCATCTGGTTTTTTAAACCCCAACCACCAATGCAGTGGAACAGCACAAATGTTTGCACAGACGTGGTAAACTGTGTTGGGGAACCAATGAATGTGAAAACCAATCATTTCAATTAGACATCTGTGCATTTGAGCCTCATACAAACACTGGCTTTTGTGTTTGTTTTGTTGTTGTTGTTTTTGTTGTTTTCCAGAAGCAGATGACAAATACTCTAAATAACATTTGCACACTCTCAGATCTCATTGCCATTTTCTTTTAGTCTAACAGATTCTTTGCTGCTGGAAACTAGCCAGCAGAACAACAAACACTAGTCTGGAACTTGAGACCACATGAAACAAATAATATGGCTAATTTTGTGATAAAATGTACTACAGTCTATCTTGCATTGCTGTGGGTGATTTTTGCTTAAGAAAAGTAATCTATGGCTTTCCAGCATCTCCTTGCCTATAGAACTTAGCCCTGGTCACCACCATAATGTGGTGGCTGATGCTACTGCTAGTCATCAAAGGGGTGTGGTTTTTTTGTAGCTCTCCAACACACAGAGTCTTCTACCTGTGATACACAAATTTCATGTTGGGGTTATTTAAGTGGGAACAATGGAGAAATGTGCCTGATGCATGCTGTTACAAGGAAAAGCACAAGGAGGAAATCTGCATAGTTCACATTTGCTAACTTGTTTGTTCAGACATTACCTTCCATCACAAGATCACAGGATGATGGGTTGGAAGGGATCCAAAGAGATCGTTGAGTCCAACCCCCCTGCCAGAGCAGGACCATACAATCTAGCTCAGGTCACAGAGGAATGGATCAAGACAGGCCTTGAATGTCTCCAGAGAAGGAGACTCCACAACCTCTCTGGACAGCCTGTTCCATTGGTCTGTGACCCTCAAAGTAAAGAAGTTCCCTCTTGTGTTGAGGCGGAATCTCCTGTGCTGCAGCTTACATCCATTGCTCCTTGTCCTATCACACGGAGCAAGTGAGAAGAGCCCATCCCCTCACTCCTGACACCCAGCCCTCAGATATTAATAAACATTTATTAAATGCCCTCTAAGTCTTCTCTTTTCCAGACTAAACAGCCCCAGGTCACTAATCATCTCCTCACCAGGCAGTGCTCCAGTATCTTAATCATCCTTGTAGCCCACTGCTGGACCCTCTCCAGCAGATCTCTGTCCCTCTTAAACTGGGGAGCCCAAAACTGAACACAGTACTCAAGATGAGGTCTCACCAGGGCAGAGTAGAGGGGGAGGAGAACCTCCCTCGATCTGCTGGACACACTCTCCTTAATGCACCCCAGTATCCCATCGGCCTTCTTGGCCACGAGGGCACATTGCTGTCTCATGGATAACCTGTTATCCACCAGGACTCCAGCTCCCTCTCCACAGGGCTGCTCTCCAGCAGATCACCTCCTAACCTGTACTGGTGCAGTTTATTATTCCTTCCCAGATGCAGAACCCTGCACTTGTCCTTGCTGAACCTCATTTGGTTTCTCTGTTCCCAGCTCTCCAGTCTGTCCAAGTCTTGCTGAATGGCCACACAGCCTTCAGGTGTATTGGCCAAGCCTCCCAGTTTGGTATCATCAGCAAACTTGCTGAGCAGACACTCTGTTCCCTCATCAATGTCACTGACGAAGATGTTGAACAGCACCGGACCCAGCACCGATCCCTGGGGGACTCCACTAGTTACAGCTCTCCAACTGGACCTGGCACCATTGATCACCACTCTTTGAACTCTATCTTGTAACCAGTTCCTAATCCACCCCACTGTCTGCTCTTCCATCCCACACTTTCTGAGCTTGCTCACTAGGATATCATGGGAGACAGTGTCAAAGGCCTTGCTAAGGTCAAGGTAGACTACATCTTCTGGTCTCCCTGAATCTACCCATTCAGTTATGGCATCATAGAATGCTATCAGATTAGTGAGGCATGATTTCCCCTTGGTAAATCCATGCTGACTAATCCTGATAAGCTGCTTCTCTTCCAAGTGCCTTGAGATGCCCTCCAGAAGGAGCTGCTCCATCATTTTTCTAGGGATGGAGGTGAGGCTGCCTGGTCAGTAGTTCCCTGGAACCTCGACCTTCCATGTATTCCCAGTGGAGATTACATTCCTTGTAAGAAATTGCATTATGTCCATGTCTTTTTCTATCAGTGGTGTTTGGGACAAAGACGAGCAGAGTTCTGTGCAGTACATGAGACGCAGACAGAGGGCATGCTGTTCAAAATCATTCTTAAAAGGTGCTACATGGAACTACAAGTAATTTCAGAAGATTTTTACTGAAGCCCACAATTTTTAAAAGCCATAAATTAATTATTGCTGGCCAAATGAATTAAACAATCATTTAAAGATAGACCATAATATATTTTATTCTGTGTAGTTGAAGTATATATCCTAATGCTAGCATAATGGACAGCATAATGTCTGATTCAAACCCCACAATTCTGAACATTGCCTCAAGCCATCTCTGACAGAAATTCTGGAGCTGAGAGAGTCACAATCTGCTTAAGGCTGCTAATGTAGCGAGTATGCTTGCTCAAACAGAGCACAATCAAGTTTTCATCTATAAAGCATATTCCTGTTTAGCAATTACAGGTTCATAGATATTACACAAGAGTCTGAATCTCAGATGCTTTTTCATGATATGAAGACAGCTGCCATAACCAGGGTGTTGCCCATCATTCAGTTTGCCAGAAAAGCTTGTGTTCCATCTGAGCCTTCATCTCAGACAGAATCTTCAGTTTAATGTTAGATGAAAATGCAATGTAATGACAATTAAGTTTATGGAGTGTATCTTTTGTGGTTTATGTTTAACAGGGCAGTGATTCAGATAACAAGCTACAGTGCTGATTCAGCAAGGCATGTATGCACATGCTAAAATCTACTCATTTCAGTGGGATTTAAGCAAGAGCAGAAGATGGGCTCCCAGTTAAAATTAGTTTTAATGGCTTGCTGCATGATAGCTCAGCAGCCCTTACTTTCTTCCCTAAGCTTACAGGACTTTTTTGTTGCTGCTGGTTTTGTTGTCATTCTAAAGAGGCACTCCAGTTATCTCCCTCTGTATCTTAGTTAAAACTGTCAAGCCTCCAATTATGTCTCTTTGTCCTTTATCTAGTTCTCTAGAACCTAACACTGGGGTGCTCAGTGAAGCACTGTTCCAAAGATGGGCTTTAAGCAAATTTTGCTCCATCAGCGTTCTAATGGGAAAAGGAGAGCCTTACACTGAGTAAAGGTTACTTGCTCATATCACTTAATAGCTTGACATTTTTAGAGCCTAGATAACTTTTTCACTGTAGAAACACCCCCCCCCACCCCCCTTTTTTTTAATGCTTTTGTTTTGGCTTGTTCTATTTTCTTACTTGGTGTCTATCAGGCATCCTTCACTGTTTGTTTAAGCTGCTGCTGTGGCATGGAAGAGGGATTGCTGAGGCTGAGAGTAGACACTATCCTCCTAATTCTAGTGCAGCAGACCATCACAGATGAGTAGCTGGAAGTAACAACATGTTCATTTGTAATTGCACAATTCATCAGAACTTGTCTATTTGAAGTCTTATTTTACATTGTTGCACAGTCTATTGATGCTCTTCCAATTTCAAGCTCTTAACATTAATTTTGCGGGGTGGCTTTGTCTATGGTGCCAACCTGCCACGCACATTGTCCTTGTGGGCGAGAAAAGTGGCTTTCTGATACTGTCAGGCAGACTGGCAAAAAGTGAGAAATGTAGGATCTCCAAGAAGAATGTAGAAGACTCCACTTATCTGGACCTTGGTGGAATCCTGTCAAACATACTCCAAGGTTGGACTCTGCCTACATTGATTGCGCAGGAATCTGTGACCCTGAAAAATCTCCACATAGGTCAAGATTTTTATCAAACTTCATCAGCATCATAATGAGCAAGTGAGTCAGGTCATAACTATACAGTTAAATAATCAGCATTAACTGTAAAAAAGAACCTGCTGTTAATGTAAACAGACACAGGATTCCATTTGTTTTGCCTTTTCTTCCCTTTGTGTCTTTTAACAGAATGTACAATAAACATTCTAGACACTAGTTTTGGAAACACTGTTAGGTCACTGTAAGACTCTGAGGAATAAATTAGTTGAAGTCTTGGTAACATGAAACAGCAAGAGACTCTGCAGATACAGCAGATGGAAAGAAAATACTCAAGTAAGTATTATTTGGAAGAATTTAAACTCTAAACCTTGCTTGCATGTTAGGAAGACTTTGTTGCACTAAGACAGGTTTTCAAATAGTGTAATTTGCACTGAAGGAGCGAAAACGTTCAGTACACAAATCAAGATATTAAAGTGGTCAGATGGAGAGGACCTGGGACTAAATGAAAAGTATGTTCTCTTACAAAATTGAACCATTCACTGCAGAGAGTTACAAATTACACAAATCTGATATGTGGAAAGACCTTCCTCTCAGTCCAAACAGAAATATAGATTTTAATACTGTAATGTGAAATGCCAAAGGAATTCTGTGATCTTCTACAGAGGTAAGTACACTCCATGTAACCTAAGTTTAGGCAATTTTTTCTTGACTTAAAGTAAAAAGAAGGGAAGCACAACCATGTCATGAGAACCTGCTGCTGGGCTGGCCAATGAGTGAAGGGAAAAGGGAAAATGTCTTGAAGTTAAGGCAAATTAAGTCTCTTCGTATTTGACCCTCTGCTGGTTTGACGATTTTCAGTCCCTCTCTTTCCAGGAGCTCAGAAGTCATTAAAACCTTTCAAAAAGTATTGCAGCAGGAGAGACATCAGGACAAGGACAAACAAAGACCTAAGACCAACAACGATGGCTTACTTGGGGACTCACACTTTGCTCCAGACCTAAACTGCAGGATATATATCCCTAGAAAAAACCAGACTTTTAATTATATCTGTTTATAATCAGCGTGGTTTCATGAAAGGCAGGTCCTGCTTGACCAACCTGATCTCCTTCTATGACCAGGCAACCCACCTAATGGGTGAGGGAAAGGCTATAGATGTTGTTTGTCTGGACTTTAGTAAAGGGGGTTGGAGCACCCCTGTTGAGTGAGAACAGGCTAAAAGAGCTGGGGTTGTTCGGCCTGAAGAGGAGGAGGCTCCAGGGAGACCTCACAGAGGCCTTCCAGTACCTGAAGGGGGCCTACAACAAGGATGGAGAGAGACTGTTTACAAAGACCTGTGGTGACAGGACGAAGGACAGTGGCTTCAGACTAGAGAAGGGCAGATATAGATTGGATGTCAGGAGAAAGTTCTTCACTATGAGGGTGGTGGAACACTGGAACAGGTTGCCTGGGGAGGTGGTTGGGGCTGCTTCCCTGGAGATATTCAAAGCAAAGCTCAATGAGGCCCTGGGCAGCCCGATCTAGCTGAGGATGTCCCTGCTGACTGTATGAAGGTCAGACTGGATGACCTTTGGAGGTCTCTTCCAGCCTGGACCATTCTATGATTCTATGAAAGCCTTTACCACTGTCTTCCATCGACTTTGCCAAGAGAAACTGGCAGCTCATGGCTATAGACAGGAGTTCTCTTTGCTGGATATAAAACTGTCTACCTGGCCATGCCCAGAGAGTGGTGGTGAACAGACGTAAATCCAGTTGGCAGCTGGTCACAAGTGGTGTTCCCCAGGGCTCAGCTTTGGGGTGAGTTTTCTTTGATTTTTATCAATGATCTGGAAGAGGGGATTGAGGGCACCCTCAGTAAATTTGCAGATGACACCAAGTTGGGTGGGTGTATTGATCTGCTTGAAGGTAAGAAGGCTCTACAGAGGAATCTGGACAGGCTGGATCGACAGGCCAAGGTCAGTTTTATGAGGTTTAACAAGGCCAAGGTCACAACAACCCCATGCAACACTACAGGCTTGGAGCAGAGTGGCTGGAAATCTGCCCATCAGAAAAGGACCTGGGGGTGCCAGTTTACTGCCATCTGAACACAAGCCAGCAGCGTGCCCAGGTGGCCAAGGCGCCAAATAGCATCCTGGCCTGTGTCGGGAATAGTGTGGCCAGCAGGAATCAGAGAGGCAATTATGCCCATGTATTCAGCACCTTAAATACTGTGTTCAGTTTTGGGCCCTTCACTACAAGAAGGACATTGAGGTGCTGGAGTGCATCCAGAGAAGAGCAGCAAAGCTGGTAAGGGATCTGGAGAATGAGACTTATGAGGAATGGCAGAGGGAACTGGGGTTGTTTAGTCTGGAGAAGAGGAGGCTGAGGGGAGACCTCATTGATCTCTATCTGAAAGGAAGTTGTAGTGATGTGGCTGTTGGTCTCCCTCATGTCAAGCAATAGAACAAGAGGAAATGGAATCTAATTGTGCCAGGGGAGATTTAGATTAGATATTGTGAAAATTTTGTTTGCTGAAAGAGTGGTCAAGCACTGGAACAGGCTGCCCAGGGAGGTAGTGGAGTCACCATCCCTGGAGGTGTTAAAAAAACATTTAGACATGGCAGTTCAGGACATGGCTTAGTGGGCCTGGTGGCGTTGACATCTGGAGTTGATGATCTTGGAGGTCTTTTCCAACCTTAATGATTTTATGCAATAATCAGATAAGGAAAAATCTCCTCTACTTCTGTAAGTGACTGCACATGTTCAGTTCAGGCAAATTATCAAAAAGTGCCTTTTTTTGTTTGTTTGTTTGAGTTTGCAGTGCTTGCTGGGATCCACTGCTATCAAACTAGATTCATAGGTAGGATTCCTTATCCCTACCATAGCAGCTCTAGCTACATATGTAACTATGAGTTTGTCACCCTAACCAATATCTTTCTAGTCAGCAGAAAAAAAAATTAGGATAGTGATTAATCTCAGATAAGCACTTTTGGATGCTAGATAGCTCAACTGTCTGATTTTCTTTGTAACCTATAAAGACAATAAAGGGTGATGAACACTGACACCAAAACTTCAGCTGTCTAGAGCTGACCTTCCAAAGCTGGTTTAGGAAAATCACACTTTTTATGTGGAGCTGTTTATCTTTGATTATTTCTATCAGTTCTCTTTAACCACAGTCCATGCCAGAAAAGGCTTACACCTGGAAAGCAGCTAAGCCAAATCAGCTCACACACACATGACGGAGGTGCATGCTATAACAACTTAGCATCATACAACTGGATAAATTGTACTCACTAATTAAGAAGGTGATATTTCTATATAGATAGATATAAACCTTGGATCATACCCTGAAACAAATCCGCTAAAAATCTTATTCAGGCATATGAAAAGAGGTTGTAATTTAATTACTTGTGTAAGATAAGGTACACACAGTGTTATTTTTCTGTATTAAACTGGCCTGTGGTCAGGTTATGGGTTTGTTTTTTTTAATATTGCTTATTTAAAATGATTTCATTTGAAAATAAAGTGCTTTGAAGTTCCTCTCTGTTTCACAGCTATTTACACACCAAAGAGCTGAAGAGTGAATAATAGAAAAGAGCAAGTAAATAATTAGAAAACATCAAAACATACAGCCAGATGCCATGAATGTAAAGGAGGTGTGCTAGACAAAACCCCCAAACACACAAATGTGAGTGAAAATGAACTTAAGTGCAAAAACAGAACACGTTTTGCAATTGCACTTTGCCAAAATGTCTATGCACCTCTCTCAGCTGTGGCAGAGCACCTAAATGCTTCCCACTCATTGTGGCTCAGAGGCCACGGAATATGATGGAAGAGAAGTGAAACCATGGGAACAGTCCCCATGACTATGAAGAATGTAACTTGTTTGTCCTGGGGTGTCGTGAAACCTGTCGGCTGTCCTGCTGAGAGGCTGCACCAGCAACTCCCTGTGAGAACATGAATTTCCTTTTTCCAGTCCTGTGGGAAAGCCTGGTTTCCTAATCACACAGTCATGTTCAGTGCTTCCTGTTTCCACATTTGTTGCCATTCTCACTTCCTCTCTGTGCCAGTAGCTTCTTTCTGGTAGACCTGATCCTACCTTGTCCTAATGCCAAAGTCAGTAGCCCAGATCATTCTTATTCTTATTCTTATTCTTATTCTTATTCTTATTCTTATTCTTATTCTTATTCTTATTCTTATTCTTATTCTTATTCTTATTCTTATTCTTATTCTTATCCTTATCCTTATTCTTATTCTTTCTTATTCTGTGGCTGTTGGGACTCTGGACCCTCTAAGGAGATGACAGCAATGATGTCTCCACCTCTCCAAGGGATTAGGATCCACAAACCCAAGGAAACAGAACATTATTCTGATGATGATGGTAAAAGAAAATGTTACTTCTTTGACTTTCTGAGTCACTGCAGAGGGGACTGCCAATTTAATCTCTCTGTTCTCATTGACATTCCTTCTTGCACTGGTGTTGCTGGGTTCCTTATTTCTTTACAAGACAAAGCAGGAAAGATTAATGACCATGTGTGATTAGTTGACAATGAAAGCATTGCTGCAAGACATTTACTCTGCTGGGCATTTGGAATTTCAACTGAATTGAAAATTTTTCTCAGTTGTATCCAGGCACTGCAACAACATTTGGGATGGCATAAAGCTGGCATTAAGGTGGGGTACAGCAGCACATATGTGATAGCTCTTCTGTAATGCTAGATTTTGCCTAACCATATCAGGCTGCTAGGAGTGAATTTGATAGTGCCTCGGGCTTCATACCACTAGAGGTCATGCAATGTACTTAGTATCTAAGCTGCTTTTGAAAAATGCTCTAATGCTCTACATCTAGTAGATGTTTGTATTGACTCTGTCTGCTGACACCTTTGGCTCCTAGATGTCCCTGCTTCCTATGCATGTAATAACCACACACAATAAATCATCCCATCATTCCATCCTAGAGTGCTGAGAGAGCTGGCAGATGATCTGGCCAAGCCGCTCTCTATCATTTACCGCCAGTACTGTCTCACTGGAGAGGTCCCAGAGACTGGAAACTGGCCAGTGAGATGCCCATCCACAAGATGGGTTGGATAGATGAACCTGCAAACTACAGGCCTGTCAGCCTGACCTCAGTGCCAGGGAAAATTATGGAGCAGATCATCTTGGGGGCAATCACACAGCACTTGCAGGATGGCCAAGGGAGCAGGCCCAGCCAACAAGGATTCAGGAAGGGCAGGTCCTCCCTGACCAACCTGATCTCCTTCTGTGATCAGGTGACCCGCCTGGTGGATGTGGGGAAGGCTGTGGATGTAGTCTACCTAGACTTCAGAAAAGCCTTTGACACTGTCTCCCACAGCAAACTCCTGGCCAAGCTGTCAGCTTGTGGCTTGGACAGCAGCACTCTGTGCTGCGTTAGGAACTGGCTGGAGGGCCGAGCCCAGAGAGTGGTGGTGAATGGTGCCACATCCAGCTGGCTATCAGCCAGTCACTAGTGGTGTACCCCAGGGATCAGTGCTGGGCCCAATCCTGTTCAGTCTCTTTATTGATGATCTGGATGAGGTGGTTGAGTCCATCATCAGTAAATTTGCAGATGACACCAAGCTGGGAGCAGGTGTTGACCTGTTAGAGGATAGAAGGGCTCTGCAGAAGGACCTTGACAGGCTGCACAGATGGGCAGAGTCCAACATGATGGCATTTAACAAGTCCAAGTGCTGGGTGCTGCACTAGAATAGAATAGAATAGAATAGAATAGAATAGAATAGAATAGAATAGAATAGAATAGAATAGACCAGGTTGAAAGAGACCTTCAAGATCATCGTGTCCAACCTATCATCCAACACCACCCAACCAACTAAACCATGCAACCAAGCACCCTATCAAGTCTCCTCCTGAACACCTCTAGTGATGGTGACTCCACCACCTCCTTGGGCAGCCCATTCCAATGGGCAATCACTCTCTCTGTATAGAACTTCTTCCTAACATCCAGCCTAAACCTTCCCTGGCGCAGCCTGAGACTGTGTCCTCTTGTTCTGGTACTGGCTGCCTGCGAGAAGAGACTAACCGCTGCCTGTCTACAACACCCCTTCAGGTAGCTGTAGACAGCAATAAGGTCACCCCTGAGTCTCCTCTTCTCCAGGCTAAGCAACCCCAGCTCCCTCAGGCTCTCCTCATAGGGCTTGTGTTCCAAGCCCCTCAACAACTTTGTTGCCTTTCTCTGGACACGTTCCAGCAAGTCAACATCCTTCCTAAACTGAGGAGCCCAGAACTGGACACAATACTCGAGGTGCAGCCTAACCAGTGCAGTGTACAAGAACCCCATGCAGCACTACAGGCTGGGGTCAGAGTGGCTGGAAAGAGGGACCTGTGGGTACAGGTTGACAGCCAGTTGAGCATGAGCCAGCAGTGTGCCCATGTGGCCAAGAAGGCCACAGGCATCCTGGCCTGCATCAGAAATAGTGTGGCCAGCAGGAGCAGGGAAATAATTCTTCCCCTGTACTCAGCACTGGTTAGGCCACACCCTGAGTACTGTTCTGGGCTCTCTGAGGTATTTTCCAACCTTATTGATTCTATGACTCTATGATCTATTCTATTGCCCAAACTTGGAATGTGTCTCAAATTACACACCAATGGGGAAGAATGAGGAACTGGGAATACACAAATAATATTAGCATGAAAAGCCTTCTTTATAGGATGAAGTATCCTATCCACTAAAGTAAGCAATAATCAGGGAAAGCATTGCAATAGCACAAGTGGTGGCTTGTGTCTTACCTGACTACCATGATACTGATTCTACTAACGTATCTGCCCTGGACTTTTCCTATCTTGGGGGAACAGTTAGAAACAACATTGATTGCTTGAACCATATGACAACTGCTGTCTTTTGATTTCGAGCCTTCGAGAGGGGATTGGATGTGGCACTTGGTGCCATGGTCTAGTCATGAGGTCTGTGGTGACAGGTTGGACTTGATGATCTTTGAGGTCTCTTCCAACATTGGTGATACTGTGATACTTTTGGTGTCTTCTTGCCTTTGGCCAGCAGCCTAGCAGTCAACCAAATGGCAAAAATTCCATATCTGTATAATTCAAATCCATCTCTGTCTCAAATAGGCATGCTTTTAGGGAGCTGTCAGACTTCACACTCCATCACAAATTGGTCCAGCCTTATCCTCATAATTTTTCCAGTAGGTGCAGTTGTGAGAGGACTCAGCTGTTGGAGCCAACATGTCTTTGCTTAGAACTTCTTTTTCATTACTGGAGCAATCACTCTGGTTGCTGTTTGGATTCCTATCTCAACCATGGTACTCTCAGGTGATGTTTGATTGTCTGCCTCAGCCACAGTACTCTTAGAATACTGAACTGTGGCTCAGTAAGCACAGGCCAGGCCCCAAGAAGTTGTTTTCATTGGGATAAGCAAGGCACCCTTCTATCAGATGGTGAGTCAGTTTAGGAGGTTTGCTTGCCTCTTCTGGGGTAAAGTCCCAGGCTATGGAAGGTGATAGCTGCCCTAGGAATCTGTCCAAATCCTTCCACACACCCTGCCACCCAGGGACTGACTGCCTCAGGGCACATTTCAGTGTATACCCATCCAAGGGCTGTCTCCTTTCATGCCATGATGGCACTGAGCTCCACAAAGCCTGTAACATGCCAGTCATTTTGATTAGCAGTATTAGAGAGCTCATGTAAGGATGGATCAAATCTTGGGGGCCTGCAAAATGAAATTATTTATCTTCATTTCAGGTGGGGAGAAAGAAATTATAACCTCTCCAGCATGGCTCCCACAGAACAGCAGCCCTACAAGCATTAGAAACAAACACATAGCCATTATCTGCCTCGGCATGTTCCTAAACAAACTCAGTATTTCCAAAACAAAGCAAATGTTATCAACAAGCCACGTGACCAGCACAGAAGCTGGTATCTTAAGCAGGCTTATAGAAAAACTGCAAAACTGCAGCTATGTTGTATATTCCTGGGGTTTGGCACCAAAATAGGCTGTGATGGTTTAGGCCTGGCCTAGGGGCCAAATGCCCACCAAAGCTGCTCTATCACTCTCCTTAAATGGACAGGAGAGAAGAGAAAATATAACAAAAGCCAGTAATAAGATAGAAACAATTTAATAACAAGCAATAGTAATTGGCCACACAGAAGCAAAAGCAGAGAGAGAGAGATGTTAGTCTCTTATTCCCATCAGCAGGAGGATGGTTGGTCTCAGGAAGCAGGGCTCCCTAAGCATTGCAGTTCCTTAGGAGGATAGATGCCATAGACAAATTGCTCCACTTCCTTCTTTCACTTCATTCTTATATCTGAGCTGATGTCACATGGTATGGAATACCCTTTTGATCAGTCTGGGTCAGCTGTGTCCCCTCCCAAGATCTTGCCCACTCCTCAGTGTACTCTTGGGGTAGGAAAACACTGCTATGTTATCAACTACTGCTGCAAAACACAGCAGGATGCTTTGAGGAGAATTAACTCCAGCCCAGCCAAAACCAGTACAGTTGGGCTGATCCATATCTGTGGTGTTTTGGTCAGACTCATGTGAATCAATTATATGTATAAATACACATATTTATTAGCATTTAATACCTAAATCCTCCTGTCTCCCCTCAGGTATGGTTGAACTCTGTTGAATGGCTAGATTTTGTCCTTCATTCTATTTTGGTGCCATCTCATAGGCTTTGGATACCTCTGCTGTGATCCCACTTGGCCACCACCTTCCATCTCCCTAAGTACACGTTATTGTTCCTGCCTCAAGTGTAGCATCTCAAACAGCAAGCAGATCAAAGGCTTCTGCCTGAGACCAGATTACAAAGCAAAAAATGGGGAAAAAAAGCAGAAATAGAACAGAACAATAGTTTTGCTAAGCAAGCAAGTTGACTTCTGCAACATCAATGGTGGCTGTCAGACAGAGGTCCCACCTGTAGGGAGCAGGAAGGAGGTTTAATGCAGAACAGCTTGGGAAAGCAGGTAGAGGCCTGTCAGAAAAAGTCTGGAGCATGAACTATAACCACAGGGTTATTAGAGTGGTGGAGCAACCCCTTGAGGAGAAATCACTGATGTTCCTAGTGGACTGAAAACAGCAATCCCCTAGCTACATCTCTGTAAGGAACTAAGCTTTTTGAGTACAGCTTTCTTACAGGGATGCAGCCTGGTTTACTGTGATGTGTAGACAAGCTCGACTTGCTATCTTTCTTCTTAATTGATAGCATACATTCCAGACAATCCTGTTCAAATCAGTGAAACTATTCATGCACCATGATATCAGTCCACAAATACAGACAGCAAACTTTTGCCTGTATGAATCAAATATACCATGCATATCAAATTCCATGGCAACAACATATTAGAACACCGAGTTGAGAACAACTTAATTATATAATTATTAAACTTTAATGCCCTACATGGACAGAAACAATCATACTTCCAACACCAGTTTTAGTGTGGGATGTAGTTGCATCCACATTGTCCAGAGTAAGGACGAGTTGTGCCTGATTTTGTGCAGAACAGTGGTGAACATAATTTTTTTTTAATCAATGAAAATATTTTGGGACAGTACCTACTGATATATTGATTTCAGTGGAGGTGTTCCTAGGATCAGGTGAAATTTATGCACAGGCTACAAGGGTAAGGTAGCAGTGAAAACACCCATAAATGTGAATGTGGAGGTTTAGAGTTGTGCTGATGGCATCAGTAACACACAACAATGGATGAATGCTTTCCTCCACAAAAAAAATTGTGCAGCTGTTAAGAGAAGAGAAGAAGGGAAAAAAACCCTAAAGCTGGGCTATTACACTTAACTATTAAAAAAATTGCCTAGATATTTCTCATTGTTCCATGGAAAGCAGAAAGCATAGTGGTGCATACTGAACTGTGTAAATGTTGAAGGATAAAACACAGGTTATCAGTGGAAGACTTTGCAGAAAGTAACTTAAGACCCTGACTGCAGCTGAGGTGAGAGGCAGATGAAATTACACTGTACATGGAAATTGCCTTCTTAAAAAGAGCCACCATACACTTAGTGACAGGTGTTACTCAGCACTATGCATCACACGATTAAAACACACACAAAAAGAAAACAACAAAACAAAACAAAAGAAGGCCTTCTATTATCATTCACCTTATTATTTTAAAACTTAATCAGCATTATACATAATTAGCATGTTATTGCATACCAGTAGTTTGCTGTGAGGCCTGTAGGTTGTAACCTTATATTATATGTAAATTGTATATCCTAAAGACATACAATGAAGATTTAGCAGTATAATGCTCTCATTTGAATGTGAGACAATGTACAGCAGTCTTGAGGAAGTAATTTTTAATGGTTCCTGTAAGTTTAAGAGCTAGGTCTTCAGGGCAAATACAGGTTTTTCATCTCCAAGAGGTGTACAAAATGATGGCACTATCAATACAAACTTTCACCCCTGAACAATTAAATATTTACAGATAATTACACATAACTATACTGGATTTTGAAGGTTACTGAGGCCTTTGCATAAATACCATATTTTAAAGGACTACTGTCATCTTGAAATGTTTCTAAATGGAGTCTCCTGAACAAAAGTATATATGACAAGAGACAATTCCAGACCCACTAGCAGGAGGAGATAAAGTTTTGAAGAGAGGCTCATGTATCTAGAGGACCCCAATAAATACCCTCTGAAGTGGCCAGGCAGCCATGTTAAGAAACAGAACAGTCCTAAAGGAGATAGTATGTGCCATATAACAACTAAACATGTGGCCAAAAGTATTCTGCTTTTTTAAATGTTGGAAGCTGTGATTGAAAATGAAAATTCTGTTACAGAAACATCGTAGAAACAGAAATGTCAATACTGCTCACACCACCACTTGAAACTGGGAAGTCTGTCCTCTGGTAAGCAAAGGCAAAGCACGCTCCTCTCAAAGCTGATACAAACAAGAAAAATGCAGAAACCTGAGTTTTACAGTGTTTCATGTTTCTTTAAAATAAAACATTTTTATTACTCAGAATTCATAGTTTCATAGTTTCATAGTTTCATTCAGGGTTGGAAGGGACCACAAGGATCATCTAGTTCCAACCCCCCTGCCACGGGCAGGGACACCCCACACTACATCAGGCTGGACAGAGCCTCATCCAGCCTGCTCTTAAACACCCCCAGGGACGGGGCCTCGACCACCTCCCTGGACAACACATTCCAGGGTTTCACCACTCTCATGGGGAAGAACCTCCTCCTCACATCTAGCCTGAATCTCCTCACCTCCAGCTTCATTCCATTCCCCCTAGTCCTATCACTACCTGAGATCTTGAGAAGTCCTTCCCCAGCCTTCCTGTAGGCCCCCTTCAGAGACTGGAAGGCCACAATTAGGTCACCTCGGAGCCTTCTCTTCTGCAGACTGAACAGCCCCAACTCCTTCAGTCTGTCCTCACAGGAGAGGTGCTCCAGCCCTCTGATCATCCTTGTGGCCCTTCTCTGGACACGTTCCAGCACCTCCACATCCCTCTTGTAATAGGGGCTCCAGAACTGGACACAGTACTCCAGGTGGGGTCTCACCAGGGCTGAGTAGAGGGGGAGGATCACCTCCCTCGACCTGCTAGCCACACTTCTCCTGATGCAGCCCAGGATCTGATTGGCTTTGCAGGCTGCAAGTGCACATTGAGAGCTCATGTTGAGCTTTTTGTCCACCAGCACCCCCAAGTCTCTCTCCTCAGGGCTACTTTCCAGCCAGTCACTGCCCAGCCTGGATTTGTGCCTGGGATTGCCTCGACCCAGATGCAGGACCCTGCACTTGCTCTTATTGAACTTCATGAGGTTGGCTTGTGCCCACCTCTCCAGCCTGTCAACGTCCCTCTGGATGGCATCCCTTCCCTCCAGCGTGTCTGCTGCACCGCACAGCTTGGTGTCATCAGCAAACTTGCTGAGGGTGCACTCAATGCCACTGTCCATGTCACCCACAAAGATGTTGAATAAGACAGGCCCCAGGACTGATCCCTGAGGGACTCGGCTTGTCACTGGCCTCCACTGGGACATGGAGCCATTGACAGCCACTCTTTGGGTGCGGCCAATTCCCTGGGGCTTTGGGTTTTGTTGTTGGTTGTTTGGTTTGTTTTATTTTTAAGTTCTGATTTTGGCTTGCTGGTGGACAGCTAAAAGTGACTTTTCTTTCTCTCCCGCAATGTGAAATGATTTTAAAAGAGTAGGCATATGCTCTCCCTAATTTTTTTTCCCCCAGTAAAGACATTTCAGATGAAAAATACTGACTAACTTTATCAATTGCCTATAATTGTCTCGCTCCCTAGAAGCAAATCTCCAGTAGGGTGCATTTGAATGGAAAAACCCAAGTTAGCAATGTAGATTTTCTGGAAGGGAAAAAGAAAAGAAAAACTCCAAGCAACCAACAAAAAAACCCCAACAAACAAAACCCTCTTAAATCAAACATAAGAACCCCAAGTGGGAAAATACTTGACTGATTCAAGCGAGTATATTCTCACTCATCTGGGAAAACTTTTGCAAATTCATAGAGACCCAAAGCGACCAGCGTCTGCGTTTGCTCCCTTAGCGCTCTCACTGAGCCCATTAACCTCTTGCCCCTACGAGGTCTCGAATACGTGCAGAGCCGGCTCCAGGGCGACGATTTTCAGCACCGCACCCATGCCACAGCCGTTCACCGGCTTGCTGTGCGACGCGCGGCGGAAGCAGCAGCGGGACCGGCACTGCAGCGCTGCTCGCTCCGCCGAGGCAGCACCTGCGGGTGTCGAAGCAAAAGCAGCCTCACGGCGCAGGCGGTTCCTCAGCCCAGCGACTCCTACGCCTTCACCTCCGTGAAGGTGGAGGGTGGTCGGGCCGGCCGGGCGGGGCTGCGCCTTTAAGGGACCGGGGGAGGTGGCAGCAGGCGGGCTCTTGCACCCTCCTACCGTCCCCCTTCCCTCCTCCCCGCCACCTCCCCCCGCCAGCCGGGCGGTGGACAGTGCCCGCGGGCCGCCGCCGCGGGTGTGGGGTGACGAGCCACGGCTGCAAGCCCGCAGCCATGGCTGTGCCCCTGCGCCGCCGGCTGCTGGTGCTGCCGCTTCTGCTGGCAGCCGGCGGGCTGCGGGCAGCAGAGCGGAGCAGCGGCAGCAGCAGCGCCATGGAGGAGCTCGCCACCGAGAAGGAGGCGGAGGAGAGCCACCGGCAGGACAGCGTGAGCCTCCTCACCTTCATCTTGCTCCTCACCCTCACCATCCTCACCATCTGGCTTTTCAAGCACCGCCGTGTCCGCTTCCTTCACGAGACTGGCCTGGCCATGATCTACGGTGAGTCCTGGCGGGGCCCCGGCAACGCGGCACCGCGCCTCGGCCAGCGCCGCTCGCCCGCGCTTCAGTCCCGCTCCCCGCCCCCTCCCCGGGCGGCGGCATTCAGAGGGCCAGTGTCACCCCTAGCAGGTGCCAACAGGGACGAAGGACGGCGGCCCGGAGGCGGCGGTAGGGAGCCCCGGTGCTCGGGCGCGCCACGCCGTGTGTCCGCGCCCCCCGCTGCCAGAGGGGAGGCGAGGTGCGGGCGGCGGCGCTGCAGCCTCAGCCCCCCCCCCACGGCGGGCGGCAGCACGGGGGTAGGCCGCGCCCCGAGGAGAAAGCCCGCTGATGCTCTTGCATCCCTTTCCCTCGATGGCACCTTGGTTCGGGCCGGAGGCAGAAGGAGGAGCGGTATGTAAGGCCCGCTGCATTCTGTGTGGCAGCAGAGCGATGTCCTCCGCAGAGGTGTGTCCCGCCGCCGTCCCCAGGCACCGAGGTAGCGGTGATGTCAAGAGTACAGCGTTTTCGTAACCTCCGCCGCAGACGGCTAGCTTGTTGCAGGTACTTCTGGCAGTTCGGAGTAGCAGGCCTTGCAGGTCATTATCGTAAAGGTTTTTGGAAAGCTTTATCCAAATACCCTCACCGTGCTGTGGTGTTCACCCTGTGAAAAGGAACGTGTTTAAACTTTGGTGCTCTGGTGTGCGCTTGCTGGCTGCTGCTGTCACTGGCGATCCGAGGTTGCTGGTTACCGGGTGACTGCAGTGACACCAGATGCCCTAGACAGTGCCAACATCCTAAGACCACTTGGTGGAATAAAAACTGTGATGAGCTTGTCCTCTCCAGCCTCTCTCTCCCCTAGTGAATGTGAGCAAAGGGAAAATAAATCTGCAAAGAGAAGCTGCGTTCTCCCCTCTGTCTGTGGGGCAGATGATCTGTAGGAAACAGGCTATGTGCTGGTGCTGTTACTGGCTGGCGCAGAGGACCGCAGGTGAGCCCTGAACCTGCAGCACAGGGTGGTCTCTTCGCTGTGAACCCTTGCAGTTGTATTTTGTGTGCAGTGTGTTAACACAGAACACAAACAGTTGTGATGAGGAGCAGCCATCCGTTTAAAAAAATGATTTGTCTGCTGGTGATTGGCTACTGCCCTAGTGCTGGGAGCACTTCTTCATGAGCTGAACCATATGAAACACCTACCCAGTGTTGGTTGGGATTAGCATATTGAAGGTAACCACAGGTGAGAAATTTGGCACCCCAAGGGAAGGGAAAAGGAAGACGTTTCCTTCTTGATAAGTACCGCTGCTTGTGAAAGTGATGTGGTTGCTTGCAAGGCAATGGAATTTTCCTCTGCTGATGCTTCTCTTAAACCACCCCAATTTACTCTTAATCACTGATCTCTTTTGCTGCATTGCTGTGTGTTTCACATATGCTTGTTGCTGAAAACTGACAAATTAACGACTGGGCATGTAAGTAAGTTTTGTGCTAGCATGATAGTGCTTAGGCGGTGAACGGTGCCTAGAAGATGGTAGATTAACTGTATATATGCTGACTGGAAGAGACAGAGTAAGGCTGTATGGAAAATATTACCAAAATCTTGTCACCTTCAGAAAGTTCACTTATGTTTTAAAAGCATGTCAGTGATTTAGGTGGCTTCTTTTATGGTGGAAATCTTGTCTATGTGGGAGTGTATGCTGTACAAGTCCCAGGGCTTTAAGGGCATTTGGTTATGCATTTTGATGAGCCATGTGGGAAATAAGAAATTATTCCACTGGAGAACTTCTGCCTCTCATTAAGCTCAAAGTAGTTTACTCTAACATCCAATTCCTAATCCATGAAATGGATGCTACATTCCCAATTTGCTGTGTGAGGGCTGAAATAGTGTATTAGGAAAGGCACTGCACTCTTTCTGCACCACAGGCAGCATTGCTGAAAGAATGGTTCACTCAAACCATTGCATGTTCTTGATATGTCCTTGTTTACATGATTTTGTTTTCATAGATCCTTCCTCAATGCACTGTTTTCTAGATGAGCCCCTCTAGTATACCAAAACACATGTGCTTTTCCCGCCCAAGCAAAATGACTTGCCGTGTCATGGCAAACATCTGATGAAACATGTTCAGCAAGCTCAGCTTCTCGCTAACACTATTAGCCTTTATGCCAGTAAAACTCTGCTGAGGCCCTACTTCACCTGAGCATTTTGCAGACTTTCTTTAGAGCAAAGAAATAAACCCAGCAAGTGTCAGATTAACTGCCTGTGATACTTCTGATAACCAGACTTTATTCTTCAAATATGAGTTTCTCCCTTCTTCATCACTTAAAGGAGAGTGGTTAAACTGACGGGTGGTTTGCTGATAACTTGATATCTGAGAAATGCACATTTTTCAAACTCTGTGTATTTAAAATGCATACATTTGATCAGTCTGACTTAAGCACAAAATTACATGGCAATATTGCAGTTCTTGGTGTCTAGGTGCTCTTGTAAGGATGTATTTCATACATTGTTGGTATAGGCTCTAACCTCTGCACAGTAGGTAACTTTGACATAGTTCTATGGTGAAGTCTACAGTACTTGTAGCGTTTGCATTTCAATTTTCTAAAGGAAAAATCAAAGTGTTTTATTCACAGCAGTTTTCAATGCTACCTGAGGAAGTGGCTTTCATTGACAGAAGTAAGCTAGCACTTCAGTGTCAATTAACTTTTACCGTGGAGACAATGACCTAGGAAAATCTGTCATCTTGTACCTAAAACCACTCCAAAACTCTTGGTTTCAAAGTGAATTGCTGAATAATTCTATTGGATCAAATACACTTTTGACCTGAGCTAGTTAAAACTGTAGGTCTTGATGTTTGCTTGCTTCTTTTGCTCTTTAAGAAGATGTGATGGAGCTGGATTTTTTTCTTATCTAGCCATGATCGTTTGCAGTAATATGCAATGAAACCCCTTTCCTGGAGCACAGGAGGAAACAGGTGACATGACACTATCTTGAAATGATGAGCATAGAAGCTGCCTCCAGCCAGAGCTTTAAGTAACACTTCTCACCTTTTCTGAGAATCCAGATATGGGCACATCCTGTTCTCCTTTCACTGTTTCTGATGTTGGTTTGATGTTCATATTGAGAGCAGTATGTGCTTTACCCAGCTAAAAAGACCTCTGGCCCAGGTACTGCTGGTTCTGCCAAAGTCTGCATGTCTTCCAGACTTTGCGTAGTGTGTTTTCTGCTGTCCATTGAATGAGAGGCATCTGTCATGCCTGACAGATTGTGTGGTGGTCTAATTACCCTGTCCTCAATAGAATAAAGACTACTGTCACATCCAGATTTCCTGGGTTTTATATGACTTCATTGTGCTAGCTGCTTTGATGGAAGATTAAAAAGTCATTAAAATCATTATGTAGTCTTTCCATGTTTTGTATTTCCTGTGTTACTCTCTCTTCATCAAACAGTCGCTGCTTGTCTGTCTGCATTTTTCTGACATGTTAAATGTCTTTCTCTGGAAATATCTGTTAAGAGAAATAACATGAAGTTTACATGAGTGTTTGTTTAATTAGTTGTACTGATGCTTTTTCTTGTGATGTCCAGATTAAAATCTTGGGTTTTGATGAAGCTATATGGAAGTCACAGACCTCAGCTACACATGCTTGATCTGACAATTGTGTACATTAAAGTTGTTGTTTGGGGTTTTTCATTTATTTTGTTTGTTTTGGTTTCTAATTTTCTGAAGTACTTTGCACTTAAAGCTGCAGGTAATTCACAGTGCTGACTTGAATCAGTTATGCACCATGCCATTGCACTGCAGTTATCTACAGGTCATTCCACAAGGTTGATTTGGCTTATGAAGTGCTAAATACAATTGAATTCTGGTCTTGAAATTGTAACAAGGGTGTTGTTCTGTGAAAGTTAAATACTTGCATGGGGCAAATGTTCTGCAGTTGCCCCAGCAGCAGTATTACTAATGCAAATCATCTTGGAACAACTGAAAAACAAAACAAAAAAAACCCAAACACCAATAGAAAACCAACCAACTCACAACAGACCAGTTAACAGATTGAAACTTTGTTGACACATGCATAACAACTTGTGATAGTGATCGTGATGCTGGCTTTTCTTTGTGCTGATCTGAGTCCAAAGGATACAGAATTTTGAGCTGTGTTTTTCTTGAAGTTCAACTCTGTTTGGCAGGTTACTTCACTCTCTGCTGAGAAGCATTCCCATATGGTAGGGAGCCACAGGAGGTGGACTGGGCATTTTGAGAGCCCAGGGCAGAGTTTAAGGATGAAAAGTAATGGTGGCTCCCCAGCACTCTGAATTTTAAGAAGCAGCTGTCTGAATATGTAGATGTGTCCCAGCAGATCCAGTTGTATCACTCACATCAGCATTTAGTTTTTTCTAGAAACCAGAAATCTCAATCTGGAACCACAGGTCAGCAGTCATTTAAAAAAAAAATAAAAGGGAGGGGGAGAGAGGGAGGGGGTGGGGGAGAGGGGGAGAGAGAGAGAGAAAAGGTAAGCCTCAGAACTATGGTGTGCTATGTTATAGGACATCTCTTGCATTCCCCCTATAGATACTGGCTTTTTAGGGGCCTGGCTTGTCATTCCTATCTAGCCCTTTAACAGATCCTGTGTACCATGGATGCTCTTTCTTGCTTGCATGTTGACTGCTGAGCTGTCCCTGTGCATTCAGGAGATAGCCTCAGTATTTAACTCAAGGCTGTTGATTCCACTCTGACAGCCAAAAATACCAGCTTGTAGACTTGATTTCCCCCCCGCACCTTTCCCCCGTCTTTCTTCCCAGCAGAGTCCCTATTTGTGACTCAGAATTAATGCTTTATCACCATGTAATACTGAATATAGCCTTTCTCCTCCTGCTTTAGACTAAGTGGTGTCTATACTAAAAGAATGTAATACAAGCAATTATTTTTAAAGAAAGGCATTTATCTTGAAGGGTTTTTTACTAGTGTTATAAAACACACAGTTGTTTTCAGCAGATCAGATCTTTTCTGGGTCTACCAGAAATTGGGTAATTTAGCTCAAATGCACTGCTTTTTTTTATCCCCCTCTCTATTGAAAAACACTTCAGTCTGCAATTAACTGAGTGTGGAGGCAGAAAGGAAAATAGTATGAAACTGCTTTTTATTCTTTTTTTCCCCCCATGCCTTTAAGTCAGACAATTCACTTCAGAAGCTCTTAAAGGCTCTTGAAAGCTATGGTGAAAGAAGTTGGTTTTGGTGTGTGGTAGTGGTTTGTTCCTTTGTTTATTCTTATCAGGGATAAATAGTTGAAGGCTCTTCCTCAGAGTAGAGGAGGTGAACAGTGCTCTTAGTCAGAAGCGAAGTGTAGTTTCTATGCTTTCTTCCTGTTCAGTTTCAAAAGCTCTTGATGAAGCTGTATGTTTCAATGGAAAAACCTCCTCCTACCTGGTAGATCTGTCCTGTCAAATCACTTGCAGATGCAGCCCTGCTACCAGAAAGCATTTGTGGGCTTAGTTGTGGCTACTATCCCAGATGGCCTAGCAGTGGGATAGCTCTGTCACCTCTGGAGGGTCCTGTCTGTGAAGCTGTGCTGGTGGGACTTGCAGGTCTGCTGTAGTCTGGATACTTCTCCATAGCTGCTATTCTCTCTGCTTGCAGGGTTTTCAAACTACCCCCACTCTACTGAAAGAGTTTTTAAAGGCTGCTGGGGACGACTGAAATGCATGGTGCAAACTTGTAAGTGCGTGCAATGAGTGTGTTACTGGTTCCTCCTTTGTTACTTTGTAAACCCACTGGAGAGGGCAGTTTGAACAGCAGAGCTGTGTGTCTGATGCACACCTTGGTGTACCACCTTAGTGGAAACGTTTAAATAAGATATGCTTATTCTGAATGTCATGCCTCTCCATAGCTATCTCCACCTCTCACTTATGCTTCAAAGCATAATTAGTACTGAGTAGATTTTCTTTTTTTCAGTGGGTGCTCTTTGACTTGTTCTGCTCTCTTATTGTGAAGCGGGGGGGCTATTTTTAACAGAAAAGGATGAAAACAAAGAAACACAGTATAAATGTATTCTAAAATGCAATTAACTTGTCTGTACATAGATGACAGCCTTCTGTGTGCTGACTGTGTGGATGTGTGGTGTATGCACCTGCAACTCCTACCATCAGTAGCTAGCTGAAGATGAAGCTGCTGATGTGACTTGGTGTCCCTTGCATGCAAGGTTCTTCCCACTGTCAGATCTGCAGCAGGGCATGCATGATTGGTTCCAACCCACTGGAAGTGTAGTCATTGCTTCTGAGGCTCATATGCTGACCCATTAATTCAAGAATTGGATTAAATATGAAACTGTTGTTAACCTTTACCATTTCTTTGAACAGGAGATGCTAATAGAAAGATATTATAGCTGCTGATAGTTTTAAAATATCAAGTGTCCCACAAGGATATGAGTAGCTTTTGGTTTGTACTCATTGAATCCATTAGAATGAATACCATCTATTTCCATGCTAATTCCAAGACATTGTTATTTTTTCCCCTCCCACACTTCTTAGCACTTAGTAACAAATCCTTCAGTATTGGAGAGACCTGCGTTTGCAGCGTCACACATCTCTCTGCTGTTGTTTTATTGCTGCATGATCCTTCTTATTTGCTCTTTCCTTCACGTCAGTCTTCATTGTGGCTACTGACTGTGTAATGGCCTTTTGCCTGGGAATAGTTGCCTTATCCACTAGACAGTTTGACTGTTCTCCCTTCAGTTGCCTCCTTAGTGAGTCAGTGAATTGTTAGTATTTATCCTCAGAATCCACCGTCTCCTGTAGCTAAAGAACTTGCTTTACAGCCTTTACTGTCAAGTCTTCAAGCATGTATAATTCCACTGAGGCTGGAGATCATGTGTTTGCATCCCCTGTACACCCAGCACTGGTGTTTGCCAGCTTAGGATTTAGATGGTTTTGTAGGTGAATTGCAACTCTACTTTTATACACTGCCAAGTACTTTTGAAAAGTAAAATTTGGAAAAGTAGAAGCCTCATCTGGGCATGTTGGAAAGTGCTCTGAGTTGGCTTTTTCATATAACAGCAATCAGCAAAGATTTAGCTAGGTTCTACCCAATTGGTACTGTATATGTTTGTCTGCATATGAGTAATGAAGTTGATAACCTAAAATGGGCGAAAGAGAATACAATTAATGCTTTCTTTGTGTTTGCAAATAGAATGCCATATTCAGACTTGTTATTCTTGGCCTGAAATACCAACTTGTTCCATCTGGCTTTCAGCTGTGCTACATAATTGACTTCTTCCAAATATCCTTTAGAAATTGAACTTACTGGAGAAGTTTGAACTGGCAAACACAAAACTCCTTGGCTAGTTGGGAGGGATATGCCATCTGAGGTGGGAATGGGCCATTCACAGGAGAGGTGAAGCAGTGTGTGGAGTTGGCATCACTGGTGATGCTGCAGTTCTGCAACAGCTGGAAAATAGAGGTATAAGCACAGGGGAAGAAAACTCAATATAAAATCTTATTCCTGCTGTGCAAGTGCAACCTGATTGTCCAACCTGGGTTATGTTTGGTATTTTCACTGAGTATTACATAATATTGTATGTTAAGCGCAGAGGAGGCTGGCTGCATGTGACCTTCCACAGACAGGTCTGGCGAGGTTGGCTGTAGCACCTATTCCTGGCTCACAGTATTGAATTAGGCACCTCTGCTCTTCCAGCTTGTCTTGAAATGTTATGCTTGGACAATTGTGACTGCTGCACAGCAAAAAGGGTACAGTTTTGTCATACCTATTTGCAATATTACTATCTTGCAGGGAGCATATTCCCACCAAACACTGTTTACAGTGAATTGCCCTCATAAGGAGGTGTTCTGAAGACATGATGGTGCAAGTGAACTAGCCTTAACTCTGGAATATAGTTTTATATGGGCATCTGAATGTCAGTACAGCATTTCAGCTTAACCATTCTTGCTTTGCATCTCTGCAGTATACCCAACTTGTCAGATATTTTGTGATGTTGATTTTTATCTCTAGAAACTTTTAACCTTTTTTTAAACCATGTTCACACATTAGAGCAGGTGTCTATCTGATCAGCCCAAGGCACTTTCTTCAGACTTCAGGAACCTCAATGGATAGATTTTGTTTCTGCATCTGCTTTAATTTTACTCTGAAGTTCTGATGTACCAAATTCTTGAGGAGTTTGCTGTTCCCAAATCTTCTGCTCCGAGACATGAAGTCTCCTTAGACCCCAAAGAAATTTCTTGAGCTCCCCAAAAATTCTAATGGACTTTTACAGAGATTCATGAATGTAGGATTAATCTTCTCTTCAGCACTGCATGACTGAAGAGCTAACAAGTGATTTCCTACTGGTGACCTGCTTGTTGAGCTGCAGTAACTAAAGGAACCTCAAGGGACTATTAAAGGAGTTTGTTGCTCTTGCTGGCAAATGCTTGAGTATATATCTAAACATTTTCAGGTTTTGATTCTAATGGTTTTGGCATTTCTTTCAAAATGTAAACCATAGAACAGTTATGTTTCTTTTTGTCTCTACCTATCTTTCTCATTGCTTTTGCTGTGAGATACATAAGTGTTTTGTCAATTCGAATTAGGGATAGAGGAGATTTTTGCATTACACGTGTGTATGGCAAAGCCCTTCTCATAAAGATTGTGCTTACAGATCCTGCCCATCTTCCAATTTAATCATGTTTATGAACACTTTCTTCATACCCTGTTGAAGCTAAGTGCACACACACACCCCACCCCCCCCAACCCCAGTGCTCAGGGCCTTAATCTTTTAAGTACTGCTGAAATTTACAATTGTGTTCTTAAAGACAAAAACCAGACAAAAGAAAACCAGCTATCTGAAACATTTGGTTTGCTACACTTGATGTCAGAAGGATAGAGTTAAAAAATTTTGGGCTGAATAACTTCATAATGAACTGCTTTGAAACCAGGATAACAAAAAAAGGAAGGCCTTTAAGACTAAAGGATGGGATGACCTTGAAGGTAAAATAATCAGAAACAAGGCATAGTACCCAACAGCAGTATCTAAAGACAGTAGGATTCTGTTATATTTTGTAGATAATGCTTCGTTGTAGCTTCTTTCCATAAACCAGAGAGACAGATTTGGATGAAGATCAAAACTACAGTATGCCCTATATATCTTGTGGTGATTTTATTGCTGAACCTCACACTGCTAGAAGAATAATTCATATGTAAATGTAGGACCACCTTAGTATACTTAATTAGGTAATTGATAGAGCATGCATAAAAATGTGTGGTGCAAAATCATATAATCAATCATACCGCAAAATTGCACTGGATTTGCAATTTATTGCCCATTATCTGATTCTGTGGAACTGAAATGAGGGAAGTACCTTGACTTTGTTTTGATTGGCTTTGTATACTGTGTCAAGGATCTCTTTTCTGGGACTACACACTCACTGGCCAAAGTCCTACTGTTGCTGTTATGGTGAAGAACAGAAGCAATGTACACACACTTGTGGTAGTGAGCAGAGTACAGAGTACCATTTATTTCTTCAAGCAACACATGTTTGTATGTTTGTTATGCCAGTGTGGCTACTTCTAATTGGATAACAAGTTGTTTTTAAGATTCTTATTGGTTACTGATACATTGCTACAGTAATTTGCTGAGCTAGGCAAGATTTCTTCTCCTGTGATTCTTTTGTCTCAATCTTGTAGTTTCTCTGTCTCAACAAGTTACACAGTAGTCTGTCACAAGTTAGTTATATTTTCAGCTCAGAGACTTTCCAGACATTCAAGGGTACACAGCTCTTCTTGGCCCATCAAATGGTCCACAGATGCATCACAGTTTCCCACATCCTACTCTGTTACCAGACCACAAGCTGTTTTTCTGCATTGGGTGCTACCTCTACCACAGCTCCAAGAAAGACTGGGGACTCCCAGAAATTTTAGTAGCTTTTTCTCTCTTCTTCCATCACACATGATGTGCCAGAATATACAGATAAATCTTGTCCTCCAGTGATTCCTGTGGCTTGGACTATTCTCTTCTGGTCTTGTCTTTTAGCCCTCCTGAAAGAATCATAGAATTGTTTTAGTTGGAAAAGACCTCCATGGTCATTGAGTCCAACTGTCCACCTAACATCGCCATGGCCATTGAACCAACTCCTGAAGTGCTGGGTCTTGGTATACTTATTCTGACTGCCCATGCTCTAGTGGGAAGTGACTAGAACTTTATTTGTTATTTCCACTTCTCCCCAACAGCATCCAATATCTTATTTTAATGCTGACAGCCTGGATTCCTTTCTATTTATTAGAACTACTTTTTCTTTTCTTCCAGTCTAAACTAGATAGCTTTGTTTACTTCCCTGCATCTTTGGAGTTTGTAGGAACTGGCTCAAGCTCAGAATGGCTGAATTGACTTCCTGTGTTTTGGTGGTGTTGGTTGGCTTGTGTTTTGTTTTTGTTTTGTTTTGTGTTGTTTGGGTTTTCCACACACACACCCCACCCCCACCCCCTTGCTACCACAGTCTTATCCATCTCTCAGACTGATTCCCAAGCACTGCTGAAATTATCTATACCTTGTCTTCAGCTGTAGGCTGTTTAAGCTGTGTAAGGTTTTTCTAGGTAGTATGCATGTGACTAATTTTTATCTCTCTCTACACAGCTACAGTTGAGGCTTTTTACAGTTGAGGCACTGGCCCCTTCAGTGTTCTGCTTCTCAAGGCATGGGAGAATAATTGCATTCAGACTAAAGTTTTGCTGTTTGTGGTATAAGTAGGTTTTTGGGTTTGTTTTTGTTTTTCTCTCCTCAACCTTCTCTTGCTATGTTCTCAGCTGTATCTCCTGGCTCTGTGGGTAACGTTTTAGGTTTTTCAATGAATGTTATATGAACCAATGTATTGGTGAAGTGAAAAGTAAAGATGCCACTGTTTCTAGAATGATTTAGTCATGAGTTAAACTAACACTGAACTTGTTAATAGGATGTGTCAAAAGCAAGACCCACATTTTAGTTCTTGGACTTCCATACACGGCATAAAGTTTGACTTGTGAGCTATGTAGAGATTACTCAGCTATAAGAAAAAAAAATTGGACCATTGATGACTCTTTATGACCAGGATTGTGTTACAGAATTTTCTTGGAATGGCAAGTGAGAACTTAACTTGCTTTGTAATGCTATATTATAATGGATTTGTGAAAAATGGCGTTTTAATGAATCTAACCTGAGATCTTTGGACTCCTTAATTGCAGAAAAGGGCAATGCTTAAGAACAGAAGTTGGCAGCTTTTGCACTGAAGGCAAAGTGCCAGAATCCAAGTGATGCAATATCTGCATGACATTTTTTTTGAACAATTTAATCCTTGAGCTGGTCACATTTCTGACCCACGTGTGTGCACCCACATACAACATGCATGCCTCAGTTAAATTACTCGCTCTCTAGAATAGCCTGTTCTTGTGTAATACTCTGACCATGGAGTTTCCTGATGCTTTATTTGACTTGAAGCAGTATTTCTTTGCATTTGATTTAATATATAAAAACCACCATTTTACATGTGGTTTTTTTTTTTGTTTGTGGTTTATTTTGGTGTCACAGAATGTTAGAGGTTGGGAGGGACCTCCAGAGATCATTGAGTCTAACCCCCTTGTTTTGTTTTTTTCTTAATAACACCAGAAAAACTTGTCAACAAGAGGGGATTAGACGTGGCACTTGGTGCCATGGTCTAGTCATGAGGTCTGTGGTGACAGGTTGGACTCTATGATCTTTGAGGTCTCTTCCAGCCTTGGTGATACTGTGATATGTAGATGCCCTCTTTGTTGTCCTGAAATGTAAACAGAGTGTATATAGTCTAGAGAATGTGAAAAGTCTATAAATCATATATTGAAATAAATATATGATTGGTGGCAACCTGATGCACCTTAAGTATCCATTGTGTATACTCCTAAATGTAATAATTGTTACTATATGTGATTTTCCTGTTATATTGTATTTACCTTAGTGATTGAAAAACTTGAAACAGCAGCTTGTTGACAAATACAAATTTATGGGAAGTTCCTAGGCAATAGAGGTTTTATATGGTGCAGAGGTGGTGGGGCTCATGTGACCAGAAGTGTGTTCTGGGGCTAGTGAAAGATCTCACTAATTCCCACCAGCACCTGTTTGCCAGAGGTCTCTTCTGTAATGCTGGGAGTCAAATCTAAGGAATGCTACACTGAAAACAATATCCCATTTTAAAATGTATGAAAAAACCACTTGCTTTTGTACTGTAGCATAACCTATCCAGTTCCGTGCATTTGGGGTTACTACTGGGATATTGTGTTTTCAGTTCTGCTAGCAAGTGGCTGTATTGACAAGGACAATTTATCTATGACTTGAGTTTGTTGTGCTTGAGGAATGAGCACTTTCATTATAAGCTTCAGTGAGCAGATCATCCAGTACTGGAAAAAAAATCACCTACCCTGTCTGGAAGAAGGTGCAGAGCAAATTGCTGTGGAAATAGGTACCTCAAGGAGAAATGCTTGGGTGAATTTCATCTGCAGAGAGAGACTTAACCAAGGCATCAGTTTCAGGCAGGCTTATTGATATGGACTATGGGAAGCAAGTATTCTGAGGGGGTATGAGGTTTTTTTGTTTGTTAGTTTTTGTTTTTCAAGAGATGACAAAAAAAAATATGTCTGGAAAAAGTTGTTTTTCTGCAAGGAAGAAAAACATTCTGATTATTGATCTAGGCTTTTCACTGCTGTATTCGTGTGCTGTTTGGCAGACCTTTCTACATAGTTTGTGGCTTGCAGTCCAATAACTTCAAGTCTTTGAGTTGATAAATAGGAAATCCTAAAAAAGAACACTTTCCCTCAGGAACTTCTGGGAAGATAGTTTCTGGCTGCAGCTGGAGTTGGGCTATTGAGCTGTGTGATACATGTTCCTGAACCATCACAACTATATTGGCCAGCCTGTTTAAAGAGAGAGGAAAAAAAAAGTTTAGTCATGTTTACATTGCAGGGAACCAGTGAATGATTAGGTCACAGCTGCTTATTAGCCTGAAAGGAGGATTCAGTTCTCCTTACCAGGCTTTGTACCTGTTTATATAGAATGAAAGCCAAACAGGCAAAAGAATGTGTGTAGGTATTTACAGATCCATGAAATACCATGATGGCATCCAAACATTGTAAAGCCTTCATGATTCTTGTCACTTAAAGATGGAAAATGGTACTAGGTCTGGATTATGCAACAGGAAAGACTTGCTCAAGGCTTGCTGCTAAATTTGGATCATGAGTTGTGATTCTATCCTTACTCAGTGATTTCCACCAGCATTGTCACTTCTGCTCAGTGAAAAGCAGAACCAGCCACTCAATTCAGTCAGTGCTGAGCATGCTCTTTGCTCCTATAAGGATCATACAGAGCCCCAGCTGAACACAATCTGACTTTGCATACTGTAGCTATGCCTGTAACATGTCTGAGTTTTGCTTTACAGCAGCTGTGCAAACAGGCAGGAAGCCTTGTTCCTTATGGGAGAAATGTGAGTTCCAGAGAGCATGTGGGTGTTGGTGTGTCTCTTCCCCACAATGCTGAGACTTAAGCTGGCGTGGAAGTGTGTGAGGGACTTGTGCTTTTTTTTCTGGGAGATGATTTTTCCTTTTTGCTTATGGGTGTCCAAGTACAGGTAAAACAGGAGGGGTCTGTGATTTTTTTGGTGTTGTTTTTGGTGACTTTTTTTTTATTTGCCATGAGTATCTTGGTACAGGCACTGTGTGCATTGCTCATCGCAAAAGATCTCCTCAGGCCTTTATTCCTGTTTGATTTGATGCAAGATTTTTGTTTAACTGTTGTGACAGGAGAATTGCAGCACCAAATTGTGAACTTTCATGTGAGTTTAGTAATACATCTTTCACTTTGACTGCTGGAAAAGAGGAGTTTTTGCTTGGAGTGTCGCCGAAGCTGAACCTAGTGGTTTTATACATTTAATGATGTTTATGTGGGGGGTGGGTTTTTTTGTTTGTTTGTTTTGGTTGGGTTTTCTTGCAATTTGTTGTTAGTGGTCAAAAATGGGGCTGACTGCAGTCTGAGTATTTCCCAATAACCTGTCAGTTTGGTCTGGCACCACTTAGCATGAGTAACCAGGCACATCTTTTGTCTTTGCTCTGCTATTATAACAGTTTAGATGGTGACTTTCTTCTGGATCTCATCATCTGAAACTTTATGGTAACAGTGGTAATACTGTACTCATCCTCAAAGTTCTGTTGTTCCTTCTGAAATATACAAGTACTTATGCCAGAAAAAATGATAGTCTGCTTGTTTCATGATGATAATTATCTGTGATCCCAAAACAGATTCTGCATGCCTGTGGGCCTAATAGCTAGGCAACACTTTACTGTAAGGAGAATTACCCAGTTTGAGCTTCCATTTTGTCATGGTAGGGCCAAATGGCCCCAGCACAGACCCAGACAGATGTTAAGGTGTCTAGACATGGTCATCCTCTCCCCCTCTTTCCTGCAGAAAACCAGGGTAACATGGGAAAAGGAACAGAGGGGACAGGACCATGTATGTCTGGTAAACAACCCTGTATCTGTGGTAAAGGTATGTGTTCTGGCCACAGCCTGGCAGAACCCCATCCCATTGGGTAACCATGTGCTGGTTTCAGTGCCCTTATTGGCTCAATCTATCTTGGGCAAGATTTCTATACAGGCTGATTTTTAGTTGCCTGTGTCTTACTCAAACCTTGCTTAGCATTGGTCAGCCTTACTGAAGCCTTGTGTGCATAAACCTGCTTGGACCTTGTCTGGTTTGAAACTGCCTCAAATTGTATAGCTTCAAGTTGCCCAGTCCAGCACCTGGGATAAAGCCATGAGTGTACACACCACAAGCTATGAGAGAAGCCACAAGCTTAGGAGTTGGAGCCAAGCCTGATTCCCCTTGTGGCCAGGATTTAGCTGTGCCTCAATTCACCCAGGACAAAGCAAGCACCCGTCAAGATAGCGTCATTAATAGCCCCCTGTCTGCTGAAGCCAGACCAGCCATTGAAGACTGTGTGACATTCCTGCCGGCAACCTGCCATGCCTGGCACATGAGTGCCCCAAAGTTTCTAATACACAGCAGCAGCACTCCCTATCTGGGTACAACCAGTTGTGAGTGGTTAATTCACTGCCTCTTTGGCATAACGGTTGTTGTTGAGTGTCCAGTTCTGGAGTCCCTATTACAAGAGGGATATGGAGGTGCTGGAACGTGTCCAGAGAAGGGCCACAAGGATGATCAGAGGGCTGGAGCACCTCTCCTATGAGGACAGACTGAAGGAGTTGGGGCTGTTCAGTCTGCAGAAGAGAAGGCTCTGAGGTGACCTAATTGTGGCCTTCCAGTATCTGAAGGGGGCCTACAGGAAGGCTGGGGAAGGACTTCTCAGGATCTCAGGTAGTGATAGGACTAGGGGGAATGGAATGAAGCTGGAGGTGGGGAGATTCAGGCTGGATGTGAGGAGGAGGTTCTTCACCATGAGAGTGGTGAAACCCTGGAATGGGTTGTCCAGGGAGGTGGTCGAGGCTCCGTCCCTGGAGGTGTTTAAGACCAGGCTGGATGAGGCTCTGGGCAGCCTGATCTAGTGTGGGGTGTCCCTGCCCATGGCAGGGTGGTTGGAACTAGATGATCCTTGTGGTCCCTTCCAACCCTGAATGATACTATGAGTCTCCCCCGCCATGTGGTTGAGTGCCATTTCACCTCCTGGGTATTCTGTTATATTCCTCCCAGCTTGCATAAAAGTGTTTAAATTGTTATAGTTGCCCAAATACTGTACATTCCCATTGTAAATGTATTCTCACTGTACATCAAACCTGTTGATAAGTTCTGGCAATTTTCATATTAATAAAGGTTATTAATACTTTGGTTACTCTTGCGGTATTGTTTATAAAGTAAAATATTATGAACATTATGTGACTATTATGTGAACATGCTTTTAGTACAGAAGCAGCAGAGTGTTCCACAGTTCCAACATACCCATAGCTGCATTTGACTTTTAGCATTAATTTTTTTTTTGTTTTTTCTATGACTTACTGATTTCTAAACCAAAGGGGCAGGGCAAGGTAGTCTTCCTGTGTATTTGGGAGGGAGGGTGCTGTAAAACAACTTTATTTATAAATCTTTGGCTTTTGAAATGTGGTATCTAAATTATGTAGTGCTTCACAAACCCTTTTTGCCACTCTTTGCACTGTTTTGTTTTGAAGAGTGTGTACATTTTCTGTCTGTCCTTCGTTCATATCAGCGAATCTTCAGTGCACTCTGTGAAAGCTTGGATTTTCTTTGGATGTTTTTTCATTATGGCCCTATTGCTGTCCCTTACAATCTAAAGAAAGCCTGCATTCATGAGGATTACTGCATCTGCAAAGGATGAAGAATAAGTAGAAATTATGAACTCCAGTGATCATGAATGGACGGATTGTCCAGGGTGTTTTTTTGGTTGTCAGTATATTGTGAAGTATTTGGGCTGGCATAAAATGTTAGCTTTGGGTAACATACTCGTTTTGTTAAAAGCACAGTGCTGAGAGTGTATTCCAGTGCAGCATGTGATACACTAGTGTCTCTATCCTTATGTGTGGTTGATTTTTTTTAGTTTAGTTTTGTTTGTTTTCATTAAAACCTTACAACTTCACATTTTCATTCTACTTGCTGTTGGTAGTTGCCCTTGTCTGATAAGACAAATCTTATCTAAAAAAAGTACTTGCAATTCCAAGTAGGATGCTGCATTGTATTATGCCAGGAGCACTGAAGAAGGAACACCTTGCTGTGCTGGCTGAAGATCAAAGTTGATTCTGGAGTGTGAAATGTTCCCTATATTTGTAAATATAAGTAGTATCACAGTATAACTTGGGTTGGGAAGGACCTCGAGGATCATCGAGTCCAACCTATCAACACAGACCCCATGACTAGACCATGGCACCAAGTGCCACGTCCAATCTCCTCTTGAACGCCTCCAGGGTCGATGACTCAACCACCTCCCTGGGCAACCCGTTCCAATGACGAATGATTCGCTTGGTGAAGAACTTCCTCCTCACCTAAACCTCTAAACCTCCCCTGGCGCAGCTTGAGACTGTGTCCCCTTGTTCTGGTGCTGGTTGCCTGGGAGAAGAGGCCAACCCCTTCCTGGCCACAACCACCCCTCATGTAGTTGTAGAGGGCAATGAGGTCACCCCTGAGCCTCATCTTCTCCAGGCTAAACAATCCCAGCTCCCTCAGCCTCTCCTCATAGGGCTTGTGTTCAAGGCCTCTCACCAGCCTTGTTGCCCTTCTCTGGACTCATTCAAGTGTTTTGAACGTACTGCAACAAGGAGTGGCATGCCTTCAGATTCTGCTTTGTGAGTGTTGTGGTGGGTGGTATTAAAGTAAGTTTTATCCATGATGTTCTGATAAAGCACTTAAATAGTTCTACCCTCTGTTAGATTAGTTGCTTCTAAATACTTTATTAATCAGGTGTGAACGGTCACTGGATAGTTGCTGTACTCATGTAGCATGCAGCACTTGGCAATGCTCCAGTACCACAGCAACTAAATAGCATCTCAGATTACTAGTTTGCCTTTGATAGAACTGTCTGGTTCAGCTATGGCCAACCCTTTAAACAGATACAATGTTAGAAAGTTAGTACAATTTAATTTAAAATAGTTACTTGGAATGAAATTGTTGAAGTGCTTTTCAGGGTATGGGTACCTAATGTGCCTGGCACTGATGGTGCAGATCACAATGGACATGTCTCTTGTGACTGATTGGGGCTTCTGGTGCCGTTGGTACCATCTATTTTAGCAACTGCACAAACCAAACATAACACCTGTTAATACTGTATCAGAAATATGACACTTATTTGTATTGCAGTCTATTAATATTCCAGTTTGAAAAATACTTTCTTACAGTTTTCATTATGGAATCTGTTTTGGTTGAGTCAACAACCAAACTTGGGGGCTTTCATACAGCTACTGAAGTGTCAAATGCACTTTTTGAAGACATTTATAGTTAAAGAGAGTATGATGTTTTGCTAGTGACAGTCCATTACTGTGCTGGTTTTCACTGGGATAGTGTTAATTTTCTTCACAGTAGCTGGTATGGGGCTGTGGTTTGAATTTGTCCTGGAAACAGTGCTGGTATCACAGGGATGTTTTAGTTGCTACTGCATAATGAGTGCTCCACAGCTTAAGGCTTTGTCTGCTTCTTGCACCACCCCACCAGCAGGAAGGCTGGGAGTGCATGAAAAGGTGGAGGAGACACAGCTGTGATGGCTGACCCCAAGTGACCAATGAGATCTCTCAGCATATATAGCTGGGAGAAGGAAGGAGGGGACATTCAGGCTTTCCTGGGGATGGATGAATGCCTGCCAGCTGATGGGAAGCTTTGCCTATGAAATAGCCTTTATCTCAAGCTACAAGTTTTTGCACTTTTACCATTCCAATTCTCTCCCTCATCCCGTAGGGGGAAGTGAGTGACTGGGTGAGGCTTAGCCACTAGCTGGCTGAAGCCATGACAGTCCTTTTTGGTGCCTGACATGAAGCTCAAAGGGTTTGAGATAACAGCAGGTTTGACTGGAATGTGCCAGATTGAATTTATAGCTGTACTGCTGTTTAGCTATTAATTGACAGGCTTCTGTGCCATGGGGCTTGCTTGCCTTATGTTAGATTAGATTCTAACATTAGAGTCCTGTGCTTATTAGTGGCTACTTCTTGATGTCACTGTTTGCTGTGTGACTGTACTGCTAATCATCTGCTGTGCCTGGGAACATTTTGATAACAAAATATTGATAGCAATGTAGATGTTTCTGGGCTGGCAGATGTCCAGGACATCGCTGCTGTTTCTGTGCAGTAGCACAGGCTGGAACTCCAGTATGAACTCATGTTGAAGGGACTGTAACCTGTGGATGAGTCCACACAGGAGCAGAACACCCTAAAGTGTCTGTGTCTATGGATGAGTCCACAGTGGAGAAGAGACACCTTGAAGCATCTGTGGCTGTGCATGAGGTTGTGCTGCCTCACCTCAAAAGTGTGTGGCCATGGGTAAGCCCATAATGGAGCAGATATGTCCCTGGTGAGACTACAGCCATGGATAAGGCTGTGTTGGAGGAGATTTACTTCTGAAGGGACTATGGTTGTGGATAAGGCCACAAGGGAGCTGGTGCACCCCAAAGTGAGTGTGGCTGTGGAGCAGTCTACACTGCAGTGGGTATACTCCTGAAGAGTCTATGCTTCATAGTTAAGACTCCACTTGGAGCAGGTGTGCTGCTAAGCCACTGCAGTCTGTGGATATGTTCAAGCCAGAGCATGGGCAAGAGGAGGAGTTCATTTCAATGTTAAACCTGATGATGTCATCCAAAGGGACCAGGGTGGAGGTCTGTGATGTTGTAGCCAGGGGATTCAAGTTGCATGTTTTGGGAGTTAGTGTAGCAGGAGCCACCTGAACCACTGGAGAACAAGTGTAGCAGTGACCGAACCTGAGCTGGCTTTTGTGCCCGGTAACTTCATATAACCCACCATGTTTCCTGTCCCGAGTGTCCACCATAACTGTTGGAACCTGAAGTCATAGATTAAGTGTTTTGTCAACATTTGTGGACATTTCACAGAAGTGGTCCATAGAGCCTTTGAATACCAAACTAAGAGTTTGAAAATAGTAGTTATAGTGAGGGAAGAAAGTGAGATTTCCTTTGAAGGCATATTGCTACATAAGCCACCTAGGTGCATATTTTAAATATTGCTTTCTTCAGATTTTTAGTGAACTATTTTGCATGAAATTTCCATCTTTAGGATCCATCTGCTTTTTTTGCAGATCTCTGCTAATGTTTCTTGGTTTGGTGGGAATTGATGTGAGTGAATCTCCTGACACCAGGATGTCTGTGATTATTGATGGTAGAAGCTGTTACTTTAAAATTTCCCCTTCTGTAGGTATCAGTTGCCTAGCTGTTATCTGTCAGGCAGTACTACAGTTGTCACAGACTTCTTTTCTTTTTTCATATTCATACTGGGTAATTTTGATAGGTTGCACTGAAGCAGCTGGTCTCTATTGTACATTTGTACAAAACATCTCCCATGCTACTTCTGGCACAGAAAATCTGTTAACAATGTCCAACCCTAATTGCTCCTCGTTCCCAGAAATCAACAGGTAGACCATGAGACCATTGTATCTCATTAGACAGCTCAAACATGGTGGAACCTCATTCCACCATATCTCTTGGATTTACTTAAGATTGTGTCCTGGACTGAGTTAGAACAGAACTAGTAGAAATACTGTCTGCTCCTTGTCTGCAGAAAAACAAGACATGCAAGTATGCCTTTTGCAAAATCTGCAGCATCAGGTGAAGGTACCACAGAGACCACTTGGTCTGTCAGTGTTGGATTGCAGAGTCTTGAGTCTTGTTAACACCTCTGAAGGTTGTCTGGCTGTAATATTTATTTGGCTCTGCAATCTCCAGAGAGGCACTGTTTTAAAATCAGCTTTTTACCTTTCTGCAGGCTCTTTAAATTCAGGTGTGTGCTTGCAATGCCGTATCTGGAGGCTGAAGCAATAACTGTCAATTTTGTAGCTCCATGCTCTTGTTGTATTAAATGTTCAAGCAGTTTACATAAAGAATACTTTATATAGCACAGCAGGGCCTTGGTTTTGGTCCTGATTAGTGGGAATTACTGCAAGTCTTTTTAGCAGGGTGAGTATTAAGATGTAATTAACTTGGCAGAAGCTGTTTGTGCAGGCAGCACTACAGCCTGCGTAGTTGGGTTGCCCGTTTGATGCTCAGTGGGACCTAGACTTTTTCCAGAGGGAGCTGGTCATTGCATGAGTGGGAGATGCACAAGAAGTGCAACTTACTTGCAGTGAAATGGCAGCAGTTGAAGTTGCAGATAAAGATCTGCTGATGTGCTAGAAAAGAGCAGTTTGGGCTGCTCCAGAAAGACAAACTTTTATTTTTTGTCTTTTTTTGTCTCCTGACAAAAGCTGTGGGTAATCATAGGGAAATATAGTCCGAGTAAGATTGTTTAGGCAGCATCTGTGAATGACTCTTTAACTACCAAACTTCTGATTTGAGCTCTGGTTTTATCCTTGGATACACAGGAGTCAACTTGCTGACCGTCTGCAGGTTACCACTAGTTGGACTCATTTGTGATAGCAGAAAGTGTGCAAATTTGCTATCTTGAATTGGAAGCTGCTGTTTCACAGCTACCTTTTTTGGTTTTCAGTCAGCTTAAGTAAAGGATCTAGCTTCTTTCTGCAAACCCTTAGAGAGCCAAAAAGCCGTGCACAATCTATTTCAAGTATTTGCCATGACACTGGTGTATCTTGTTAAGAAATCCGTGCTAAACATGCTAACACTTTGAATTATTCTTGTGTAAGAAGCTATGTAGCTGAAGTTTAAACCACTGCTCTAAGTCTTGTGGTTTGGGAGTTTTCTAGAACTCTCTCCAAAACATTTTCTGTTTTAAACTGAAAGAAGTGGGTTTTTTTAGTCAGTGGTTTCAGTCACTAACTTTCAGCTGACATCTAAGGGAAATTAAGAAGGGAAAAAAAAAAAAGGGTAAGTTTAAAATTATTTTTTTCCCTTGAGGCTTGAACCAAATGTTGATATTTTCTGTTTCTTCTTAGGTATGCAAGCTGCAAATTCTTTGTAAGAACATCTTATTTTTGTCCTAAAATGTCTTTGGATTTTGAAATTGAGCTTGAACTTGAGTATTAGTAGTTTGCCATTCTGGAGTCGATGCTTATACTTCAGCACCATAATTTATTTTGTTTGCAGTTGACTACTCTTCTTTTTTTTCCCCCACCTATCTTGATGAGCAACCTGAAAGGTGAATGTATAGGAGCTCTTGCAAACTGCTAATGGCTTGTAAAAGGCAAATCGTTAAATCAGAACTCTCTTCTTCAAGTACACCGGGGACTTTAAGTGCTTGCAGAAAATGAACTTCATTTATAGCACTTCTGTGACTTATTCAACATGAATTGGAGAAAAGAGATTCGGTGTCTGTCCATGGGATGTAAATTAACTCAACTCTAATGCTTGGAGACATGTTCAAATGCAGTTTCTGGGATGTGGGAAGTATCACATTTGTGCAACAATGCTCTGATTGGCTGGAAGCCTCAAGCAGTACGATGAAAGGAAAAGTTCTTTATCTTCTGACTTGCAGCTTGAAGCAGTCATGGGAGGAACAGGCAAGCCTAGGCTCCAACTGGTTTCTCTTCATATTTTGTAAGCTTGGCTGCTTGGATGTAGGTGAGATGACAGCTGTGTTTCCTTCTGGCTCTGGGCAAGAGCTGTTCCGTTATCCTAGTGGCGTTCCTAAATGTCAAAGTATACAGAGTGATAGTACCAAAAGTAAGCTTGGTGGAAGCAAATTAAAAGCTTTCAATGACTTACTCTAGATACTTTTCCTCCACTGGAGTAAATCTGCAGTCTTTGTGTATTACCTACTGACCCAGCTTTTGTGCTGTGAGGGTATTAATAAGTGTACGTGCATTGCCATTTAACTTGCAAATTGAAACAATGATAAATCACGGAGTAAGTACTTCCTAAAGTTTCAAGAGATGTTTTTCCACGTGTCTGGATAATCATTCATCTCTTAACTACATTGTCCAAACCCAACAGTACTAGTGTATAATTTTTAAAAATACAAAGCTTGTTGTAAAGAGTTGTGTGTTCTCCAGGGGTAGCTCATTCTGTTGACAGATGTACGGTGTCTTGGCACTCACATATGGGGTGGTGTATTTTGTTATCCACATAAACCAATGGTTTGTGAGTTTCTGTGTTGGTTTAAATTATGTATCTGATCCCAGAGTCCTAACAACCACAATGCTATTGAATGAGGTACTTTCTGTGGTTTGGTATTGCCATTGTAAGCCATACAATGCATGTATTGCATGCTGTTGTCACTGGAACTTGTATTATTCTGTCAAATATTTTCTTAGTTTAAGAAAAGAGTCTATTTGGAGAAGTTAAAGTGAAGTCAGAATTAACTGATGCTGTATTTAACTTGAAAACTATAAATGGAAAAACTGAAAGAAAAGGTGATGAAGGTTACATCTGAGCAGTAGTGTGGCTGATTAACTCGTATATGTAAAAGTGGTAAAGGCTTTGCATAGTGAGTAGCAGTGCTTGGTTTCATGGCCTGCTTACTCTTTGTGCTATCTTGTGGGTTTGGGTCTGTCCCCTGTCCTCTAGTTTTATGCCAAGTGGGAGTTGTTCATGCTTCTGCTGGAAAATGTGCAGGTTCCCAGGTTTTCTTACCTATTATATACAGTTAATCCTTTAAAAAGCAAGCAACTTTTGAGCTGAACTATTTGCACATAGTTTATTTTTTGTATTAATAAAAATAATGTAATGAGAAACAAGGAAGTCTGGAGGTTATTTTGGTGATGCTTATCTGAAACAGCCCTGACAGTGCAGTGATGTGAAAAGAGTGAAATAGAAAGATCCTTTTTTTGGCTTGGTATCTTCCTGAAAGGTTACTCAGCCACTTTGGAATGCAAGAATTGCTTTACAGTGATTATTTTACATGTGTCCAAACCCAAGATTTTAGTATGAGACTGGGAGATGTGATGAAATAGTTCATGTGGTGAAAACTGCTGGCTCAATCTGAGGATCTCTTATTTGTCCTTGAGGTTGTATTTGTTTAGGAGAAAATGCAGGGGAGAAGAATGAGTGGCCAGAAGACAGTATAAACAAATTACTTCATGCACTTAAAGTGCCTAGGACAAGAGCAAGCTCATGGGATGTGCAGTGGTTCTGCTCATGTAAGTGAGATCAGCCTTTGGAAGGATGTTTTACTCCTTTTTCTGCCCTGTCATGGGATCTTGCAACCAAGCCCCTGTGGTGTCAATGGCTGTCCTGGGAGTCAATGAGTCAGATTATTCCATGTTATAAAGAACTGCCTGCTCTTTATAGCAAATCTGATCTTACTACTAACACTCACCTGGAACCTTTGTACTGGGGGGACGCATGAAATTGTAGGTTCCCAACCATGTATGTCTGTGCCTGTGGTGAGACATGCTGGGGTTAGAGTTGAGGTGGGATACAGAGGGGATATGACTGATCAGGCACCATGCTGATACCACTAATGCTGAAGAGGCTGGAAGGGGTGGCAAAAATGTCAGGCCAGAACAGCACCTGAGATCTGTCCACAGGAAGATGTCAGTCCATAGTGGAGACAGAGCAAGAAGGTTGTGACTGGGAACCAAAGGATGGTTTTGCCTGGAGTAAAGTTAAGTTTGTACCAGTTTAGGAGGAAAGGAGGAGGGTGATAATAGGAGGGTGAGAATTGCAGCTGTAGGACCTCTGGACAATGTGCTGCTTGTGGGCAGGCTAAGTTTTTGGCTGTCTTTTGTTGCAGCTTGAAGTGCAATCTTTCTCCTTCTTCTCTAGTCCAGGGTCAGGCAGACAACTGTCACAACTGTACAGCTGCTGCAGACTGCTGCAATAGCAATTTGCCTGGGTTCTGCACTTAGTACTAAAAGAGATGCTTCAATCTTATGGATGAGAACAGAAAAATGCAGTCTAAGGCAAGTAGTAATCTGTTTCTTTCACCCTCCATTCAGCTGTCCATAAGGTCCCAGAACAGTAGTTTCTGGTGCTTTTTTTGGTTTGTTGGGGTTTGTTGTGGATGGTTTTTGGTTCTGTTTGTTTGTTTTGTTCCTAGCGTGTGAAGTGGGATGGGTGTTAGAGTGGCTGGGTCAGCAGGTTGGACAGCTGTAGATGGGGACTGAGAGTTGTGGTGTGATTGTGGAAAGTCCATGGCCACTGAAGTGCATCTGCTCAAAACAGTAACCCAGAAAGGCAAAACACAGAGAACACATGGCTTCACAGCTCTGCTTTGGGAGGTGCATCTGGAAGTGGCTGCTTGCCCCTACAAGATGGGATAGCTCTTCTGTTGAGACTGTATGTATTTTGGATTGTGCAAGAGTGGTCTAACGTGTTGCTCATAGAAATCCAGGGTTGCTGCTATTTCTGTCTTTTTTGTTGGCACATTTCCCTGTAAGCCACAAACCATCCTGCTTAAAAGTGCCTGAAGTGTTCTGCCCACAGCTAGAGAGTGTGGGGCTTGCATCAGTGAAAGATTCCCTTGAAAATTCCTGTGTTCTACAGGTAGGAGGCTGCATTGTTAGTAAATAGATGAGGCTTGGCACAAAAAGACCTCTGGTAAGAGAGTAGTACTGGGAAGTTCTCCTTGAGACAGCTGAAAACGGTTCTGATACAAATTTTAGTTCACTCACTTTGAACAAAGGTCTTCCTATTCTTCACTTCCTAAGACTGCATGAAACCCTGTTTTAATCAGAAGCTCACAGATGTTTTTTCCAACCCTAACAAATCCATGATTCTGTGAAGGCCTCCATGAACATTCATGACTTAAAATTTCCTTCAAGTGAGCACTCCTCAAAGCAAGAAAACAGGTTTATCTATAGCTAGCAGCTCTCCTTGTAGATATTGTGGGGTCTCTGAACAAAAAGCCATGAAGAGACAGATGTATTTCCTGCCCCTTCCCCCTTCATCTTCTCCTGATGTAAAACCTTCACCGTAAAATGACAGTGTCGGTGATGAGTTTGCTGCTGCTTAATGAATTTCAATTGGGTTGCAGATTGAAGGCTGATCTTTGCAATGACAAATTAATAACTCCTGCTGCTGGAGCTTTACAGCAGGATTTAGTGGAGGGATAATTATTGTCTGGGCTTTTTTCTTTTAAACTGGAGAGCTTAATTTCTTGCTAATGCCGGAGCAAGGTGATACAAATGTAAATGTTTTTGTAACAAGCAGCATAATGCTACATTTTGGACTCTGAGGAGCTTGTGGCCTCTCGTTGAAGATATGTTGAGCATTTCTAGCGTGCATGCGACAATAGGGAGAAAAGCAGCAACAAAACGCAACAATAACCAGGAAGTTTTCTGTTATCTATTGTAGAGTCGCTGCTGTTTGTGCCGTCCTTCTCGGTGCCTGCCACTGTGGTCCCCAATGTGCCTGGGGAAAAGAGTCTCAGTGTTTGGGGGTTTTCCTCATCTGGCTTAGAAGTCTGTGGAAAGAAGTGTTTCAGCTCTGCTCCTGCTGCAAGAGGACTGGGACCAGTTGCAGTTGGTACCCTGTTAGGGAGTCTCTATGGGGCAAGGAAAGTGAGCCACAGTGGGGCAGAGATTAATGTCTCAGTGGCTGCCCATTGCCCATTCACCTCTCAGAGTGTGTGTGGTGTTGGTACGGGTATGGCTTTCACTGCTTTGGGTTATGTAGCTAAGGAGGAATATTTATACTTTTGAAAATACAAAGAATCTTTTAAAAATATTATTTTTTTTTTAAAGGCTTTGAATTTGTGTTGCATGAAAAAGTAGTAATGCAGTAAATTAATTTGAAAACATGTGAATTGTAATCTCTGACAAATACTTGTGCCTTTTATAACTGGTTATTTCTAAGTTGGGAGTGTCCCTTTGAACTGCCTTCTGTGGCTTCTCTCAGCTCTTTCTCTGAGTCACTACTCAAGCTTGGAACTGGCTCAGGAGCCTTGACTTACAGTGCTGTGCTTGGTCCAGAGGTTACATGTTCCTGCCACAGAACAACAGTTTCTTCCAGGGCTGAACCTTCAGTTTAGGTTCTTCAATATATAGTGTGGTGTGGGGTTTTGGTTTTGGGGGGTTTTGTTGCTTGTTTGTTTGTTTTTTGTAGTCTGTGGGTTTTCTTGTTGTTTTGAGTTGGATTTTTGTTGGTTGTTTAACTATTTTTTCCTGGATTTTAGATTCTAGGGGATAATACAGGGAGTAATTTTTCTTACTGGTTATCATTTTGCCATGTCTTTATGATCATGTTTTTGTGGTTGTCATCTTGCTGATACTGTCTATCCGTCCCCCCAATTTATTTGGACAAACTAATCCATCCCTCCAGTTTATTTGGACAAACTAATTTTTTTTGAGCTACCACTCTCCTGTAAGAATCTGAATCTCTATGTGAACTGTAATAGTTCTTCAGAAACTAACTACTGAAATTCTTAAGCAGTCTTCTGTTGAAATCTCTCCACAGTTATATTTTTAAACTACATTTCTCTATCTTAAGCCTATTCTTTAACCCCCTCATCAGTAAGAACATGCATTTTTGACCTTCATTTTTTTCCCCCCACTATTTCACTATACATATTACTGTTTAGCTCACACTAACATCACCTGAAAGACAATTAGTTCCCCTAGAAAAAAAACAAGAGCAACAGTTAGTCAGAAGGCATCTTCCACCATCCTAGACATCCTGGGGGTTTTTTGAAACCCAAGGCTTATGAGAAGGTGAAGGTGCACACAGTACACATGCCCAGCAGTGCAGAGCCAGCAAGTTCACTTGACATTTGGTTGTGCACAGTGTTTTTGAATAATCTGTTTATTTAAATTCAAAACTGTGCTTATTTTAAAAGTTAATAAAATACTAACTACAAAGATGCCTTTAACCACACACTGCTGTTTTTGCCTACAAGGAAGAATTACCAGGTTGCTCACTGTCTTTTAACTTCCTTATCTAAAATAACCCTGAGGCAATGACAAAGCATGACCTTGAATCTGCTATTCAGTGTGTCAGGCTTTGGATATCCCCAAAATTTCCTTCAGACTTCAAGAATTGGCATCACCTGCCTCGATTCCCAGTTGAAAAATGACACCTCGGGGCAGGGGGTGGGGGTGGGGGTGTGTTACTGAAATGCAGTGAAGACTTGTCTTGTGTTTATGCTGCTGAACATAAACTGCCAAACAGAAGGATGAATTTCAAAATAGCCTTCCCATTTCCAAGTCTTGTATCTTCTGCAGCTCTGTGTCAGGCTGATGTGTGCCATGCTTGGCAGTGTTGCACCATTAGGAAAGTAGCTAAATAGATCAGCAGTGCTAAATGAGGGGCACTAATGGAGGTCTGGAGCCTTGCAGTCACTTCCCTGGCCCTTCTTCAAGGGGTTGTGTAGTGCTGTTTCTCTGCACTCCTGTACAGCATAGTGGTGAATGGCAAGCACATGGTATAGAGCACAGGTTGCTAGCACTTCTGAAAGTGGTATGTAATGTTTGATCTCATTTTTTTAAAGGTGCTCTGTCAGTTCTGGATTGGATGCAGTGCTTACTTTGTAAAAAGGGCTGAAACTTCCCTATAAATTGCTGTCAAATGTGTAGGTCTGGACTGGGATGTTCAAAGGTTGACTCTGCGTTAGGTGCAACGCTTTCTCCCTTGGTATTTCAGGCTATGTTAGGTAAAACTGTACAACTGTGATATCTGGATGCACACAAATGCTCTGTAGTAAAACAAGCTGCATGATAACTACTATAGTATAGTTTGTAATAATTATTATAATTTAATATTACTGTTAGTTTTTTGCCTTGAAAATACTTACAGGGCTTCCTTTCATCCTTCTAGCCAAATTTTTCTTCATCTTTGTTTCTTTGACTTCAAGCTGGTAAAAATAAATCCTTTTAATGTATTCTTTATGTGTTTTTCAAAAGCAAAACAGACACTTTACTCACCATCACCTAGCACTACAAGGAAGCTGGTGTCTAAGTACTCAATGTGCTGCTCTGCCTCTGTGTGGGCTGTACTAAGGGGAGACAGGTTTTGTGTCAAGGTGAGACTGAGTCTTCCTGCTGACCAGGGAGGTGGTCGAGGCCCCGTCCCTGGAGGTGTTTAAGACCAGGCTGGATGAGGCTCTGGCCAGCCTGATCTAGTGTGGGGTGTCCCTGCCCATGGCAGGGGGGTTGGAACTAGATGATCCTTGTGGTTCCTTCCAACCCTGAATGATACTATGATACTATGACAGTGCTCCCCATCTTCACAAACCAGTCAAGATTTGTTGTTGTATCATTTCCAAAATTTTCTGAGTTTACATTAAAGAAAATGGGGAAGTACTACTATCAAGTGCTTTATCTGCTTCTGTGCATTTATGTGGCATTAACAGCAGTAGAACATTTTGCATTCTGGCCTAGGGCAGTGGGCAAGTCAGGGTGAACAGAGAAAGTAAAACAAAACCAACTCCAAAGCCACAGAAATCCCCAAGAATGACCCAGGAATCACTAAAAGTTGCTTTTGGAGAAACCTTTGCAGCATGAAGTGCTTTTCTGAGAGGTCCCAAATATTCATGGGAAAGAGTATGAATTGCAGAATTATCTAGGCTGGAAAGGACTTCTGAAGGCAGTCTTGTCCACCCCTCTGCTCACAGCAGGCCCCCACAGCTTGGGAGCCATACTCACATGAGTATTGGCTATGTGCAAGGGTAGAGATTGCACAGCCTTTGTGGGTGCCCTGTTCTGGTGCTTAGCCATTGCACTGTTCGAAAACCAGGAAACCAAACAACTTACCTGACTCTTCCACCCTCCCCCCCGCCACATTTCAACAATTTTCTTGTCTTTACGTATAATTACTGTGTGCTTCTCAGAGGAGTCTGTCCTATCTTCCCCTGTTGTCTTAGGAGATAGCTGCAGACAGCAGTAAGGTCTCTGCTGAGTTTCCTTCAAGCTGAAACATGGCTAGTACAAACTGCACTGCATAGTGAAAGATCCTCACTGCACAGTGCTTGGCCCTTGACCAGGAGTGTATGGAAGGGGCTGTATCTATACAAGGTTGAGTTCACAGATTGATTTAGTTCACTGATTCACAGTTCAGGTTAACTGAAGGGACTCTGTGGAGTGTGAGTACCTCTGGTTCCTGCAGGCTGCTGACCTCTGAAGCTCCTGGAAACCTCAGGGATACCTCTTCATCAGAGAACTGAGCTGACAACCACACGGAGCATGGCTCAAGTGCCTGTGGTTTTGTGTGCTTATCTGAATTCGTACGCTCACTTCAGTGACTTCTGTACACACACAAAACAAAAAGTAAATAAGCCATTTGAAGTGGCGTATTGTTAGGTTGGTGTTGATCGTGCCTGAAGTCTAATGTTTTTCATTATCAGTATTGATTTGTTTTACATTAGAAAAAAAATCCCAGCTTTTTAATGCTTCATTTCCAGTAAAATGTTCTCTGTGTGTACCAGCTGTGTGATCAGCATTGTACAGCCAAGATACAGGCTTTCTCTGTTAAAAGTGAGAATGCAAGTTGTGCAACTTGATGTTGCAACAGTCATCATAAACCAAACCTTTGAAAATGAGGTTTGTCTTAAATTTGGAAGTGTTTGTAGCCCATTTCTAGGCTTTTCTCTTGTGACAATCTTGCAGTAAATGACAGTGGCCCTGGATTAGCGGCCCTAGAAGTTTCTTTTTTGAAGTCAGATAAACACTTGCTCTGTTGATCCAGATTCTTCTTAAACTCTTCAGCAGTGAGACCTTGTGGTGCAGAAATAACAGTTTGTTTACTGAATATTCTGTATCTATTCATAGCATCCAGCATCCATCCTTCCCTTTGCTTCCAAATGAGCAGCAAAGCTACACTGAGTTTATGCTCAATAGCCTAGAAGTAAGTCTAAACTATCCAAATAGGTTTCTACATTGAACAATACCAGCTGTCTCATTTGTTGCTGTTCTTGTTCTGCAGCTGCAACTCTGGTGTTCCAGAAATGACTGAAATTAAGTCTCCAGTGGGAACTTACAGAGAATGCCCTGGTCTTCTGTATAACACCTAATGGAAGGCATCTTCAAAAGGCATTCTGTGTATCAGACTGTTTGGTCTGCCTGAAAAGTGCTTGAGTGTTTAGGTTTTCTGAGACCTTAAAGCCTGACTATATAAGCTTTGTTGATGTTGCTTTGTCAGGCGAGATGGGATGTAGAATCATCTAACAAGTCCAGTAACTTTTTAGTGTATAAAAGGCTTGATGTTAATTGGGAAATGAAAAATACTTGCGTAAAGACAATTTCAAAAAAGAATAAAAAAAGGCATTAATGAGTTAAGGATTTCTGTAGCTTAGGTCTGTCAGATGTGCCCAGTTGATGCATTTCTGTTTAATGTCCAAAATCTGGGGTTTTTGAGACTATATGATAAATATAGTACCTAGACCTTTGTAAGGTCAGGATACTTTTCCTTCTTCTAACTCCTCTCTTGTACCAGATGCCTAGTATTTCTTACTAATGAAGCTGACCATGCAGTTTGTCTTGTCTCATTGGGTATCTTCTGCTTTCATACCTGTTTCCTTTAATGACTGAGCCATAGGTAGCTTTAGCAACTTGACTGCTTCTGCTAGCCTCTTGCTTTGACATTGGTCTCACCTGCACCCTGCTGCAGGACAGCAGCCTGGCTGTAGGGATCATTTTCAAAGGTTTGGTTTATAGATATAATTTGCATATTTTCAAAACTGGTTTTAAAATAACTGGTATATCTTATTATGGGGGGGAAATGTGTGAGTGGATTCTGTCCAGTTGTATAATGTAATCACATCCAGCTCTCCAGTTGCTGTTACTAATGTGGTAGCAATGAAGATTTCCTATCTGCTTTTGCACTAAGGGACAGTCTCTGAGCCCCAGAAGCATCTACTGGTGTCTCACTCAGTATTCTCAGCTTAATAGTGGTGTGGACCTACCTTTGTGCCAGTACTATGTGTAAGCTCATCTGCAGAGTTTTCATTCTGGCTTTTGATTTACTACATGATTTCAGGCTTTTTAAGTGACAGTCTGCCTGATGTGTTATGTGAGCCTAGCGCTTCCTAGGTGAGAGGGGGGGTAAGAGCAGCAGAAATCTTTGTCTGCTTGCCTGTATGGCTTGATGAAGATGTCTGTAGTAATAACTGGTAACACAACTGGCTTTGAAGTGACTTGCTTGTAAACTGTCACTTTGTGCAGACCTGCATTTCCAATGTGTCCATTATGCATAGCTGTAAAATGCTCTGGAGTCATTAGGAATGTGCTTGTATAAACCTCCAAATTTAAAATGTCAGGAAGTTGAAATCTCAGTAAGTAGATTTTTCTTGCTGAGACGGTTTCTTCCCCTGGGTGCTCTTTGAGTATGTAGTCCTCTTTCCTAAATGAAGTACATCTTAATCTTCCAGTTACTTTTTAGTGATCCTGTGGCTGCTACATTGTCTTGATTATAGAGAGCGGGCCAGAGGCAAGCTGCCTTATAGTGTCACAGCTATTACCTGCTGTACCTTCTCTTGCAATAAAACTGTTTCTTCATTCTAAACCTGAAGAGAATTAGGTGTGTTCTTTCAGTTGTTGTCTTTTGGGATACAGTTTAGATATTCTTTATGCTGTGCCATAATGATAAGTCTTTGTGTGTGTGTTAGGATTACCTCATTTATTCTCTGGTTATTACCTGGCAAATTTATTTACCACCTGGGGAAAGAGATATATGGCTGCAGAGTGAGGGTCACAGGGAGCAAAGCCAACACTGACTACTAATTTGTCAACAAAAGGATCAAACATCCATCTTCATCTTGCAGTTGTCTGGAATGAAGGTTAAATCACAGATCAACCTAAGGCAACAGGGAAGCTTTTAGTAAGTGGGTATCAATTTGTTTGCTTACCAGACCAAAACCACATTGGCTGTTCTTATACATTCTCTCTGCACAACTGGAGTCTTGCTCTTTTCTTAGTACATTGTAAAAGGAACAGCAGTCAGTTAAAATCTTGTGCTTCTCCTGCTGCCTGTGTGGTAGTGAGAAAAGTTCCATTCTCCCCACACACACAAACCACAGCTAACTCAGTCAGAGAAACAAATGGAAAAGAGGCTGTATTTTTACAAGCAGAATGAAATGCAATGAATATATACACAACATAGAGTATTTACAGTACATATAAAAATATACAGGAAAGAATGTAACACAGAAGGCTCCCTCAGGAGGAGAAAATCCCCCTTTGGGTTCTCCCCCAAACCCCTTTTTCCCCTTCCTCCTTTTTTCCCAAAAAAGATTAGAGAGAAAATGGATATTAAGGGAAATTCTGTTAGTTCAAAGCAGTTGTTAAGGGAGGGGGGAAAAAAAGTTAGTTTTCTTATCTCATTAGTCCAAGGTCAGCTCTGGCAAGAACAGAAGAGAGAAACTACACAGCACAGAAACAGCCGAACAGACTGAACTGAAACAGCCTAAAACTGTCACACTCCTGGCATGGCCTTTCCATTAGGTTCCAAATTATTTTTTGTTACTGTTTGATGCATCCCTTAGTGTTGGCTGAGTAATTTTCCTTACATTCATTAATCTCATGTCTCTTATGATTGTTCATTTTTTACCTTACTACGTTTTTTTGTTTGTTTTATGAAGGGTGGAAAACACTTGTAAAAGATGTGCAGCTGGCATCTTTACATATGTCTTCTGAATTGTAGTGCAGAGGATGCAGGTGACTGCACAACAAGCATTTCTTGCGTTCTTAGAATTTCCAGCCAGAAGAAAAGAAGCTGTGCCCTTGCTGCAGCCATAAAAATATATGGCGAACATCACTGTTTCAGCTCAGATATGGTTAGTGTTATTTACCAGCAATGCTGCACCTACTCCGTTCTGTCCTCAGCAAGTGACATGTATTTGATATGCTCAGTGTTTAGCCTTTTGTGCAACTCACAGTTTTCTTGTTGGAGGTGTAAATGAGGGTGAGGAAGACAAAACAGGATAAGGAGCATTTTATTTGTCACTCAGGACCTCTCGTCCTTTGCATGACAACTGACAGTAATTCATTGCAAGATGCTTATGATACATATATATTGTACAGCTATGTGTTATACCTTGGATGTTTTTTGAAACTAGAAGATTAGGTTCAGGAGTAGCAAATCAGCCTCATGGATTTTTTTTAACTCTCTTCCAGGACTGATAGTTGGGGTGATCTTGAGATATGGGACTCCCTCCAGCAGTGGCCATGACAAGCCGTTCAGCTGCTCGCAGGAGAACAGGCCGTTTACAACCTTGCTGGTTAACGTCAGTGGGAAGTTCTTTGAGTATACGCTCAAAGGGGAAATAAGCCCTGGGAAGATCCACAACGTGGAGCAAAATGACATGTTGCGGAAGGTGAGAGGTGTCTTTCCTTGTACTTGTATGAGTATTTTGCCTTTATCTATGCTTCCTTCCCTACTCTCTCCTGTTTAAATGTTAGGTAGTATCAAGTGTCTGTTTTCCCAATAGTAACAGCACTTCAATGTGCGATGCAAAAGCACCTTCTGTATCACGTTGCTGCCAGCAGGACTCTGCTGCACGTGTGTAGTGCTTTCCCAAAGTGCTATTCGAAGACTGGATGTACATTTTCCAACATCTGTAGAATTTACAAGGACTAGATGAACAAAAAAGTTTGATGCTGCCTTGTATAACATAAGGGAACTGGTAATTTCTACTGAAGAATTGTTTCTTTGTTTATGGTGGTTTTTTAAAAAGTATTTTTCTTTGTTGCTGGTTTTGGACCACATCCTGGTCTCCAAACTGGTGACACATGGGTTTGATGGGTGGACCACTAGATGGATAAGGAACTGGCTTGATGGCCGCACCCAAAGAGTGGCTGTCAATGGCTCCATGTCATTTCTGTTCGTCTTCTAACCTGTGCTTAGGAGGTGAAGAGAGCCTAGTCTCACATGTGTGCAGGTCTTCTATTCAGATTTAAGGCCAACACCAAGATTTTTTTCTCCAGGGTAATTTCTGTTAGTTTTCTTTTTGAACTAAAAAATTCTATGTTTGGAATTGCTGTAAGATTATTGTTGGTGCTGGATGTGAAATGCCTGTTTTATCTAGGTGCTGTTTACTGCTAGGTGCTTTTTGCTGCTGTGTCTACAGAGCTGGCTGGTATTTCCAGGGCCAGCATAGCTCTTTCAACAACCAAAAATAGTACTTGTCAGAAAATGACAGAGGAAAAAGGCCTGACAATTTGTGTATGTCTGTTTCTAACTGAAATTTCATGTCCGGTTTTTTTTTTAGGTAACATTTGACCCAGAAGTTTTTTTCAACATTCTGTTGCCTCCCATTATTTTTCATGCTGGTTATAGCTTGAAGAAAGTAAGTATAATAATTTTTTTTATGAGAATAGCCTCTTTCCTTTCCCCCCAACCATGAGACTGCAGGTGTGTTTCAGAATTGCACTGTCCATTTTAAGCTGTTTCTGAGTGTTATTTGTGTTGGTTGTGGGGGTTTTTGTTTGTTTGTTTTTCTTTAATGGCAATAAGAAAAATCTCATTCTCTTCATAGATGGTTAAGTCATTGTTTTAAAAGAAAATACATGTATTTTTTTTCCTATAGACATGTTAAACCCTATTCAGTCTTGCTGGTTTGTTTATCCTTTGAACTTTGCCAGAAGTCACAGTATCACAGTATCACTTGGGTTGGAAAGGACCTCGAGGATCATCGAGTCCAACCTATCAACACAGACCCCATGACTAGACCATGGCACCAAGTGCCACGTCCAATCTCCCCTTGAACGCCTCCAGGGTCGATGACTCAACCACCTCCCTGGGCAAGCCGTTCCAATGACGAATGACTCGCTCGGTGAAGAACTTCCTCCTCACCTCGAGTCTAAACTTCCCCTGGCGCAGCTTGAGACTGTGTCCTCTTGTTCTGGTGCTGGTTGCCTGGGAGAAGAGGCCAACCCCTTCCTGGCTACAACCACCTTTCAGGTAGTTGTAGAGGGCAATGAGGTCACCCCTGAGCCTCCTGTTCTCCAGGCTAAACAATCCCAGCTTCCTCAGCCTCTCCTCATGGGGCCTCTCCCCAGCCTTGTTGCCCTTCTCTGGACACGTTCAAGTGTCTCAATGTCCTTCTTAAACTGAGGGGCCCAGAACTGGACACAGTACTCAAGGTGCGGCCTAACCAAAGCAGAGTACAGGGGCACTATGACCTCCCTGCTCCTGCTGGCCACACTATTCCTAATGCAGGCCAGGATGCTATTGGCCCTCCTGGCCACCTGGGCACACTGTTGGCTCGGTGGCTGTCGATCAGCACACCCAGGTCCCTCTCTGTTTGGGAGCTCTCCAGCCACTCCGACCCCAGTCAAAGTCAGTTTCATTTAAAATAACAGATGCCCAGCTATGAATTGTTTCGGTCCTTCTCAAATATCCAAAATGTAGTAAACTATGCTGAGAAGTGGACCCAAACCTGAATCCTAGTGGGGATGTGCAAGACCCTGAATGACAGAAGGGCCCAGATTCTGCTTTTGCTTGAAGATACCATGGATTGGCACTGGTTTTCAGTATGCAGCTAACCTTTACATCTGTTATGAAAATACTTGTGTGGAAAGCTCCTATCAACAAGCTATATGTAAGATTTAATTCAGATTTAGCTTATTCAATTTTTTGAAGTCTGACAGAATCTCCATTGCAGCAATGTAAGCATTTTTCTGAAATGGGAGGAATGTTTCTGTGTACTAATGGAAGTGTAGTAATGTTCTGTGTGTTTTTGAACAGGTAATATAGATGGTCTTAAATAAGCATATAAATGTCTTTTTCCTATGCAGAGACATTTTTTTAGGAATTTGGGGTCCATTTTGGCTTATGCCTTTTTAGGAACAGCAGTCTCTTGTTTTATTATTGGGTAAGTAAACTCCATGATACCAGTTCCCTTCTATACTGAAGTTTAACTTAATAAAGTGTATGTTGAGCCTTCCAAATTTGTCTCAGTTTTGTAGTTTGGTTTGAGAACTTTTTGTCTGGAAGATAATGTAAATTAACTTTTGCTGAGCATTATCTCATTTCTGAACAATATAATTTCAAGAAACAGTCCTTGAAATGATAGTGTCAAGCTTGAATCACTAGATAAGTTCACTATACTAAAAAGTAATGTTAAGTTTTTGATGTAGCGGTCCAGTTCAAGGCAAAACCTTGTTAGATTCTTACTGGAATTGACTTAGCGTGAATTCTGGATGTAACTTGTGATTTGAATTTTAGCTATCTTTCAGACTAATCCCTTTCAGTACTCTATCTGCATATGTGTATTTGTGTAGTTTTATGTGTCTATGTGCACACACTTCTGGTTTAAGATAGCTAGTCATGTGAGTGTACTTGTACACAATCTCTTACACCCCTAATTTTACTCTGTCTGATGTATGGACATTCTGAAATACAGAAATCCTGAACTGCATAGGTGACCTTGGTTTATCTCTGTTTCACTAGAGAAATACTTTGAAGGCTATTCTTGGCTCAGAGCTTTTGTGCTGGGTACTGTGTTGGGAGAAGTGATACTGAGGGGAATTTTGAGCACAGAAATGTTGTCTTCAGTGGAAAAAAGGAATAACCTGTAGGTTTTGGGTACTAGTGAAAAGAGATTTCATGCTTTGCTTACTGGTTTTAAATGTTATCTTCTGGATCATGTATCATTTGACCTAGTTCACAGGGAAAAGAAAAAAATTACTTTTGAGAGCTTAGTGTTAAACTGTGGCAGTCCCACAGAGCTGTAGCACGACTAAGCCTGTCCAAAATGTTATTGCTTCTGCTTTTTCTTTGCTGGCCTGAAATGCACCAACTTGTTTGACTATTTTATCCTTTTTCTCTTCAGGAATCTGATGTATGGGGTTGTGAAACTAATGAAGTTGGTGGGTCAGCTCTCTGGTAAATTCTACTATACAGACTGTCTCCTCTTTGGAGCAATAATTTCTGCCACTGATCCAGGTAGCTTGCTGAACATTTTTTAATAACCTTCCAAAATAATCCTATTGCTAAGATTTTTTTTGGCTGCACAGCACAAAGATATTAGCCATGTTTTATTTTCAGTTATGTTGTGTTAGTATCTCTGATTCTCCTCTTCAAAATAAATACAAATTCTGAGTGTATGGAAAGCTGTTCTCTGGCTTGATGTTGGACTGGTATGAGGTGATGGTATGTTTGGGGAGAAATGTAACTTCCCTGATCAAATACTTTAAAATAGGTTGATTTATATTTTTTCCCTAGTAGTTTTTTGATTTAGTTAGGCTGAAAGTTGATGAAATAGTTACATTACCTGGGTAGCAGGACTTCCTTCTTTAGCTACATTGCTTAAGACAGTGTATAATTTGAATCAGCAGTGTGCTCAGCTGGCCAAGACCACCAACAACATCCTGGCCTGTATCAGGAGCAGCCTGATCAGCCAGCAGGAGTAGGAAAGTGATGGTGTCCCTATACTCATCACTGGCGAGACCACATGTTGAATACTGGGCTGTGTTTTGAACCCCTCTCAAGGAGGACACAGAGTTGCCAGAGCATGTCCAGAGAAGGACAACAAAGCTGGTGAAGGGTCCAGAGAGCAAGCCTTATGTGGAGTGGCTGAGGGAACTGGGATTGTTTTGTCTGGAGAAGAGGCAGCCAAGGGGAGACACTCATTGCTCTCTACAACTACCTGAAAGAAGGCTGTAGTAAGGTAGGTGTTGGTCTCTTCTCCCTTCTATCAGGTAGTAGAACAAGAGGAAATGGCCTGAAATTGTGCCAAGGGAGGTTTAAATTAGATATTAGGGAAAATTTCTTTCCTGAAAGAGTGGTCAGGCATTGGAATAGGCTGCCCAGGGAGGTGGTGGGGTCACCATTCCTAGAGGTCTTCAAACAATGTTGCAGACGTGGCACTTTGGGACATGGTGTAATGCCCATGGTGGTGTTAGGCCAACAGTTGGACTTGATCATAGTGGTCTTTTCCAACAGAAACACTTATGTGATTGTAATTTGAAAGCAATATTTGAGGCTTTTAGGCTCTTTAGGTGTGGGCAATGTTTATTTTTCTTTCAGATGAACTTCATGATCACAGGATATTAGGGGTTGGAAGGGACCTCTGGAGATCTTTGGGTCCAACCCTTATGCCAGAGCAGGTCACACAGGAATGCATCTAGATAAGTCTTGAAAGTCTCCAGAGAAGTAGACTCCACAGCCTCTCTGGGGAGCCTGATCCAATGCTCTGTGTCCCATTGGCCCTCTTGGCCACAAGGATAACTTGTTATCCACCAGGACTTCTAGGTCCTCCTCCAAAGGGCTGCTCTCCAGCAGATCACCTCCAAACCTGTACTGGTGCAGTTTATTATTCCTTCCCAGGTGGAATGGCTCTGTACTTATCCTTGTTCTACAAGTTTAAGCAGAAGAATGCTCTTCTGGCAAAGTAATTTAAGCTTTTGTCAAAATAATCTAATCATCCTTTGAAGTGCAGAAGACTCACTTAGGTGTCTCTGACAGATCAGTCTTCAGAGCTGGAGTGTTTTGGTCTGGGGTAGGCAGTGGTTTAGTATGAAGCCTGACATTCAAAACAACTTGAGATGCTCAGTAGTGATTTGTGCAAATATGGGAAGTAGCTCCTTGTGACTGAGATGAGCTCTCAACAGCTGATGGTTGGACACAATTTGTGCCAAATAATCACCATGTGATTTTTGAAGCTTATATATGGGAACATCTTCAAGACAGTGGTCTTTCTATTTTAGACTGAAGTTACAGCAGTCTTGGTGTTTTCAAATTCTGCACAAATGCCTGCTCCTGTGGCACAGTGTGCTTTGGGGATCACTTTGGATTATTAGCACTATTTTACAGTGCTCAAAATAATAGCGATGTCAACAGTCCATGCAGCCTTTAAAAGAAGCAAGAGCTGTACAACTTTTTATTGATTGCCTCATATGGAATGTGTTCCACAAAAAAATCATAGAATATTAGGGGTTGGAAGGGACCTCCATAGATCAAGCCCAACCCCTCTGTGAAGCGAGACTGCTTAGGGCAGGTCACATAGGAATGCCTCCAGACAAGTTTTGAAGGTAGAATAGAAGAGAAGAGAATAAACCAGGTTCGAAGAGACCTTCAAGATCATCACATCCAACCTATCATCCAACACCACCTAATCAACTAAACCATGCAACCAAGCACCCTATCAAGTCTCCTCCTAAACACCTCCAGTGATGGTGACTCCACCACCTCCCTGGGCAGCCCATTCCAGTGGGCAATCACTCTCTCTGTGTAGAACTTGTTCCTAACATCCAGTCTGAACCTCCCCTGGCACAGCCTGAGACTGTGTCCTATTGTTCTGGTGCTGGTTGCCTGGGAGAAAAGATCAGCCCCTGCTTGTATACAACTCCTTTCAGGTAGTTGTAGAGAGCAATAAGGTCTTCCCTGAGCCTCCTCTTCTCCAGGCTAAGCAGCCCCAGCTCCCTCAGCCTCTCCTCATAGGGCTTGTGTTCCAAACCCCTCACCAACTTTGTTGCTCTTCCCTGGACACATTCCAGCAAGTCAACATCCTTCCTAAACTGAGGGGCCCAGAACTGGACACAGGACTCAAGGTGTGGCCTAACCAGTGCAGTGTACAGATCTCTAGAGGAGGAGACTCCACAACATGTCTGGGTAGCCTGTTCCAGTGCTCTGTCACCATCATGGTCGCTTCTTCCCCCAGCCCCTCTGTGTCTCCCTGGCTCCCAGAGACAGGGAGATACAGAGAGAGAGGGGTAGAGGCAACCCAACCCAACTCAGTGTCTCTTGCAAGGGTGCCTGGGAGGGCGACATGGCTGGGGGCCTTCCTGGAGAAGCTGTGGGAGATTTAAACCCGGCAACACCGACAGAGGCTCTCAGACTTCGAGCTGCGAGGGGACCCCTGTGAGCGGGGCTGAGAGGGAGGGGGTGTGGTCAGACCGCTGGGAGGGCCTGGCTGTTAGTGCAGGCAGGCTAACAGGCACAGGGGGAGCAAACAGGGATTGAGTCTACCCCAGGGGCTCCTTTTGAATTAGCATAGTTGGAACCCAGCAAGTGGGGTGTGAGGTATCCCAGGGGCTCCTTTTGAATTAGCTCAGTAGTTGGCATGAGCAGGGCATGTGGGCAGGACACAAGGTGCTTCAGTTTGACTGAAGGCATGATGGTGGCTACTCGGAGGAGGAAGACTGTGCTCTCTGCACCCACCAAAATGGATATTGGCATCCAGGCCACAGGTTGTGAGGAATGCCACAGCCTTTCACAGGCAGTGGGGGGCAACACTGAGTACGGGTGTGTGTGGTGTGAGTAGGTTTTTGACCTGCTCAGCCAGTTGGCACAGCTCCAGGATGAAGTGATGGAGCTCAGGGCAGAGGTGAGTAGGTTAAGAAGCATCAAGGAGAGTGAGAGGGAAATTGATAACTTTCACAAACTGATCTTCACAAATACAGAACAGGAGTCAGCTCCTAGTGGAGCAGAGGATTCGATATCCTCTCATCAGCAAGCCCCCAACCTTCCTGCAGTAACTCGCATGTGCAGGATCAATGGGGACAGGTAGCTACCTGAAGAAACAAATGGTACAAGTGGAGCAAATGTGCTCCTTTAAGAAGCACTCCACCCACAGTGCCCTTGCAGAACAGCTATGAGGCTCTGCAGGAGGAACTGGTTGTGAGCAAGGACAAGGGCCCATGAAGGCCAAAAGTGCCACAAAGGCCAGAGCTACAATCAGGGCTGACCTGCCTCAGGCCAGCCATAAAAACTGACCCTGAAAAGAAAAATTGAAGGGTCATTGTTGTAGGTGACTCCCTGCTGAGGGGAGCAGAGGGCCTGATATGCAGACCAGACCCACTTCATAGAGAGGTCTGCTGTCTCCCTGGTGCCCGGGTAAAGGATGTCGTAGGTAAACTTCCCACCCTTGTGAGTCCTTCAGACTATTACCCACTGCTGTTTTTTTCAGGTAGGTAGTGATGATGCAGCAGTGAGAGGCTCACAATCAATTAAAAGAGACTTCAGGATGCTGGGGCAGCTGCTAAAGGGATCAGGAGCTCAAGTTGTGTTCTCCTTCATCCCTCTGCCATTGGCAATGTATGAGGGAATGTTTAGGAAGAGCCAACAGGTCTATTCAGGGCTCTGGGACTGGTTTCATTGACAGGGGTTTGGATTTTGTGATCACAGCTCGGTTTACAGGGCACCAGAGCTGCAAGCAAGCAGTGGGCTGCACCTGTCCCAGAGCGGGAAAAGGATTCTAGGGCAGGAGTTGGCAGGGCTCATTGTACCCCATGATCATGGAGGCTTTGCTATAAACACTGTGCAGAGAGGACTACAGACCTGCCTTAAAACTGGTGGTGGAATTGCTTGCATGTAGGTAAAAATGACAAGTCTGTCTCATAGTTTAGTTTTAATTCTATAGTTTGATTCCTGGGTTTTGTTGCTTTAGGCCAAGTGGAAAGTCTGCTTTGTCAGCTCACACAGTTATTCCTGAAGTCATTCAGTATGGTTTTCTCTTCTCTTTCCATAGTTACTGTGCTAGCAATATTTAATGAGCTGCATGCTGATGTTGATCTCTATGCCCTTCTGTTTGGGGAGAGCGTGTTGAATGATGCTGTTGCCATTGTGTTATCTTCGTAAGTAACTACCTGAATTTCTACTCTGAAATTACTTAATTGCATTTGGTATTTGTCTAAAAGAAAAGCTTTTATTGAGAAATGTTATTTCAAGTTTAAATGGATTGCCTTGAACTGCATTAATAAACACTGTAAACACTCACCAAGATCCCTCATACATGTGTACACCAGAATGGCAAATTTGTCTTCAGTATGGGACTGTCTCTTCTGTTGTTCAGGTGTTGCTGTTAGAGAAGAAAACTTCTCTGATGAAACTACTAACTTCTCATTGTTTTACTGTCTCTGTCTAGATCTATAGCTTCCTACCAGCCAACGGGTGAAAATAGCCATGCTTTTGATGCTGCAGCATTTTTCAAGTCTGTTGGTGTTTTCCTGGGAATATTCAGTGGTTCTTTCATGATGGGAGCAGTGACAGGGGTTGTGACAGCTCTGATATCCTTTCTCGTGTTAGCCCTCTCAGACCAGGTGTGACATTCAGGTATTGATGGGGCTCTCCTGTTTCCAGCTGTAGCAAAACTGACTATAGTTTGCTTTAATCTCTGTGTGAAGACATGCTCAGCATTCATGTGACTTCTGCCTATAGACAGGCACTATAGGTACCCACAGAAATCAGCTTTCCTCAGTGTGACTGAGTGTGGGGACACTAGAAGTTTTAGTGATGTTGCTGCATGCTGGAAGCTAATGGGAGGCGCTAAGGAGGCATGTCCTCATGTTCAGTTTCTATATATAAAATTCAAGAAGCCCTTTACAGGGCTCTTTAAGTCCTGTGTTTAAACTTTGAGCTGGAAATCTGATGTCATCTGTCTTGGAAAATATTGTATCTACCAGAGTGAACATCATAATGTCATGTGCTTGGTGTGATCTGTCTTGTTCTCTTGAGGTTTACTGCTGCTATTTGAATAGAGCACTGAGGTGCTCAGCAAGCAATCCATGTGGGTTTTGGTGTAGGTTCAGGCAGCTAGGCCTGCACCGGAAATCATGTTGCTTCTTCAGAAAAAGATTAAACATCTTAGCTTTCCGACTGGTTAGTATAACCATGTTTGTACATATCACAGATTTTTTTGATCTGCCCAGACTTCTGAATACTGATGTAAACGGGGTAAAATGTGATGTTTTATACAGTAATCATGAATCTGTGGCTCGTCATCTTAAGCAGTAAGATCTGAACCATATCTTGTGATAGGTGCATTGCGCAGATTTTTCCGATGTGTTTGCGTGACAGAAACCTTTCAGGTGTAAGAGGGAAGATGTGCTGTTGATGCTTCCAGTTCTACTGATCTGCAATCAAAGTGACCCAGAGCCATAACAGTTCATCTGTTTTTTAGGCTACTGGCCGTCCATAGCTCTAGCTGTTCAAATGCTGTTGCTGTGGTTTTTGGTTTGCTGGCTGGCTACTAATTGCAGCTGAAATGCACTCACATCTGTTTTGTAAAATCATGCTTCTGAAGCAGCAATTAGTTCTTGCTGTTTCTAATGTTTGTGCTCAGGAGGGTAATATGAGACTGGGAGTGGGGAGACTGCTCAGAGGACAGTCTCTCGTGGTTTTTGGTGTGTGTTTTGTAATGTTTTGGTTGGGTTGCTTACTTTCAGAACTCTTAACTATTTTCTCTTGGAAAATTCTTAGTCATGCAATATTGTAGAAAATAACTGTAAATTTGGGGTTTACTCTTCATAGCTGAACTCAAATTAAGTAGTAAATGAAGTCAACAAACTGTTATAGCTGCCTATAACTCTGCCTCTCTAAGTGAGGGAGTTCATGCATTGTCCTTTGAAAACAGGCAGAATACTTAGTTTGCAAATAGGACATATGATATACAAGGACTTGTTCTGGCTTTCAGCAAGCTGACTTGACCTCACTGTCTGTGGTAATTTTTATGACATTTAAGGTGTTGTATTCCTTCATATTTTATTTCTAAATTTCAAAATCTCCCGGTGGAAATGAAGTGGAGCAGAAGAGCATGCCTAAGGAATAAAGAAAGTTAGTTAAGAACAGGAATCATTTGAATTAATGCCTTAGTTGGAAATATTTATTTTACCTTATATTTCTTGCCTCTATCTTCCTCCAAAATGATGAGCACAGGTTTTCAGTTCATCTTTCACTAACAGATTTGGTATGATTACTTATAATAACAGCAAGGGGAATGAACAATTTGATTCACAAAGCTGCCAGAAAAGACTGGAAATGAGGAACTGGTTCTGACAAGGGCCCTTGCCAAACATCAGGGGAACAAGGTTCAACCTTTTCTCTTCTACGAAGTGGCTGCAGCTATTCAGTTTCCTAAGCATCCATTAATGCCTTTTAAGCCAGGCACTTGTGATGGGATTACCCGAGCACTCTGTGGGAAGATGGGTTCTAATTATTGCTGTGGTGGGGGTTGCTGCTTTGGAAGCACGATCTTAGCAAATAGGTCTGTTTGGGGCACGGGGCAGTGAGGGTAGAATTCAGCTGAGTGTAATAGAGCATTCTCAAATTTTAGAAAGTTTATGTGGAGAAGTGACTGTGGGGAGAGTTAACAGCTGTTTAAAAAAAAGTGTTGAGTTTCATATTTAGTGTAATGCCAACTGTCATTGAGAATAATATTATTTTCTAATGATAGTTTGATCTTTTGAGGGCAACTTTCTGAAGTATGTGTTTTGGAGCCTTTGCCCTCCCCCAGGTTAACAGATATAGGTGTGGGTGGGGAGCTGGTGGTCGGCCTCAGGATTGCTTCATCCTAACCGGGCTCCCATTGAAATGCTGTCAGTTGTTTGCCTCTGGTGTTAATCACTTGTGGCTTGTTGTGAATGCTGTATTCTAAAACCCACGGGAAACTTTCCCCTGAATGTGCTGGGCTACCTGAATTTTGCTAGCTGGGCTTGCAGGAGGCAGTCAAGAGTGCTGTGAGCCTCAGGCCTCCCAGGACCAGTGAATGCCCTATGAAAACCAGTGTTGTTCATTGCTTTTAGCATTTCCTCACATGGAGCCATGACTCCCCAAGCAGCCGTGCTGCCATTACCGTTAGATTGTGTAGTGCTGCAGAGAGCCCAGGACATAGCTGTATTATGCATGGAGAGCAACGGTGGATTATGGTGCAGCCTTGATGTATCCCTTGAGGTGCTCATTGCCTTCATATAAGCAGGGGAGACTGCTACCACCTTACTGTTTTGAGTATTCTTGTTGTGCTCCTGCTGTCCTCCCATTGGAGTTTCAGAGAAGACTGGGCTTTCAGAAAGACTGGGGATCTTTCTTATCACCCCCTGTTAACACATGGTTGTTTTTTTCCCCTGTGTCTTCTAGTAGCACATAGCTGTCTGCACCTTGGGTACAGTGAGCTGTTCAGTGCTGCCAGAGGAGTGATGAAGACAAAACTCAAACTCTATAAATATGTGAACAACTGCTTTGTAGTATGCAAAGAGCTATATTTAACACTACTGAAATATGTTCCACTTTTTCAGTAGCTGCATGAACTGTTCAGCATGTTTGATATTACCCAAGTTTTGTGCTCCTCTGGAAAATGCACTTTTTACCCCATTAAAAAGATGAAGTTGCTCAGATTGAGTTGGCTTTTACTCTAAAACACATGAACATGAAGAGAGGAAATACAATTTCTTGTAGGCAGGATTTCTGTTTTGCCTCAAAAGTACATCACTAGCCACACTTGCTGAAAAAGACACGTCAACAAATCTGAGCAGAAAAACTCTGATATATCGGCTTCATCTTAGGGTTGCTGTAGTCCAGAACAGAGAATTGTTTTGGTTGCAAAAAACCTCTTAAAACCATCAGGTCCAACTCTCAACCTACTACCACCATGGCCATTAAACTGTGTCCCAGAGTGCCATGTCCACACATTTCTTGAACATCTCCAGGGATGGTGACTCCACCACCCCTCTGAGCAACCTATTCCAATGCCTGATTGCTCATTCAGGAATTATTTTTTTTTTTCCTAATATCCAATCTCAACCTCCTCTGGCACAGTTTCAGTCCATTTCCTCTTGTCCTATCACCTGATACAAGGGAGAAGAGACCAACCTTCTCCTCACTACAACCTCGCTTCAGGGAGTTGTAGAGAGCAGAGCAATGAGGTCTTCCCTCAGCCTCCTCTTCTCCAGACTAAACAGCTGCAGTTCCCTCAGCTACTCCTCATAAGAATTGCTTTCTAAACCCTTCACCAGCTTTGTTGCTGAAATCCAAACCAACCCCTGCTTACCCTGAAAAACACAATTGAAATGGAATGCCAGGTATATACCCCTTCCTTGCTGGTGCTTTGCAGAGAAATGTTGCATAGAGTAAGATATTGTCTCAGAGGTGGAGCTGCAGTTATGTCATGGATATGCAGTAAAAATATCCAAGACTGTTGCAAGGGGAGGCCTTGATTATGGAGTTTGTCTTGCTGTGATGGAAGTGATGTTTTTCAGCATTAAAAGTGTTTTGGTTTTTTTTCAGCTAGTGTTGCTTGTTAGTGCATAACAGTGTTTTCCATAAATATGGTGTACAGAGAAGCCAAAGGATTAAATTTTTGATCCCTTAACAAATGTCTTAACGTGACAAAGTTTACCAAGTTGCACTGCTTCCCCCTGCTGGAAACTGCACTCTTTTTCTTGATGTCCTGGAGCACTTTCTTGCTTGCAGAAGCTTGTGGATTTACTGGTGAGTTGTTGGGATTGAAGCACACAGAAGCAGAATTTTTGTCCATCTTAGCAGGCATTTTTCTACCTTATTGAAGCTTCCTGTGAGAAATGTGATGTTGGGACTTAAAGGTTTTTGTTTGGGTGGTGGTTGTTTGGGTTTTTTTTATGTGCAATATTGTTGACAGTGCAGCTCACTGCAACTCAGCGGTGTTTAAGAGCAGTGGTTTGGTTCAACAAGATTTCCTTAACTTAGAGTCTAACTTGCTTGAAAACAAGGTTCATAAAATCTCAAGGTTAAGGGTGATGTATAAATTCAATAGAACTTGGGAAGGGAAAACGTGTTGAGCTCTGACAGTAAGGAGGTTGATTTTTCCCGTGTGATTCTGTTCACAGGCGTGGTGGCCGTCCTCTTCTGCGGCATTACCCAGGCACATTATACGTACAACAACTTGTCAGTCGAATCAAGAAGTCGCACTAAACAGGCAAGAGTCTCTTTCACCTTTCATAGAGTGGATTGCTGTAGCCATCCGTGTAATCTTGATTTTTGAAATGTATTGAAATGTATCTGTTTTGCTTGGCCTTTAATGTGTGACTGTTTTCTCTCTAGCTCTTTGAGGTATTGCACTTCCTGGCTGAGAACTTCATATTTTCTTATATGGGCTTGGCACTGTTTACTTTCCAGAAACACATTTTCAGCCCAGTCTTCATCATTGGAGCTTTTGTATCCTTTTTGCTCAGTGTGAGGTTTCTATCTTGTCTTACATGCCTGAAAACTTGTAGCATCTCTTGGCTTTACCAAATAGAGGATGGTGGCTGACTTAAGTTTCCCTGACGTCTTGCAGGAACAATAACATTGAGAACAACCTTTGGTCAGCTGTTGCATCAAAGCACTGAGGCCTCTGTGCCCCACAGTTGTTGGCTCGATACCTGTGCAAAAAGTCATATAAATTAAAAATTAATATACTTTACTGTGTGACTTGGCTATTGACAGCTAGCAGTGCTTATGTTGCTCTTGTATTTGAACTTTGGAGGCCTAGAAAAAGATTCATTGCTCTCTTCACTTCCAATGGTCCCTTGAAGAAAGTAAACTAACTTCAAGCAGGTGAAAAACATTGAGTGAACAGATTGGCTGAGCAATGCCCTAAAGGTAGAGGTCAGGATCATGGGTGATGGGAAGAAGTCTATGACATGAATGGTACATACTGCTGAAAGGTGCTGGTGTTGGAGGTGGGTTTCCAGTGCCCTGGCTGACCAGGTACCTGGCTCTTGAATTACCCAGAACTGAGCAGTTTCATAGTAGTCATACTCATGTAAGCTTGAAATGACTAGATTCTTCTCTGCAGCCCATCCTTACTGAAATGGCCTATATAACTGTTTCTTCACTATGTTTCTATGTATGGCTTGGACAGCAGCACTCTGAGCTGGGTTAGGAACTGGCTGGATGGCCGAGCCCAGAGAGTGGTGGTGAATGGTGTCACATCCAGCTGGCGGCCAGTCAGTAGTGGAGTCCCCCAGGGATCAGTGCTGGGCCCCATCCTCTTTAACATCTTTATTGATGATCTGGATGAGGGCATTGAGTCTATCATCAGTAAATTTGCTGATGACACCAAGCTGGGGGCAGGAGTTGATCTGCTGGAGGGTCGAGAGGCTTTGCAGAGAGACCTTGACAGGCTGGACAGATGGGCAGAGTCCAACGGCATGAGATTTAACACATCCAAGTGCCGAGTTCTGCACATTGGCCACAACAACCCCATGCAGAGCTACAGGCTGGGGTCAGAGTGGCTGGAGAGCAGCCAGGCAGAGAGGGACCTGGGGGTGCTGATTGATGGTAGGCTGAACATGAGCCTGCAGTGTGCCCAGGCAGCCAAGAGGGCCAATGGCATCCTGGCCTGCATTAAGAACAGTGTGGCCAGCAGGAGCAGGGAGGTCATTCTGCCCCTGTACACTGCACTGGTTAGGCCACACCTTGAGTACTGTGTCCAGTTCTGGGCCCCTCAGTTTAGGAAGGATGTTGACTTGCTGGAACGAGTCCAGAGAAGGGCAACAAAGTTGGTGAGGGGCTTGGAACACAAGCCCTATGAGGAGAGGCTGAGGGAGTTGGGGCTGCTTAGCCTGGAGAAGAGGAGACTCAGGGGTGACCTTATTGCTGTCTACAACTACCTGAAGGGGGGTTGTAGACAGGCAGAGGTTGGTCTCTTCTCCCAGGCAGCCAGCACCAGAACAAGAGGACACAGTCTCAGGCTGCACCAGGGGAGGTTCAGGCTGGAGGTCAGGAGGAAGTTTTACACAGAGAGAGTGATTGCCCATTGCAATGGGCTGCCCGGGGAGGTGGTGGAGTTGCCATCACTGGAGGTGTTCAGGAGGAGACTTGACAGGGTGCTTGCTTACAAGGGTTAGTTGATTAGGTGGTGTTGGATGATAGGTTGGACATGATGATCTTGAAGGTCTCTTCCAACCTCGTTTATTCTAACTCACAAATTCTGGCTGCTTGAAAATAAATGGGAACTAGATTTCCAGCCTGTATTTCTCTCTGCCTGCTGCAGGGGTAGTGCTTTTGGCAATGGAGATAAAACCTAGTGAAAGAACATATAAAAACGTCCTAATCCAGAGCATACTTCTTTTATCATAGAATCATTATTTTTCTTTTGTTGGATAAGACCTCTAAGATCATCAAGGCAAATCATTGACCTGACAACACCATGGATGCTAAATGTGTCCCAAAGTGCCATGTCTACACGTTGTTTGAAGACCTGTAGGTCTGCTCCCTGGGCAGGCCATTTCAATGCCTGACTACTCTTTCAGGGAAGAAACTTTTTTCAATATGCAATGTAAACCTCCCCACATGCAGTCTGAGGCCATTTCCTCTTGCTCTATCACTTGATAGAAGGGAGAAAAGACCAACACCCACCTTACTACAACCCTCTTTCAGGTAGTTGTACAGAGCAATGAAGTCTCCCCTCAGCCTTGCCTTCTCTAGACTAAACAATCCCAGTTCCCTCAGACAGTATTTAAAAGATTAGTTACACAGAATCACAGAATCACCAAGGTTGGAAGAGACCTCAAAGATCATCAAGTCCAACCTGCCACCACAGACCCCATGACTAGACCATGGCACCAAGTGCCACGTCCAGTCCCCTCTTGAGACCCTTCACCAGCTTTGTTGACCTTCTCTAGATATGGTCTAGCAACTTGTAGTGAGTGGCCCAAAATTTGAGACAGGATTCAAGGTACAGCCTCACCAGTGCTTAATACAAGGGAACGATTGCTTCTTTCCTACTGCTGGCCACACTGTTCCTGATACAGGCCAGGATGCTGTTGGCCTTGGCCACTTGGGCACCCTGCTGGCTCATTCAGGTAGCTGTCAAACAGCACCCTCAGGTCCTTTTATGCTGGGCGTGTTTCTAGCTGCTCTGCCCCAAGCCTGTAGCGCTGCATGGGGTTGTGGACCTGGCACTTGACCTTGTTGAACCTCATACAGTCTTATTTTCCTAGAAATGTTATTTCCTGCAGACAGTATTGCTTTGTGTTAGCTATGGCAATAACCCAGTGGTATCTAGGGGTATTACATGGTTTAATTTCTTTTCAATAAGAGAACAGTTCCATACCTCTAATGTTGTCATCTCAGCAGTAAATGATTCATGTTTAGTGGACTTCTGCTTGTATTGGTGGTTTATAGGATTTCAGCACATCACTGTAGCTTGTTCCAAAGTGTTCCTAGATAGTGGAAGGTGTATTTAGCTTTCTGCTTCTTCAGTGGGTGTTTTGCACTACAGTAAGGGCAAGAAGCAGCTTACCATCTACTGTCATGACTTTTTTACTAATGTTTTTAAATTTCATTTTATTACTGAGAAGTTGTGTGGGGTTTTTTTTTATTTTCATCTCAGTAACTCTGTACTCTTAAGTGCTTGCCAGCCAGTAGGAGATTTTGCCTCTGAAGGAGCTTTGATGGAGTGGCCACTTGCTTGTCTTTTGTTGGTTTTCCTTCTGTACATACAACTGCATTTCTGTTGATCTGAACGATACAAGTGAGTGGAGGTCATGATAGTTGTTTAAAGTCTGAATTTTTATCATGTGTACAACTGGCAATTTTAATGCTAGGTATAATTTCACTGTGCATTAAAAATACTTAGTTATATCAGTTAATACTTGCTTTGTTGTAATGAGTCCTGCATGCATATGATTGGTGAAAGTATTCTTTATAGACAGAGATTACAAGAACACTTGATATCATGTAAACCTCTCACTGGACCAGAAACTTCATATTAGAGACAGTTACCTTCCTTAGCTCAGGAAAGTGAAATCCTTAACCCTCAGCTGTGAACAGATTGCTATCTTTTTGGGTAGAGCTGCACATATCTACCCTTTGTCCTTCTTGCTGAATCTGGGCAGAAGGCATAAGATCAGCTGGAACTTTCAACACATGATGATGTTTTCAGGTAAAAGCAAAAATGTCTCATCAAGCAAAAAAAAAAAAAGGCCTTTTGTAAAACAGGGCCTTTTGTTTGTTTGTGTTTGGTTTTGTTAAAGAAAATAAATCATAAGCATATTGTAGTACTGCCTTCTGCTTTTATAATCCACATCCATTCTTCCTGAATAGAAGACTTAGAGATTGTTGCAACATGTCATGGTGTGTCTTTCAACCTCTACAGAAAATGTCACATGTGGGAAGAGTCATGTCTTGGAATGCCAGCTGCTAGCAGCACTTAGTCACCTCGTGTTGGGAATGGAGCATTTTTATTTGAAGTGTGTCTGAAAGGGATGGGGAAGTTGGGATGTATCCTCCCAGAAGGCTATTTGTAGCTGAGATTGTGTATGTGCTGTTCAGACACAGATAGCTGTTGGGAAAATTGAGGTGTATTCATGGGTACCCTCTCCCCCTTAGATGGAGAAAGCAAAGTGTTTGACTTACCTGTGTGACAAAAATTATGAGGTAGGTAAAGTGTTTAAGTGTGTCATTTAAAGCAAAGCATGGAGTCTCTATTTGTGTCTAAATGTGTGCATCTTCAAGAAGTGCTAAGGGTGCCTCTATACACAAGAGGATGTAAATAAGAAGACAGATTGTTTCCAGTAGAGTCCAGTGACAGGATGAGAGACAGTGGGTACAAGCTGAAACACAGGAGGTCCCCTCCAGACTTCAGGAACACTTTCTTACTTTGTCCAAGCACTGGCAGAGGGTTCCTAGAGGGGTTGTGTCATCTCCTTCCTTAGGGATTTTCTAAAGCCATCTGATGCTGTCCTGGGCAATTTATCTAGGTTATCCTGCTTGAGTAGGTTCCTGAGTTCCAACTGCATTCTTGGCAACCTGATCTAGGTGTACCTCTGTAGGAGGAAGATTGAATTAGATGTTCTCCAGCAGTCCCTTCCAACCTTGATCATCCCATGGTTTTGTGATTTCTCCCACCTGCAGATGGCTTGTCTTTAGTAATGGAGTTTTATAGTCAAGAGCAGGGAAGGAAGGGAATAAAGTCTGCCTGTGAACATGTTACTAACTAGACCATTTTATTATTTTTTTTTCAGATGATAACAATTTCATGTCAAAAATACATGCTTCAGTTACAGAATCAACTGGGAAAATGTGGGGGGTTATTTTAATTCAGTGCATTTGAATCCAAAGGTATAATCAAAAAGGAGGAAATCAAAATTTGCTGCAGCCCAGTACTTTCTGTCACTTTGTGCCTGTGTGCAGGGATGGAGCAAGGAAACATGCGTGTTACAAAATCAAGTGCAGTTTCACTTCTGAAGCTCTGCTGTTTCATTCTTTTGCATAGGTCTCAGGGGAGCCATGGCGTTTGCTCTGGCGATACGAGATACTGCTACCTACTCACATCAAATGATGTTCTCAACAACTCTCCTCATTGTCTTTTTCACTGTGTGGATCGTCGGGGGAGGTACAACTCCCATGCTGTCATGGCTGAACATCAGGTTAGTGTGCAGCTGTATGGTGCAGAAATGTCACTTTTTAAGTGGCAGCTCTGCTAATCAAGCACAATCCTATAGAACTTGTTTGTTGCTTGCTAAAGGTGTTCAGGTATTTAGAACATAACATTTTATGGAGGAAGGTGCTAGTGCAGGCTGGGGAAGAAAGTATACTGATGCTGCTAGGAATCAGTGTACAGCTTTCTAGTGGTCCTTTTCAGCCCAGTTGCGATATTGAATAGCGTTGTCTAATACAGCAGCCTGCATATTGAAAAGAAAGAATCAAACTCTCTAGTTCTATATAAACTTCTCTTCCTATTATATGAAAACATTTTTCTGTTCTTTGGCTCTTGATAATGGTTCTGTTACACTTTTTTAAGTTAAATGGAGTCTTTAGTGGGTTACACTGAACTGCATGCACTTTACCCATCTCTCCAAACAAACCTGATGTTACCTAAACAACTGGGATAACTGAGATCCTGCTGGTTGTCTTGGTGTGTTTCCTTCTGTTTTGAAGGAACCTGTGAAAATGGTAAGTAGCATGATTATAGGTATTTGCATATCCTGGCCAAGACTCACTACTTGTGGGCTGCAAGTACAGTCATGTTTGAGGATACTTGTCCACAGAATCAATCATTGTTAAAGACCACATGTTATCATTCTGTGAAGGTTTTGGCAGTTGGGAGGGGCAAAGGTAGATAGAGTGGAATTGAAACAGTACATGTTGTACAAACACTACAGTGTGTTTTTCAAATAAAAATAATTTGTGATCCCTGACACTTGAAAGCTTGCTTTGTCTTGCTTTCTAATTATACTAACCAGAATTTCTGTCACATTAACTTGTAGGATGATAGGAGAAACAAATGTAAAAACAGTTTCAGTCTTTGGAAGAACTGCTGATTCTTAGAGACTAATGCTGCTTTTGGAAAATGTGAGTGGACTGCTTGTAACAATTGGCAGCAGGTGCTTTCTGGGTAGACAACGGTGCGGGGGAAGTAACAAAGAGACACCCAGAAATGCTTGTGAACCCTTCTTACTGAAGGTAGCAAAAGGCAGACATTTCATCAGTGATTTACAGTATTTCAGCTTGTAGTGGTGAGAGAGGGTTCAGTTCTCCCTCCCCTACAAAGAAAGAAACCACAGCTAGCTCAGTCGGAGGAGCAAAGCTATATTTACAAGCTGGATGAAATGCAAATGGATATATACACAATATACAGTACTTACAATATAGACAGAAATATACAGCAAAGAAAAAGTAATACAGAACAAAACTCCCTCCTCTGGACAGAGGAGGGTTCCCACCCTGTACCCCCTCTCTCCCCCTACCTCCCTTGTTTCCAAAAAGGGTTAGAGAGAGAGAAAAGGTAATTAATAAGGATGAAATTTTGTTAGGCTTCAAAGCTCATGCAAGGATTAATCCTCTTACCTGCTATCCAAGGTCAGCTCTGGCTAGTTGCTCAGAAGTAGACAGGCTGGAAAGGCAGAACAGACTGGAACAGAGACAGGCTCAAACTGAACTAAAACTTAAAGTTGCATTCTACCAATGAAATTCGTTTAGAATATCTGAATGTTTTCAAAATATTCAGCCAGTGTTCCAGCACTGTCCCTTTCTTAAAGGCACAGCCTAAAATGGTCACACAGCTCTGACTAACAGCAAACACTGGGAAATGGTGCTTTCCTGAGTTTGGTGCCAAATGAATCCATTTCTGTCCTTTAAAACTATCTTTAAATGCAATTTTCAGATGTTTGGCTAGAAACAAGTGTCACCACTGTGTGGTCAGGCTCTTTGACTGTCATGTCACTAACAGGTAATGCAACACCTGGTGTGAAGTCATCCACGAATCCAATTCCAGTGCAGTTGTGCTATTACAGTATCACAGCTTAGCTCTTGGCCAACTGGGAAATAGCTGCGAGGCAGCACACTGTAGGGTTTTGGTTGTTTGGGTTTGGTGGTGGTTTTGGTTTGTTTGGCTGTCTTTTTTGTTTTAATTTTCCCATGCTCAGGAAGCAGCTTGTGCAAGCATCCAAAAATAAGCACTTAGTCCTGCTAAAGGTGTAATTTGGTTTAGCAAAAAGACTCTATGAACTTGGCTGCTGAATTGCTCCTGAAGGGAGAAAGGGCTAACACTGTATCCATTCCAGGCTTGCCCTTCAAGTAGGCTTGAAAAATCGTTCATGTGGGCAGCAAGGCAGAACAGCTGGAAAGGCTCTGATACTATTCCCAGAGGAGTAGCTGCCAAAAGGCAGTTGGCTGAACTGTAGTTTTTAGTGTTTAGCTACTTTTTTTTGGTGAGATGTACCATTCATGCTAGTAAGTAGTAATTTTAATTGTCAATGTGAATACATGGTAAATTTCCATGTTAAGGGAAAGATATGTAAAGAAAGGAACTCTGCATAAGAAGGACTCTAGAGAACTCCATGGGCCTGCCTACAGCTGCCTGAATGTGTGCTTCTCTAGTAATGATGGAGACTGCACTTTTAGCGACCACATGAAATAAGATTAGTGCCAGGAGGTGGCAGCTGTGCTCAACTGATGGAGAATGAGAAACTCGGTGGTAAGGCATCCTCTGTGACATAGCCCTTGATGCTGAAAAGCAAGAAATCCTGTCTGACCTTACAGACTTAGGAATGAAACAAATTAATTTTCAGCTGAATTTTAGAAGTATGTTGCTTTTCTCTTTTCTATCCTTTTCTCCCCAGTGGAAGGGGTAGGCAGGAGGAGATGAAGATGATGTGTTGTCCCAATGCCCTTGCTCAGCAGCAGTGTATAGTGCTGATGCAGTCCTGAGGCTGTGCAGTAGGTAACTTCTCTGGGGTCGCCTGGGATGCTTGAGCCTTGGCACTTGCCCATTAGGTTAGTCTGCAAGAGGCTGGAAATACGTAGTGCTCTTGTACAGGATTATTTAACATAAAAGATGATAAAAGATAAAAAGTTATTTACTTCCTAGATTAAGTGGAGGCACATAGGAAACTAATGCTGTTTGTGTATTGGATTTCAATGTCGGGATTTGTGTGGACTTTGTCCAGCTCTGCTGGCTCACACTTGTATCCTGGTGGATTTTGGCTTCTCTTGAAGAAAAGATGGAAATCTGTTTAGCCATTACCAAGTCCTCATGAAGCAGTTGGCCTTTCTGCAGTGTGCAGGTGAGCACAAGAGAAGAACCTGCTTTAACAAAGAGTCAACCAAGCTGACTGACCTTTCAGCCTGGTTTAGCTTGCCTGGCCATTGTGTGGCAGTGTGGTGTTTCTGTAGTCCTGTGGGTACTGGTCTGCCCATCAATGGGGTTTCCCCATCCCCACAGGATGCCCCCTTCAGTAGTTCCCATGATCTGTGATGGGCTGAACTTCCGTAGGAACTGAACTGGGCAAGTGAGAGGAGCTAAGACAGATATCGACACCAAAGCTTCTTACTTAAGGTTGTGCCTGCACAATTTACATAGAACAGTATCAGAGTGCTAACTCCAGTCTAGGCTTCCAGCCTGGCTTGATACCAATATGTTCATGAGGAGGCAGTTTCATGCACACATGGGGCAATACCCACGTAAGGATTCAGAGTTGCTTTGCTGTGGCTCAAGGCAGAGGCACATACTTCTGGCTGCACCATTAATTACATGGTAATTGTGATGCATGCTTTATTCCTTCTAGTAGTCCCTTCTCTCCTACTATATTAAAAGTAGACTAACATTAAAGCTCATTTTTTGTAAAGTAAAAAGCAGTGTAAGGAGGAAAATAAGCAAAATGTTTTCTGTTTCACCTTTTTCTGTTCTGAATGTCTCAAGTATTTGGAAGAGCATGTGTCTTTCCAGCTAGGATATGATACCAGTGTACCAGGGTCTACTGATCAGCAGAGGACCCATGGTTTGTGGCAGGCTTAATTTAGTTTACTGCTGGAAACTAAAGCATGACTTGGATATTAAAATATAGTCTCATTCTTTGAGACTAAAACAGAGAAACAATTTCTTGCTTGAGGTTTCAGCTAACTCGGGAGTCCTGTAAATCAAAACTAATGGCAAAGTTCCTCTTTTCAGAAAAGTAGCTGACTGACTTCAGTTATATGTCACAGGAAAAAAGGGAACTCCTAACATTCATATTTTAATTTTTCCCCCCATTTTTTTCATTAGAGATTATTGACCTGGCTTTTTTCATGTTGAATGAAGCAACACAGAGGTTAATGCCTTCCTCTTCTTTATAATCTGCCTCAAATAAGGAAGTTCATGTTTATTTTCATTAAGTAATTTCAGCTATACTTAGCAACATTTTTGTGAATTTTAAAGCATTTAATCTTAAAATACTTGAAGATATTTCTACCATAAAAACGAAAGGTTGCACAGCTCAAGTCAGTTTAGATATTTACTGCCTTTTGCCTGACTTTGCAAATGCAATGTTTTTAAGTGGGTTGTGTGTGCATGGGTTTGGTTTGGTTTGTGGGGCTCTTGTTTCTTGGGGGTTTGGTTTTGGTTTGGTTGGGTTGTTTGGTTTGTTTTTTTCATTTAAGTGAGCAAACTGAATGAGATATTGGGAAACACTAATTCTGACACAGCTGCTCTGTGTGCTACCTAACTATCTGGGGTGGTTACAAAACTGACAGCTTAAGTGGCAGTCTCAGGTTATACTCTTTTATCCAGGGTGGTCCAGCTATAAAATGTGCATTTCTTGAATGCCATGCCTCAGTGTGCTGCAATGGCAGGAAGCAAGTGTTGATACTGGTAATCCAGCCTTGTGTAACATTCTGATCTGGAGTGAGGGATGTCTAGCAGGAGGTAACATCCTTCTGGTTTTCAGTCTCTTTCCATTATTCTATAATCCTTCACTGCCTTCTAGTTGCTGCCTTTGAAGGGCAGGAGCACAGACATGGGTGCTGTGCTTTTCCCTCTGTTGTGGGCTTTTTCCTTTAACCATCTCTTTCTGCATTTCCGGTCATCTTTCCCTGTCTAGTTTCTTCTGTCTTCTTACTTCTCCTTTCCCAGTCTCTAGTTTCTCATCAGCAGTTGTAAATCTCTTAAATGCAGACTCTGAACCTCCAGCCTCACCCCTCTGCTTCTTTCCCATAGTAGGAAAGAGTGTCGTCTCCTCTTTTGGATGTCTGGAAGTAAGCATGGAAGGTGCTTCCTCATCTCTATTCTTGTGCTCTGAAACATAGTGATTCACACTAGAGAGAAAAAATGTTGGGAAGGCCCTGACCCTGAAGGAACTGGGTTGAGATATATCTAGACCACATAAATTATATGGGTTTAACTGCCAAGCCACAGCAGGCAATTTCAGGAATCATTATCTTGGTTAGGTTAGGTAAAGAAATACTCAAAGGCACCCTGAAACCAACCTGAAACAACTTTTCAACTTTTTCTAGCAATCAGCTTTTATTTTATTAAAGAATGTGGTGGTGGGAAATCTCCTCTTTCTCTGGCATCTTCTGAGAACCAGTTGAACTCTTCCAAAATAGCTAAAAATTTCCAAAAATGCTGTACTCATTAGAGACATCTGGAAAAACTTCAATATACTAACTTGGCAATGATACAGCAAAGAGAAAAAAGTCATAGAAGGGAAGCTATTGGGCAGTTCTTAATTTTAGTTTTTGCTGCATATGCAGAGCCATCCCCATGTTGCCCTTTCAGAGCAGGGTGCTCTGACCGGGGGTGTATGTCAGTATGGGAGAAGAGCTGTTGAATCAGGAATCCAAAACAGATCTGTCGCAAGTCTGATACTTGTCTCAGCCTTCAAGGATTAGATGAGTGCCTGTTCTTTTTATCACAAGCTGTAGTCTTAAATATTTGGTTTGTCAAGATGTCAGCCTACAGTCAGGGCACATACACCTGCTCTTTGAAAAGTGAGGCCTCTGTGGATTTCTGATCATCTGGGCTTTTATTTCATGTGAGGAATATACAGTTTATGTAGCATGCCCTCATAGAAAACTGGGAGGAATAAACCAACCACAAGCTGATAAGGAATTGATGTGGAAACTATTAGAAACCAAACATGCTTTCCCACGTGTTTCTTTTATTTTTTAACTACAACTGAAAAAGGCCAAGCAAGGAGTACAAACACTCTGCTGTGACTGGAGCTTAATGATGTTAAACACTGATAGTCAATCATTTGTTAAACTGATGATTTAGTATGTGTTGCCAGTTGTTTTGGACTGCTCTGAAACTGGGCAGCATTGGTGGCCTCTTCCATTTATGTGTAGCTTTCTGTGGTTATTTTCTCTAATGGCTTTTTCTCTTTTATACCACGTGCAGGTTCAAAGTAGTAGGAATTGTCTTAGGTCAGCTCTGTCTGTAGCAGCTTTCTTGAGAGCTATTGAATTTAATTGTCTGGGGGAGGTAGCCTGTCATGAATACAGGTGCTTTGCCAGCCTGAATCTGAATGTATGATGACTGTTTCTAGATATCTAAATTGTAAAGTGCTGCTGCTGTTAATTTTGATGATTTTTGTCACTCTGTCATTGTTCTGCCATTCTTATTTTTGTCTGCTTTGTCTTTTTTGATTGGGTAGGTATTTTTGTGTTTGCTGTTTTGTTTTTGTGGTTTTTTGTTGTTCTTGGTCTGCATTGTTTTGCTAAGGAGCTGTGTAAAGCTACCATCTCATGAGCATTTTGTTACTCACATTGCATTCTTGTACTGTACCAGAGTTGGTGACCATGTTCCATCGGTGGAAGAGATGAGTGAAAGCCGCTGGCTGTATTTCAGGTGACACTGTGCTTTCCTTGATACCAAACTAACCCAGTGCTTGGCTTTCTTCATCTTTATAACACCAAGCATCTGCTTTCTTTCTCTACTATGGCATGCTGCTACTGCTTCTCCTTTTCTGCAGTGCCGTAAATATTCCTCAATTATGAGTCTATTCTAAGCTGGGAAAGTGTGGCTCATAATTAGAATAGAATAGAATAAACCAGGTTGGAAGAGACCTTCAAGATCATCGCGTCCAACCCTTCAAGCAATGCAACCCACCTAAACAACTAATCCATGGCACCAAACACCCCATCAAGTCTCCTCCTGAAAACCTCCAATGATGGTGACTCCACCACCTCCCCAGGCAGCCCATTCCAATGGGCAATCACTCTCTCTGTATAGAACTTCTTCCTAACATCCAACCTAAACCTCCCCTGGCGCAGCCTGAGACTGTGTCCTCTTGTTCTGGTACTGGTTGCCTGGGAGAAGAGACCATCATCCACGTGTCTACAACCTCCCTTCAGGTAGTTGTAGAGAGTGATAAGGTCACCCCTGAGTCTCCTCTTCTCCAGGCTTTAGCTTAAAAAAACCTCCCCCAAAACACTACAACCTTTAACTTTGTGTATGGGCAATGAATGAAGCAAACTAGCACCACTGGCCTGGAAAGACTTGACAGCTGAGAAATCATGGATGTGATCCTTAATCACACAGATATTCTTAAGCATTTCTTAGGGTCATTTTGTACAACTGTTCAGGTTGGAAGGAACTGCACAGATGATTTACCCCGGCCTCCTTGGGGATGTGCTTTTTTGAAAAATAGGGTTACCACATTGCTTTACAGGAAGATGTTAAGAAGAAGTGAGAAAAAACCAGACTTGTAGTCTTCTCTGGTTGGTGGCTTCTAGAATTAACACGTGGATACAGAGAGAGGAAAAAAAAAATCACAACACCCTGCCCCCACCAGATAACAAAATATATCCCTGAATAGAATGTATATGGAAATATGTCATCATATGTGTGTGTGTATGCATAGCACATTTATGTAAACAAAACGCTTTGGGATTGCCCAATATTAGGTTTTCCAAGTATCCTGTCATACTTGAAAGTTCCCAGTGAAGCTGTGTGATTGCCAGAGATGCAGTGCATTAGCTTAAACAGAGAGTCTGAGAACTGTTATCAATTACAGCATTCTTGGCTGTTGCCACAGTAATTACACATGCTAAAATGTAATAAAGCCTGGTATTTTGGTAACTTGTCATCTGTGTTGCAGGGCCTTGGAAAGGTTTATGTAGTATCAGAAGAACCAGTTTCAGCCACTTAAAAATGACATAGTAATTCTGCCTTTACTTACCCCCTCCCCCCCATTCCTTTCCACGCATTTTGTTTCTACTTTGCATTCCACGTTTTGTCAGCCATTTTCTACCACACTGTTTAAATTACTGAATTGTACATAGGTTTAGCATTTGAGAGATCAAATCTCAGTGACTGCTCTTCTGGAGTTCTAGCTGTAGAAGGATGACTGAGAAATTTAGCAGAAATGTAGTGCTTTGGTACTGGGCATTAGGAGCTCAGTGATAGCCCCTTTGCTATTACAGGGCTCTTGAAGTGTGACAAGCCTTTTATGCCTAGAAGTGAAGAGAAAAAAATGGAGGAGTGAAGAAATTGGTTAAATTGTTACTGTAGTATGCATACGCCTACAGATTGTAATAAACTTTCCAAGGCAGAAATAAAGGTGACTGAACTATATAATAGTTGTGTGTACTATTAAGGTATCTATCAAATACCAAACTCAGGCAAATTGGGTGGGGAGGGGGGTGGAGATGCATTTTTCACCAGTTTTGGGATACGTATGCATTGTTACAGCTGGAAGACTGCTTGTGTTCTTCATTTGAATTGCTGTTGTACACACTCAGGCAATGCTCTTATACACAGCTGCTGCAGTGGGCTTTCAGAAAGGGTGCTGGGTAAAGCAAAGATGCTTGCTGGGACCTGCAGTACCCTGGCATTGGCTGTTCTGCAGCTGACATGCCCCTCACTCCCCGTCACAGACTGTGCCTCCAACAAAACATTGTTTCCAACCAGAGCTTACCCACCTGCCTTTCTGCTAGGGAATTTGAACAAAACACAGTCATTAGCAAGGCTTTGTGTCACTGGTCTCTGAGAGAAGATCTGTATAAATCAGTTCTGTAACAATTTATCCTGATTTAAAAAAAATGTTTATATAAATGAGAACTGATAGCAGCATTTACAGAACATTCAAGTTACAGGGAGCTTTTAAAATGTACTTAAGGATGTGAGATGGACTTCTTTTTAAACCACCAGCAAAAAAAAAAATCAATATTGAAGATATACATACATGTACCAGCTTTACTTGTACTTTTAATTATGTAAGTAGCTAACTAAGGATGAAGTTATTAAATGTTTTCTATGGTTCTTTTTACAGTAAAGGAGCTTGGGAGAGACTTGAATGATTTTTTTTGGTGTTGTTTTGTTTCAGGTGATGAAGATGAGACTTAGAAATCTGGGGGCAGGGCCTGCAAAGTTGTGATGCTTGTCATGGTATGAGGGCTTATGTGCCTTGAAATTTAAACAGGTAGACTTGCTACCAAAAAAAAAAAAGTCTTACAATGCATTTCATGCTAGAGTAGAAAGTAAGAGAGACAGTGTACCAGCTGAAAGATACCAAAAGTAGTTGTGGGAATTCAAGATATGTTGTGTTAATCTGTGAACTGAGGAACATACTTTGAAACATGAACTGAAAAAAAAAATCAATTAGAAATACCCAAAATATAAATTTACCTGATGAATAACTTTGGGGGAAAACCCCCACAAACTTAAAAAGGACAAGCCTCTGTCAACATACCATTTCAACATTAAAAGAAATGCCTGGAGTAAGATTGTAGTAAAATTTCTTCTTCTAAAACCTGAACCATGTTGTTATAGAAAAACTCACATTTCCTCTTCAGCACAACAGTGAACCCCAAACACCTGGCCTGTGGTGTCCTATGACTTTTCACTCAACAGTATGGTCATCCAGCTTTAGTTTACCACTAAGCCCTCTTTCTATGCCTAAGGGCAGTTAAACTCTCCAAAGCAAATACACAATCTTGTAAGTCAAGTAAAAACAGAGATATTTTGAACTGTTTGATTTTCTAATATACTGTGAAGTGAATGGCTAGCCCAGTGAGCTAAAACTATTTCAGGAATGCAAGCTATGTTCATCTTCTGGAACAACCTTCTTGAACTCCCTGTTCACATTCCCAACTGCAGGATTAACGTGAGCATCATTGCTGTGTATGGTGTAATGAACTTCCCCAGCTGGAGTTTGGAAACCCACAGATCTTTTTTCTTTTATGTGTATTTATAAAGGAATGTGCAATCATATATATTGCCATACCTGGGGAGTTTCCTGATGTTGCTACTCAGCTTTCTGCACGAGGCTTCAGTAGGTAGCTAGTTTGATTGCAGAAAACCCTTCTTGCTGTATCTTCACCACTTGTGATAACCTAAGTGGTCCCTTGTAACCTTTCAGAGCTTTTGTGTGCGGTGGTCTATTTTAACATATGTTACAATCCAATACCCAATCTCAGTCCAGTGTTCTGGTGAAGGTTCTTTGTCTTGAGCCTGGTCAGTGCCAATGAATTGCCAGGTCAAATGTGCCTAAGGGTTAAGATGACTCTATATGTTCTATTAGAAAGCACTGCTAGAAGTTCTTTGAAGGTGTTCCCTTTTATTTTAATCCATGCCATCTTCTGTGCCTGAAGGTAAACTGTGTTTGTGTTACTGCTTGCCTTATGCAAGCATGTGTCCCTGGGACACACAAATTATATGTTCTTACAAGCAAGGTTCCAATTGTTTCTGGTGATCTTCAGGGATGTTGCATAAACAAGAAATAGCTGACACAAAGTCTAAGTAACAAAGAAATTGCACTGAACCGTCTCAGTCTCTTCCAAGAGAGGGAAAATGAAGAAGTTAGCTATTTCAGACAATGTTTTTTTTGCTGTTGCCTGCATTTTCCTACACTTGTTACGCAACGTGGCAGGACTGAAACATAGCACATTTGAGACTGACAATCTTACCTAGTATTTGAAGTGATATAACAAAGTACAGAGATTCAGGCATGAAGAGAGTTTAAAACTAGACAAGTCTGGTCTTAACAAATAGTTACCCCTAAAACAGACCAGAACAACCAGAACATAATTGCAAGGATTATGTACTCATCTTGGATAGGAGCACCATGTGAAAGGATGGTACGGTAATAAGATAGTCAATAGCTATGCAAAAGTGAGCCTACAGCCTCCTATTAACATTCTGTTATCATCCACCATCTCATTATACAGACCCTCCCTCACTCAGGTGGGTGGCTGGAACAGACAGGCCTGTTCTAAATTCACTGTGGGCATGTTGTGTTTGGTGAATAAAACTTGCAGCAATTAAGATTGAGTCTTTGTTTAAAAAAAAAAAAAAAAGAACTGTTTTTTCATACAATGCATTAGAACTTGGAGTGTGTGACTTTATTTAAAACAAAAAATCATGTATTTGAGCCATTCTTGGGCCTCCCTGGTTGCAAAAGTTACTTGCCATGTCAAATACTGAGGTTTGGCTTATCTTCAGTCTCTGGTTTCTTGCTGCTGGACATGAGGGATATTCTCCACTGAAGAGCATGTCGCCCACAGTTCATCTTTTGAGCCAAAAATAGTGTTTGCTAGTGTCCTAAGAACTGACAACAAAGGTAAGCAGTTGACATTGATGCAGAGATGGAGTTAAAGCTGTTGTCTAGAGGCAGCTGCTACTTGAGTGTAAAAGTATTCTGTTTATGGCTGTGTAACTGCAGGACAATAACAGACAGCTCTTCCTCAAACTATTCTTATAACTTCCTTGAATGCGGCTTTGCTGGGTGCTTAAAGTGCTTTAAAAATGCATTCTGCCAAACTTAAAGCATTTGTAACCCTCAGTAATACCACTTGCTTTGTTTTCCTAATGTTTCTTTAGGGTTGGGGTTGACCCAGATCAGGATCCTCCACCTACTAATGACAGCTTTCAAGTCTTACAAGGAGTAAGTAATTATATTATTTGTCTATTACACTGGTCTTATTTCATAACTAAGACAATAAAGAACTGTAGGAGCTATGTGCATAGATAAAACATTTCTCTCTTAGCTGGCAAGTCAGTAATGCTTTTTACTGTATAGTATTCAAGTAATGCCCCCTAGAAAATGTTCTGTGGCATTGAGTGTAATGCAGCAGTGTTAAAATGATTGTGTATAAGTACATATAAGGCATCAAAACTGTTCCCAAATCTACTAATACACTCTAAGAATTTGCTTTCCTCTCCCCCCCTCCCTATGCTTGCTTTTAACATGCTACAGCATAAATCTAGAATCAAAACTGTTACATCTCAGCTCATGTATACTGTACCATGAGCCATCTGTATCATTTTGCTGTATGATACAAAAGGAGCATTAGAAAATTGTTATCTATATTCAGCAAATCTTTAGTGCACTTTTCTGTGCATGAGTAACAACATAACAATTGACTTTTCCCCTGCAATATGTTATTGGCAAATAAGACTATTGAAAGAAGGTTGTTCAAAGCTTACTCCATTTTAAAACTGAGTGAATTCACAGAAGTGGGGAAAAAACAGCCCAGTATTTCCCAGGCGCTTCCTTTGTCCAGACCTTATTTTCCACTCTCCCAGAGTACTGCTTGACAATAATTGTTGAGCAGCATAACTGATTGCTTGTGGAGAAACCTGCTAGAGGAAAGTGAATGACAGGAAAGGCAAATGACTTGGGATTCAGAGTCTGCTTAGGGTGCAAGTCTGTGAACTCGGCTTTGTGAACCTCAAATTGTACGATGCTGATGTTCAAGCTGGTCACAGATACATGCACAGGATACTTGCTGTATTTGAGAGCAGCTTTCTTATTGACAGTTTCTACTGCTTTCCCCCTACTACCCCTTTTTTTTTCTTTTGGTCACAAGTTCTACAGATAAAAGTTACTTGCTCAGGAAGCATCTCTTTAATTGCTGAAATGGCATTAGACATCTCCGTGCCTTTTTTTTTTTGTAGAAGCCACAAAATAGATTCTTAAACAGTGGGTTTGGGTACCAAAGGGTGAACTTGGTTTTGTATGTGCCTGGAAGAAATCAGAAAACCAAGACTCAGAGCACATATTACTATACAGTTATTGCATAAAATTAAGGCTAGGAATTGGTATCGTGGTAAGATGGCTTTGGCCAGTTCAGACTGAACTTGTCAGTATTTGGGGGAATTGCTTTAACAGGAAGTAGAGCATTGGTATTCTGTTCTTATTCAGTGTCGGGGTTGCTTTTTTCCCTTGTAAACATAAAGCACTTACCCATTTGTTATCCTCTTTAGCTGTGCATGGCATTCCTAATAGAGTTTGTTAATTTGTTCCCTTTGGATTCCTCTTTCTTTCACAAAGCCAAAATTAGCAGCATGTCACAACTAAAGAAAATACATCATTTGGGATGGGGGGTGTGTGAAAATGTATTAATTTTCTAACTCTTGGCGGATCATGAATTTTTTTGCAGATCAGAAGTACATGGGACAATCCTGGTTTGATATTTTCCAGTAATTTGGAAGATTATTTTTACTTCATCTGTTGAACTGGTCTTAACTTTGGCCTCTGGCCAAAACAAATAAAAAATCAAAACAGTAACAAAAGTAAAAACAAATGCAGCTGCAGACCAGCTGGTGCAATGACTTGCAGCACTGCTAGTGAAGGGATTATATTTAACACTGTTAGGACTTCTGAGCTTGATCTGAGCTTACAAAATCTGCATGACATTCCTCAAATGTGATTTTCATATGGATTCCCTGTTAACGCACATTTCTTTTAAGTGTGATACATTTCATCAGGTTCCTGAGGGTCTGTCAGGTACACTAACTTCCTTTGTTCTTCCAGGGAAGCAAAATGTAAAGGCTTAAGGAAAGAACATGAAACAGAGCTAGAATTAAGGCAGCCAACTAAACAATGAATAGTGATCAGTCTAGATTATTCCACTTCATTTTTTTTGGGAAGGGGGATGGGGATGAGACATCTTTGAGGCTTATTTGTCAGTTTGGGACTTATTTCTGTACCCATTATTGCATTAACGGTGTGATAAGCTTTTAGACTCAGGGGAAATTTGTATTAGATGTCTTGTTAAGGTAACTTGAGGGCAATGAAGAGGGCCTACTTCTCTGCAGTAATTTCTAGGGAAAGTAACCATCTAATTATAAGCATGTCTTTAAACAGCTTTCATCTGCAGTTCAAGTACACTATTCAAGTAATTTGGCTTATTTTGGACAGGGTGTTATAACTTGAATGATTGGAATGTGTGATTTGGTTTTTTTTTTTCTGTCTGATATAATTGAATATGGTTTTTTTCTTATTTTTAGGATGGCCTAGATTCTGAAAGAAGGAACAGGACAAAGCAGGAAAGTGCTTGGCTCTTCAGGCTATGGTATAGCTTTGACCATAAGTATCCTTTTGAAAACAAAGCTTGGCTTCAAGGCATGAAATATTCAGTTTTCTTTTCCATGTACCTGTATGTAGCCATAAGCACTTGAGAGAGTCAAACAGGAGAAAGGTCAAATATCTGACAGGTTCAAAGCACAGAAGTGAAGTGTAAACTCACTGATTCAGAAGAAGGACCTTTCTCTGATGCATCCTATGTCACACTTGCTGGAGGACAGAAACCAGTCAATTCTCAAAGTTCCTTCCTAAAAAATAAGACAGCCATTTAAAAGACAACCATTTAAAATCCTCTGTTTTGTTCCACTAAGCCTCACTAATGTTCATAGCACAAACAAGTTTTTCAGTTCATTGTGTGTGTCTAAGCCCCAACTTAGTGCTCTTGAAGAGCCTTCTGGTTTTGTGATGAAATTCTCTTTGGAAACCCATTGCCGATATAGAAAGCTCTGGAAATAAAAATCTACATGTGATCCAGCTTATTCCCTTCAGTATATCCAGAATTTCCTTTGAGTGTTGAAGCAGAGTGTGTCCCTGCATATATATAGTACTGTGCAACCTTTATGAAGTTATCACGATATTTAGATCGCTTTGTTTAAGCTTCGGAACAATTTTTGTGTAGCTATCCCATCTTTCACTTTTTAATAATAGATTTAATATATTCTTAATCATATAAATAGTCATATGAATGTCCTGCTTTAACAACTTACATTCTGCTAGTGGAAAATGACAAAGATCATCCTGTGGCCATGGCAAGTTGCCTGTATCCAGATATTCAAATAAATTCCAGCTCTTGATTCCTAGAAGTATGTGAACATATGTAAATACCTGTGACAGTGTTTTAGTCTCACTGCAGCTTGCATCTGAGAAGTCTTTATACTGGGGTCTTAGCCACTGGTTGATGAGACTGCTGGTCTGATTGGAGTAGTCTCCTTTTGTGCCTTGTGCACCAATGTCTCCCACCCAGGGAATCCTAGGTACAGTGTTGAAAGCATTCAGATCTTAATAGTACTTGCCTGTTCAGAATAAAATCTGTTTGTGACCGATGCTTTCAGATACAGTAGTATTGGGCAAAAGCCCAGAAGGAAGCGTATGTTAAATGCTCATGTATTTTAGTGGTTTCAAGTTAACCTTTTGAGTTGTAGTGGCTGGTGTCAAAGTATATTAAGGTAAGTTTTTATTAATAAAACAAAACAAAAAACCCCAACAAACAGAAAACCCCAAAACTTAAACATCAAAAACTTTTGTGGTAAGAGCACAAAGTTCTGTCTGTGGCTGACTGCTGCTTTTTGGTCTTGTTAAGGAGGAAGCAGACTTCCCCTGCCTTTACAAAAGGGATGTGACTGACAAAAAAAGAGTAGGCGGCAATGCTGCGTTCCCCTCAGCTGAGCTAGCACAAGTGCAGTCGCCAGCAGCTGTAGTAAGGACAGGAGAGTGGGGTGGAGAATGTTCTAGGTGAAAGTCACAGCTTCATGAGCTGTTTCACGGAAACTTAAGGATGCTGATCACATATTTGCTTTTTCAGTGGTGACTAGCAATTTTTAGGGAAGGTTTATGTGCCGTTTGTGCCAAGGAAACTGACATCCAGAAGCAGAACTGTGTTATTGTACCTTAGAGGTAACTTTGTGCTCTTCCTCTTGCAGGGAGTATTCAGATAATCCTGGGCTGGGTCAGCTTAAATTTCACAGAAGGAATGATCTTTAAAATTGCCACCTCTGTGCCCACGGCTAAATGTCAACATATATTTTGCTGTTGCATTTACTTGGTTTATGGGTAGAAAGGCAGATTATCTCAAAATTCACTTTTTGCAAGGGAACTCTACTTGAAAAAGATGCAAATAGATGCACTTGGCAGTGTGCTCCAGTGCTGGCTACTGGCTGCAGAGCTCTCTGTGGATGGACAACCAGGAACTGCATCGCTGTGGAATACAGAGTTCATTTAATGTCATGGGCTGTTCCCTGGATTCACCCACAATTGTTAAACATGAAGAAAACTGCAACTGTGACATACCAGATGTCTTTCACTGGTTTTCTTTTACTATGGCTGAGTCACTGCATGCCTCCATACAGAGCAGTGTGGAGGCTGGTAGGTTAGTGTAAGGGCCAAGAGCTTCTTTCTTTCCAGGACTGGGTGTAACTACACTAGAGGAGGGAAGAAGGAAACATAACTCTGCAGTTATCATGCTGATATATGCTCGACTAAACATGCTAATGCCAAACTCTGCTAAAGGGGAGGATATATTTCTGCTAAAACATCCTTTTTTCTTTTTTTTTTTTTTTTTTTTTTTAACCCACTTTTTCAGCTTACCACCTTGATCTGTCAAAAGGGTCAGGGAAACTATTATATTCACAAATGGACTTGATTACATCTGTGCTTAGAGGCTTAAGAAAGTAAATAGAATATCTGCAATGTATATTTTACACTCGGCATGATCAAACTGACTGGAAAAAATAAACAAACAAACACCACCACCCCCCCCCAAAAAAAAAACCAAAAAACAAACCCACATCAAAACAGCAAGCCATCAACAACCCAAAGTCCTGTATTTCTCATTTCAGAGAATGTTTGGAATTCATAGCACTCCTCTCCTGAGCTCTGTTCTTTTGCCAGTTAAGATCAGCATGCTGCTCTGTAGCCTGGACACCTTTCTTTGACTCCTGAGCGCTTCCTCAGGCATATCATCAGTCTGGAGCACCAGTGTGAACAAATATGTGGGGGGAGACCTATGAAAAGAGATGTAAAGGCACCTTCCTTTCCCACCCCTGTGCCTCCTCAATGTAGGTAGCATTGCTTTCCTTCTGTCCTATATAGTTCTTGCTGTACTGTTTTCCTTTCAGACACTGTGTGGCATGTATATATACACTGCTGAGATGTCTTTAAGCCTTACCAGAGAAAGATCCCTGGCTGCATCTCTGTACCTCAGCTACCATCTAGCAGTTAAAGTGGCTGCATTGCTTTGAGGGCCCTGGATGAGCAGTATTTCTTTATCACCTTGTGGAGCTGTATAAGTATGTCACTTTGTTACCTCTGGCTTGCAATCCTGACACAGTGTTCCCATTTGCAGAGCACTTGGACCTCCTCTTGCTCATTTTGGCCCTGGAGAGCTGGAAAGTTTGCAACTGCTTGAAACTTTAAGAAGAAAGATAGCTAGTTCCCCTTGCAGTACATGTGTAGGTAAAGAAATTATGCCTAAAAGGATCCAAGGAAAAATACTGGGGGAGGATGTCTTTACATTATTGTTTACAAATGCAGATATTTTTTTCCCAGTGGTTGTTGAGCAGAACCACATTTATATGCAATTTTCTTTTTATTTTCAATAGTGGTTTTAAAGCACTGATCTGTTTTCCTTAACTACTTTAAGTTATTTAAAGCCAATTCTCACTCACAGTGGCCCTCCGTTAACCACAACTCTGCCCAGCTGGTGTGGCCTGATAGCCCGCTGCCTGACAAGTCCTCAAGTTTATGATGTAAGTAGAATGACTCAATACCTCTCTGTTTTGTTTTATTATTTATTTAACTCTAACAAAGCAGGCAAAAGGTTTGTATCATATACATACCGCAAAAAACTGCTGGTCTGTCCTAGGCAGAAAAGATTTAAGATACTTTCCCTTGAGGCAACAGCTTCTGTCAGTAGAAATCAGAGCTGGTCTTACTATTCAAATACCACATTAAAAAAAATAACATCTAAGGATATTGAAAAATTCGGCCTGGTCAATAAACCAGCTGAGGGAATCGCTTCAATATAGTCAGTTCTTTCTCAACACTTTTGAACGAGGTTCTTTCCCCGTTACTTCTAACGTTACATTGAGGTCTCCTTCAGAGAAGATGCTGACACATTTACCCATGCCGGAAAGAAATCCGGTAGAGCTTCCCTTCATTGTTTCCACTGTGAAATTTGAGATCTTGCTTCAGAAACCCTTAATCAGTTACTTATCTTAGTCTAGCAGATCACTATACTGTCTTTGCATCCATGGATTGCCGTAATTAATGATTTATTCTCCTATTACTCTTGCAGTATTCTGATAAGCGCAATTCCTATCCCTGCAGTGCTTTTGAAATCTACCAATTCCTATGGGCCTCTTGTAAACAAACCTGTAGAACTATAGCCCTTATACTCAAGGGCCATAACATATTCAAATTAGCAGGTTCTGTGCAATGGGAACCTCTCTGCTATGTTTAAGTAGTCTTTAACCAGATTTGTTTTAATTTTTTCCTAGACTTAAAAATTCCACTTGCAACTTTGAAATACTTCCCTGCGTTTCTTTCTCGTACCATTAGCACCTTACTTTACCTGATAGTAAAATTTCAAAGGAATCTGAAATATCTGCTGCCTACTTGGAGTTATTAGTAAGGCCAGAAATCGGCTCTGTTCATATCTGTGCAATGCCGCTAGAGATCTTAAAACAGATTGAGGCTGGAAGGCATCCATTGTACCAATTAGCCTACTTGTGTTTTGCCTGTGTGTCTCTGTATGATCTTACAAGACTGATTATCCAGTAACTGAGGCCAGAATTAACACACAAGCTTTGGCATTTGTTTTCTCTAACAGTTGGGCTCTTTCTTTTCCTCTTTATTCATCATTCCTGCATGTGGAAACATATTCTTTAATCTGACTGGTTCACACATACATTTGGGATGTTAATGCCACCATGGTAATGGATGTAAACTCAATCACAGGAAACTCCATCTCAACATGCTCAACAAGCTGGACAGATGGGCAGAATCCAACGGCATGAGATTTAACACATCCAAGTGCCAGGTTCTGCTCATTGGCCACAACAACCCCATGCAGTGCTACAGGCTGGGGTCAGAGTGGCTGGAGGGCTGCCAAACACAGAGGGACCTGGGGGTGCTGGTCGATGGCAGGCTGAACATGAGCCTGGAGTATGCCCAGGGGGCCAAGAGGGCCAATGGCATCCTGGCCTGTATGAAGAACAATGTTGCCAGCAGGAGCAGGGAGGTCATTCTGCCCCTGTACACTGCACTGGTTAGGCCACACCTCGAGTGCTGTGTCCAGTTCTGGGCCCCTCAGTTTAGGAAGGATGTTGACTTGCTGGAATGTGTCCAGAGAAGGGCAACAAAGTTGGTGAGGGGCTTGAAACACAAGCCCTGTGTTGTGGCTGAGGCTGAGGGAGCTGGGGTTGCTTAGCCTGGAGAAGAGGAGGCTCATGGCAGACCTTCTTGCTCTCTACAACTACCTGAAGGGAGGTTGTGGACAGGCAGCAGTTGGTCTCTTGTCCCAGGCAACCAGCACCAGAACAAGAGGACACAGTCTGAGGCTGCGCCAGGGGAGGTTTAGGCTGGAGCTTAAGAAGAAATTCTATACAGACAGAGTGATTGTCCATTGGAATGGGCTGCCCAGGGAGGTGGTAGAGTCATAAAATTTGGAGATTTTCTTTCTAGCTTCTTTTCAAGATGTCTGAACTCTACAGTCGCTATATAGCGGCTTTTCTGAATGACTGGTTTTGGTACAGCACTTGACTATACCATTTTATTACTGGCTAAAAAGCTGTGGAATCTTTTTGCCTTCCTGTAAAGTGCAGGTGTAGCAACTGAGAGCCATATCTTTGGGGAGGTAGGAACTGCTGGAAATAGTTGTGCTTTTGTGAGGTATTTCCCAGAAAGACTGAATGGTATATCTGAGAGAATTGAAGCCTGAAGACTTTGAATTAAACCAACAGAAAGTCTGTAATTAATAAACCGTTTGTGACACGGGTGGAAAATGGGTTTCAAAAAGTAATAAATCCTAGAATTCAGGTGCCTGTCTGAGCAGTTATGACATCTACAGAGAGAAGGAAGCATACAAGTATGTGGTTATAGTCAATCTGTTTGTGATTTATTTTCAGATGTTGTTTGGGTGTTTTGCTTTTTGTGTATTTGTTTTTATTACTTCTTTACTGATTCTATATTGGCTTTATTGCAACCATATTTAGAATTAATTTTCACTTATGTGAGTGGCAGTACATCTTTTAATTTAGATACTACAAAAGTCTGAAAGTCAGATAATCTTATTACATAGTCCACCGACAACTTATTCTTAATTATGAGATCATGTCCTGTAAGCTTGAATTTGCATGGTATACATGTTAGGTTCTGAGTCAGCACAGAGGGGTGAGGTACAGTGGATTTTTTTCCAGAGCTGTCATTGCTGTTCCTTGCTGATGTTCCCTCACTGCTTAAGATTGCCATTAGGCATTTCCCACCCAAAGAGAATCCAAGCTGGAACTTTAAAAGCGTGTAAGGTTGTTGCAGTTAGTGTTTGAAATGGTCATTTTCAAAAGTGCACTCCTATTTTTCTCTCCTGGTGTTACCTTCAGTGCACACATACTGCAGGGCTTTCCAATATATCTCAAACTAAGGTAGTTTTCTTTTTTCTTCCTGTTTGACACATCCTTTGAAAATTCTGGTAATCTCTTCAACTATTTATCCCGTTTGGAAGAAGCATCTGTGTTATCACTTGCTCTTTGCCATGAAGCACTCCTGGGATTTGTTTTTTTGGCTTGGTTCTTTGTTCAGGGTATGTTTTGCCCTACACACTCTCCTACCCATCTTCTTGGAAAGTGCTTAGTTCTTGCTCCTTACCCAGCGTGACAGCTTGCTATGAAAGCAAAGGGAATGGAATATTTTTTCTAAACATGCAAACACAGTGAAGAAACTTTATTTGCAGTCTGTGTAGGGCTTGGAGGAGGTAACTTTCAAAATTGGTGAGAAATCTGTTTAGCTATGTCTCCCTTGTCCCCTTTCTTAGTGGTTCATAGCAAAAATTGTTTAGTTTCCTTGATGAATTTGAACGTAACTGAGAGAGAGGAGAAAAGCTCGAAACAGAGCATCAGATTTAAGTTGTAATACATTTTGCATGCAAACCGCTTGATAATTTTGTTTTGAAATTGCAAGGTGCAAGTTTTGTCATCCATGATGCCTCTGTTGTATTCAACACCAGCAGTGTACGTGGTGGCTACTGGCGCGTGGTATGTGTAGTGTACTTTGTATGGCTTCTCTTTGCTTTTCCTTAGTAGAGAATAAAGACTGGCTTTGTAAGCAGTAACTAAATAAGCTTTAGCCGTTTTCACATCTCCAGGACACATTCTTAGGAGCATGAGAGATTTTTACCACAAATGCGACAGAATGCTGTGAAGTCCTTCAATGGTAACGGTCAACGCGTCAAAGCAAATTCAAACCGTTTGCAGGATTTTGGGTACTCAGCCATACTGGCTTGTTTCTTTAAGTAGTTCAGACCTATGCTTTTTGAGTGACTTGAAACTCTTCCTACAGAACTGCAGCGGATTGCAGAGGCCAGTTTAGGGTTATTCTTGGAAGAATTTCAAGTCTCTAGGGATCTACTTGGACACATTTCCTGTCTCTCTTGAACGAATTGTTCATACGGCATGAAGCACAATAGCTATATTCACCCATCCTCTTTGCTTGCAAACATAGCAAATCTGTATGCTACATGGGATTGTTCATGGATATTCTCTGGAGAAATATATGAAATAAATTGCCTGCTGTTTGTGGTGTTTTCAGGAGTGAAATAAGTAAGTGGAACTTGGCATGTACAAGGCAATAGTTGTTCACTATGTTGAGAGAAAGCTCAGTGTTTTCTCTGGAACATGTCATGTTTACATACATGTAAGTATAGTCAGGGACAAACCAGCAAAATCTGAGTTAGGACTTGCCATGTAGTATAAAACCTGTGGCATTTCAATACTGTGCTTCCAAGAACTTTTCAGCTTTTTGGGGAAGCTCAAATGTATGTGTTCTTACTGGTTTCTTATTGTACACCCATAAAATGTTTTGGGTTGGAAGTGATCTTCAAAGGTCATCTAGTCCTTGCTTACTGCATGGGTTTTGGACATCTTTAACTAGCTCAAGCAGCTCTGTCTCATCCAACATGACCTTGAATGTTTTCAGGAATGGGACTTGTACTACCAGGCAACCTTTAGAATAAACCTTTAGAATAAACCAAACCAGGTTGGAAGAGACCTTCAAGATCATCGTGTCCAACCCATCAACCAATCCAACCCACCCAAACAGCTAACCCATGGCACCAAGCACCCCATCAAGTCTCCTCCTGAACACCTTCAATGACGGCGACTCCACCACCTCCCTGGGCAGCCCATTCCATAGCACAATCACTCTTTCTGTATAGAACTTCTTCCTAACATCCAACCTGAACCTCCCCTGGTGCAGCCTGAGACTGTGTCCTCTTGTTCTGGTACTGGCTGCCTGGGAGAAGAGACCATCATCAGCCTGTCTACAACCTCCCTTCAGGCAGTTGTAGAGAGGTCACCCCTGAGTCTCCTCTTCTCCAGGCTGAGCAACCCCAGCCCCTTCAGCCTCTCCTCATAGGGCTTGTGTTCCAAACCCCTCACCAACTTTGTTGCTCTTCTCTGGACTCGTTCCAGCAAGTCAACATCCTTCCTAAACTGTTCCAGTGTTTTCATCACCCTCATTGTAAGAAATTTCTTTCTTGTATCTAGTCTAAATCTAACTTCTTTAGTTTAAAACCAGTTCCTCTTGTAGCAACAGGTCCTGCTAGAAAGGCTGTCTCTCTTTCTTATGGGCTCCCTTTAAGTATTGAAAGGCAGCAATAAGATTTTCCTGAAGATTTCTCTTCTCTAGGCTGAACAACTCCAACTTTCTCAGCCTTTCTTCATAGGAGAGGGTTTCCAGCCCTCTAATTTTTGTTGGAGCAGGTCCAGAAGAAGGCCACAGGTCCATGACTTGTGCTGAGGACTCCAGAGCTGGGCACAGTCCTCCAGGTGAGGTCTCACCAGAGTGGCAGAATTGCCTCGTGTGACCTGCTGGCCGCCACACTTCTATTGATGCAGCCTAGAATGTGACTGCCTTTCCAGGCTGCCAGTGGACATTGCTGGCTTTGTGTTCAGCATTTCATACACTAGTACCTTCACATCCTCTGCAGAGCTGCTTTCAGTCCCCTGCCTGATAGGTGGCTATAAGGTTTCCCTGTTAAAAAGTGTTGTGGAGACAGGACATGCTTTGAGAGCTTGTTGCAGCTGTTCACATATGGCCCTGGTATCACAGTATCTCCTGGTACTCTGTCCCTGCCTCACCTTCTTTGGCAATTCTTGTAGGGCCAACACCACTGAAGGCAACTTGTGACACAGCTTCTCAGACTTCTTTAAAACATAACCAGTCAATGGTCATAGACTGCCTGCTTCTTACTGGTATTTCCGCTTTTCATCCATATTTGAATGTCTCTTCTTCAAAAGCAGAATGTATAGGGATAACACTTTTTCTTAAATAGCAAATTATTTGTGTTCCTTTTTAAATCATTTTGGTCTTGTTCTTCAGACTTCTCCATGGGTTTTTTGCAATGGAAAGCTGGTAAAGGCTGTTTCTGCCAACTGGAGCCGAACTCTTAGTTTCTGCTTCTTTTTCTTTTTAAGATAGTGACAGTAGTTCAGTGTTCTCTTTGCAATTAAAGAAAGCAAGCACGCTAAACTGTATTTTCTCATTGAGAACTGTGCTCTCTATCACATTACCCCAGTCTCTAATAAGCAATGATAAATTTGGATGCCACAAAGGTTCTGAGAAATTAACATTCAAAGTAGGGCTTGTCTTGCTCCTGATGCTGAACTGCATCATTTCTTTCATTGCTTTTGGTAAACTCCTGATGCCTTCTCCAGTCTTCACTACTTAAATATTCTGTCTCATCTAGAGACTTCTGCTTTGTTTCAGCTGATTTATCATTTGAAATCATGACAAAAGGCTTTCTCAGGAAGTTTTACTTAACTGGGCCACACATTTTTCTTTGTGGACAGGTTAATCAGCATTTTAAATTTCCAGTACCCTCAACTCCTGTTCTGCAGTATAGGTAGGGCTCTCTGGTCAGGCTGCTGACAGACATCCTGTATCACACAGCCTGTGCCCTCCTTCCTTTGCTGAAGTAAAAGAAAACAATGTATTTTGAGAATGCAGCCTGATTGGTGGGTGTCCAGCCTCCTGAGGAGAACAGCAATATGCACACTTGAGATTTCAGTTCTTGCTAAGCACTATGGGGAAATAATTGCTTTCAGTTTCACAGAATGGGGCTTATAGTAGTGATGAATTTTCCTCAAATACGAGGAAGCTCCATTTCCTGTCTAATGTAGATGCTTTGCCATTTACCAAGACTGTGTTAAACAGGAGTGAAAGATGGTACAATTGCTTACTGTTGCATTATGCTGTGTAGAGAAATTGTTATGTTACACTTCAGCAATTTCTAGTCTCTGACCATGTATTTCCCACCTTTGCCAAAATAAATTCACAGGGTTTCATGAGCCACTTTCTTAAATGATTTTGAAAAGAGAATGTGTCAGAGCTAGTTACAAAACTATGAAGCAAGTACTTCCTTGTACCAGACTTTCATAAGTTCATGGCTCAGGAACATTGCTAAGAACTAGGTCAAGTAACTGTCTATTTAGTACCAGGTAAGAATAAGACAGGGAGATTGAAAACTAACCACAGTCTTCTGAACTGCAACTAAAAGTTCTTGAGGAAACCTTGAATATGAAGAGTTAGGGCTCAATGAGTTCTTACCAGTTTGCATGAGTTTTTTACTAATGAACTAATAACTGCACATAATTATCTGCAGATGCAATTCTGACTTTGTGTCTGAAGTGGCTTAATTGTGCATGGTCTCTGTTCTTTTTTCTGAACTGCCCTCAATATTGTCATGCAAAGCCCCATGTATACTGCTCATCTCTCCTGTACTTTCTGGTAAACATCCAGTGCTATTAAATCCCTAGTTACCAGTTTCATAATCTAGTTCTTAGATTCAGCTCCCCCTCATCTCTCCACAGTAGCAGTAGTTATACAGGGAGCAGTAAGCTGATTTGCAACCGCTGTGTTCAAGTTTATTTTTAACATTACTTAAGGTGCAACTTTACTGCTTCTGTATTAACCCAGGGGTAAACTTTTCTGTTCAATTACTGTCTTGGCAAAGACCAGATGATGTACGTTGTACAGAGATTTTTGTTTTCTTTTTCTTTATTTCCAGAATCAAGAACAGCTTAGAGAAGAGGATTCTGATTTTATTCTCAATGATGGTGACCTCACTGTCACATATGGTGATACAACAATAACTGCAAATGGTTCTTCTGGCCCCCATACTGCTACCACTAGCCTTGACGGCAGGAGAACAAAAAGTAATTCAGAGGAAGCGCTGGAACGTGATTTGGGAGCAGCAGATCATGAAGTTACAAGCAGGGGTACCCGACTAGTATTTCCTCTGGAAGACAATGCATGATTACTGACTCTGTAACAGTAACTCTTGCCCTGTGGATGGATCAAGGAAGACTGCAGGCCACTGTGACACTTGAGGTGGGGATGTTTATTTCAACAAGTTAACATGCGTAAGTGGTTTTACTAGGGTCTGGAGATGTCACCTATTTTTCACTCAAAATGCTGACAGTGGGTTTTTCTACATGTCTGAAAAATAGACAAATGAGAAAACTGGTCATTCTCCTCTCAACTGCATATGGAATCCAAGCGTAGCTAGCATGCTGCAAGTGTCTTGTTCAGCTGCAGCAGCTCTCTCTGAAGAGAGGCACATGAAAACTTTGTCACACAATATGAGCTTGTCTTGGCCTAGCTTGGGAAAGTAAAAAAGAAATATAAACATAATTATTGAGATGAAAAAGGATGTGTGTGTATCTGAATGTGGAGAGATCCAGTTAAATACTTTGGTGAGGCTGAGGGAAATATACAGTAAAACAGGACAGTATATGTTAAGACTACAGGTGCAGGAGTGCAAGAGTCCCTAAGGAATCTGTTACTGCAAGCTGTACGTAATGTATTACAGGGGGAGAAAAAGGAGAAAATAAGATTTCTTTCCTGACCATGTGTTTAAACAGGAAGTTAATGAGAGTTACTTGTTCCTTTAGCTTTGGGCAATTCGACTATTACTACTAGCCTAACTTCTAGTGCCTCAGAAGAAAAACATCTGCTTGCTGTGGTCTAAGATGTACTTGACCCAACATAAGCTTGGAGCCAGGCTCTCTCAGGTAGAAATCCTGAGGTAAAACTTTATCTCCCTTAAGGTTTTTTAAATTGCATTAAGACAGTTGGGAACATATCCTGAGCTGGGTAAAGCAGCACTTAAGAGGAGGGGAGAGGAGAAAAATAGAGAGTGAGGGGCAGTATTCTTGCATGGAACCATGAGGTTTCATATTGCTCAGAAGAATCCATGGACTCTGCTTACCGTTCTTGTGTGTGATAAACAGCAAACATCTAATTAAACAGACAAACCAATACTACTGGCTTTACCATTTGTGACTATCCTAAAAGAAAGGTGTTTACTCTTGTTCTCTTTCGCAGAGTAGCTGTCAAACTGCAGTGGGGCATTGCACAATATATAAGCTACAGGAGTGATGAACTGTAGTATCATCTTCAATGTGAAAAGGGAAAAAAAATCTTTGCCTAGTATTTAGCCCACTTACACGTAGGCTAGCATTAACTTATTGCTAAATGCTTTTTAATTTACAAGTGAGATATCATTGTCTTTGCCAATAGCTGAAGCTTATGCTTTGAGAAGCAGCTCAGCTATTTAGAGCATGCTGAAATGTGATTTCTTTTTCATGTCTCAAAGTTTATTTTTTTAAAGAGTTCTGTGGCCACTAATGTGATGTAATATCAGTTTGTCTAAAAGGTGTGTTTTTCTTGCTGCCATTTCATTTTTTTCTCTCATAAAATTGTGTGAGTAAATACCCACTCTGTTTTTCCTTACCAATTAAACTTAAACAGGCTAACTTTGGTAGGACAACTTACTGCTGCAGAGAACATTGATGTTATTTTGTCTAGTCTGCTTTCTTTTCAATGTGTTCTCTAACGAGTGATCTACCTCCTTGTCTGTCCCTCCAAGGTAAATTTGTAAAGGGCATTGATCTGTAATGACTGTCTGACATTATTAAGATGAGACAGAAGAAAACCAGAAGCTTTTTTTGTGGTAACGCTGGAAGAACAATAGTCTGAGCTCTGTTCTTAAATGGTGAAGAGTAACATAACCTGATGATCTCTGAGCAGAACAACTCAATTTCAGTTCTCATCTGCTTTCAAGGAATACAAAGCAGCTAGCCATGATCTGTGTGATTTTATGGTGTTTAGAAGGCTTGGGTTTTCTTTTAAAAAGTGCTCTGGTGGTAGGAAAAGTAGTTTCCTCCTCAATTACAGAAACTGCATTCATTATGAACAAGTCTTTGGGACACATGCTGACAAAGCTGAATATGGACTTGAGACTACTACAACCATTAGAGTTGCAGCTGAGTCATGTGAGTCATATTTGGGTTCAAACAATGAAACTTACCCTAAATAAATGCACTTCATACAATGGTAATCTTTATAATGCAGCTTGAAGCTTACCAAATCACTTTGGCCAAAAAAACAGAGCCTTACAAAGAGAGAGATCTCTTGTTTAGAAGAAAGATCAGGTACAGATTCTGGAAGTAGAAAATCTGTTTCATTAACTTCCTCAGGAAGGCTGAATACCTGGAAAGCATCAATAAAACATCTCAGTGTAGATGCTTCTCTGTCTGTGTGTTTAATTCCCATAGCAAAACAAAAAAGAAGAAGCAGGAAAAAAAGGGGCAATTTAATCAAATTCACCAGTAAGCCCAAAATTTGGCTGAGGAAGAGGAACTAAACGAGACGGATCATTGGCGAGAAGTGATGAATGTAATAGCCTGACTTCACATTCAAAAGCTACTTAACGTGTTTATCCAACATAGCGAGAAGAGGCTTGTATACACACATTTAACTTTCATTCCTCTATTACAACAATGAATTTATTTCTTCATTTTTATCTATTTTTTATTTTAAATCGTCTTTCAAAATTGGACTTTGCTGCCAACAAATGTAAACTAAAACACCTAGCCTCTCCTTACTACTGACACTGATCAAATTCCCAGGGCACCTCTTTGCTGGAAAATTGGTGGGGGTGGGGGGAACATAACAACCCCCCTCCTTGTTCTGCTACACTACATATTTCACCAACTCTCTACCAGATCCTGTCTTTTATTGCCTGTATCCTTTCAAAAGAACAGTTTAATACGTTCAGTTCCTTTCTAGGAAGATCTTGAGCTGGCAAGAACGTGACCAAACCATACCAGAGACTTGGAGTGAGGTTTTGGAAAGAGACCATAGTTTAAGATTGTACTGATCAGTAACTGACACATATGTGCATCCTCTTTGAACTGAAAAAGAAAACCTGTATGATAATGGTCTTCACTGAAAAAAGTGCTGCCACAGTAGCATAGGACATTGCAGCTTACGTGGCTGCCCTTGTGTTTGGGACTAAGCACTTTCTTGTTTGTTGGTTGGTTATTGTGGGGGGTTGTTTTGGTTTGGGGTTTTGTTGGGGTCTTTTTTGCTTGCTGCATTGTCAACTTACTGCTAAAAATTGTCACCTGAAGGTGACAAGGAATTTGCTAACTTCTGTCCCTGGAGAAGAGCAAAATGAGGTCTCTAAGCTTATTTCAATACTTCACAGAAACTGACAGTAGGGCAAGACTGTGTTACAGTTGCTTGAATTCCCATGCAAATGAATCTTTCCACTTTACTTCTGTGGAAGGCCACAGGAATCCACATGCAGTACACTAATATTTTATCTAAAGAGATGAAAAAGTTATCTAAACACTATTCTGTATTTCTCTATCATGTTGGAGGGGGAAATTAGATTTTCACGTAAGGAATGTGGAATGCAAAATGTACCTAGAAAGCTGGCATTTGCTTTGCTCTGGAGTTAATTCAGTGTCTGTGAGAAATCAACTGTGTGCTTTGAGTCACCTGTGCACCACTGCATGTTTCGTGTAGAAGAGCAAATTCTCTTAACCTCCATGGGACTGCAGGCAGCTGATTAGTTAAAGATGAATAGCTATGAGCAGATCCTGTGACTGCTAAGAGCAGCACTGTAGCAGCCTCACTACAACCGTGGGCATTGCACTGGATTGTTCAGGGTGCTTTTTGTGAGAGGTGTTCAAAGCACTGCTTACACTGGCTTCAGCAGTCATTCTGATACTCTGATCTCAAGTTATCAGGACGGAGGAATGCTATGACAAGTGTGTTTGTGCTGTATGTTATATGTCTGCTATGCAGAGGAAAGGTGTGGTATAAACTACAATTTCTGATAAAGACTGAACAAGAGTGAAGTATCATATATTTGGTACTTGGCCAAGTCTGGTCCTATTCCAAAATGCAAGTTTTTTGGCCTATAAAACAACAAAAATGGTCTTTCTTCAGACAGGATTGGTCAGAGGAGATTCTTTGAGTCTAATTTGTAACAGTAAACCACTGGAAACTAATATGCTTCACATGCTTTTCAAAGAAAGGTTTGGTGTTCCTTTTGGTCCTGTCTGAAGTAGGAATAACGTGCTTGACTTCAGCCTTGGCAGACATGGTCTCTGCTTCTGCACAAGTGTGGGAATGGAATTTGAGTACTCAGAAGCCTCAACTTCATGTGCTTTTCTTTAAGACACACGGGGAGGACCTTTTTCAGGGTGAAACTAGAGAACTTTCAGGTGCATCAGCAGGGAGTTTTCCTCTTGAAAATACTGAACTCATGACCTGCTGAGACTTAGGAGCAAAGGAAGATAAAAGTTGACCAGAAGGCACAGACCATCCAGCAGAAAATCAGGCAGTAAATACCTTAAACTGGCTGATGGTGTACAATTTTGGTCATAATTGGAGTCACAGAAAGTAGGGCAGTGCTGCTAAGTAGCTTGAACACACTGACTAAAAGCAAAACATGTAGAACAGTAATTTCAAATGTCCCTACATTAAAAAAGTCTTTGGCAAAAAGCAGCCCACACAAACATCTCACTTCCGAAGTTTGGGGAGGAGACTTTAATACTGTGCAGTGGGAAACCACAGACACTTCTTGGCCTGGGATTTTTGGGAGTGCCCTTCTGAAAAAAAATTTCCAGTAGAAATAAGCCTGCAAAGTGAAAGAGAAGGAAAGTGCGGAGGAAATAGTGAACTACAAACCCAGGAAATGGCTTAAGCAGGCGGTTTTACTGTGGGAACAGCATTGTGAAGAATTGCTACTCTCGATCTTGTAGTCCTAAACGTTGAGAACTTTTGTAGCGTTTGGCATACCGTATCCTAAAGCAAGGACAATGGGATGATGCAGACATAAGTAAATTACTCTAAACTGATCACAAAATCAAAGGGATTTGCAGGGAAAGCAACTTTGAACATTTTCTTCAAAAGTAATTTCACTTCCTTACTCTTTATTCTTGACTAAAAAACCCTCAGCAATTTTTAAAGCAGTTTTAGGGTAATATGGATCTGATAAATATGGAGGTGCCTGACCAGATGTACGTACATACAAGCAGGCTGTAAATGCTTGGCCAATCACTTGAGTCCGTGTCGCAAACTCAAATGAAATGTCATATCTTTATTTGACACTTCAATTTGTGCAGGCTTTTGCTATGGAAATTGAACAGTTGTGACAAAGTGAACTAGAATCAGTTCAGATTTTCAAGTAATAAGGAGAGCTATCTGATTTGGATGCTTAACCATTATGCCTTTATCCTATGCTACTTTCTTGATCATAACCTATTTTGCACCACCCCACGTGGACTTGCAGGCCCAGTAGCTTTATCTAGGAACTGAAACTTAACCAGGAGAGACACTTTATTATTACTACCACTATTATTGTTATTAACTGCTTACATCAAGGGACCTGATGGTGTAGGCAGGTGTCTGCAGGGAGGAAGAGAAGTCTTGGCTTTCTGAATATAAGTTAGGCTGGTGTGGATAAAGCCAGTGTGCCTCTCAGGTCTAAGTACACCAACTACAGTAGGACATTGGATACATATCTTTTTAAAAGGGGTGAAGTGGACATGAAATAGCCACACATCACTTTTGTTCCTGAGCACAAAATGTCAAAGCTATACTACAATCCTACTTTATGCAATTTTTTGCTTAATTAGATGGCAGTAATTTAAAATACTGCAGTTAAATTGCCACTTTTATTTGGAGGAAATAAAACCCAAACACAACGACCAACAGATTTGCATTCCCTCAGAGCAAGCGAATGCTCAACTTGAGCACTTTTGAAAATAGTCGAGTCCCTACAGAGGCAGAGAGAAGTAGGTCATGCAGTTCTATGTTCTATTTATGAATTTTATTTACAGATTTTGTTTTAATCAAGGAGGTTATTCTCCGCTGTCTGATTCTGGATTTCAGCCCTCAGTTGCCTGGCTTGAGTGGCTTGACGCTGACACAGATTAACATCAGAAAACAGAACACCAAAACATACTCTTCTGGATCACATCAGCTGATTTGTAAGGCATTGTGAAATAACAGCTTCCAGCACACGGGGTCACTTGAGGTAAGCTCATCCGATTTTAGTTTGGGATATTGAAAGTAAAGAAAGGGATATGACCCACAGCTGGTTTCAGTAGAGCAGGGAAAATATAAGTCATCTAAGGATGTCCCAAATTTGCTTCCTTCCTTTAAAGGAGACAGGCTCCTTTGCCTTTCCTTTGCAGCTATAGGATGCACGCTACTGTTCTGATCTATTCATAAAGCACACAATCAGAAGTAGCATTTAACCTGATTTCTGTTTCTGCCTTTCTTACGACTGTTACCCTCCTGTCATTTTAAGATACAAACACATCAGTAAGGCTGCAGTAGGTGTCTTAAGGTAACTTAAAACATAAAAATACACTAGGTATCCAAAGCACATCATGCTGTCCTGAATAAGACTGCTGTGGCAGACCATCTGCACAAAACTGTGGTAACCTCTATGTCCTCGTTAGCAAAGCAGCTAAAGTCCATGTGGTATGATGGGCTCAAGCTGGGTGTGGGCCAAGAGCTGTGTCAGGGAGGCATAATATAAGTGCTATAGTAGTAGCAGTGTATAGTAAGTGCTATCCTTCCTGGAGATGGTGTTCATCTCTTGTATGCAAGGAATTGGGTGTTATTGCACCAAAGGACTCCAATGATGCTGAAGTCATTACTGTAAGCAGAGGTTTGTAGAACTGGAATACATCCTGATACATCCTCTTCATAGTGTTGAGAGCTACAGCCACAACTGTATTTACAATAGTTGCAATTTAACATGTGAGGATTTAAGGAGGACAATGACTTTCTGCAGTGTCAGAGTTGGGATTTTTGGTCCTCAGCAACTGAAGCAATGATGATGTGTGGGTGTTATGAGCCCTAGTTGGGGGATTCAGTATCCTGATGAGGCTAAATGGCATGGGATTATTGTTTAACTACAACAGTGGGTGGGGAAGAGAGAAAAAGCAAAATATTGTGAAAGCTTTCCATGTTATGAGGACAGGAGTAGTGGATGAGGGGGAATAAACACTTGTTGGACTTTCTACCACTGGCTGATTTGTGTACATACTTAGCTAAACACTCAAACCTGTGCACAAGATACTGCAGTAATTTAATCTTTAAGAATGCTGATTAAGGCTTCACCCATTCATTCCTTTCTCAAGAGAAGAAGTGTTAGTGATGCTTGGAGCTCCTTCTCTGTCAACAAGTTTAAGGGTAGGTATAAAGGTGTTGTTACTGTTCTATGGCAACAAACTACTTTTTTTTGTTCTTAGTACTCTCCTACTTCACATAACCTTAGAGCCAGAAGTAGCAGGTACAAAGTGTTGTTAGCTTTTGTGGTGTCTGTTGTTTTGCTTCAAGTTATGCCATTAGCTGCACTGACAAAAAAATCATATTTGTCATCTGTAGTCAAGACAGAAATTAGTAATCTCTTATTTGACATACAGTAGTGCAAAACTTACTGTGGCTTGACATACACACTCCAAATTTCAGCTTGGATGTGAAAAGGGCTGATACCAGTAGACCTTTCCTCAAGGTAAAGCTAGCAACTTAGCCCTCTTCTCACAAAATAGATTGATTTGGAGTCCCCTTCTTTAAAATGGAGGAATGAGTCTCACCTGGGAGCATCTAACAGTTGCTCCAATAGCCTTTTATTTTAGGAAGAGCTGCAAGCTACAACTAAAAGTAAACAGTATTATACAGAGGAAGAATATATAGATTTATGTCAATATGGCTGTTACAGAAAGTGTGAACAATCACATAGACAAAGGAGGTCTGGATAATATATTTCATTTTCTAAGACGGTATTTGTGACGTCCTTTTGCTCACACTGTCTTGGTTGCTGCAGGAAGAGGACTCAGGATTAATAACTGACGAGTTATTCTGGGTTCTGTTTCTTATATCTTCACTGGTTTTTACAACAGGTAAAGGTTGCTAGCAATGTCATCCCCAAGGTTTGTGCTGCTGGATCTGAAGGAGTGAGTAGGAAAGTGAAAAACACGTCTGATTCTCTGTTACCCAGGATTATGGAAACCAAGGTTGACTATAAAATGTGGGGAAGCACTTAGTGAAAAGCATCTCCAGCTATACAAATATTGTTTCCTTGTAAGAAGGAGCTTCAAATAATTCTTATTATTGTTCAGAACACAGCAGGAACATTTAAAAAGACCAACAGTGTTGGGAACTGAAGTCAAAATCACAAACCTGTTGCTCTGTAAGTCCCCCATGTGTCCTTGCCATCAGCATCTTATGTAGCTTTGGTCACATTTGAAAGGACATAAAAATAAAAAATGAAAATGCACAAAGCAGGACAGAGAGGTGACCAGAAGTACAGTACAAGTTTTATGTTGTGAATAAACAGCTGACTTGTTTCAGTTGGGTAGAAGAGATGGCAAAAGAAGATTTGACATTTGTGAGATCAAAAATATGGCAGAGGAGAAGAGAGAATGGTGAGTGACCTGTTGCTAAAAGCTGACATGAAGCAGTAAATCAAACCCAAAGGCAGTGTTATTACCCTAAACAAACAGTGAAACTTGCTGTTCAAAATAGTATCAACAGGTTCAAAAGTCAGCATTTCTGACCAGACCAGTTGCACTAATGGCTGTTCAACGTGAGCCAAACCTGGCCTCTGCTTTAGGCACTCCCAGAACAGCTCAGGAATTTGGAGAGGAGTAAGGACATCTTTTGTCATGCTGCTTTTCCTATGTGCCTCCTGCTAGCCTGAGTCAGGTGCCACTGCTGTGAGACTTTTCCCCTTGTACACACACCGTGACATACTTTAAGTTTTGCAGTAAGAGATGAAGGCTGAGAACAGAGGTCTTGTGTTAACCCCTTCACTGTACCTGCACAGACCCCGGGCTGGGGAGCTGACATTCTGGTACAGAAGCTGCTTGTTAATAGCATCCAGAGCAGTGATGCATGGGTGGCTTTGCCTGTCCTCTGTGTGGACATGATATGAAGCCTAGGCAGAATGCTGCCCAGTGTAAGACACCAGTGCACAGTCTTACCTTGCATTGTCTTTTCACATGTTTTACACCAAAGCTACTCTCACTGCTCACAAATTGAGGAATTTGTTACTGTAATGACCAGTTAGCAATGAGATTATTTTTCAGCTTAATGGAAACAGGAACTTCCATGTCAGGATAAATACTTTAGTCACACCTTGCACTTTTTTTCATGAGAACACTGAAGAAATGGGCACTTCTTGGTAGCTTATGAAATTGCTGGCAAGGTTCACCTTGTGACCTTCTTTGAGCAGGGATGATCTTACTCTTCCCAGTGACACAATCTGAGGGCTTTGCTGTGCTTTGCAAGTAACGAATCATTTCTTTGTTTTGATGGCAGTATAATCCATAGAGTCAGCAAATCTGAGCGTGAAATACAATGGATCCAGTGGAAGGAGGTGAAATGTTTTACACTGTTATCGTTGTCTTGTTTCCTGATGAATCGCTGGAAGCACTGTTCCAGTCATTAAAAGTTTCTGTGTTTCAGCTGTGCTCATCCATTCTGGTCAGCAATGTGGTCTTAAAGAGATTGGAACTTGAACATCCAAGTGCTCTGTATTTGAGAGTGTGATTTTATTGGTTAACTATTGTACTCTACATGCAAAGCCTGTGCTTGCTGGCAAAGCAGCACAGATGCCTCTGCCTGTTTTCAGTGGGAGCAAACTGCCCTCTGTGCTGAAGTGCATCCTGGGGTCAAGAAGTGACACTCTGCAGCCAGCCTGAAAGGGAAGTATATCAGGTTTAACAGTAATAAGTAGGTTTTAGCATCTGTAGGAAGACATGAATGCTTGTAATAAGGTAAGTTATTGAAATTCAGAGTTATTGAAATGTAATGACAAAAGGACTCTTCTTCCACCTTTCCAAGTGTTACCTTGGAAAACAGAGAAAGCTAAAGAGAAGTTAGTTCCTGCCTACAGCTACAGGGCCCCTTTGTTTGGGAGTCTCAGGAACTCATGGCTTTAAAGCTGTTTGTTTTCAACTTTTTTTTTTCTTGTTCTGTTTTTCCAATCCAAATAAAACCTTTTTTTTTTATATATATATATTTTCCTCAAACCCATGGGAACTTTTCTAGAAATAAGCTTTTTAAGGATACTCAGTAAAGTTTCGGTCTGCTCAAATCAGCTGAATAGTTGAACTGGATCAAGCAAGGCAGGGCTGGAAATAAAGGGGGGAGATGGTGATCAGCATTAAACTGTGCTTGAAGAGCACCAGACATTCTCCATGCTGTTCTTTCTCCCAGCCATTCTGCCTATTCTTCAATGCAATCAATAAAGGACAGTGAAGTGTTTGTCAGTCTACCAGAGCTTCTCTTCCCAGATTAACACACCTAGGGTATTACTCTCAAAGTAACTGAATTGTGTTAATCCATTTACCTCTAATTTTTTCCAACCAAGAGGGACTTCACTTTGTCTTGGAGCATGGATTAGTTTAGCAGGTTTAACTTTGTGGTTTCTGCAAAGCCCCTGAAGTAACATAAGCCACGTGCTGTTCCAGAAGGCTGGAGCTGTTTTGTGCAGTGTAACACTTGAAAGTGTGACTTTCTAAATACACTGTGTTCTGGGCTATCTGATCACTGAACTGACATCAAATCCATCTCTATTACAAACCTTGAACCAAACCCATTCTCCTGTCATGGCATGGGACAAGAAGCAGTATTTAAATGTTAAATGACTACACAAAATCTGAAAAAGGGAACCATAACCTGAAAGCACGCTTCATTCTAGAAAGGACAACTACATGCAAGCCATAGCTCTAGGCAGAAATTTGGCTTAGGGCATGACGTTTCCAATACCAGATGCAATGTGCTTGTCTTGCACTAGAAACTCCGACTTCATCTCTCCACCAATGCTTTCAGCCTTTATGCTACAATGAGGAGAGAGCTCATGGTTCCGTGTTTAGCTATACCCTACCCCTCACTCTACACTAGTCATCCTGTACAAAAAAAAATTGTTTCTGTCCTACTATTCCAGTGAGTTTGTCTTGTGTGGCGACAGGGGCTTTTGAAAAGGCAAACAGGAGCTGTGGTCACTCAGAGACAGAGCTTTCCTGGTGTGCTCCACTCTGCTAGAGGCAGTCTCTTCCCAGGTCCTGGACCAGCCTGCTGCTGCAGGGCCAGCTGCAGCCACAATGCTCCAGCTGCTTGCTCCTACCTGGTCCTTCGCTACCCAGACCCTAAAAAACCTAGTGCCAGGTGGGCTAGCCAAAGAGTGGCATTTCAACTGTATGTACCTGTGGGCTGGGCTTTTAAGACAATGTGGTGGGTTAAAGTTCCCCCCCAATATTAACTTTTTGCCAGATCAACTCAGCCAACAGTAGGAGTTTGGGTTTAGAGTTCAGGTAAATCACAGTGTTGAACGGTTTAAGGCAGTGAAAGGGAGAGGAGCCCAGGTACAGTTTTGTCTAACAGATTGTGGGAGAAAGTCCCCTTGGGTATGAGGAACACACATGTTGGTAAAACTGTACTGGAAAAATAAATAGGACAAGATGTGATTTGCCCTCGCTATTAGTACTTAGAAAGGTAGGAGAAGAGAATGCCATCTGACCTATCCTGGCCTTCTCCCTTCACTGGGAAGGAATTAACTGTTACAATGTTATGGACAAACATAGACAGCTTCCTAAAAGCTAGCACTAGGTTCCTGCCTTGATAAGGACGCTATAGCTGCACAGGGCAGAGGCAGCAGGAATTACAAGACAATGCCTCTAAAAAGGCAGGTGGTCTATCCTGGGCCTTTATCCAAGAAAATTTGCAAAGATGGGGGGTGCTTTTCTTTTTTTTCTCGTAGAAGTTAACACCTCATTTGGAGAATAAGACTATCCATGTGTGAAAGCACTTGGTTACAATAATCAACCTAATTTTACCTTTGGCAGTTATTCCAGAACCTGACTGTCCAAAAGATGTAAACTTTGCTCTGTGTTAATTGCACTTATGCCATTAAAAATATTCCAATTACTGCTCACAGTTGGACTCTTCTAGCACTACAGCTGTTTTAGTTCCTGGTGTAGTTATCGCCTTCCCTTGATAGTTTTTACATTTACTAGTTTAAAATAATTTGGTATCAGAATGAACAATTCATGGGTTAAGAAGTGATGAAGCCCCACAAGACATTCAGGAATAAGTCCTGGGAATTGTTCTGTAGGATTTATTCTGCTTCTGCATTCCCCAGATCAAAGCATCATTAAAAGATGAGAAAGTTGTATTAATTAAACATCTACCTCAAAGTTATTCTAGTAATTCCGTAACAGATCACAAGAAGCTCCTTGCTCACTTACCTCTGGATCTTCCACTCCCATGCAATAATAAAGATTTATTATTTTTTTTAAATGAACTTTATTGAAAATACAGACAAGTAGAATTTTTGCTGTGAGGATGAGGCATCACCCACCTGCTCCATAGCCAATACCCACTGAGAAGCGCTCCAAGGGCAGCCCTGGGGAGCTAGGTGCCTTGGAGCTGGAATTCCTCCTGGCAGGAATCCATGGAGCCATAGGTACAGGCATGACTGAACATGCTTTGACAGCCCCAAGCAACCTTGAATTCAGTTCAGAAATAAGCCAAGTTTATTCAGACTTAAAACTGCTGACTAGCTGTTTCCTTCAAGGTTACTATTACCAGTTTACAAGCAACATGTAAACTGCAGTGGAAACATAAAAGCAGCTGGATGGCCACTTGCCAGTGCAAGAACCAACCCTTGTGCTTGTCAAGATTTTAACTCCTTTCCCATTAAGGGACAAAGTTTAAGAAATATTGTCTAGTTACCTCCAGCTGAGTGCAACTGCTTTAATTGTAAGTTCTTAGAAGAGTCAACTGAAACAAACATTTCACCTACAATTTATGGAGACTCAATAGGAAGTTATGGTTTCCAATTTACAATTTAAGGTTCAAAATGAAAATCATGCTGAAGCAGCTCCTCATTTACTGCAGAGTGTAACAAGCACAAAATCACAGAATTGTCAGGGTTGGAAAGGACCCCAAGGATCACCTAGTGCCAAGCCCCCTGCCATGGGTGGGGACACCTTCCACTAGATCAGGTTGCCCAGAGCCACACCCAGCCTGGCCTTACAAACATCCATGGATGGCCACAATAAGGTCTCCTTGGAGCCTTTTCTTCTCCAAGCTGAACAATCCCAGCTCTTTCAGCCTGCCCTCTTAGGAGAGGTGCAATCACTCATTTGAGCAGAATCACAGTATCACAGTATCACCAAGGTTGGAAGAGACCTCAAAGCCCATCAAGTCCAACCTGTCACCACAGACCTCATGACTAGACCATGGCACCAAGTGCCACATCCAATCCCCTCTTGAACCCCGCCAGGGACGGTGACTCCACCACCTCCCTGGGAAGGAAGGAATGAAGCAACTTGAGGCTGGGTCCTACTTTATGTCAGTTTCTGTACCTCAAAAGCCTTTGTGCACAGCCAAGACCAATTTTCAGGCAAACAAAAGCACAACTCTTTTCATGCAAGGAACTGAGATTATATAAACGAAATATTTATCTGGTCATCTGATCTGGTGGTGTTAAGGCAGAATAGGGGCTTGAGTCAGGTGGAGTATGAAAGCTGCTCAGTCTGAAAGGACAAATAAACTAAAGTGCTATATTTAAACAAGAATTGTAAAATTGAGATCTAAATGGGAAACTAACAGACTGGAAAGCTGAGTGGTTGAATTTTTTTGTTGTTGTCTAAAAAGAATCCTATAATTATATGTTTGTGATAAGTCCAAGTTAGCACAGAGAAATCATAGCTGCTTTCTGCATCTCGTAAGAGAGCGTGTTCAAACTGAGTCAAGAATGTTTCAAATGAATGTTTGAGAGTAGTTTTTAACAGTGTATGTACTGGAGGAAGTGACTGCTAAAAGATATGAAGACTTCATCCTCAGCTCCTCTCAAAAAAAGTGGGGAAAAAATTACTAAAACAATGATGTGGGGTTTGTTCTCCTCTGGATTTATTGTACGGCTCTTATATATGTTATTCAAATACTGATAAAGGCAAGATCAGCAGATTTCCTCCTAGGAAATGTTATGAGACATTAACCTACAACAGAGCACTCCAGAACAAACAATTTCACACTTCCATGAAGGTCAGGCATCGCCTCTGTTTCACAGAGCACAGACAACATGTAGGAAACATCTTTAAAACAGGGCTCGGGGCTTTTTGTACATCAAAGCTTATTTTCAGCCTGTACACAAATTTCCATGGATCATAGGGCTCCTGGACCACACAGCTTCATATCTTGCTATAACATGGTTGTCTTACCTCATCAGTTCGTTTCTATGGCTAAATTAATGCAGTTGTCTTTTAAAATTAGTTGTCTTTTTTCCCCCCTCCCTTCCTGCCACGCTGTACTCATTGTTAAACAAAACCACCTTCTTCCAGCTTCCAGGCTAAAGTGATTCATTACTTGTGCAGAAAAATCTGTTCTTATGCCAGTATTGTCCATAGCTCAATTACCTCTCTCCCACACTGTATCTGATGCAGTTGTGCACTGCTGTCCTCTTTCAGTCTTGACTTGGAGGCTAAAGAAACCACAGAGCTTAGTCTTCTCCAAGACTGAGAGCTGTTAGTTCACTCTATCTATTAAAAATCTGAACTTATGTCCTTGGGACTTGAGTGGCAAGGACAGAGAACATGCCACCATACATTTGCCCTTTTCAAAACTAGCTTGCTGAGGGGTTCAGAGCCTTCCCATGAGCCACTGGCATGCCCCGACCAGGCACACCCGCATGCTGACTGCTGCTAAAGCAGTTCTGCAAAAGCCAGCTCCAGCATACCAGAAGTGTCTCTCAGCTTCTGGCAGCCTGATGCAGACTTGGCCTCTTCAGAAAAGCAAACTTATTTGTCTAACATCTTACAGATAGTCTGCCGCCAGGGACGGAGTCTAGTTCATCCGAGAGCTTTTGAATACCTCAGCCACGAGATACTGCCACCACCCTCTCTCCTCCTTCAGTCTACTACTGGATTCCTGTGTGCTTTCTAATTCTGCCACAGACTGGGCAACACTCACAGTGCCAGACATGTTGCACCACCCATTACTGGCTTAGATGGATCTAACCTTGTGCACTGACCAAGTGCCATAAAAAAACAACCACCTGTGATACCTGACTGTCAAGGAGAAGGGGAGCTGTCATATTTCCTTAGGTGCTTCCTTAGGGACTGGGAGGATGACCAGAGAGCTGGAACACCTCTCTTATGAGGACAGACTGAGAGAGTTGGGATTGTTCAGCTTGGAGAAGAGAACGCTCCAAGGAGACCTTATTGTGGCCTTTCAATATCTGAAGGGGGCCTACAAGAAAGCTGGTGAGGGACTTCTAGTAGCTCAGGTAGTGATGGGACTAGGGGGAATGGATCCAAGCTATAGAAGGGTAGATTTAGATTAGACATTAGGAAGTTCTTCACCCTGAGGGTAGTGAGACACTGGGACAGATTGCCCAAGGAGGTGGTGGAGGCCAGGCTTGAGGCTCTGGGAAGCCTGATCTAGTGGAGGATGCCCCTGGATAGAATCAGAATCTTTTGGATTGGTAGGAACTTCCAAAAGTCATCTAGTCCAACCCATCCCTGCAGTAAGCAGGGACATCTTTAATGTCATCAGGTTGCTCAGAGCCTAGTCCAACCTGCCCTTGAATGTTTTTGGCATTGAAGCATTCGCAACCTCTCTGGGCAACCTGTAACAGTCTTTCACCATCCTCACAGTGAAGAATTTCTTCCGTATATCTAGTCTAAGCCTCATCTATTTCAGTCTAAAACCATCACTGCATGGCCTTCCAAACATGAGCCTTCACATCTTTCTTATATGCCCATTTAAGTACTGAAAAGCCACAATAAGGTGTCCCCAGAGCCTTCTCTTCTTCAGCTTGAACGATCCCAACTCTCTCAGCCTTTCTTCGGAGGTGTTCCATCCCCCTGATCATTTCTGTGGCACTCATCTGGACCCACTACAACAAGTCCATGTCTTTGCTGTGTTGAGGACCCCAGACCTGGTCACAGTACTCCAGGTGAGGTCTCATCAGAATGGAGTAAAGGGGCAGAATCATCTCCCTTGACCTGTTGACCATACTTCTTTTTGTGTAGCCCAGGGTATGGTTGGCCATAATCCTTTGCACTCGCAAAATGAGACTAACAGCTTAAGCTTTACAACTTCAGTTTTGCAGGAGTGCACTTCTTCATGTGCAGCACACAGTTTTGCAGGAGTGCACTTCTTCATGTGCAGCACACCGATGCTGCTAGGGGAACTGTGGGGCAGTGTGGTGTTCCTCATGCAGAGGGGAAGAGAGAAATCTGGTTTATGTCAGAAATGTATTTGTGTGGGCTGAGAAAGAGACAGTGGAAGACAAGACACCATTGCTTTGTGGACCAGCACTCCATCAGAGGGGCTAGTTCACCACCAGTTCTTTGCACAGCCATTTGAATAGAGAAGCCGGAAGACCTGACTTTGAATAGCTACCAGTTTTCTCTATACAATTCAAATTCAGCCTCACCCTGTCCTCCGCCCCCGAGCAAATCCCTTCCATCTCCTCCAAACAATTCTCTTGGGGCAATTTCCAGCACCTCACTTGCAGCCTAGTTCTTGGTCCCTACTTCTCCCAGCTCATTTTCTCCATGTACCTTCCTTCTCACATGCTCCTAGCTGCCTCTTACAATTAAACCAGTCACAGCTTCCAGCTGCCCCTCCTCATCAAATCGCAAGTCTCTCATCCATGTCACACCCTAGCCCTTTGCCCAAAAAAATCCCACTCCCTACAACTCAAAGGCAAGTTATTTCCCCGCCACCTCATTTAGCTCCCATTGGTTATCAATGTCTTCTCCCTCTCATCTGTAGTCCCTTCCATTATTAAACACTGAAATGCTCAACACTGGATTTGAGAGTCTTAGGACTACCAGCAACAGGGAAAGGAGAAGGCACCAGTGGGAGAGCTGGAATGGCAGACTTCCCCCTGCACAGCACCAGCACTGCAGCCTCAGCTGTAGGTATGGGGCTTTGATTCCTTCTGATATGTCTTGTACAATTCTGAGCTTTTCTTGGGGTGGTGGGGGGAGGGAGGGGAGGGAGGAGGGGGAGAGAATGTCAGTGCACTCACTGAAGATAAAACCAATGTCAATTTTATTTGGTATAAAGATACACACACCCCACAATGACTTCCACTGAGCACATGCTATCCATTATTTACATTAATATATTTGGCCAAATCAGCATAGAAGGCAGAAGTAAAAACAAAACAAGAGGAATCCTCTACACAGAGGTTATTTCCCTTACCTGAACTGGAGTTCCCGTCCCAAAGCACTGAAGTGACAAATGACTTCAAAGAAACATCTTTGAGAGCATTTGAACAAAGGCAAAAGACTATCATATCTTAACCCTGGGTTCAAAAGAACATGCACTATTTTGACTGAAGTTCCCCAAAGAGACTTTAGCCTTAAGCTCAAGATGAAAAGTTTCAGACTTCAACATACAGTCGAAGTTTGACAAAGTTGGATGAATAGAAATAGGACAACAGGTTTGAAAGTGCAATGCTTAATGCCCCTGGAAGCAAGAATTTCCTGGTATCCAGACTGTAAGTACGAAAATGTTATTCAGCTTCTAGCCTGTTGTCCAAACCCAAGACTGCCAGAGGTATGCCTCAACAAAAAGCCCTCAGGCACTGAAATCCAAGACCTCATCGAGTTTGAATTTAACATTTACCACTTTAAACCTCAGACATCAGTAGGACAGTGTGGATCCTGGCCCCTCACTCACACGGAGTCAGTGAGGTGTTGAAGTAGTGCAAGATTTGCCTTGACAGTCATACTTTTCCCATATCCCACTCCATGGTGGTAGGTGTCACGTCAAGGTAAATAGAAATGGCAAAATAACCTCTAAAGCAGTCCCAGTGCTGCATGGCTCGCTGAGTGATTCTGAGAAGTTACATGCACTGTTCTTACTGCCCCTGGACTTCTAATACCATCAGTCTCAGCAGTAACTCTTCATGTTCAAGAAAGGAACAGAACACACTGTCAGGCTTGTTGGCTCTTAGGTGTTTCAGGAGTTCAGCTGTTCACTGAGATGTTGTTTAACTGCATTATCATAACAAACCTAGAAATTCTGCACCGCATTTTGTTATCATCAGGCTTACTGCATGTGGTGATACTGTGAACTTCATGTAGACACTCAGAACTTGATGCACAGCCTGAGGGGGGCTGGGCCGAAATGGCCTGTGCAGTACCAATACTGTTAAACAAGTAGCTCCGTGACTGTTCTAACACTTCTGTTAGATACTGCAACTGAGGGAGCTACTAAACTCTTTCTATTGTATCTGAAATATTTAAGTACATACCATGGATATCTACAAGAGCTCCATCAGTAATGTTCCAGGGAGTAAAGGTAAGGCAGTGGCTAAGTGCTTCTTGGCCTTGAGCTTTCAGCATTTCTCACAAGTATGTCACTGTGACCAAGCCATAACACATCCAGCTGCTCTCAAAATGCAGTTTACCATGGGTGTCCCACTTTCAGCAAGTTCTACTTATTCCCAAAGACCTCTGCCAGTGAAACTCCACACAGGTCTTTATTAGAGAGTGTCTATCTTTTCCGGTAAGTACCATCACCAGCACTTGACAGGACTGGGCTTTAATTCAAGGTACGAGTTTCAAGGCCAAGAAGTATGTGGTGTAAGCATCCCAACATGCTTTCCAACACTATCAAAACACTCTGAAGAGATAAATGGGATGCATTTGTTGGTGAGCCTTAGTTGTCCACCTTGGGGGAATTTTAGAAAGGCTTCTAGTGATTGAGGCACACATACTGCAACATCACTCAGTAATCAACTGTCACCAAGTCCTAGATACTCTTGCATATCCTGCTCTAAGATCCAAATCTGTGCTACTTGCTGCTTCTTCAGCTTCAATTATTCCCCGCAGATTGTTTTGAAGAGTCTTCTAATGACCTCAGACACCCTGAATGCAAACCGCAAATTGCACTTGCTGTATTTTGTACACTGTGCCAAACAGAGCCCTTTTCACAGTACACAAAACCCCCCACAAGAATAGCTTGGGATGGGAAGAAACCTAAACTGATTGCTAATAAAGATCAATTGTGTTAGGAAGCAACCTCTGATAAGAGAAACAAATCTTGATACAAAAAACGCATATATGTCAGACACAGAAACTGCTTTAGAAAACACTACATAACTTGCACTTAGTGGGTTTCTTCCCAGCTGTATGTATCAAGCTTGTCTAGATGGTAACGCTTCTTTCTTCATTGTAATCAACTGGAACATTGTGATGATAACATTGTGATGATTGGAACTAAGTGTAGATGTATAAAAACTTCTTGTGAAAGACATTTACCAACTGAAACAGAAAGATGAGATTCCCTGCCAAGGCAAAGTGAATGCCTAATCACTGTGCCATATAAATCTGTGACTGCAACTTGCTAAAAACAAATCATTATGGTATACTGGAATTTAATCTCCTGTCTGTAAGTACCAGATCATCTTTTGCCTGGAAGAAAATCTTGTTTTCTTCCCAATCACGTCACCTCAAGCCAGGATAGGTGCACTCCCAGAAAAGCTTTCCATAATAGGTTACCTGACAGCAGCTACCAAAGTGTTTATACAGGTATTGTTCATCTGCTCGAATACCATGTATAGTATATTGTACCATGAATTTTGGAGAACAGGTCTTACAAGGAGCAGCTGAGGGAAGTCTGGAGTAGGCTTAAGCAGACCTTACTGTTCTCTACAACTGTTTGAAAGGAGATTGTAGTGAGGTGGGTATTGCTCTCCTCCCAAGTAACCAATGATGAGAGGAAATGGACTCAAGTTGTGCATGGAAAGGTTTAGGTTGGATATTAGGAAAAAATTCTTTACTGAAAGAGTGGCCAGGCACTGAAATAGGCTGCCCAGGGAGGTGGCGGAGTCACTGAACCTGGAGGTGTTAAAAAAAATACTGACATAGCATTTTGAGACAGTGTAGTGGGCATGGTTGACAATTGACAATCTTAGAGGTCTTTTCCAACCAAATGATTCTGTGATTCTACAATCCAATACCACTGGAATGCCCAGAGATGTACTTTGCTCTCACAGTGCGTATGAGAGAATACAGAAATATCCTTCAGATAATACAATAGGTTGTTAGGGCACAAAATGAGCCACTCTGATTTTCACTTCAAGCAGAAACCAAAGGATGCAGAATTGTGTGATGCATGCTACCATGAAACGGATAGATTTACTCAAAAACATTTTTATGGCTACATTTTCCATCAGATAATGAAAGAAACCCGTTTCTTCCCCCACTGTACTCTCAGGTAGGAAGGTCAAGGAAGAAAAAGAGTTAAAATAAACAAAGGTTCATCCTACCTCACTGCTGTGTTTTACAGCATGATATTCAGGGCACAAAAACCTATCATGCAACTCAAACATTTCCTCCACGGTAATGTAGTATCTTCAAACTGCCTTTATTTCCAGAACATTACAAAAATGTTGCTCTCTTTCTGACCCGGAGTTATCCTGAGTTTGAAGTTCATGTTCTCGGTTGTGTTTGAGGACTGCATGTAGACATCCCTATAAACCTGTATGCTCTCATGGAACTGTTTAAATGCTGCCAGACAGTAATGGAGTCAGAAGCAGTCTCTTAAGAAGTCTGGACACTGCATTCCTAAATTGGAATTACATCTTCTATCCCCAACTTAAGAAAGGGAAAAAGGACCCAGCAGATAAACGCACGCACACCCTTCTCATATACATTATGGGAAAATGTCTGTTTCAAATCCAAAATTAAACTTAGGGTTTTAATTGGTTTGGTTTTGGTTTGGCTTTTTAATACAAGCTTTTATTTGGGAACTTTGCAATTAATTTGTCTTAGCCTCATTAGGAAACATTTGCTTTTGTCCAGCAGTTGCCAGCTGAGAGGATGTTATTGTTTGGAAGGGATGTGACCAGGAGGACCCTGTGCACAGCACAATGCATCAGCCCGGAAGCCAGGGAAGAAAAGTGATTCTCTCATCTGGCTGAGAAAACAAAATGGAAGTACCGAGTGTTCACCTTCCAGCTACAGCCACCCTGACACATGTCCCGAAGAAACGTGTTAGTGACCTGCATCTCACGAGTATCACCATCCAGTTATATCAATATATTAAGAAAAAAAAAATCCTACTTCAAAAAGAGTTACAGATTTCTTTAGAAAATCAAAGATTTCTGCCACAATTCTTTAGAAAATTACAGATTTCTGCCACAAGCATCTCTCAAACATATAAGCAGGAGACTGCTTACCCCCTCTGCACAACTGCATACCCTGCTGCTCCAAACAATGGACAGAATTTGACGTGGTTACCCTTCCTTTGGCCAGTGATCCCTTCCCCAGAGCATCAGCAACCCACAGGGGCTGAACCACCCCGCTGGGCTCAAGAAAGCCGAGATGTCCCCAGTGATAAGCACCTTCCTGACCGTCCAGGCCTCCACTGACCTCTGCAAGCACTCCTCACAAGAAGCTCCTTGTATGAGTTTCAATAGTGGTAGGACAGATGTAGGTGCACTTCAGTGCTCAGCAACAGCGATGCTCTCACAGTCACACCTTTCAAGCCCTCCAGTTTCTTGCTCTGAGTCATCAGTTGGGGGATTTTCAAGTTTTGGTGGTGGTGGGTTTTGGTTGTTGGTGTTTGGGTGGGGTTTATTTTTTTTTTTGGTTGGTTGGTGGTTTGGGTTTTTTTTTTTGAGAACACTCCAGCTCTGCATGTGGTCATTGTATATCGTGAAAAGGGCTCCAAAACTGATGCGTGCCCAGAGGACACCTCTTAACGAACCCTTCTCGTAAATCTGTGCCTTCTGCACGCAACCTGGCACAGGGTGGCCGCAGTGCCCAGATGAAACACAGCCCCATCGAAACCGAGGGGGGGTCTGCACGCTGTACCTGAGGCAAAGCGTGTTTGCTTGTGTCAGGGCTGCTCTCGCCGGCGCGCCTGGCCCGTAAGGTGAGCAGCAGGCCACCGCCATGCCACCGGTGACTCCCAGAGCTCTGCTCTGCCCGACGGTGCATGCACACCCGCCAGGGCAGGCCGCCACCCCTGGGCTCGTCCCAGGCAGACTCCCTGTGCCGCCTCCAGCCGGTCCAGCCCTCACCCGGCGGCGGGCTCTCCCCGCGGCCGGGGCGGGGTCGCTACCGGGCGTCGCCGCCACTGAGGGGGTAGGAGAGGAGGCTCATGGCCTCGCCGCAGGCGGCCTCCACCTGCCGCACCTGCTGCCGACTAAGGCGCTCCCGCCAGGCGTGGATAGCCTCTCGTGCGTCGCGGGCGGAGATGAGGAAGGGACGGTCGGAGGAGTAGGCGGCACCGCGGGTCATGTTGTGCACGAAGGACTCCAGGGCGGGCGGCACCGGCAGCCCCGCGAAGCGCAGCAGGCGGCGCAGCTCGGCGCGGGGCTCCTGCACCAGGTCCTCGTAGCGGAGCTGCGTGTAGCGGCGGCGGAGCCAGGCGGGGGCGCGGCGGGCCAGGAGGAGGTCACGGAGCCAGGCCTGGCAGATCACCTCCAGGGCACCGCCGAGAAAAAATTCGGCGCGGTGCTGCGGCTGCGGCGCCCGTCCGCCACCCAGCAGGCCGGGTGGCAGCAGAAGCTGCTGCTGCTGGCGGCTTGGCACCCGCGGCTCGGCGCGATGGCGACTCCGCAGCACCTGGACGCTCTCCCGCAGCAGCGCTTGCCGTGCCTTCAGGCGGGAGTTGTGGACGGCGCGGGGGTCGCGGAAGAGCTGCACTACCCGCAGGTTGAGACCAGGCTCCCGCAGGAGCGGCAACAGGGCGCCCAGCTCCAGCAACCGCACGTCCTTGATGACCACCACAGGATACTTGCGGCACTCGGCTTCTAGCTCCCGCAGCGCCCGCGGAGGGCACGTCTCCTCGCAGGCGGCGCCGTCGACGAGGCCGATCTCTTGGCGGGGCCGCGGGGCGGCGGGGCAGAGCGGCGGCGAGCAGATCACTTTGTTAGTCCGCCAGCCGAAGATGCCGGCCGTGGTGAGGTTGGGGGCGGCGGGCGGGGCAGGGGCCAACGGGTCGCGGGGGCCGGGCGGGGCGGCGTAGAGGCGCAGGACGGAGAAGTCGCATCGGAAGAGGGCGCGCAGCATGTCGCGGAGGGCGCCCTGCAGGCTCAGCGCGTCCCCCGGGTAGAGGGCCTGCCACAGGTGCCACATGGGCTCGTAGAGGTAGAACACGTCGGGATGCTGGTTGAAGAGCTCCCCCAGAAAGGAGGAGCCCGTGCGCCAGGTAGCGTGCAGGTAGATGTGCCGTTTCCCCACTGCGCTGCCGTTACTCGCCGCCCCGGCCGTGCTCTCCTCATCCTCCTGCTCGTCATCCAGCGGCGACTGCTGCTGCTCCCAGCCCCACTCGCTCAGCGCCTCCTCCAGGCTAGGGCAGCGCCGCAGTAGCGGCTCTTCGTCCGCCCGGCTCCGCCTGGACCCGTAGTCCAGCGCATAGGGCACCAGCAAAAGCAGCAGCAGCGTGTACAGCACCAGCACCGCGGCGAAGCGGCGGTGCTCCCCACGCCACCGCCACCGTCGGCGGCCCTTCATCGCGGGGGGTGGCTCCGGACCAACGGGGCTCCGCCGACCCTCTGGCTGCCGGAGGGCGGCTCTTCGCGAAGAGGCAAAGTTAGCGGCGGCGGGGGGTGTGGGCTGCAGGCGGCCCTCCCCGCCGGGGAGCACGCCCACGGGCACGCCGGCCAGACTCAGGGCCGCCGGCCCTACCGCCCGCCCTCGCCACCGCCTCCTTCGTTTCCTCCTCCTTGTAGCGCGACGCGGAAGCGGCCGCACCTGCCCCAACCGGCGGGGAAGCGCGGGCTGCTGCTGCCGCTGCCGCTGCTGCCGTTGTGCGAGGGTCCGAGCTGCCCGTTGCCCGGCCTCTCTCCTCCCTCCCTCCCTCCCCTCGGGAAGGGCCGGAGGGGCGGGTTCGGCACTTCGGGAATAACCCACCCAGGAAAGGGCGCGCCGCGAAGGAGGTACGTTAGCCAGGACAGGTACGGAGTAGATAAGGGTGTCCCGAAGAGGAGCGTGTGGTCCTCTCACCTGCCAGGTCTGCAGGGAAAGAGCACACACTACAGTAACGAAAAGAGGTGGAACTGTATTTTTAGGATGGAAGACAGCTATTAAAATCTGCAGTGGGTTTCAGAAGTACTGCAGCTCGACACTGTAGAGAGCTGCGGGATTTTTCAGATACTCTTTTGTCTGTGTGCGTGCCGATAGGATATGGACATCTCGATCATGACTCATTGCTCCAGTTTGTACATCTACAAATTTTGTGTCTGCCTGAGCTGATCACCCTTTGCAGTTGGTAGGAAGAAATGGGCACCCACAGAGGGACATTCAGCCTGTCTTGAATGTCTGATAGCCTTCTGATAACCCTTCTCTTTATTAACTGCAGTGGAAGCATAACATTACCAGCTCAGACTTCTGTTTTTTTAAAACATCTAAAATTATTTTAAATGATCTTTTATGGGATGGAGGTCAACCAGAAGTTGGCTTCATCTGTTTACATTCTAACATATAGTCTCAAATCTCCAGTTCAGCCCCTGTTTTACCTTGGAAGATGTACACAGAAAGAGATGGACCACAGTCCTGTGTTGCTGGTTAAGATATCCACCTGGCAGGAAAGCAATGCCCTTGTGTTGCTGACTGTGTAGCAAGGGCTGCTGACTCTCCTATCCTCTAGGCAATGGGTGGCATCCTGTGCAAAGTATTACTCAAGTATGGTGTGCAAAGTGAAATTCACTGAGGATAGCACAATTCTCACCCTCAGTGTGTGAATGACTTCCAGAACAGTCTATGTGGTATGTATAGAGCTGTGGTAAGGGACATGACACAAACTTAGTCAATGATAACACATACAATAGGGTGCAGAAATGTTAGTTACACAGGTTCTAAAATGCTTCTTCTGTAGTATAGATATATAGATACAGAATCTGCAGCTGCTGCACATAGCCTGATTGTTTAGCTATTAAAAATCTTATTTCAGATTTATCAGGCAAAATAGGAGCACAAAGCAATGTGAGAGAAAAAGCATGCTTCTCTTCTGTCCAGGTGGCAACCCAGCAGTCTGCCTGCTAACACTTTACTTGACCTTTCTTAAGCAAGTGCTAAAGACTGGGCTTCTTGCAGTTTATGGCATGCTGAGTGAGTAGTTGGTGCCAAACAAGACTTGTAGGCTCCTGAGCAGAATAATGTAGAAATCATGGCATTAGAAAGGAAATTCTGCCCCAACATGGATTTCGCTGCTTATGTTCATTATGGCTGTGGGGTTTTTCCACAGCCTGACTCTGTAAAGGTCAGGATTTCTTCCAGACCTTCAAGCAGCTAAGGAAGGATGACAGGATAAAACCACACTTGACAAAACCAGGTCACAAAGGTGTTTTGTTTTTTTAAATGACAAAACCCAACCCCCTCCTTCCTTTGTCAGAAAGATATGCATCTAGTATTTTGAGAGGTATCTACAGTGTAGCTGACTCCTGTGGCATCCTCTAGTGAAAGAGGATTAGCCTTTAAGTGTTTATTTTGGTTGGTTTGGGTTAGGGTTTGTTTGGTGTGGTGAGCTTCCAGCAAAGCCAGCATTCATTCTGCCACCCAGCAGGTGCCTGAGCTAAGCCAGAAATTGCCAAGCACCAGCATTCGTGAGCGGTCATGTGAAGCACCCAATCTAAGCATTGGACAGTAGATTGCTGGTCCAAATAGTGTTGGAAAGAGATTTGCTTCGCCTTTCAATTCTGTATTAATCTGTTCTCTCTTTAACACAGACAACGGGGATAATATTTTTTTCTCCATTTAGGCTTTTCCTATGAACCATAAAGACATTGTTAATGTATACATATGATCTGTATCTCCTTCTGAGGGCAGGACAGTTCAGTACTGAAGAGAGACAGACAAGTTCTTCATTGATCTGCAAAGTGACCTGTCCATTTGGCACCTAGCTCCTGCCATTTTTTGGTGATGATAACTGTGCTGTATGTTATTTTATAAAGAAGGGAGAGGAAGGACATAGGCATAACATGTTCTGCATAGTTTAGCACAGTCATATTTCCTTCCTAATTCCCAAGCTTGTCACTGAAAGTAGTGGTTGGTTTTAATCTAACATAACATTGGCTTCCTGTGTGTTATCTCTCTAACTTAATTTTTGCTCTTCCATCTCACACATGACTTCTACTGACAAGAGAGACAGTAAATGCTGGAATGCTGCATTTCACCCTCAGTAACATTTTTATCTTCTCGTCAGAGGTTCCAAAATAGAAATAGTTGCCTCTGTACTTAGCCATCTTTTGGCTCTTGCATGCTCTTGTCATTTTCAAAGAGCACTTTGTGATTAAAAATAGCTTGATTAGCTGATAAAATTAAATATGCTTTGCACGAGGAGCACCGCCCTATAAAACATCCTGGCTGTTAATGAGCACCCTGCTTGCACATATTGTCGCTCACAGACTTCAGCCAAAAGGAAGTCTGTGGTTAATAGCAGCTTAAAAAGCTTCAAGACAGCTAGGACAATATTTTCCGCCCCCTCCCCCCCCCCTTTTTTTTTTGAAGCTGCTTTGTCATCAGATGTTTCAACATGTGCAATACCACTTGTTTCACATGCGAGACCAGTCTTAGTAGCTCACATTTTAGAGGAGACACGTTGAGAATAGCAGAATAGAGAAGAAAGTCCAGGCAAGGCAGTAGGTGGCCCCGAAGGGATTTTTCACGGTGGTTTCCTCAAAGCAGAAGAGAAACTGAGGACCTGCAAAAGGTCAAAAATATCACAGAATTTTTGAGAGAAACTTCAGTGGAAATTTTGAGGATCTGAAAAAAGTGGAAAGTGAGTCAAAAGGAGAAGAGACTTCTAACATAGGGGCTGGTAAGCAGCTGTGTGGAAAAGGCTTCAGATGCAAAACCACATGCAGAAGGTGAGAATTCAGCTCTCTGCACATACACCTGTTGTCACCTTTCAGTACCTGCAAGAAAGATGAAGAGGAAATGAGGCAGGAAAAGAGTGTTGTTCACAACTATTGTGGTCTGTGTACTGCTTTTTCTAGTTAAGCTGGCACAAGACCAGGCCTCTAAGTTTCAGCGTGGGCCAGTTTGGAAGCAGCCAGGTGTACAGATTCAGGTTTTGGCTAATATACTCAAATAATTACTGTGCAAATCACATGTACAATGGCTGTCTGCAAAAGAGCAGGGACAGCAGGAAGACACGAGACCTGTCTGTGATCCTCCAGACTGAGCGGTGATGGAGGTTGAGTATGGGCACCAACAGCATGAGTTGAGCTGGAAGGGGGAGTCTTTGCTCCCTTCTCTTGAATTTCTGCAGTTATTCCTGAGGACTGGTAAATCACTTAGGCACACTGCTGCTATTCACCGCCCAGCGTATGAACTGGGCACAGAGTGGAGGGAGGTGTTCAGATGAAGCCAAATCCATAGCTGCAAGCTGCTTTTGGGCTAAGAGATGCTTGATAGCACAAGTTCCAGCTGAAGGAGCTGCTGGAGCCTATCTTTCCACATTTTTTTCAATTAAGCTATTGCTCATATACTGAGCCGTAAGTATCAGAGTGGGGACTGGGGACTGTGTGTGGTTTCCCAAGATGTGGCTTTTCCAAGTGTGTGAGATCTGGTTATGGAAATGGTAAAAATAAATAAATAAGCAAACATTTGAAAGCTGTGGAGTGCTTAAAATATGGTCCCTCCTATGGTATCAGCGATCTCCTCAAGCTTCCTCTAAGAAAGGAAGATAATACCCTTGTTGAAGGTCGTAGTAAATGCAACAAGAAAATGCCAGAGATGGAAGGCAGAGAAAAGCAAGGTTATGGATTTGTTGAGGTTCAGGAGAAAGTTAATCAGGAAAAAAACCCTGTTATTATTTCTAACAGTGGAAATTTGGATAAATCAGTAACAATGAAAGAAGAAGTCATCTATTCTGTGCTAATGTAACTTGAGTCTTTCTAACTTATGCCAAGAATGTCTCTAATTTGAAGTCTTTAAGCCTTCCCCCTGCAGAGTGTGCTCTGTTACCCCATTAGCAGCGAGACAGTCATCTCACAACCCAGAAATGGGTTTAGGCTACATGAATAGCCAGCACCTCCATCAAGCCTCCTGCTGCCTGGCAATTTACAGTAGCTGCTGAAGAAAAATTATTCCAATGGTAATGTGTTCAGGGTCTCACAGCTTCAGATATAAGGTGTGCCTCGACACTAAAATGCATGGGAAATAATTATTTGTAATGGTAGAAACCATGAATCTTTTTCAGTTTTCTCTCATTGTCACAGACTCACTGAATTAGAGATGCTGATTAAGAACAACAGCAAGCTTTTGCAATGCAACAAGTTAAGCCATTGTGTCAGTATAATTAGGGAACTAAATCTTTTACAGTTCAATCAAGCGAAGAGCAAGAAATGTTGAAATCTATTTTTAAGCAAGGATTATTTTTTTTACCCTCCAAAGAAAGCCACCTTTGAGCAGCAATTATAACAAAAACTTTGAGCTGTCCTGTGCCTTCATAAGGCAACACTTTCGTGCACAGAATACAATTTTTGGACCAAGAATCTGTCTGCCTTTTTATCTGTTTCAGTCTTAGGTGCAAATCTGTACTGGTATGTGCAAATGAAAATGCTGAGGGCTCAATCACTGCACCTACTTTAGAAATTTGTCCCATCAAGTTTTCTAAAGATCACATTGTAAATTCAGAATTTCTAATGCAAATGATTTCCAGGAGACATCACTGTGCCTGTATGGCTGAAACACAAATGCCAGAATGTGTAATTTACTTGAAATTTATTCTTGCATATGCTTGTGCCAAATGATCTAACTTTTATCAGGAAAATGTTAGCAGGTGAAAAAAGGTAACTCCTGGGTTACTGGAACCTCTGGGAGCTGGTTTAGCTCCCTGGCTGTCATTGCTGATTACTAATGAGGAAGTCTTCCATGGGTTTGTTAAAGTTGTTAATTGGGGTTCCCCAACTTGAATGGTAGTCAGCAGGCCATAATTTATTTTTTTCCAGCTGTCTAATGAGTGCAACAGATTTAAAACTCTGTTGTAGTCTCTTGCTCTGCAAGCTTTGCAAATCCTGGCCAAAGGGATCATAGCATAACTATGCAGCTGCAACACACCATTTACTTAGTGAAGCATCCATATTCTTTAAACACTACATGAAAACCATTTTGGTTTGACTGTAACCTTTATCAACAGAGAACTTGCACACTGACAAACCACACTTCCTCAGGCTCCGCAAGATAACCCTGCTTAAATTTCCAGTGCCACCATTTCATTTTTTGTGACTCCTAAACAGAGGTTTTTGAGAGTACAGGTGTGCCCAGCCAAAGCTGCGCCAAACTGAGCTGATCATAAGGTGCTAGACTTGGGAGAACTGGTGGATGAAAGGCTGGACATGAGCTGGCAATGTGCCCTTGCAGCCCAGAAAGCCAGTCAGATCATGAACTGCATCAAAAGCATCATGCCCAGCCAATTGAGGAAGGCGATTCCGCCTCTCTGCTCTGCTCTGGTGGGACGTCACCTGGAGTACTGCATTCAGCTCAGGACAACATGAATCAGTTGTAGCAGGTCCAGAGGACAGCTGCAAAAATTATTAGAGGAGTGGAGCACTTCTCCTGTGAGGACAGGCTGAGAGAGTTGGAGTTGTTCAGCCTGGAGGAGAGAAGACTCTGGGAAGACCTTATTGCTGCCTTTCAATACTTAAAGGGGGCCGTAAGAAATGTGGGGACAATGTTTTTAGTAGGACCTGTTGTGATAGGACTAGGAGTAATGATTTTAAACTAAAAGAAGGTAGATTTAGACTAGATATAAGAACGCAATTTTATGCAGTGAGGATGGCGAAATACTGGAACAGGTTGCCCAAGGAGGTAGTAGATGTCTCATTCCTGAAAACATCCAAGATCAGGTTGGGTGGGGTCTGAGCAACTTGATCTAGTTAAAGTTATCCCTGCACACTGCAGGGGGTTTGGACTAGATGACCTTTAAAGGTCCCTTCCAACCCAAACCATTCTGTGATTCAATGATTCTGTGATAGTTTATTATACTAAAATCTGGAAGCAATAAGCCATGCTGTTGGCCTGTAAGGACAACAGATTTCCTGGTCAGGCCCCCATGTATGCCCACATGCATGCAAACTTGTACAAATCTGAGAATTCCTGTAACAAGGAGAGACAACTGCGTTGACATGCACATCATCTGTCACAGTAATTTTAGTCCTAGTCACTCCATCAAGTTTGTAGTTGTCAGAGGTAAGAGAAATTTGCTTCTCAAAGCTGCAGAACAAGGACAGGGTGCTTCTGGCTTGCAATCCCTGGGACAAGTGTCTGCTGTCTCCACTTCTCACTTTGGTGGGAGTAAGAAGTAAATGCATTAGGTATCAGTACCCTGGCATTAAAAAAATGTCATTAGGACAAAATGCTTACACAAGTTTTCTACAAAGTGGGAGACTGCTTAAGTTTACTGTGGACAGTTTCTGGTAGATAAACATTAATTGTCAGGCTCTTTTCTGCATTAGCTGTGTAGTCAATTTAACGCCATTTTAGGTTTTGTGTGACTGAAAATTGTCTCACTAAATTTACTAAAGCTAAATTTAGCACAGAAATCATCTGGTCTTCTGGAAGCTCTCATAGTAGCTTCACTCTTACAATACCTGTTAGAAAAATGAAGAGAAAATCCACAAAGCCAATTCATTAAACAAGAAGGTGAACTAAAGAAAACCACACTCTAAGAGGTCAGTACAGGATGTAGATGCTGATTTACAAATCAGTAATGTTCTACCTGAATAACAAAAGAACATGCAATTGTAGAGCTGCTGTGAAAATGAATTTGAATCATGCAGCTCAAAAAGAAGTTACTAAGTGCAGACTGAAAGCTTCAAGCTGGTCTCCCCACAGTTTCTGCAATACTTCTCATGATCTCCTTGCAGAAGAAATTCCTGCCCATTTTGCCTGTCACCTTCGGGCTCACTATAGAAATGTTCTGGGAAAACCTGATCTCAGCACCTCCTGGAATTATCCTCTGTGTTCACATTATGTCTTAGCTGCTGGACTTGGTTGTGGGCATAATGTAAGCATTATGTGTGTTAGGACTGAGCAGCCCAAATTGGGCAGCTCCAGCTTGCTGGTCATGAGGTTCATCAGCCAAGATCAGAGTTGTGTAGTTTAACTCCCACTGCTCTGCTTACAGGAAACTTTATTATAGTCTCCTCTGCTGTATTGGTTTGTGGGTTGATTTTTTAAATTTTTTTTCCCTTCCTCCATGGTTTTCATTTCTCTACTCACAGGGCTTTCTTGTCTATCTTCTATCTGCACTGGTTAGGCCACACCTCGAGTACTGTGTCCAGTTCTGGGCCCCTCAGTTTAGGAAGGATGTTGACTTGCTGGAACGAGTCCAGAGAAGAGCAACGAAGTTGGTGAGGGGTTTGGAACACAAGCCCCATGAGGAGAGGCTGAGGGAGCTGGGGCTGCTTAGCCTGGAGAAGAGGAGACTTGGGGGTGACTTTATTGCTCTCTATAACTACCTGAAAGGAGGTTGTAGACAGGCACCGGTTGGTCTCTTCTCCCAGGCAGCCAGCACCAGAACAAGAGGACACACTCTCAGGCTGCGCCAGGGGAGGTTCAGGTTGGATGTTAGGAAGAAGTTCTATACAGAGAGAGTGATTGCCCATTGGAATGGGCTGCCCGGGGAGGTGGTGGAGTCGCCGTCATTGAAGGTGTTCAGGAGGAGACTTGATAGGGTGCTTGGTGCCATGGGTTAGCTGTTTGGGTGGGTTGGATTGGTTGATGGGTTGGACACGATGATCTTGAAGGTCTTTTCCAACCTGGTTTGGTTTATTCTAAATAAAGGTTTATTCTAAATTCTTGCTGGATAGTCTAGTCACTGAACCTCCAGGGAAAGGGCATTGACCCATCTGAGCCTCAAGCAACTGTCCAGTCAGGAGCTACAGAGAGCTGGTCAGATTTGCTTTGATGCTGGGGTGAAAAGGAAGGCAGCCCCCAGTTTACATCTTGTTTTAACATATTGCTGTCATTTATGGGTTTACTGTTTGGGGGATTTTTTGGGGATGATTTCCCCCTCAAAGTGCTGTTGGGAAACACACCTTATAAACACTGCAAGATTACTGGTAAAACAGGCAGAAAATTTTACTAAATTTTGTGATTTACTAAATTTTCTAATATTTTACGTGTCTGAAATTGTCACGGCCACTGCCATCGGAGTTCTGATACTTCCCGCAAGGTAACTTCGATCTATTTTTTTCCTGAGTAAAGGCCCTGAGCTGGGCTGTAGGCGGGGTGGCAGGACCCTGGGATAGACTCTCTGTAGGTGCCCTCAGGAGCCTGCCACTTGGCAGCTGACAGTTTTCTTCACTCCTGCCTTTCACTTCTGCCAAGAGTCACTTTGCAGGATGTGCTGGACACCCACTTACATCTGAGCTGACTCATTGCTGTAAGGACCAGGTTTTCACACTTGTAATAACTCACTAATAATTACAAAAAGGAGGGAAACAATAGTGGGCTATTGTATTTTCAGGCTTAGTCCACACCCTCATATGCCCACAGTAAGAGTAACACAGATGTGGCAAGGGTGAATCTTTTCTGGGTCTCCTTTAAGCACCCGCAGCTGTTTGGCAAAGGTAATGGGATATCCTCTTGATAATCGAGGCTAATTCGAGTAACTTCTCCATCGAAGAGTCATACCTGTTTCCAAAACAAGGGAAATCAGGTAGCTAAAACAGCCCCTTTACATTTCAGCTATTTAAGGGTTTTATCTACTCAGTCTTGGTGAAAGGACTTCCAGATGCTTTTCCCCCAAGGTTACAGTCAACGGTGTGTCTTGAAATAAAGGCATTTCTTAGCAGCAGCATCACCGTGCCTTTCAAGTAACTCATCTGTAGCAAACTGTCACCTGATGAACGCTGATGGCCTTCTTTGAAGCTTTGGTTTGAGTCACCTCCCGAGAGACATCTCCTGAATACACAGACCAGGTCAGGAGTACATGGCCCTCTTCCAGCTGGCCAGTGCCCTGGCATCCTGGTTTACTGAGAGTCATCAAGGATATCCGTCAATCCAGCCATGCCTGCGATTTTGGGAAATTCTTTAATCTTACTTCCCTTTTTCTTGATCCATTTTGTTTGTTGCTTTTCATATAAAAGTATTTTTATATTTTTTCTAGCTTGCAACATGAGCTGTCTCCATCCAAGACTTGGGGTTTGATGTACAGTACTGACAAAAAGGGTTTGTAGGGAAATCTGAACCGCCGCTTTTCCGAGGAGTTTGTGTTTACTGACTTCAAGCCTTCAGATGATACCTAAGGATTGATCAGGGATTGCTTGATGCCATCCCTCTTCCTCTGGGACGCTTGGCAGTGTTTCTACAGGGAAGTCAAATAGATCAGTTTGCTTAAGTGTTTTGTCTGGTATCTAAGATGCCCTGTGTCTATTTACTTGGTTAATTTATCTTTATCCTGTGGGAGTCCTAAGAAAAATTGAGTTCTCTTTAAAGGGCTCCTGTAGAAACAATTAAAGTAATTAAAATTATCTGCACCTGGCAGTTCTCCTTCTTGCATTAACTCTGCTCTTCACATTAACCCTTTCTGTGTCAGCCTGCATCATTCCAGAAGCAACATCCTCAGAAGGTGACTGGCTGCAAGAGCCATAAGCTTATCGACACGGAACAGCTATAGCTTCAGTTTGGTAGAGCGGTACACTTGTGTGACCCATGTTATCTATTGACAGAAATGTGATTTATTATATATTTCTGATGTAGAAAATTCTATTTAGAGATTGAAATAAAATTAAGTAAATATGTCAGCAAAGCTCTACTATATAATATGATACTAATTTGCAATAAAACCTATTAAAGCATAAATGAAATTAGAGTCAGGTCTTGGTTTTTGTGGGTTTGGTTGTTCTTATTTTTTTTTTACTGTGCTGTGCTCAGTACAGTAAATTCAATATCCTTGTATAAGCTATAAAAAATTACTTTGAGTTTGATCAAGAAGTCTAGACTAGGACTGAAGAATTTTGTTGAATAAATATAAAATGTAGCTGAACAGAAAAGCAGAACTGTATTCTTTTTTTGAGTCACAAACTCAGAACCAGTTACAGAGCTCCCTTTTTTATGATGACCTGATTATTGCTGTTAGTCTCACATTACTGTCACAGAGCCTTTGTAGTATAAATTCCAGCACAGTAGTTTTGGTAGGATGCTTAACGACACATAATTAAATGAACCCCCAGTACAGTCTCAAATCTCTAGGTTATTTTAGGTTCGCAGAATAGTTCAGAAAGTCTTTGGAAATACTTAGGATCACATTAAATCTGGGGAAAATTTTCTCACTTACAGTCTCTTATCATTTGCCTTACTGACAGCCCTACTGCATGCACAGTATCACAGTATCACAGTATAACTAAGGTTGGAAGAGACCTCAAGGATCATCGAGTCCAACCTATCAACACAGACCTCATGACTAGACCATGGCACCAAGTGCCACGTCCAATCCCCTCTTGAACACCTCCAGGGACCGTGACCCCACCACCTCCCTGGGTAGCCCATTCCAATGACGAATGACTCGCTTGGTGAAGAACTTTCTCCTCACTTTGAGTCTAAACCTCCCCTGGCGCAGCTTGAGACTGTGTCCCCTTGTTCTGGTGCTGGTTGCCTGGGAGAAGAGACCAACCCCTTCCTGGCTACAACCCCCTTTCAAGTAGTTGTAAAGGGCAATGAGGTCACCCCTGAGCCTCCTCTTTTCCAGGCTAAACAACCCCAGCTCCCTCAGCCTCTCATCATAGGGCTTGTGCTCAAGGCCTCTCCCCAGCCTTGTTGCCCTTCTCTGGACACGTTCAAGTGTCTCAATGTCCTTCTTAAACTGAGGGGCCCAGAACTGGACACAGTACTCAAGGTGTGGCCTAACCAATGCAGAGTACAGGGGCACAATGACTTCCCTGCTCCTGCTGGCCACACTATTCCTGATGCAGGCCAGGATGCCATTGGCCTTCTTGGCCACCTGGGCACACTGCTGGCTCATGTTCAGGTGGCTGTCGATCAGTACCCCCAGGTCCCTCTGTGTTTGGCAGCTCTCCAGCCACTCTGACCCCAGCCTGTAGCTCTGCATGGGGTTGCCGTGGCCAAAGTGCAGCACCCGGCACTTGGACTTGTTAAATGCCATCCCATTGGACTCTGCCCATCTGTCCAGCCGGTCGAGGTCCCTCTGCAGAGCCTTTCTACCCTCTAACTGACTAACATCTGCAGTTCTGAAAACCACTCCATGCAGTTTAGGACTTGCCTGCAGCTGTGGCAGGAGAGCTGCTGATGCAGTCTGAGAGTCTCCACTCTGAAATTCTGGTGTGGCAGCCCACTCTGATAGCTGTCTGGGCATCCTGCCTCTTATGTGTGGCATGCATAGAACTGTTGCTTCCCTTGTCACAGCATTAAATAAATTAAAAAAAAAAAAAAAAAAAAAAGAAGAAGAAGAACATGGGGATGGGTATCCTTTCATCAAAAATAATAAACAAGTGAAAAGGGCTCACCAGCTCTGTTTCCCTAGCCTTGGGGACTCTGGAACTGCAGAATTCAACATTGCAGGTGAGGAGCTCATTATGTAAACCAGTATTTTCTCACTGCTCCAAGAAGAACCGGAGAGCATCTGAGAAGCTTAGCTGTTGACATTAGGATGTTTTATTTTGCCATGGTTTTCTGTTTTGGGGAGTCTGATAAGTCAGTCTTTCCTCAAATATCAGACATCTCAGACTTGCTTGATTCTTTTTTAGGCATTTGACACACTCCAGCCTCCAAGAATTACATATCAGTCAGGTATGAGACTCATGACCGCTTGGATTTGAAGTAGGTCACTAAATATGGTTATTTTTAAGCAAGCAACTGTGAAAATGCTCACCATTTTCCACATTACAGACCCTGCTGTTCTGATGACTTTCTCCAGAAAAACTGTGACACATACAATCAGGTTTCTAAATTCCCAACACAGCTTTATCACACTGAATGGTCTTTAAAAACATTGCCATTGCTTTAGTAGAAGTCACTACAGAAATTACTATTAGAATAAAGCCTTCTAATACAACAAAGCTAGCTGCCCAACCAATTAGTTGGAAAAAAATACAACAAAGAACTGATGATGAAATTAATAATCTTTACATTTCTGTAGTATTACCTAAACCCAGGTGACTGTCCTTGCTCTTGGTAACATGGCAAGCGTGGTAACTTTCCTGTGTAAAACTGAGTCATGGATCACCTGACTCATTTCTGAAATCTTGATAGAGGAAAATGGCATGAAAGTTACCAAAAGGAAACCATTTGACATATAAAACTATTCCTAGGCCAGCCTTTCTCTTCTTTCATGTCTATGCCTCTGCAGCTGCAGATGATGTACCATCACCCTGCTGTGGTATTCATTAGCCTACGTTGCTTTTACAGCTGGTACAGGCTATTTGTCATTGAGATTTTGCATTGGAGGCAAGCCTGACTTAGTAGTGCATCTCATAAGCCCACGTAAGGGTTTGAGGGTGTTATGTTGGTCATTTAAAAGAATTATAAAATGAAGCCCCCACTGCTCAATTTGAAAACCCCCCTGTGTCAGCAGCTTTCCAATTTGTTCAAGCACTTCAGCAGAAAACATCTGGTGGAAGCAGCTGGCGTAAACCAAAGAAGGTCTAAGAGCTGACTGCAAAACATCACCTTGTACAGCAGGCTGATCTTTATTTTTTTCATGGTTAAAAATGTATGAATATGCCAATGTGTCTCATTGTTATTCTGATATGGCCTTATATTTAAGCAAGTTTGAGTTATGAAAGCCGAATGATGCTAGTGACGTTCTGGTTATTTAGGTGCCAAAGACTCTGTGGTGATATTCCAGGCGCCTGACTGTGGTCTCAAATTGCACCTGATATTTTTCATCACCAGTGCCATACATGGTGTATGCAATATTGTAGGTATATAATGACTTCATCTTGCAAAATACTGAGCACTTTCACCTCTCTGTTTCTGATAAAAGTAAAACATGCTCCTGCCACACCTGAAAAACTCCATATATATTCTCTCATATTGAGCTTTATATTAATCTACTAGTGTTAATCATAGAATGGCTTAGATTGGAAGGGACCTTAGGGATCACCTACTCCAACCTTCCCGCCATGGGCAGGGATGCTCCACAACTAGACTTCATCCAACCTGGCCTTGAACACCCCTATGAGGAGTCATCCATAATCTCCCTGGGTAGCCTATTCCAGAGTTCCACCACCCTCATACTGAAGAACTTCTTCCTAAACCTTCCAGTCTAAACCTACTCTCCCTCAGTTTAAAACCATTCCCAAACCCTTACGAAAAGTCCCTCTCCAGCCTTTCTGTAGCATCCCTTCAAGTACTAGAAGGCAGCAGTAGGGTCCCCCTGGAATCTTCTGTAGGCTGAACGACCCCAACTCTCTCAGCCTATCCTGACAAGCAAGGGTGTTACAGCCTTTAGATCGTCTTTTTGGCCCTCCTCTGGACTCACTCCAACAGCTCTGTGTCCTTCTTATGGTGGGGACACAAGAACTAGATACAGTATTCGAGGTGGGGGTCTCACAAGAGCAAAGGAACAGAATCACCTCACTTGACCCATCTGGCCACACTCCTCTTAATGCAGCCTGTGATATAATTTGCCTTCTGGGCTGCATGGACACACTGCCTGCTCATGCTGAGCTTCTTGTTAGAAAAGTTGCAGAGCTGTATGACCACACCACTGCACTTAAGCTATGCAACCCTTTTAAAAAATTAAAACTAGGTTCCTTTTAAGAAATAAAGGTTGGGAATGCCAGCTTTGTTAATGAATTGAAGTGTGTCATGAGGAACATTTAGGATTGAAATGTCCTGATATAAAGTGCTAATTCGAAGGATAAGCAACAGCCAGACAGCAGACAGTGTGTTCCAGATAAATCGTTACAGTAGGATTCAGGCGATCTGGATGCCACTGCTTTTTCTGTACTACTCAATTAGGGCATGAACTGTCACCAATCATTTCCCATGTCTGAGCCTCTCAGTGTTTGTTTGTCTGTGTTGATCTTGACTAGGGATACTACTGTGATAAATAAAATAAGGGAAAATATGTAGCTCTTTGCATGAATTGAAAACAGCATTATCATTAAAAGTACACAACATAAATACCCAGGTTTCAGGATAAATTGGAAATTCAGTGTTCCTCCAGCCACACAATCTGCTGAGACCTACAGGCAGAGCTTCACTGGTATAGAGTATGTAGAGATAAAACAATTTGCAGCACAGGGAAATAAAAGTATCTCTGCAGCAGACAGATTAAGCTGCTTTTTTTTTTCACATTCTAATCTGTTAATCACACACAGGGCTTAAGTATAGCTCAAGGCAGACCAGACATTGAATGCTTTAGTTTTGTGCTATTTATCGAACTGTATTTAATCTGAAGATACAGTGTTCTCTGCTGCTCAGCAGTTCTTAAAAAAAATGAATGTCTGTAATGAGATTTCTGCCACAAATCAGTGATTGTACGTTTAAAACGGGTCATGGGGTTGGTCTTTCAATGTTCCTGTGACTGCAGCTGCCTTTACAACAGTCATGTGGGCTCACCTCTGAAAAATTCACTTGAGGGTCAAATTCGGGTGCCCACCATTTAAAGTACTTGCTATACTTTTTTGTTGTTACAAAACCCCACTTTATGGGGGTCAGTAGCTTAAAGCAACTTCAGCCAGCGCAGAGAGATGAGAATAAAAAAATTAAAAGAGGAAGTCACATTGGGAGGTAAGGGAATGGAGCAGTAAACCTGAGCTCAGACAAGATGACAGAAGCTGGTGGACCTGCTGGCACAGAGACTCCACAGCAATTCCTGGGGAGAAGGGGTCAGGCTCCACTTTCAGAAGCTGAAAAGGGCTGGGATGATGACAATGTGGAAAACAGGTCTGGCACCCATAATACACATGGCACCATTTCAGCAAATCCTGAAGGGAGGGAAACAACCAAACGTAGAAATATGCTTTGGGATAAGATGGCAAACCAGCTAGATAATGGAGACTATGAAAGTGCACTGAAAAGAGCCTTCCATTAATTTCAAAACCTTTGCTTTTATAGTTTCTGGAAGGCTGTGAGCCCTTCCTGCAATCGTTTGACCAACAAAGCCTTTCTTGAATTGTGTTTATGCTTGTTTATTGTTATAGATGACTCCAGGTAAAAGTTTCTGGTCACAATTTTATTGGCAATAAAGAAAACAAATCCCCAGTTCTGGATAGAACTGTTTATCTTAATACAGCTTCTCCTCACCCTTGGTGTTTCCAATTAGCCAAACACACAGTCTCTGTTTAAGTCTGTAAAATTTGCAGCTTTCCCTTTATCCTCAAAACAGCAAGCTTCTGACCCTTAAGCTTAGTGCGCTCTGAATTCTTTAACACAAATCACTCATATATTCATAACATTTATGCTTTTTTGTGTGTGTGTGAATGATTTTAGAGTTGAGTGCACCAAACACCAGATGATACGTTGGCCAGGCCTGGAGACACTGTCCTTGTTTAAGGTAGAGTCAGATATTCTGGAGTCATTGCAAGATACAGGGTAGTGCACTTTAAAGGGAGCAGTGTCAGCACTACATCCTTGCTGACACTGTGCACAGGACAGCACACTTCTGAGACTTACTCCTGGTTCACGCAGGTCGTGGTGTCACATCTGCTATGGGTCCTTAACTCATCAGAAGTGCTGACCAGCAGCAAAGCCTGCGTGGTTCTTTGGGGTAGTGGTTGTTGACTGCTGTGAACATTCCTTTTGGCTAGGAACATGAGGAAATACTTTTGTGAAAAACTAAGAAATTAAATGGGACTAACCTAAAATAGCCCAGTAAATAGGTCTGTTAGATCATCTACTCCCTTGTCACATAAGCTAGCTTGCTTCATTTAGCACATTGAAGGATACAGATATTACCTTCCATAATTACCTGATTTAAAACTGGATGGCAAAGTGGAGAATCAGATCCCTTGTGAATTGAATATATCAGGAAAGCAATAAAGATGTTGAATATAAAATTGCCAATGCCAACTTAATGCATCCATCTTTCTCTCTACCTATTTTAGAGTAAGCTGAGGAGGACTTTCAATAGACACCAAGAATTTTGGTGTTTTTTCTTTTATTCTCCTTAGGGCCTCAATTTCCTCTTAGCCATATTCCTGGCTTGGCTAACAAAATTTGCTTGCATACTAAATGTACATTTTTGGGGATATGAATTGCAAAGGAATGTTAACCACCAGAGGGAAAACTGTTGAAGATATGAATGCATACCTTACCTCACAGTCCAGAAAGAGCTACAGCTTTTGAATATGGTAAGTGGGTTTGGTGGGGTGAAAGAATCAGGGAAGCAAATTCTTTATTTGTTGTCAGTATACTCCTATGTATTTTACTTCTGTTCACTGACAAATTCCTTAAGATTGAAAAGTGCTGAAAAGTGCTGAAAAGGAAAAGGGCACATAAAGCACTACAAACTCTTCCCTTCTGAGCAGTCCAAGACAGTTGCTATAAATGTCCATCTGTCCAAGCTCCTTGCTGGTACTTACTGTGCTTTGGATACATGAGAAAGATTACTTCCATTTTACTTTTTTCCAAGTTCATTAAAAGCGTGGTGGACATTTTAAGGGCCTTTTTCAGGTGGGAATGATGTCTACTGTAGGTTAAGGTGTTCCTGGATGGCCAAGACAACTGCAGTAAAACACAAACCTAAAGAATATTGAAAAAGCAAATCCCATGATGGTATTACATTTCCTCTGTGATGCAATCAACCTATGGGCAGTTAGGTGCTGTAACTGACAGCAGTAGCAGAGGGAGCACTTTCTTTTCCTCACACCTCCATGCTTCTTCACACCCTATCAGCCCACTTTAATCTCTGACTCATAAACAGTTTGGAGATGATTGCACTTACTCCTCTGAGTTGATCTATTTATAGAAATTAGTGTCAGAATGAGACTTTCAAGTGAATCAAGTGACCTCTTCCAGGTTAGTTTCTTTGGCCACCACAGTCTCCTTGGAAACATGCCATTTTGTTTGCAGGCCTCCATCTTTTCCTGTGGCAGCTGCACATTTATTTCCTCCAGGCTAAGGCACTTTATATTCCTCAGCATCTGGGACATCAGTTCAGCATCTGTTGACCTGGTCACAATGGGATTAAAAAAATAAGATAATTAATTAGCAAATGGCTCTCATAATGTGAAAAGTTGTTTATTCAGTTCTCAAGAGCCACATTTTCAGTCTGTCTCTTCTTGAAAATAGCCAATGGCACACAGATCAGTATCTAAACTAAGGGTTGTCTGCAATAGGACCAACCCTTCACTAAGTTTTCCTTCGCTTTCCTGGTAATCTCTTAATGACTCTCTCCACATACTACTGCATTTTTTTACCCAGATGATTAAAGGGACTGACGATATCACTAACCTGTCCTGACCATCCTGCTTTCATTTCAAATGCTGTGAAAGAATGGGCTTACATCTAGTTTGGGTACATGCCTTGAGGGGAATGTGCCTTTGGCTGCTCCAGGTTTACATGTGACAATTTGCCTGAGCTTCATAGAATCAAAGGTTGGTTGAGGCCAGAAGTGACCTCTGAAAGCCCTCTGGTCCAATGTCCACTTCATCTTCTAACTTGGTTTTCTACATCTGTGTTGAAAGCATTTACACCTGAGCCAATCACTCTGTCTACTCTCTGCAGTCATTAAGAGAAACAGACAATTTTAAGGTGCAGTTTGTTTGATCTAGTACAAATAGTAGGTTTCAAAGGGGATGAGTCATACCCAGAAATATCTCTTGCTCTCCACTGACTATAAAGAGAGCCCATGCCAAAGAAGATGTCTCTACTGGGAATGTCAAATCTGAGCAGATTTAGCCTCCTCTCTCATCTTTGTATTTGCCTGTTAGTCTCTCATCACAGCTCTATACACAATTTGTGGTCTTCCAGCTTTTTGCTGAATTTGAAAAAGTCACCAATGAGGACTGGACCAAATCTGCATTGTTCTGTATGAACTAGACAACATTTTGTAAGTGTTTTGAAATTCCAACTAAGTCATGAAGGCAGACTTTGCCCATGCATCTACAGAGCCAATGTTTGCTTACTAGGAGTCTTTAAAGAACACAAAGGGTCATTGTGTATTGTCCAAACAGGTCAAGTAGGACAAGCACAGCACTGTCCAAGAAATCTCTTGGTGGGCAAAGAGGAAATGGCCTACTATCACACTTCAGACATGTCTGTTTGTCCTTATGCTCAGGCATACCCTCAGTGATTCACACAGTATCACACAGTATCACAGTATCGCTAAGGTTGGAAGAGACCTCAAGGATCATCGAGTCCAACCTGTCACCACAGACCTCATGACTAGACCATGGCACCAAGTGCTACGTCCAATCCCCTCTTGAACACCTCCAGGGATGGTGACTCCACCACCTCCCCGGGCAGCCCATTCCAATGACCAATGACTCTCTCTCAGTGAAGAACTTTCTCCTCACCTCTTGCCTAAACTTCCCCTGGCACAGCTTGAGACTGTGTCCCCTTGTTCTGGTGCTGGTTGCCTGGGAGAAGAGAGTAACCACCTTTCAGGTAGTTGTAGAGGGCAATGAGGTCACCCCTGAGCCTACTCTTCTCCAGGCTAAACAATCCCAGCTCCCTCAGCCTCTCCTCATAGGGCTTGTGCTCAAGGCCTCTCACCAGCCTTGTTGCCCTTCTCTGGACACGTTCAAGTGTTTCGATGTCCTCCTTAAATTGAGGGGCCCAGAACTGGACACAGTACTCAAGGTGTGGCCTAACCAATGCAGAGTACAGGGGCACAATGACTTCCCTGCTCCTGCTGGCCACACTATTCCTAATGCAGGCCAGGATGCCATTGGCCTTCTTGGCCACCTGGGCACACTGCTTGCTCATGTTTAGGCAGCTGTCAATCAGTACCCCTAGGTCCCTCTCTGTTTGGCAGCTCTCCAGCCACTCTGACCCCAGCCTGTAGCTCTGCATGGGGTTGCCGTGGCCAAAGTGCAGCACCTGGCACTTGGACTTGTTGAAAGACATCCTGTTGTACTCCGCCCATCTGTCTAGTTGGTCGAGGTCCCTCTGCAGAGCCCTTCTGCTCTCTAACAGATCAACATCTGCCCCTAACTTGGTGTCATCAGCAAATTTGCTAATGACTGACTCAATGCTCTCATCCAGATCATCAATGAAGATGTTAAAGAGGATGGGGCCCAGCACTGATCCCTGGGGGATGCCACTATTGACTGGCCGCCAGCTGGATGTGGCACCATTCACCACCACTCTCTGGGCTCGGCCCTCCAGCCAGTTCCTAACCCAGCACAGAGTGTAGTGGTCCAAGCCTCGAGCTGACAGCTTAGCCAGCAGTTTGCTGTGGGGGATTTGCTGAAGTCCAGGTAGACTACATCCACAGGCCTCCCCACGTCCACCAGATGGGTCACCTGATCATATAAGATCAGGTTGGAGAGGCAGGACCTGCCCTTCCTAAATCCATGTTGGCTGGACCTGAGCCCTTGGCCATCTTTTAGGTGCGCAGTTATTGCCTCCAGGATAATCTGCTCCATCATTTTCCCTGGCACTGAGGTCAGGCTGACTGGCCTGTAGTTTCCAGATTCCTCCCTCTGACCCTTCCTGTGGATGGGGACCACATCGGCCAGTTTCCAGTCATCTGGGACCTCACTGGTGAGCCAAGACTCGAGGAAAATGATGGAGAGAGGCTTGGCCAGCTCATCTGCCAGCTCTCTCAGCACCCTAGGATGGATCTCATCTGGTCCCATGGACTTGTGAGTGTCCAAGTGGCTCAGCAGGTCCCAAACTAATTCCTTGTGGATTTCCAGGGGCATTACACTGCTCCCTGTCCCCGTCACCCAGCTCAGGAGGCCACTCATCCTGAACTCCTGCCTTGCTGTTAAAAATTGAGGCAAAGAAGGTGTTCAGGACCTCAGCCTTTTCCTCATCGTCAATCACAGTGTTTCCCTCCAGGTCCAATAAGGAGTGCAGGTTCTTCTTGCCCTTCTTTTTAGTGTTAATATATTTGTAAAAATGCTTTTTATTATCTTTGACAGAGGTGGCCAGCTTCAGTTCCAGCTGGGCCTTTGCCTCTCTAATTTTTTTCCTACATAATCTAACAACATCCTTAAACATATCAGGAGAAGCCTCCCTCTCCTTCCAAAGGTGATACAGCCTCTTTTTTCCCCTTAGATCCTCCAGGAGCTGCTTGCTCATCCAGGCCGGTCGCCTTCCCCGAATGCTCATCTTTCGGCACATGGGAACTGCCAGTTCCTGTGCCTTCAAGAGCTCCTCTTTGAAGTAGGTCCAACCATGCTGGACCCATTGGTTCTTGAGGGCTGCTACCCATTTGCCTCTTTCAGCTAACTCACTTTTTTTCAAACTGATGAAGAACAAAGTCCAATACTTCTTCCTCTTTCACCACCCTTAATAAGAGCAATCTGTATTTCCTTGAAATAACTTAATTTGCTAAATACACTGAACAATATCCCCATCCCAGGCACAGCTTCTTCCCTTAACCAAATAACTGTTTTTTGGCAGCCTCCTCTAAAAATCTGCTCTCTTTCCCAAATGTCTTTCTCTATGTTTCCTGTACATGTGAGGAAGCACAGCAAGAGAGCCGCTCAGGACCGGCACTAGGACCAGCATGCTTGAGCTGAGGCAAGCTGAGAGGTGCTCTATTTTGGTTTCATTTTGCAGCTTTTCAGGGTGGCAGTGAGGCAGGGTAGTCTTCCCACATGCCTGGTCGAGAGGGTGACATCAGCCACGGCAAATTTAAACGAGGGAGAGCAAAGCCGCAAAACCGCCATTTGGCAAGAGAGTCTTCTGGTTGGATTGCAGGTAGCAGTACATGAGGGGTCAGCTGACAGAATGCAGAAGCCTCTGTGGTAGCTTGGGCAAAATAGTCAGGTGAAATACATGTATATTTAAAAACAAACAATAAAATCCCCCAAACTCAATTTCACCTGCCTGAAGTGATCCAGCCATGGTAACAACTCAACCAAAGGCTACTAGAAAAATGGTAGGTACCCAGACAGAGCCAGTGCCCAGGGTGCTAGCTGCAGAAAGTGCTGGCACTTGGAATGGAGGGTGAAGGAGACAACACCTGTGTAAGGTGTGACCAGGTGAATTATCTTCTCAATCTGGTGGCTGAGCTATCAAGACTCAGGACTATAAGGGAATGTGAAAGGGAGGTGGATATGTGGGAGCAGGCTTTACAGACATCCCCCAGTTGAGGGAGGCGACTCTGGAAACAGGACGGAATGGGTACAGGTCCCTGTTAGGAGAAGCATGGGGAATCCATCCCAGCACTCTTCACCTCTCCCCTTGCCCTTGCACAGTAAGTATGAGGCCCTGCAGGTTGAGGGCAACGTGGATGAGAAGGCAGAAAAGAAACCTTCTAAGGGGATGCCTAAAGCAAATTATTCCCCACCAATCATCAGGACTAGTGCCATAAAGAAAAAGAGGAGGGTAATTGCTGTTGGTGACTCTCTACTGAGGGGAACAGAGGCCTACCTGGGGCCTGGGTAAGGGATATCTCCAGGAGACTACCCAAGCCAAGCCAGCCCTCTGGCTATTACCCATTGCTGGTAATCCAAGCTGGAAGTGACGAGATTGATAAGAAGGGCACCAGGACAATCAAAAAGGAATTCAAGGCCCTCAGACAATTGATTGATGGAGCAGGAGCTCAAGTTCCCTCAGTGGCAGGGCTGTACACTGAAAGGAATAGGAGAGCCCATGCCATCAACAATTGGCTCAAAGGATGGTGACAGCAGTGGAATTTTGGGTTCTTTGATCAAGGAACAATTTTTACCACACCTGCCCTGCTGGACCTAGATGGGGTGAATCGATCTAGAAAGGGCAAGAGGGCTCTAGCACTAGACTTGGCAGGGCTCATTGGAAGGGCTTTAAACTAGGTCTGAAGGGGGTGGGTGATGAAACCAGTCTCTCCAGAGAGGAGAGAGAAGAACATAAACTAGAGTTGGTTGAGAAATCAGCAGCCCAGCTGAAGTGAATGTACACCAGTGCACGCAGTATGGGTAACAAACAAGAGGAACTGGAAGTCTTGGTTCACCAGGAAACCTATGATATAGTTGCCATTACAGAAACATGGTGGGACGATTCATACAATTAGAGTACTGCACTGGGTAGTTACAAGCTCTTTAGGCAAGACAGGTGAGGGAGAAGAAGAGGAGGGGTGGCCCTGCATATTAGGAAATCTCTTGATGTCACAGAACTTTAGGTAGAGGATGAAAGGATTGAGTGCCTGTGGGTTAAAATCAGAGGGAGGGCTAACAGAACTGACATCCTGGTTGGAGCCTGTTATAGACCACCCAACCAGGATGAAGAGGTTGATGAATTATTTAATAAGCAGCTGGAGGCTGTCTCAAGATCATCAGATCTTGTCCTTGTGGGTGACTTGAACCTGCCAGACATCTGCTGGGAACTTAATTCAGCAGAGAGGAGGCAGTCCAGAAGGTTCCTAGAGTGTATGCAGGACAGCTTCCTGATGCAGCTGTTAAGTGAGCCTACCAGGGGTCAGGCTCTGCTTGACCTGCTGTTCTCCAATAGAGAAGGGCTGGTGGGAGATGTGATGGTAGGAGTCTGTCTAGGGTGCAGCAACCATGAGATAATGGAGTTTTCAATATGCAGGGAAATCAGGAGGAGCACCAACAGAACCCTTACTTTGGACTTCAGCTTATTTAAGCAACTGATTCAGAGAGTATCCTGGGTAGCAGCTCTAAAGAACAAAGGGGTCCAGGATGGTTGGACCTACTTCAAACAGGAGCCCTTGAAGGCACAGGAACAGGCTGTGCCCATGTGCTGAAAGATGAGCCACAGGGGGAGGTGACCGGCCTGGATGAGCAGGCAGCTCTTGAAAGAATTAAGGGGAAAAAAAGAGGGTGTATCACCTTTGGAAAGGGGGGGAGGCAACTTGTGATGTGTTTAAGGATGTTGTTAGATCATGCAGGAGAAAAATTAAAGAGTCAAAAGCCCAGTTAGAACTTAAGATGGCCACTTCTGTGAAAGACAATACAAAGCATTTTTATTACTATATTAATGCTAAAAAGAGGGGCAAGAAGAACCCCCACTCTTTATTAGACTGGGAGGGGAATATTGTAACTAGATGAGGAAGTAGATGAGGAAAAGGCTGAGGTACTAAACACCTGCTCTGCCTCCATTTTCAACAGTAAGGCAGGAGGATCTCAGGATAACTGGCCTCCTGAACTGTAAATGGGGTCAGGGAGCAGTATAATCCCCCTGAAATCCATGAGGAAGTAATTAGGGACTTGCTGAGCCACTTGGATACTCACAAGTCCATGGGACCAGTTGGGATCCATCCTAGGGTGCTGAGAGAGCTGACAGATGAGCTGGCCAAGCCACTATCCATCATTTTTCAACACTCCTGGCACACTGGAGAGGTCCCAGATGATTGGAAACTGGCCAACATGATGCCCAACCACAAGAAGGGCTGGATGGAGGAACCTGCAAACTCCAGGCCTGTCAGCCTGACCGTAGTGCCAGGCAAGATTATGGAGCAGATTATCTTGGGGGCAATCACAGCACACCTGCAGGATGGCCAAGGGATCAGGCCCAGCCAGCATGGATTTAGGAAGGGCAGGTCCTGCCTGACCAACTTGATCTCCTATGATCAGGTGACCATCTGGTGGATGTGGGGAGGCCTGTGGATGTAGTCTACCTGGACTTCAGCAAGTCCCCCACAGCAAACTGCTGGCTAAGCTGTCATCTCATGGCTTGGACCGCAATACTCTGTGCTGGGTTAGGAACTGACTGGAGGGCCAAGCCCAGGGAGTGGTGGTGAATGGTTCCACATGCAGGTGGCAGCCAGTCACTAGTGGTGTCCCCCAGGGATCTGGATGAGGAGATTGAGTCCTCTATTAGTAAGTTTGCAAATGACACCAAGTTGGAGCAGGTGTTGATCTGTTAGAGGGTAGAAAGGCTCTGCAGAGGGACCTCGACAGGCTGAACAGATGGACAGATTCCAACAGGATGGCATTTAACAAGTCCAAATGCTGGGTGCTACCCATTGGCCACAACAATCCCATGCAGTGCTAGTGGCTGGAGAGCAGCCACGCAGAAAGGGTCCTGGGGGTACTGTTTGACAGCTGGCTGAACGTGGGCCAGCAGTGTGCCCAGGTGGCCAAGAAGGCCAATGGCATCCTGGCCTTTATCAGGAAGAGTGTGGCCAGCAGGAGCAGGGAAGTCATTGTGCCCCTGTACTCAGCACTGGTGTGGTGGGTTGAAATTTCCCATTCACATTAACTAAGCACGACTAACTCAGTTGGAAGCAAATGGAAGCTGTATTTACAAGCAAAAACTACACTCTACAATGGAATGCAATGAATATGTACAAAATATACAGTATTTACAATATTATACAGATATTTAGAATTAGTAAATAGCATGGAAACCTCCCTGTATCCCCTCTGGGTTTCCAGAGAAGCAGGGAAGCTCAAAATCTGCAGCTTAATTTTAAAGGCATAGCCTAAAACTGCCACAACTGATCACCTTGAGTACTGTGTCCAGTTCTGGGCCCCTCAATTTAAGAAGGATATTGAGACACTTGAACGTGTCCAGAGAAGGGCAACAAGGCTGGTGAGAGGTCTCAAGCACAAGCTTTATGAGAACTTCCTCATCTTAATTCCATGATTTTTGGAAACTGTTCCAATTTATTGCAACTTCATTGCATCGTTGACAGATTTTCTTGCTCTTTTAAAAGATTCTGAATTTCTACCTTTTTATATATATATATATATAGTATTTCATTTAGTCAGTATTAGCTAACTTCCCACAAGAGTGACTTGTAGTGACTTTTTAGTCAAAGTAGTGAGTTTCTTCCAGCAGGTAGCAGGACACTATCTAATTTAAGCATGTGTAGCTTAATACCATAGGTGCAATTGAGTGGAAGCTTGTTATATTGCTCTCCTCTGAAGTCAGGCCTCCTGAATTATTGCCAGCTCATGCTGAAAGTGTTTTCCAAACCAGGTAACATTTGCCAGGTGACTAAATTAAGAAACTATCAAGTAGACTAAGAAAGCAAATAAAAACAAACAGGGGAACCACAAACTTTCTTGGCTATCTGCATTTGGAACGATTCCCAAAGTCATCTCCATGTTTTCTTCAGCTAGGAACTGCCAGGACATGCCTACAAGCTGGTTGGAACTGGGAGCTGATTTTCTTAACCATCTGTATGCCCTGGCACTATCCCTTGAGATACAACCTGCCATTTACAGCAAAGCTCTTCTGACAAATTTCTCTGAACATTGGCATTTCAGCTGAATACAAACGCACTTCTGGAGACATGGAGGCATCCTGTATCCCACAGTCATGACAATTTTTAACAATGGTATTAATTTATGACTCCCTAGTTTGTGAACTGTCATCTCAGACAGCATTAGCTTGTGATTTACCTCTGCTTTGGAGAGCCCAGGCTGGCCACCTGGCCTGCTCTTCGTTAGTATCAACTTATCCATGGAGCAAACATCTCTCTTTTGAGAAATTTGTTAATTAAGAGCTGCCTTCATAAGATTCCAAGAACATAAATTTTGTACATTGCAGGCTTCAACAGTGATTTTAGGACCAGTTCAGTGCTAACAAGAAATACAGTTTATTGATAGCTTTAGACAGAAAGTAATTATGATAATTTGGAGATTGTCCTGATTACATCTTGCAGGATCCTAGTTTTGCTGACAACAAAAAGAGAAGTTTTAAGGGGCCTGTAAGAACTGAGAGGTGATAAAGTCAGGTGTTCTTCCTTAAAAGGATTAGAATCTCTTCTCAGTGTTATAAAGCAGAATTATGTGCAATGAAAATCTTTGTGTGTTCCTTGGAAGGAAATTCATGCATATGCAACCAGGCAGGGCAGGAATGACTTGTCTTCAGACAAGTATGGCTTATGGTACCTAAAGGAGAACAAGTTACTAATGTATACCTGACCATAGAATAGAATAGAATAGAATAGAATAGAATAGAATAGAATAGAATAGAATAGAATAGAATAGAATAGAATAGAATAGAATAGAATAGAATACACCAGACCACATTGGAAGAAACCTTCAAGATCATTGCGTCCAACCTATCATCCAACACCACCCAACCAACTAAACCATGCGACCAAGCACCCTGTCAAGTCTCCTCCTGAACACCTCCAATGACGGCACTTCCACCACCTCCTTGGGCAGCCCATTCCAATGGGCAATCACTCTCTCTGTGTAAAACTTCCTCCTGACCTCCAGCCTGAACCTCCCCTGGTGCAGCCTGAGACTGTGTCCTCTTGTTCTGGTGCTGGTTGCCTGGGAGAAGAGACCAGCCTCCACCTGTCTACAACCTCCCTTCAGGTAGTTGTAGAGAGCAATAAGGTCACCCTGAGTCTCCTCTTCTCCAGGCTAAGCAACCCCAGCTCCCTCAGCCTCTCCTCATGGGGCTTGTGTTCCAAACCCCTCACCAACTTTGTTGCCCTTCTCTGGACACGCTCCAGCAAGTCAACATCCTTCCTAAACTGAGGGGCCCAGAACTGGACACAGTACTCGAGGTGTGGCCTAACCAGTGCAGTGTACAGGGGCAGAATGACCTCTCTGCTCCTGCTGGCCACACTGTTCCTGATGCAGGCCAGGATGCCATTGGCCCTCCTGGCTTCCTGGGCACACTGCAGGCTCATGTTCAGCCTATCATCAACTAGCACCCCCAGGTCCCTCTCTGCCTGGCCGCTCTCCAGCCACTCTGACCCCAGCCTGTAGCTCTGCAAGGGGTTGTTGTGGCCAATGTGCAGAACCTGGCACTTGGATGTGTTAAATCTCATGCCATTGGATTCTGCCCATCTGTCCAGCCTGTCGAGGTCTCTCTACCCTCCATAAGAACACCCTGCAATATACTGTAGAAACCACAACCCTTCTGCATCTTTTCTCCTGCCATGGCAGCAAAACAAAAAAAAAGAAAAAAAAGGATGTTTTGAAGTTGTCAAAATTCATCAGGACAATTGATGGCAAAGCCAGCAATCTTAAATATTTTCCATGAAACCATGAAGAACTAAACATTTGCTCCCTCAAAACCCTTTCTTTACTTTCAGACCCTCTCCACCCATAAGTACACTAAGATTGTGCATAAGCAAGAATATTTTTATTGTATAAAAATAATCACAGTCAGGGATTTGCAGAAAAAAATAGCAGGAAAAATAGAGAAGCCCACTTTGACAGAAGCCCACCCATATCCAACTCCTTTTCTATGATTTCCAGATGGCACCCATATTATCACTTGCTATGGAACTTATGTTGATGGCGTCCTAAATGTGTCCATCAATCGTCTTGCTGTGCTTGATGCTGATGTGGGTTTGTCCTAGTTAGGATTCTTGATGCTGTAAAAAAGATCCTCTCTGAGGTTTTCCTAGGAACCTTTACTTTGGAACAAGTCAGTCTGTATATTAGTCGCTCTAGCAGGTTTCCATGAGCCCTCACCAAAAAGTATGAGGTCTGCACTGAAAGCATATATTTCTGGGTTGTCATGAATTTATGAAGGGGGTTGTTTGTTGCTTAGACATTCGTTACTCCTTGCCTATACAGATAAGTGAAACTATGTTCTTGCTGTTCTTCTTGTAATACTTCTCTATGCATTCAGGTGTTTTGGAATGCACATAGCAACACACTTTGATTTCTTTTATTGAAGAACAGATTTCTTTTGCACTGACCAGTATTTTTTAACAGATCAGGGCATTCAGAATAATTAACCCAAAGAAATCCTGCGACTCATTACAGTTACCCTCCTCATAACTAGAAGTGCAGAAATAACACTGCAGTTAGGGTGATGTGCATCACATCTCTAACTCTGAAAAAGTTGTTAGTGGCAGGTGCCACACTCTGTGAATAGAGCTTACATCTAAGTCCTACCAGTACATAAGCTGTCATGCAGATCTCAGTTCCTGAGCCCATATGGAGACAGTCCATAAGTAGAAGTGCACCACTGAATCATGCATGTCAGTCCTAGGAAGAAGTAGTTCATTGTTGTATTGCTAGGCTTCTTATAGTGTGGTGTTCTATAGTGTGGTGCTCTTTTCCCAGAAGACTGGAAGCTGGCCAACGTGATACCCATCCACAAGAAGGGCCAGAAGGAGGAACCAGGGAATGACAGGTCTGTCAGCCTGACCTCAGTGCCAGGCAAGATCATGGAACAGGTCATCTTGAGTGCAATCACACAGCACTTACAGGATGGCCAAGGGACCAGGCCTAGCCAGCATGGATTTAGGAAGGGCAGGTCCTGCCTGACCAACCTAATCTCCTTCTATGATCAGGTGAGCTGCCTGGTGGATGTAGGGAAGGCTGTGGATGTAGTCTACCTGGACTTCAGTAAGGCCTTTGACACCATCCCCCACAGCAAACTCCTGGCCAAGCTGTCAGCCCATGGCTTGGACAGCAGCACTCTGAGCTGGGTTAGGAACTGGCTGGAGGGCTGAGCCCAGACAGTGGTGGTGAATGGTGCCACATGCAGGTGGCAGCCAGTCACTAGTGGTGTCCCCCAGGGATCAGTGCTGGGCCCCATGCTCTTTAATATCTTTATTGATGATCTGGATGAGGGCACTGAGTCCATCATCAGTAAATTTGCAGAGGACTCCAAGCTGGGGGCAGGAGTTGATCTGCTGGAGGGTAGAGAGGCTTTGCAGAGGGACCTTGACAGGCTGGACAGATGGGCAGAGTCCAACGGCATGGAATTTAACATATCCAAGTGCCGAGTGCTGCACATTTGCCACAGCAACCCCATGCAATACTAGAGGCTGGGCTCAGAGTGGCTGGAGAGCAGCCAGGCAGAGAGGGACCTGGGGGTGCTGGTTGATGGTAGGCTGAACATGAGCCTGCAGTGTGCCCAGGCAGCCAAGAGGGCCAATGGCATCCTGGCCTGCATCAAGAACAGTGTGGCCAGCAGGAGCAGGGAGGTCATTCTGCCCCTGTACACTGCACTGGTTAGGCCACACCTCGAGTACTGTGTCCAGTTCTGGGCCCCTCAGTTTAAGAAGGATGTTGACTTGCTGGAGCGTGTCCAGAGAAGGGCAACAAAGTTGGTGAGGGGCTTGGAACACAAGCCCTATGAGGAGAGGCTGAGGGAGCTGGGGTTGCTTAGCCTGGAGAAGAGGAGGCTCATGGCAGACCTTATTGCTGTCTACAGCTACCTGAAGGGTGGTTGCAGACAGGAAGATGTTGGTCTCTTCTCCCAGGCAGCCAGCACCAGAACAAGAAGACACAGTCTCAAGCTGCACCAGGGGAGGTTCAGACTGGATGTTAGGAAGAAATTCTTCATAGAGAGAGTGATTGCCTATTGGAATGTGCTGCCTGGGGTGGTGGTGGAGTCACCATCATTGGAGGTGTTTAGGAGTAGACTTGATGGGGTTCTTGGTTGCATGGTTTAGTTGATTAGGTGGCGTTGGATGATAGGTTGGATGTGATGATCTTGAAGGTCTCTTCCAACCTGGTCTATTCTATTCTATTCTATTCTATTCTATTGTATTCTATTCTATTCTATTCTATTCTATTCTATTCTATTCTATTCTATTCTATTCTATTCTATTCTATTCTATTCTATTCTATTCTATTCTAATTTTTTATTGCAGCTGGAGTGTGGTGTAGACACATCTGTGTCAGCTAGGTGTAGAAATTTATTTGAACCTGATAGGGTCACACTATTCACTTGGGTTTAGAGCCATGAGAAAGTGTTCAATTCCAAAAGCAATGCAGCTACTTTCGTACTGTCTTGTACCCAAAGTAGTAGGACTTGCCTGAAACTAGTGTGTATGTCTCTGCAGCTCTCATATACAAGACCAGTAGAAAGTGGCAAGCAGACTATACACTTTCCAGCCACTCCTGGTGGCCTGCTTTGCTGCTCTGTACAGAGCTCAGGATATTCATTGGGGATTGCTTCTGTCTTCACCTGTTTTGCATTCACAAAGCCTACTTTAGTCTTTTTTCTTCTGCTGCTTCCTGCTAAGCTGTCTTGCTATTGCTGTTATCCTCCTCACTTTATAAGTAGTTCTCTCATGTTTTTACATGTTTTGCTATTTGAAGACACTGTTATGAAACTGAAGCATCTCTTCAGCTGTAGCTGAATCATCGTTGCTGTCTTTTACTGGTTGACTATTGGACAGGTGTCTATAGACCCCATTCATTTAGATGAGCCTCCGGTTACATGCTAGTGTCATGACTCTGTTTGGTAGCCAATAGGGCATGTACATTTGCCTATAAATGTTAGTTTTTCCTGAAATGTCTTTTTGTATCACACTCTGGAGAGTTTCATGGCATTTTATGTATCTGTAAGCAGAGTTCCATGAGCCAACAGCATGTTCACACAGCAAAATCTGACTTAATCATTTGATTAGACTCAGAATGAGTCCACACATGCCCAAGATTTTAAATAAGCCACCATTGTTATTTTGCATTAAAATTGCTACCTAGGCAGTAGATGTCATCCCTAAAGACCTCAAGGAACACATATTGCAGCAAGTTGTAACAAGAACCTTCAGCTTTTCTGTTTCAAAATCATTTTAAATACTGTATGATTGCTATATTTCCTGATCTAGAAAGAATTCTAGCAGTTCTTTCACTAAGGGGTTCTCCCTGAGTCAATGCTTGCCCTGCTTCCAGCAGCACCCAGACACTGCTGCTAGATTTTGTGATCTCTAGAATAGAATAGAATAGACCAGGTTGGAAGAGACCTTCAAGCTCATCACGTCCAACCCTTCAACCAATCCAACCCACCTAAACAACTAAACCATGGCACCAAGCACCCCATCAAGTCTCCTCCTGAAAACCTCCAATGACGGCGACTCCATCGCCTCCCCAGGCAGCCCATTCCAATGGGCAATCACTCTCTCTGTATAGAACTTCTTCCTAACATCCAACCTAAACCTCCCCTGGCACAGCCTGAGACTGTGTCCTCTTGTTCTGGTACTGGCTGCCTGGGAGAAGAGACCAGGCAGCAGATGCCTGTCTACAGCCTCCCTTCAGGTAGTTGTAGAGTTGTCACAGAAAGTTTTGAAGTGGACAACAGTGATTTTTGTTCTGACAAATAATTTGCTTGAACTGGGCCACCTGCTAATAATAATTTTAAGGATATTAAAATGTTAAGGATATAAAATGTTAAGGATATCAAAACATTAAGGATGTTAAAATGTTAAGGTTATAAAAATATATGTCTATTTTACCAGACACATTACCACTTTCTCCCATTAATCTCAATTTGTTTAGTTTGATTTTCATTACTATTGTGATCTACAGGACTTTTCAGGACCTGATTTTCTTTGGCCATCACATCCTTCAGATTAAGATGATCTCTTGTTGAGTATTTCTTTCAACAGCAAGATTTTTCTATGTAATAGGAAATCCTCTGACCATAGAGGTGTTGGGTGAGGAGAAAAATGTTAAGTCTTCTCTAGGAATACAGCTACCTGGGATTTACCATTTGGGAATGACCTGCTCAAAACTCCAATTTTATCTGTTAACAACTCCTCCCTCCAAGCTACCTGGGGTTTATCACTTGGGAATGACCTACTAAAAACCCAGTATTATCTGTACCCAAATGCTCCCTCCTTGACTGTGTCTTTATAGGAGTGCTGTGATAGGTAACAGTGGGTAAACTCTGGTTAGTCTCACAACTCGTATGGAATGTCATATAAGTAGCTGGATAAACATTCTCTTTCCACTGTTCCCCAATTTTACACTTGTGTTATCTCAGTCACAGATCATCTGGATGAAGATTTGTATTTCCCAGATCACCTAGATAAAAGGACTAGTAAAACCTTCACAATGTATACAATTCATGCTTGCTTAGCATCTCCAAAGGGATGAACTTGCTAAGCTCAGCAAAAAGTATAAGACAGCTGTACTGTAAAGCATAAAGCAAATGCTAATTTGTCTGTAAAAGTGCAGTAATTATTTAATGTAGATACTCCTTTTCTTCTATAGTGATGTTCTACCTGCATAAATTGTGGGACTATGTTGCATGCAGGCATCAGCTTCATCCCCAGGATTGCAAAATGTTTCTGTGGTATATAAGTGTGGAGTTTAGTGCAGCTTAGTTGATTTTAAAAGGAAAGATCACGAAGCATCTTCATCTCCAGCACAGTTCTCTGTACTAAAAACAATGTACAGAATTCTGCTTTTTTTAACATACAAATAATCAGACAAATTGACATTGTTTCCAATACCAAGCTCAGTCTCATCAGGTATTCCACAACTCTCTCTTCTCAAGATCATATGTGTATTTAGACTACTATGAGAACTGCCTGCCTTTTTTTCTCATCTGGGCTATCTCTCATCATCTGGACTACTCCAGATGCCACTGGATCAAAACAGTCCTTAGAAAGCCCATGATAGTTCCTGAGAAACTTCTGAGCAGCTGTCATTTTTCTTTTTCTCTCATTTTTATTGTTTTTTTAAGGCAGGAATATAATCAGTGTTTTGGGTAAGAAGTTTTGCCTTAATCTCTGCTGCCAGATCACATTAAGCAACCCGTAGATTTCTTGCAATTCTCTCAAATGAAAAATTAATTCCCCTCTCCCCCCATCATTTCAACTTGTTTAATCCATTTTATAATCATACCAAATTACCAGTTTTTCCACACTTGATCCTACTATATAGCAATTATGTCATTTGCTATATATTCATTAGAAATTCTCAGCTCAAGGACAAATTCCTCATACTTCATTTATTCTTGACTGTAATCCCCACACTGTGTCTTCCATGTCTGGAATCGTTGAAACACCACCACCACCACTGGACCCTCAACTACATGCTGCAGTTCCATTACTCAGCTTAATAAAAAGAAATACCTTAACAATACTAATGTTGTCACAGCTTGGAATGGGAAACCTCTACAGCCCAACAGACATGGCATCGCTCTTTCCAGCACAGCACCTGAAATGATTTTCTGTACAACCAGAGCTGCTTCAGCAGGATACTTGTACTAGATGACCTGCAGATGTACCTTCCAACCTGAAGCATTCTGTGAATCTGTACCCATCGTAACCTCTATTCACCCTCTCTATCTCCTAGCACTTATCTGTGCTCACTAGGCATTTGCCATATCACCAAAAGTTTTCCTTTCACTGCAGCACAACATGCCAGGACATGCATCATGGCAATAAACGTCCAATCTGTCACCTGAGAAAAAAATAGTTCCAGAGAGCATCTCAGCTACTGTACATTGCATAGCTCTGTGATCCTAAGTTTGTCTAACTCAGCTATGTGGTCCCAATTCTCTGCTGTCTTGTGTCTCCTGCAGCCATCTGCAGCTGTGCAAAGGGCAATGAAATACTACCAGGTCCTATCGACATGAAAGGCCTTCAGAGTTTTCCAAGGGGTGCTTTTTGGAAAACACCTCTTTATACCTCTCCAGGAGAGCCACCATAATTTTCAATTATTTCCAGACATTATGCTAAGGTGAATCTTTTACTCACTCACCTAGAAATAGATCTTGATTAGTCTTGACCTAGGACCATGTCCAGATGGCTTTTCAATATCTTCAAGGATGGAGACTCCACCACCTCCCTGGGCATCAGGGAAAAAGTGCTTCCTGATGTTCAGAAAGAGCCTCTTGTGTTTCAGTTTTTGCCTGTTGTCTTTAGTCCTGGGAACCACTAAGTGGAGCCTGACTCCACCTTCTTTACTCCATCAGGTACATACAGCCATTGATAAGAACTTTCTGACTCATCTCTTCTCCAAGCTAAACAGTATGAGTTTTCTCAGCCTTTCCAGAAAATATGCTCTTGTCCCTTAATCATCTTTGTGGTCCTTTATTTGACTCTGTGCACTATGTCCATGCATTGCTTATACTGGGGAGCTAAGCACAGGACTTAGCATTTCAGGTGTATCCTCACCCATGCTGAGTTCAGTAGTATGATAGCTTCCCTTGACTTGCTGGAAACACTTGCAGCCAAGGATACCATTTGCCTTCTTTGCAGCAAGGACACATTTTGTAGCTCATGTTCAACTTGGTGTCTATCAGGACTCTCCCAGGGCCTTTTCTGCAAAACTGCTTTCCAGCTGGGCAGCACTCAGGACATTCCTGTGCCTGGGGTTGCTCCTCCCAAGGTGCAGAACTTTGCCCTTTTTGAATTTCATGAGGTTCCTGTCAGCCCATTTCATCAGGCTGTTGCCGTCTTTCTGCATGGCATCATGACTCTTTGGTGTATCTCTTCCCCACTTTGTGGCATCAACAAACTTGCTGAGGGTACACATCCCCATCATCCAGGCCATTAATGAAGATATTGAACAGGACTGGACCCAGGATTGATCCCTGGGGTACACTGCTGGCTGCTGGGCTTCAAGGAGGCTTCGTGCCACTAATACTATGCTTTGCCTGGCTATTCAGCCAGTTTCAAATCTACCTCACTGTCTGCTCGTCCAGCCCACAATTCAGTAGCTTTCCTTTGAGAATCTTATGGGAGACAATCTTGAAAGTCTTACTGAAGTCCAGGTAGACAATACCCACTGCTCTCCCCTCCTCTACCAAGAGGATATGTGCCTTAACACACTTCAGATGTGAAAAGTTAGATGCTCCACTGTTTCATAGATTGAAGAGTTTTGCAAAGACAGCTTGTATGAGCATATCCCTTTGTAAACAAGAGAAATCTGCATTTAAATCTGAGAAGATTTAGGTGCTTTTGAAAGCCCAGATAGAAGTTGGTTATTTTTATCTTGTGTGAGGGAAAAAGCTGTAATCACATTCTTGTTTCTCTCAAGTGATTGCACATCAGCGCGGCTGACAAAACCATGCTGCTGCACCATTACACAAGTTGTAACATTTCTGCAAATAGGAGCAGAATAACAGCATGCTTCCAGAAGGATCTAAGATGGGTGGAAACTTATGCCAGTGCACTTAAAAGAAAAACAAGACTGTTCTGTAACAGCAAAATATTTTTAGTTGGAAAGGGTACAGTGAAAGAAGAAAGCATCTACTTTTTTAAAGAAAAAAATAAAAGGAAAAAGCTGTATATGGTAAGAAAAGTTTGATGGGTTTAATGGATGGGAAAAGACAAGAAAGCAGAACTAGAATATAAATGGCTATGACTGGCTCCACAAACTGCAACACCTACTAGCACGTGTGAAGGCCATGATGAATTCCCACAGAGGATTAAAAGAACAGCTCCACAGTCTAGTCCACAAACAGGTAAGAAAACCTGGGGCCCAGGGCAACCCCATTTTTTAGGAACTATATTACTGAAGAAAAACACATTAAATCCAAGTAAATGTCAGAGTAAAAAGTAATTTTTTCAGCAAAGAGGCTTTCCATAGATACAGTTTCACTAAGCTACAGCCTTGATTGTTGACATGTAACAGTTCAGTAAGTCTAGAGACATCTCAATATTTCAACAATTTGCTGCTGGCAGTGAGATGGTGACTTGGGATACAACATAATTTCTCCATTCTTTGGCTGAGTCTCCCATGAAACCAAACAACACAAAGTATTACAGCATTGTCACTATTGTCCTGATGGGGTGGTTCACATAAACTTAAGCTGAACCTCACAGTCTGTTACCCTCTGAACACATCATTTAATCCGTACCAAACTATGTAAATATCACACCTTTTGCTTCTGCTTTGCTTCTTAAAGTTTTTTGGAAGCCTCTTTCCCAGCTCTTCTTGTTCTCATTTTTTTCCATGTGCTAGTTGGCTCCCTTAAAGTCTCCAGTAAGCCCAGGATCTGCTTTCTTTTTCTTTAGCCATCACATATATATGTTTGGGGGTGGGAGGTTTTTTGGTTCATTTATATAGAAAACTTTATAATTCTGTAAAACTTCAGCATTATGCATACCTGAAGGATGACTGCTAGCCCACCCTGACCTCCAAGATCTGTAAGGAAAAAATTACAGCCAGAATTTTATGTAATATTCTACTTTGTAGTAAAAAATAAGGCTTTAGGTGCATCAGAATTGTTCACATTGTACAATCTGAAGCTGGTGATAATGGTATAATTAGAAAACTGGCAGTATGTAGTATGTTTAAAAAGACAAATAACACTCTTGAGTGTCAGTATAACTGCACATTAAATCCTGACTTTTAAGCAGGACTTGAATACAAAAGCAAATTCCTCAAATTATCCCTACTGTCCTACTGTATTATTTTCATTTTCTCATCTTGGTACCCTTACCAATTTCTTTATTTGCATTCCTCTATCCTCCTTTTCCTCCACAACTGCACCAAATCTTTATTGGTCTTGCACAAAAATCTGTCGGATCTGCAATTAATGATACTCTTAACTAAAGCCTTGAAATTCCTATTTAAACATACATTCAACTCTCAGGAAGCACAAAACATTATAAATTGGAGACTTAAAGTAAGTTTCAGCAGTTTTTCAAATCTGTCCTGTATTATGTCCTGTTGTGAAACTCCACCACATCAAAAATTGAGAGTAAGAAGTTATGGTGCACTTCAAAAACTATTGCAGCAGAAAGTTATCAGATGAACTCCTTCCTGTTAAGTATAAAGATCAGGTACATCATCTTCCTTTTTAGAGTATTTTTTTGTAACTTCTGATGTAACTTCATGAGTTTATAAAGTTCTCTGGTATTCAGTCAGCTGGATTGATTTTTGCACAACCATAAAAGGCAGTCTTGCTCTTTACTGATATCACAACATAATTCACATTAATTTCATACATCCTAAAATAAAAGTGGCATGCATGAGGTCAGAACATCATGTAGCTGGCTTGTATAATGGTCCACTGCACCCTGACATGTTTTACCTTATTCATTCCTCCTCCTGCCCCAGAGTCCTGTTTAATATCAATTATGGTTGAGAAGCAGGGAAGAGTGTCTGCTCAGAGAAGTTACTCTAAAGGACACAGTTCAGCAAAAGACTTGCATTGTGATTTGCCCTCTAATATGTGACTGAACAGGGCATTTGTATGACATTATAGAGAGGGACACATCTTCTAAATATCACCTAATCCTATGAGCAAGGGATATCTTAGTTGAAATACATCTAGAACATAGCAGTGTAACCTGGAATGACAGCTACCACATGAAAATCAAGTAATAGAAACCATTAAGTTTGCTAGCATTAAATCTTATTTTTAAAAAAGTTTAATTCTACTTTTAGAGAGGAGCTTCTCTCCCTGTCCAGTGCTCCATCTCCCACCCCAAATCAACTACCAAGCCTTGCTACTGTCAACTGTCTAAATAAAAAAATATAGAAATGAGGCTTATGATGAAGAAAAAAATATATTTGTAGCCTTAAAGGCTTTTATGACTGAGGTAGCACAGCCCTTGTATCATGTTTTGAAAACCTGTCACACATTTCTGAGTCACCAGCTGTGGAAAGTGTACTTTCACTACCGTTGGAGGCCTTAGATTATATAGTTCTTCCATTACTTCTCAACACCTCCAGAGGAATGGATCAGTGACTTGATCCAGGCTAAAACTCCTGGCAATACATAGACAAGCCTATTTTTAACCTGGATCAATTCTCTGATTCAGGTCACTGCTGCTTCACAAGCAGCACAGGTGAGGGTATGGTATGAGGAGAAATGCACTTGTATGGGGTAAGATGGGAAGCAGGAAACCTTTCAGCCAGCACTGCCATTGAAGCACCTACTTGAAATCACCAATGATTTCTTGGTACTCAGCTTGCCACAAGGCAGCTGTTAATATCTGGAATCCTTCTCACTTAGAAAATAGCTTTTTTTTTTTTCTGATGGAGTGCTGAAATGGGTGGCTGCCATGATCCTCACACACATGCTCCTTTCATCCTGCAAAGCCTGTCACTTCCTTACTGAACAGCAATCAGGATGATAGCACAGATATGCTTAAATACACAGAAGTTAAGTGATAAACACAGTTGTATCGTATGAAGAATACTGGATGCTTTAATATTTAATAATTTTATTTAAATGCCAGTCATAATATTCCAACTATTAATTCACAGTATTCACAGTATCACCAAGGTTGGAAGAGACCTCGAGGATCATCAAGTCCAGCCTGTCACCACAGACCCATGACTAGACCATGGCACCAAGTGCCATGTCCAATCCCCTCTTGAACACCTCCAGGGATGGTGACTCCACCACCTCCCTGGGCAGCCCATGAAAATGACTAATGACTCTCTCAGTGAAGAACTTTCTCCTCACCTTGAGCCTAAACTTCCCCTGGCACAGCTTGAGACTGTGTCCCCTTGTTCTGGTGCTGGTTGCCTGGGAGAAGAGACCAACCCCTTCCTGGCTACAACCACCTTTCAGGTAGTTGTAGAGGGCAATGAGGTCACCCCTGAGCAGAAGGGACCTCAAGGATCACCTAGTCCAACTTTTCGGGGTAAGAATATAGTTTAAATTAGATGGCCCAGCACCCTGTCAAGCCCTTTATTTAGGCAGCTATTAATAACTAATTACTCATCCCGGGTTATCACGCTTTATGGGTGCCCTTCCGAAGACAAGTGACAGAAAGACGCTGCAGAAGTGGGGTTGGAGAATTAGTGCCACTCCAGGCAACGCATACCCCCAGCCCAGCTTCAAATCCCCTCCCAGCCCCAAGACAAGACATGACCAGCATCCCCAACTCCACGCCACTCCCCGACACCCCCCATGCCGCCCCCCCCCACCCCCCCGCATGCGCCGTAGCCAGTGCCGCCTTCCCCCTCTCGAAATCCCCGCGGGGGGCAAACTATCGCGAGAAGTCGCACGGAAGCATCGCGAGAAGTGCTCCTGACAGCGCGGCTGTAGCGGCGGGAGGCTCCGTGGCGCCCCGCGGAGGTGTTGCTCGATTCTCACATTTCTCCTCCGCCGCCGCGGCGGCCATGGCGGTACCCCTGGCCTCGCCGGGCCACCGCAGCCGCTTCGAGCAGGAGCAGGATCGGGCTGTCCGCGCGCTGGTGCGCAGCGTGACCGGCTTGCCCGAGGAGGAGCTGGGCGGCGGCCCGTTCCAGACGGCCGTGAATTTCGCTTGGTCCAACATCAGGTCAGCGCCCGCTACCCCCGCCCCGGGGAGAAACTCTGCGGCAGTGGCGGCCCCACGCTGTCCGTCAGCGAAGAGGCTGGGGACGTGCGAGCGGGTCTCTGTCCCGCCGGAGCCCACCAGCGTGGTCTGAGGGCCTGTGCTGTGGTGTGACTCGCCCGGCAGCCGCTGCCACCTGCTCTGCTTCATATAAGGAGGGTTCCTTGTGGCTACTGGGGTGTGGTACAGGGCCATGGCCTGCCGTACCCTCTGGGCATGGTGTCAGGGGAAGCGTTGGGAGCCGTTTGCGAGTCTCTGTCAGAGGGACAGTGGCTGTTAACTCTGTCAGGTTTAAATCTCTGTCTTCTAGGGCTTTTCTTCTGCTCTGGCAAAAGGTACCTTTCGAGATCTGAAATTTGTTTGTTGGAGGGAATGAAGTAGTCCTTCTGTGAAAATAGGCAATAAAGAAAACTTCACCAAACTTAAGATAAAGCTGCTGGCCAAGAACACCGTGCTGCTTGAAAGAAAGGTTACCAAGCCTGCAGGAGATAATGTTTGACATTATTTGAGTTTGTCACAAACATGGTCTTTATTAACCTGGAATGCATATTATATCTCCCTTTAATCCTGTTAACTCCCATCTAAACTGTTCTTACCAAAGTTGTACACACTTCTTTTTCACTTATCACATTTACCATCTCAGTGTCTGCTGACAATTTTAACGATCTATGTCCAGTTTCCCATATTGTCAGTAACCACTGCCTCATTGGAGTTATGAGTACATGCCTAACTTCATGCAGCAAATACCTAATCCATATAAAGTCAATGCTTCTTATATTATTTTATTATTTATTATTTTATTATTTTATTTATTTATTTATTATTGCAGATGTTAGTCAATTAGAGGGTAGAAAGGCTCTGCAGAGGGACCTCGACCGACTGGACAGATGGGCAGAGTCCAATGGGATGGCTTTCAACAAGTCCAAGTGCCGAGTGCTGCACTTTGGCTACGGCAATCCCATGCAGAGCTATAGGCTGGGGTCGGAGTGGCTGGAGAGCTCCCAGACAGAGAGGGACCTGGGTGTGCTGATCGACAGCCACCTGAATATGAGCCAGCAGTGTGCTCAGGTGGCCAGGAGGGCCAATAGCATTCTGGCCTGCATTAGGAATAGTGTGGCCACCAGGAGCAGGGAGGTCATAGTGCCCCTGTACTCTGCTCTGGTTAGGCCGCACCTTGAGTACTGTGTCCAGTTCTGGGCTCCTCAGTTTAAGAAGGACATTGAGACACTTGAGCGTGTCCAGAGAAGGGCAACAAGGCTGGTGAGAGGCCTTGAACACAAGCCCTATGAGGAGAGGCTGAGGGAGCTGGGATTGTTTAGCCTGGAGAAGAGGAGGCTCAGGGGTGACCTTATTGCTGTCTACAACTACCTGAAGGGTGGTTGTAGCCAGGAGGGAGTTGGCCTCTTCTCCCAGGCAACCAGCACCAGAACAAGGGGACACAGTCTCAAGCTGCGCCAGGGGAGGTTCAGACTCGAGGTGAGGAGGAAGTTCTTCACCGAGCGAGTCATTCGGCATTGGAATGGGTTGCCCAGGGAGGTGGTTGAGTCATCGACCCTGGAGGCGTTCAAGGGGAGATTGGACGTGGCACTTGGTGCCATGGTCTAGTCATGGGGTCTGCGGTGTCAGGTTGGACTCGATGATCCTCGAGGTCCTTTCCAACCTAGGTGATACTGTGATACTGTGATTTTATACTGTTTAAATCAAATTCTTGAGTTGAGCTATATCATAATTGCATTGCATCAAGTCTGGTTGTGAATCCTAACTACTAATAGGTTCAAATAAGATTATTTTAATAACCAAATACCCACTGACCAACAGTAAAGGTGGGTCTGAGGTGTGGGAGACCTAGGTATGAACCAGCGTTTTGAAAAGCTTAGTTTATTGTTGAGTTCTGAGGAAGCTTGTTATATTCGTTGGGAGTGCAAGAATATGGAGTTAGTAATTGCTGTCTCCCTATTCCATGTAATGCATAATAGGATTGCATTTACTGGCTTTGCAGCTCCATAAAAATAGATGCTTTTAGTAGTCCTTATTCTGAGTCTGCAGGTTCATAATGGTAGCAAGGTTTCTTGAGCCAGGTAAATATAAGCTGTCTTCCATCTCTTCCCTCTGTTTTGGTCACCCAGTTGTTTGTGTAGCTGTGTACTGTTTTAGACTGGGGAATTGTTGGCTTGGAAAGAAATTGGAGTGATGCACAACAGACAGAGCTGAAAACAGAACCTCTGTTTAGTTCCAAGTTTTTGAAACTTGTGGTTTGTGTTAGTAGATCTGGTGGTGTTTCTGTGCTGTAGTTCTGAATTAATCTGTTTCTTTCCATACATCTTCCATTCATGATGTTTCTAACTGGCCGAAAAAAATGTTACTTTTTATGCATGTATGTGCTAATGTTAGGGTCATTAACTAAAGCTTTAAGTAGTAGACTAAAGGAATTTCACTAATATCTTCCCTCCAGCTTAGTTGTTCTTGTCATAGAATTATTAAGGTTGGAAAAGGCATTTAAGTCCAACCATAACCCAACTTCCATGACCACTAAACTATATCCTGAAGTGCCACATCTACACACTTCTTGAATACCTTCAGGGATGGTGACTCCACCTGGGCAGCCTGTTCCATGCCTCACCACTCTTACAGTAAAGAAATTTTCCCTCATATCCAATCTAAACCTAAGAGGAAGTTCTTTACTATGAGGGTAGTGAAATAATGGGACAGGTTGCCGAAAGAGCTGGTGGAGGAGGGCCTTACCCTGGAGATGTTCAAGGTCAGGCTTGATGGGGCTCTGAGCAGCCTGATCTAGTTAGAGATGTCCCTCCTCACTGCAGGAGGGTTGGACAAGATAACTTTTGAGGGTCCCTTGCAACCCAATGCATACTATGATTCTTGATTTGATTTTCATATTGCTGTCTTTCCAGTCTGTTTTTCTAAATCTTCCAGTTCTTGTACCTTGCCATTTTCCATTTGGACTAATGATTCCCCATGTAAGCTAATCACAGGATCACAGTATCACCAAGGTTGGAAGAGACCTCAAAGATCATCAAGTCCAACCTGTCACCACAGACCTCATGACTAGACCATGGCACCAAGTGCCACATCCAATCCCCTCTTGAACACCTCCAGGGATGGTGACCCCACCACCTCCCTGGGCAGCACATTCCAATGGCGAATGACTCTCTCAGTGAAGAACTTTCTCCTCACCTCTTGCCTAAACTTCCCCTGGCACAGCTTGAGACTGTGTCCTCTTGTTCTGGTGCTGGTTGCCTGGGAGAAGAGACCAACCCCTTCCTGGCTACAACCACCTTTCAGGTAGTTGCAGAGGGCAATGAGGTCTCCCCTCAGCCGCCTCTTCTCCAGGCTAAGCAATCCCAGCTCCCTCAGCCTCTCCTCAGAAGGCTTGGGCTCCTGGGAGACAACAAAGTTCCCTATGAGTTGGGTCTGGCCGACATATGGGGCCCACTGTTCCCCTCAGGAGGGAATCACCAATAACAATTACCCTCCTCTTTTTTTTGAGGGAGCAGGTCCTGATGCTGCTTAACCTTAGGCTGCTATGCCTTAGGCTGTTTAACCTTAGGCTGTTTAGCCTCAGGGAGAACCCCAGATGGTGTGTCCTCCGGCATCAGGATCACCTCACCCTCGATCTCCAGTGCCCTGTACCTGTTTTCCAAGAGCAGCGGGGAAGGTGAGGGGAGGCAAGGAGGTTTTACTTTGTGTCTTTTCAGAGGAACCTGCGTCCATTCCCCTCTTCTTTTTGAATAACCAGCCTCTGCTGGGGGAGTCTGCAGAGCCTGCTTACTCTGGTTCATCTCTTTCCTCCTCTGGATCATCTCTTTCCTCCTCTCGTTCATCTCTTTCCTACATTCCCTTACATCTCTAAGACTAGCAACCTCGTCCTTCAGTCTGGCCACCAGGTTAAGCAGATAGTCAATCTGCTCACACCTTATGCAAGAGTTGCCCCCTCTACCCTGCATCTCAAGTGCCAGGCTACAGCATTCTCTGCAGCCAGATGTCTGGACACCTGCCTCTTGCTTATGACACCTACCTACCTGCTTATATTCCCCCTCAGTCTGAGTTGAGACTGATTCTTTAAAGGAGTTATTGCAATGAGTTACCAGCATGCCTAGCCCTGCCCACGGGACCTACTGGACAAAGTTTTAGAAAAAGTGCAGCGGCGCGCACGTCCGAGCGAGAACACGGGCTGAAACGGAAGCTGCCCCCGGCTTTTAAAAGTGCTGCGGCCGGTAATGTAGGGAGCCCGAGCAATCCCGAGCAGCAACCACGTGGAGAAACAGCAGCACCGAATCCAGCCGAGTGCCGAGGTGCTGCATGGGTCCCGCCGTTCCCATAGATTGAAAATAAAGCAGTTAGTCCTTCTCCGAGGCTCCTGGTCACGGTGTGTTCCCCAGAGAGCACAGGGGCTGAAAAAAATAATGTACCTCATGTATGTTTGAGTCAGCTTTATTTTCTTCTTTAGTTAAGCTTCCTTTGAAAACATACACTAATACAGATTTCCTGCACAGGTTTCACCGTTTTCTTGATGTGAACAGTCAAAAAGTGGAGAGGACAATAGAAGGGTAGGTTTTGTGCTTATGGGTTGATAATGGGTTAGTTAACTTTATTGGAAGCATTTTTCTGATACTATTTTTGTTATTAGAATACATGAAAAATTGATAGTTCATTCTGACCTTGGAAAAGCTGCAAGCTGGAAAAGACTGACAGAAAAATTTCTGAACTTGCCACTCCCTAGTGTTGAAGAAACAAAGGTATGCATGGTGCAATTTCCTTACTCTTTGTTTTCCCAGCACTTTTATGTTTGTACTGACAATAGGAACTAGTGTTGGAAATTCAGGTGACTGAAATGGGGTTTCCAGTTGCAGTTCAGGTTGTGAATTTTCAGGGTTGTCTGCTTTAGTTTTTCCATTTAATTTAGAAATGTGGTTATTACCTTGCCAGGGCTTCCCCATCACATTGCAGAGCAGATGATTATACAAAGGTTGTAGTTAGAATCTATCTGAATCTAGCTAGATTCCTGTCTGTTCTTGAAACAACAGTGAACTGAGAAGTTCTTGCTCTTTGCCATTTTTTTTACCTAAAATTCTGCCCATTGGGACATTTTGATTTTAATATTTCCGTTGGGACATTTTAATATTTCCAAATGGTGTGCTCCTGCCTATGGTGGGTTGAAATTTTCCCCCAGCATTAACTTTCAGCCAGACCAACTCAGTTAGAAGCAAATGAAACTGTATTTACAAGTAAAAACTGCACTCCACAATGGTATGCAATGAATATGTATAAAATATACAGTATTTACAATATTATACAGATATTTACAATTAGCAAACAATACAAAACCCTCCTTGGTCCAAAAGACCAGGAAAGCTGTCCAACTGCCCCCCCCACCCCCCATCCCTGAGAGAGAGAAGCAGAGAGAGAAGCAGCAGGTTAGACTTATCCAAGGCCAGCCAAAAGGATGTTGTCTCTCCCAAGCGAAGCAAAACAGCCAGAGATCAGAAGAGAATAGAAAAAGGAATGGGAAGAATTGTTACGGTATAGCTCCTCTTATCCCAGACATTTATCCAATGAATTTGCTTTCCTTTTTACACCCAATAGTGATTTATTTATATTTTTCTAATTTTCTGCTCAAAATCTGTAACTAAATTTTAAAGGCATAGCCTAAAACCACCACACTGCCCTTTAGCTTCTTTATTGAGACTGCGTATATGATACACTGTATGAAATCAGTTCAGGGTAAGGACTGGATGGGTATAGCAAAAGTTGTATTACTGAGACACTTAACAGTCTGGTAGCTTAAGGATGAATTTGATCTTTGAAAACAAAGTTCCTGCTACTGGGAAATAAAAGTTTGTGAGTTAAGAGGTCATGTTCTATATACTGATACTATTTAACAGATCTGTGTGTCTGATTTTACTTTGCACTATTTTAGGTTTCCTCTCATTTGTGGGGAAAACCCTGGAACCCTCGCTAGCTTAAACACGCTTGTTCTCTCTGGATTTTAAGTACCTTTAATTCTGTTTGTTTTTAGAGTCCTATAAAATAAAAAAAATAAACAACAGAAGCCCAAGCAAAGATTTAATATTTGAATGTTTCAAGTGTCCTAAGACTTGAAAGAACCTTTTATTTTTCTTATGAAAATTCAGTTGGGCTATAGCTGGAGATAGATAATATCTCATATTTGAGGTGTTAAACTGCATTTCATTTTTAGCAGTGGCAAGTAACAGGCAAGACTGAGTATTTGTCAGTTTTATGACTGGTAGATAAAGCGCTAGCACCAAATGTGTGATTCTGTTAACAACCTACTGGTGTTCTTTGACAAACTCCTGTAGAGTAAGCAATGTTCAGTAGGGACATATTACGTTCCATCTATACTAGATGAGTATGATTGTGCTTTGTCAGAAATTGGGCATTTATTATTTGTTTAAAAATAAGAGTGGATCTGATTCCCTGACAGCTTTGGGAACACTTTGTGTGTGTATGTCAAAGTATATAGGATGTAGATAGCAGAATCTCATCTACTGAAGATCTTTGGAAAGTTAAAATCAGGCCAAAGAAAACCCTTATTTTGGTAAGAAATGGTTGGGTTGTAAGCAGATATTAGGGAATAGACCATAACACAAATCTCTGCAGCAGAGTAGTGTTGGTGCAGTATTCTAACCGGATGGAAGGAAGGCCTCTGTTTCACAACTGTATTAGTGTATTAGTATTGGAGTTAAAGGTGCATTCTTAATGCTTTTAGTTGATTTTCAGGTAAGGGAAGATAATATGAACATAGTCTTAATGTCAAAAATCTTCATGTAATCACAGAATTGTCAGGATTGTAAGGGACCCCAAGGATCACGTAGTTCCAACCCCCTTGCCATGGGCAGGGACACCTTCCACTAGATCAGGTTGCCCAGAGCACATCCAGCCTGGCCTTACAAACATCCAGGGATGGGGCTTCCACCATCTCCCTGGGCACCCTGTTCCAGTGTCTCACCACCCTCATGGTGAAGAACTTCCTAACGTCTAATCTAAATCTCCCCTCCTTTAGCTTGGATCCATTCCCCCTAGTCCTGTCACTACCCAAGCCACTAAAAAGTCCCTCACCAACTTTCTTGTAGGTCCCCTTCAGATATTGGAAAGCCACGATAAGGTCTCCTCAGAGCCTTCTTTTCTCCAGACTGAACAATCTCAACTCTTTCAGCCTGTCCTCATAGCAGATGTGCTTTAGCCCTCTGATCATCCTTGTGGCCCTTCTCTGGACACATTTCAGCATGTCCATATCTTCTAATAGGGATTCCAGAACTGTACACAGTACTCCAGGGAGGGTCTCATGAGAATGGTGTTGAGGAGGAGAATCACCTCCCTCAACCTGCTGGCCACACTTTTCTTGATGCAGCCCAGTGTATGGTTGGCTTTCTGGGCTGCAAGTGTACACTGGTGGCTCATGTTGAACTTCTCATCCACTAGCACCCCCAAGTCTTTTTCTTCAGGGCTGCTCTCAAGCCAGTCATCACTGCCCAGCCTATATAAGTGCCTGAAATTGCCCTACCTAGATGTAGGACCCTGCACTTGGTCTTGTTGAACCTCATGAGTTTGGCTTGTGCCCTCCTCTCCAGCCTGTCAAGGTCCCTCTGGATGCCATCCCTTCCCTCCAGTGTGTCTGCTTCACCACACAGCTTGGTGTCATTGGCAAACTTGCTGAGGGTGCACTCAGTGCCACTCAATTTAATTTCATTTCAGCCTCTATTTGAAATAATCTTCTGTATGAATAAAAGAATGAAGACGTGGTTTCCTGTGGGCCCATTACCTGTGTCATTTTGCTGAATGTAGCTGTCCATTACCCCTTGTCCTGTAGCAAGTTTGTACTTTTATAGTACCAGAGTTCCTCTGATTTTTTCTCAATATTCACAGATTGTCAGATCAGTAAGAGGCATTTTATAGTAAGGCTACTTTTGAAGTATTTGTATATTGCTTGGCTAATTAGGAGGCAAAGGAGAGCCAGTAATGTTCAATGTTGCAGATGTTCCTTTTGTAGTTCAGGACCAGGAAATGAAAACTGGTGTGGAGAATGCCTGCAGATAGGCTGAGTTTGTTCCTAACTAAAACATTTTTAGGCTGCTTATTGACTTGTCTTTTTTAATGTGTTTTAAAGACAGATGCACACTATTCCATACTGTCTCTTCTGTTGTGTTTGTCTGATTCTCCATCCAACACCACCTATGTGGAAAAACCAAGAGACAAAGAAGTAGGTAAGTTTACAAGATGTAATGAAAGATGGAATCTGAAAAGGACATTTTCACTCTCCATTTTATTACCTCATTCATACTGAAGTGCTTTATTGATTGCCTTTTTATGATTTATAGCATGCAAATCTTTCCTACCCCTATTTATGTTATCTCTCCTAATTAATTTTTCCAGCCACCCTTGTACCTTGAGAAATCTTTTTGCCTTGTACCACTGTTACTTGCAAGCATTCTCTGCCGATTCAGCAGTGCTTACATGCTTAAAAACAGATGAGTTTGTGTCCTCAGACTGTCTTGTACCTCCATAGGAGGTGTGTTGAAACAGCTGTGGTGATGTAAATTCTTGTGTTCCCTCTGTAGTCAAGGAAAGGGAGATACCTTTAAAGGTTTCCAGAGGGCAATCCCAGCTACCTGCTTTCTAGTGTAGGACTATTATGCTCAGTGCCTAAAAATGAGGCTTACGCTTAAGTTTGAGTGGATACCATCCCCCATTTGTTTACAGTGTTGTATCATAGAGTGAAAGAAGAATATTTCAGACTAACTAAAGAAAATCTTGCATCTTAAGATTCCTTTTTGAATGATCTCTGCACATTCCCTCGGCGGTGTTTTGAATGCACTTTCAGCCCATTCCAGGAATGTGAATATGAAGAGGTTATCTCAAACAACACTAATTACAGTTGAGTAAGCTTCATGTTTAAGATATAATATATTGTAAGTGTGATTTTTATTTTAAAAGTATTACATAACACATCATGGATATGTGTTGTCTTTTTCAGAGTATGACAGTTCTTGCTTTATGTTGTATGCAGTCCGAGATCCTTGTGCATATGTAAATTGTACATTTAGAATGTTTCCACCCAGCTAAATGGAACTAGTCACAATAAGTGATGTTGCATGTTTTACTGGGATTGGTGTTTAGGGTAATGTAACATTGCACAGGTAAATGTGCTGATGGTACACTATGTTGCATATTTTGAGTGTATACGCAACAAAATTGAGAATTAATGAATAAGGAATATATGTGGTTGATATGTCACCATTTACATGTCTGAAAATGTGTAGCCTTGTTAAAGGAACAGTGGTGTAACCTTAAGTGGAAGGGAGTGCTCTTTGGTTTAGATCTAGGGTAACAACATGGTTTTAGCTTTGGAAATGTTTTTAGAGGAAAAGAAAATCACAGTCATATAATACTTACAATTTTTACATTTATACCTCTCTTAGAAAAGGAAGAAGAATTTGATTGGGGAAAGTATTTGATGGAAGGAGAAGAAATTTACTTTGGCCCTGGTGTAGAAACACCAGTAAGTAACTTCTTAAAGTAAAAAAACCCAACTGTATAAACTGGTTTGGAGTATGTTGGAGACCTGATTGGTATGGTCTGTGTGATTCAGCTCTGTTGCTTCTTACTTCATAGCAAGTAATGTATTCAGACTCAGGTAGAGTTACAGTAAAACAAATTTCTTCTTCATGATGTTTTGACTTAATCCTTTAATTAAACTGGTTCCTTTCGCTGATCGCTTCCTACTCCTAATCAGAACTTCTTGTAATTGTGATCTCCAGTTTTCTCATTTTTCTGGCTATTAATGTTATGTATAACTTAAACCCATCTCTGTTGGATGGTTTAGTTAGTCTTAGTGCCCTGAATTTACTTTATAGTGACAGAAAGAACAAAACAGTTTATGTTGTACTTCTCTGGTCAAATAGGAAGTGAGTATAGATCTATCTGTTATGTTATACTGAAATGCACTGGGCTTTGTTGCGCTTCATAGGATTGGTCTGAAGAAAGTGAAGAGGAGGAAGATACTCAGCCTTTAAGCAGGGAGGACTCTGGTATTCAAGTGGACAGAACGCCTTTAGAAGACCAAGATCCAAATAAGAAAGCAGTACCTAATGTTTCCTGGAAAGGTTAGAATAAGCTTAATTCTTATGGTGTGTTCATACATACTCAAATTCAGCAAGCTAATGCAGCTTAACTTATTATTTGTTAATGAGGTATTATGTTTTAGACTTGTAGTTTTAAGGTGCACTACTGTTTTATATTTTTAACAGTAAAGCAGTATGGAAGCTTTGATCTGATGTCTGCTGATGCTGATGGAGAAGTCTGTCCTTGTAGAAATGTACATGGATATTCCAATGTAGCATGTAGTTTTATAAATATAATGCATTATTATTAAGTTTCAAAATGATGACACAATTTGCTTGACGACAGAAACATTTGACTTGGTTCTGTGTTGAAAGCATAAAAAAAAAAACCCAAACAATTTTATGTAATTAAAATACTAGTGGCTTAGACTTGAATATTAACTTTTGCATACAATGTTGTTGTGTGCAAGATACCTTGTATAAGAAGATTGCATAATAATCATATGTTGTATAAGTAGTAGCTCTCTAACTGAGATTAGATACAATTTTCATGGTAACCACACTTAAAGAAAAAAATCCACATTTTTATGTCATGTACTAAATGCATAGTCAAAAGGAACATAGTGACAATGTTGGTGATATTTGACAGTTTGTCTAAGTCAGCTTGGTTTTGTCTATAACATTTGAGAATTACTGGAGACCAAAGCAGACTTTCTGAAGAAAAACTGAAAACTACCTAAATCTCCCAAGTTAATTTTTTAGTATTTTTGTAATTTTGAGGAGATGAAACATTTCTAAGAAGATTAGTTTGTGCACAGTGGATGCGAATGCAGTGAAGTGTAAATAGTTGTGAGTTGTAACTTACATGGAAAGATTGGTGATGCAGCAGCTGAGAGGACAGGCTCATTAATAACTTTTTCCTGGGTGATCCATGATGCTGCAGCTGAGCGGATAGGCTTATTAATAGCTTTCCCCTGGGTTTTGTAAGCGTTTCCTGAATAAATAAAAACACCCCACTGACTGCCATGTGTTTTCACAGTTGGCGAAGCTGATGCTCGCAGCTGGCTGGAGCAGCATGTCGTTCCTCAGTACTGGACAGGAAGAGCTCCTCGTTTCTCTCATAGTTTGCACTTGCATTCCAACCTGGCTGCAGTCTGGTAAGAAAACAGTGTCACTTATGTATTTTATACTGGCATGTAAACCTAAATAATCACTTTATTAAGCATCCTCACTGTAGAAGCATAAAGATACTATAGTTATTACTGATTTAATTAAAAACAGAATTTAAAGGCTATGAATTAATAAGATAAACAAGCTATTTTTTTCTGTTCATACATTTATTTTATTTTTATTGTATTTGTCTATCAGAGAGAGATATTTCATTTTTCAAAGAAGCAAATTTTATTGTTGAATTTTGTTTGCTACGACTCTTACAAAAGTCTCTGAGGAACTAATAGAAGTGGGTTGTAAATGGTCCTGGAAACTAGAAGTTCCCTAAAGCCTAACTTTTTATTTGGTTTTGGTGCCTCTCTTAAAAATTTACTCTTAAACACAGATTTTGTGTGGGAAAGGAACATAAAGTACATTATCATGTTCCACTGTGATTTTAGAAAGAAAATTAGAAGGAAGTTCAATTAAGAAAAAAAACCCAACCCTGAATCTTCCCTCTGTCCCAAATTCTGATGAATCAGTATTGCATTAATACAGATCATTAGATTTGTCTTCAGTTCCTTAATTTGATAAATTTCTTCATCAAGGTGTTAAATTTATTTTAGTGTTGATTGGTTTTCTAGCCAATTATGAATGAAAATTTACAGTGAATGTTAGGAAAACAGTAACATAAAGCAGTGCTGTTGCAACATGTTACATATATGTATGATAAACAACCAGTCTTACTTCATTTGAGTTTTTAAATTTTGAATGTGATTACCTAAGTTTTGCCACTGATGATACTAATGAGTCAAAATGCTGCAGGTACCATTAATTATTCTGTACTTTGCTAAAATGTTAAAAATACTGTGGAAGCATCCTGGCCTGCATTAGGAATAGTGTGGCCAGCAGGAGCAGGGAGGTCATAGTGCCCCTGTACTCTGCTCTGGTTAGGCCGCACCTTGAGTCCTGTGTCCAGTTCTGGGCCCCTCAGTTTAAGATGGACATCGAAACACTTGAGCGTGTCCAGAGAAGGGCAACAAGGCTGGTGATAGGCCTTGAACACAAGCCCTATGAGGAGAGGCTGAGGGAGCTGGGATTGTTTAGCCTGGAGAAGAGGAGGCTCAGGGGTGACCTCATTGCCCTCTACAGCTACCTGAAGGGTGGTTGTAGCCAGGAGGGGGTTGGCCTCTTCTCCCAGGCAACCAGCACCAGAACAAGGGGACACAGTCTCAAGCTGCGCCAGGGGAGGTTCAGACTCGAGGTGAGGAGGAAGTTCTTCACCGAGCGAGTCATCCGGCATTGGAACGGGTTGCCCAGGGAGGTGGTTGAGTCATCGACCCTGGAGGCATTCAAGGGGAGATTGGACGTGGCACTTGGTGCCATGGTGTAGTCATGGGGTCTGTGTTGATAGGTTGGACTCGATGATCCCCGAGGTCCTTTCCAACCTAAGTGATACTGTGATACTGTGATACTGTTTACAAAGCATTGCATAACTTGGCATCATAGGGGAAGGTTGTGAAAGTTTTAATTTCTTAAGTAAACTTGGGTTAAAGTGAATTTCTTGTATGGGTTAGGGAAATGAATATTTTACTTTTTAGCATGGTATTTTTACAGTGACTCTATACATTTTCACATCACTGTATGTGAAATAATGAAATAATCAAGGATCAAGAATTTAAAAAAAACCACGAACCAACCCAAACCAAGAAAAACCCCAAACAATAAAACCCAGAACAATCCAGACTCACTGCTTCAAGTATTTGAATGCTTTCCATAGTATTTTGCTTAACAATATGAAAACAAGCTCTGCTTTTGCTTGTATACATAAAATGCCCCCATGAACATTGAATTTACCCAGATATAATTAGAATAAAACTGCACCTTAAGATGATCGCTTCACTTTGACTTTCAGACAATTCAGTTGTTATTTCAGTCATTAAATTGTTTCAATTTCCTTTCCAATAAGGGACCACCATTTGTATAGCAGTGATGCTTTATATGTGCCAGAAGAGAGAACACTAGTCACTGAAACTCAGGTTATCCGGGAAACTCTTTGGTAAGAGCAACATCAAAAAGCTTGCATTTTAACTCTTAGTATTTCTGTCAAGGAAATGAGAGATTTATCTTTGAAGTTGTGTCTGAAGAAAGAATTACTACTAAGGTTTTAGTTTACACTATCACTGGCAATAGAGATACTGCTTACGTGTGTTAACCACTCAGACTCACAAAGAAGAAAGTAGGGAGCTGCTTCTGTTATGTATTGGTTCCTTAAGTCTGTTAAGAGGAACCAGCTTGTTCTTAGCCTGCTCTTTAATACAGTGTCCAATTTTAGGAAATATATTTGAATCGTGCCATAGTTGGAAATACTGCAGCCTGAAAGGAATCATAGGTGATACTTACTTGATGCCAGTGTTTTATTGTTCTTGTTCTAGCAACAACTTACACTACAAATAGCATTGTAGTTGATCTGTGGTTCCTTTTTATTTGAAGAAAAGAAGCTTGTAGGCAAGGGAGAGTTAATTGTTTAATTATGAGTCCTTTAAGGGGGGAAGTTACTACTCTCTTTGTTTCTTTTCAAGGCTACTTTCAGGAGTGAAAAAGCTTTTTATATTTCAGCTGAATGACGGAAAAGTGACTGTGCGGAATGATATTATTGTAACTCATTTAACCCATGTAAGTTGTTTCTGAATCTCAGCTGAGTATATCTATCATTAGAAAGATGTAATTTTGAGGAATAGGAAGTTAAGCTACTTGTGGAAAAATCCCACTTCCACAATTGTGTTTTCACTAAATTAACAAAATCTGACAATAAAACTGAGTGGGCTGCTCCCATATCTGAGAATGCGGTGAAGTGATAGAGGTGGCAGAATTTTATTACTTTAATTCATATAAAGATTTCATTATTTAATTTTGGGGTTTGTGGCATAGAATTTTTCATTCAACGATTCTACGAAGTGTTTTCACTTTTCCAGAATTGCCTGAGATCTGTGTTGGAGCAGATAGCGGCATATGGTCAAGTTGTGTTTAGACTACAGAAGTTTATTGATGAAGTGATGGGTCACAGCCCGGAAAGCATAACACATGGAACAGTTTCCACTCCAAAGAAAACTACCGAAGCCCCATTCAGAACCTACCAAGCTTTTATGTGGGCCTTGTATAAATATTTCATTAGCTTTAAAGAAGAACTTACTGAAATTGAAAAATGCATAATCAACAAAGGTAAAGTGCAAGGGACATTTTACAAGAGGGGGGCACAGAAGGGAATTTTTGTAAGAGGGAAACATGAAAAACATCATGGAGATGCATTTCGAAACTGTGAAAGATGCCATGATGCATTTTAAAGCCTCATTAGTAATGCTGACAAAATCTGATTTTCTGGTGGCTGTGGTGGGTTGAAGTTTCCCCTCCAACATTAACCTTTGCCAGACCAGCTCAGTTAGAAGCAAATGAAGCTGTATTTACAAGCAAAATGTCCACTCTACAATGGAATGCAATTAATATGTACAAAATATATACTATTTACAATATAATAGAGATATTTACAGTTAATAAATAGCACAAGGACCCCCCTGGCCAAGGACCAGGGGAAGCTACTGGCTTCTCCCCACCTGCCTCTCCCCTTCCCCCGCTGTACAAAAGGGACAAGAGAAAGGAGCAGAGAAGTTAGGCTTAGCCAAGGTCAGCCAAGGCATGCACATTATCTTTTCTGAGCGAAGCACAAACAGCTGAGATCAGAAGTGAAAAGGGCGGAATTGTTATGGTACAGCTTGTCTTATTCCAGATATTTACCCAATGCACTTGTTTAGAATAATCGTTTGTTTTCCTTTTTACACCCAATAGTGATTTATTTATATTTTTCTAATTTTCTGCTCAAAATCTGTAACTCAGTTTTAAAGGCATAACCTAAAACCACCACACCTTTGTTTTTTTTTTTCCAGATAAAACAGTCACACTTTCAATAGTAATAGATAAGTTGGCTCCCCGACTGGCACAGTTGAAGGTACTTCACAAAGTTTTCAGCACAGGAGTAGCAGAAGTGCCACCTGACACTAGAAATGTTGTACGCGCATCTCATCTGCTTAATACTCTCTACAAGGCAATTCTTGAGTATGACAGTGTTGGAGAAGCATCTGAGCAAATGGTAGGAAAAACATTCCTTTCTTAATAGAACAGCATGCTAGAAAATTTAGTAACTTAAATTTTTAATGTGGCAAGGTATATTAGCCTTCAGCTACAGAGGGTTGAGGGCAAGTCTTATAGTCATAATGTATTACCGTTTTCTGACATCAGCCCACTCAACCTAGACAAAATCAGGTTTATGAAGAGATCAGCAGCAATGTGTTTTCAGGATTGAGAGGAGGAACTGTGAAGAATCAGAGGCTGGGAAGCTGTTCGGAAAGAGAGACCTTTGGAATAACTTTCCCTTTTATTTTCTTCAGCGTTTGGGTTTCTTACAGTAACTTGGTGATTATACTACTGAAAATGTAGTAGATGGCATAATGTCCTTTGTTTCCCATTTTGTAGGTTACAATACCAGAGAATGTTTTATGATGTAATGGGTTGAGGCAAACCCCCTCCCCACCACGTGCAGAAATAACGACTCAAACTACGACATATGACTATCCCCCTAACTGTTTTAAGAGATGTTACAGTGAAAATGAAAACAGCTGTTTGGGTCTAATTTTGATGACAAAAGTAACAAGACAAAGCATGCACAAGAAGGCATTAAAATACTAAGGCTGTAATGTTAAATTTAACATTTTATCTTCAAAAATCCTTAAGTGTAGCTAAGTGTCTTTTACAGATTATAATTAAACAATTCAGAGGTTAAGTTTTGCTATAGTGTTTCTAATGCTTACTATAAAAACATCCAGCCAGTTGTTTTGTTTTTTTTTTCCCTTTTAAATATAGGTGTCCCTTCTGTTCTCTCTGTGGGTTGAAACTGTGAGGCCATACTTACAGACAGTGGATGAGTGGATAGTCCATGGTAACTTGTTTGATCCTGCAAAAGAATTCATTATTCAGAGGTAGGAATGCTGATACTAGACACACACAATGCTGTGCCAGTATGAACACAAAACCTCCTGTAGAGCCTAGGAAGTAATGGGTGACAGTCACAGTAGGTTCTTCACATTTTTTATTTTACTGAAGTAGAATTAATTTCTAAACTCATGCTTTTGTAACTTGTCTCAAACTTCCTATTAATACAGTTAAGGAGCCCTGCCAGTTACTGCTCTGGAAAACAATTTTTTTATTTTGTTTGTTTTGTTTGGCATCAATAATAATCAGCAGTCTGACTCTTAGTGTCTTGACTTTTTTAAAAGCAATTAACCCTTTTACAAAACCAAGACATTTGCAAAAATTAAAAAAATTTACATTTTCATCCTGCTACTAATCCTGTAGTTGTTACAAATCAAATGCTATTTTGAAATAAAATAGTCATTGCTTCCAACTTGTAGTACAAGTTAATATGATGTCTTGAATTACATGCACATACTCTAAGTGTTATTTGATCTGTTATATTTTATTTCTATCTGTATGCTACTTTTTCCTGGTCCCTTTTTTGAGAGCTCAAAGTGTAAAGTGAATGTAGAAATTAGAATTTTGGCCTGCAGTTACAAAGCTGTTTCCCTATATCTGCCAAACTTAAGTGAACCTCTATGTATTAAAGCAGGCCACAGTGAGCAAGAGGGGAACAGCTCTAATACTACTCTAGTAAATGCTTTGGTCTTTGACATCCTTGACTTTTCTTTCTGTGGTTCTGTAGTTGTGCTGTCAGTGCTACCAACAGGTATGATTTTAACTTTTATGTATATTTGTACTTCATCTTAATTATCTGGTTTAGGCTGTTTTCCATCTGACTTCAGAAACCAAACTGTATTTATGATGTGGACAACACAAAAATGCAAAGAGAACTAAGAATTTAGTTTGATCTACTCTAGAATTTTTCATGTTTCTCAGTAGTATTTGCATCATTGTGGGTTTTAAATAAATCTGCAAGTCAATCACTAACCATTTTGTTATTAGGGATGCATGTCACTGTGAATAGAGTTAACTTTCAGGACAAAGTTAATAGTTACTCTGTTTGCCTTGGTTTGGGGATTTTTTTGTTTGTACAATTGTTTTATCTCCTGTGAGCTATAGCTATCATCCATTTTAGAGGTGTTTTGATAGTTTATGATAGGACAAGGGGTAATGGATGCAAACTACAGCACAGGAAGTTCCACCTCAATGTGAGGAAAAACTACTTTACTGTAAGTGTCACAGAACCCTCCAACAGGCTCCCCAGAGAACTTGTGGAGTCTCCTCTGGAGGCTTTCAAGACCTGTCTGGATGCATTCCTGTATGCTAGATTATATGGTCCTGCTCTGGCAGAGGGCTTGGACTCAAAAGATCTCCAGAAGTCCCTTCCAGTCTCTAACACCATGTGAATGACCTTAGTTTGTATAGTTTTGAAAGTACTTCTTGGCTATTCTGAGAGAAAGGCAAAGTGTAGAGCAAAGATGATAGGCATCTTTTAGCAATGAAGCTTTGTCTTTTGACAAAGGAAACACTCCTCCTAATTTTTTTTTTGCAGAAACAAAAATGTTCCAGTGAATCACAGAGACTTTTGGTATGCTACCTACACATTATACAGTGTGTCAGAGAAGACAGAGAATGAGGAGAAGATGAGTGATAATGCCAGTGCCAGTTCTGGCAGCGATCAGGCCCCTTCAAGCAGGCAACACACTATGGTCTCATTCCTGAAACCTGTGCTAAAGCAAATCATCATGGCTGGAAAATCCATGCAGTTGTTGAAGAATCTTCAATGCAAAGATGGCTCTTTACAGCAGGCTGCATCAAGAGGTGAGATGTCAGTTTGCAGACCCTTGTGCCTTAGCATATTTAACAGCATGGGTGCACTTTTATAATAGTGTTTCCCTGGTGTCCGAATGCCAGTGTCATGACTTGTAACTTCAGATCTGACTGAAAACTCTTCCAATGCAAACACGTGAGAAGAGCAAAGTGAATGAAAATTCAATGTTCCCTTTGCTTTTTGTGGCTTTACATTTTTCTTAAGCTTGTTTTCATGTACCTGCAAAATATATTTTTTTGTTTGTTGTGAAATAAAGGAAAACAGCGTGTATGTTCTAATAGTAAACTTTTATTTTAGCAAATAGTTGTTATTCTTTACTAAGCGGTTGAATAATTATGAGTTAGCATGTGGAACTTTCTATACCTTAAAAAGAAAGATTAATAATCTGATGAAATATATTTTGATATTTAGAATCTTTATCTTGAATGGTTGTAAAACATAGTACAGCAGTGTAGCCAATCTCCTTGAGGAAGCAAAAATAAAGTAGAGATGGTTACGTTATTTGGGAGACCGTCTAGGTTTATTTCCTCCTTCGGTGTGAGAATATAATTCATTCTAGTTAATACTGAAGGAGTGTTTCAGGTGCTAAGTACAAATTGCCTTTACACCTAAAGGAGGAAATTTTCCACCAGTCTCATAAATACTTTGTATTTCAGACACCCATTCAGGAATCCACTTGAGCATATGCCTGTCTTAGGCATAGAACTAGTCCTGATGTCTCAGCAATGCTTATTTAAATATGTATTCAAGTGTTTTTCTGAACAGTGGCCTAAATTTCTTTTTTTCCCCCCTTTTTTATTTTTTTTTTTTTTTCCCAAGTTAGCAAGTAAATTTTGGACTATGGAGCGCTTCTAGTTCAGATGATGATTTCTCTTAGAACAAAATCTTACTGTGGAATGTGTTGCCTGATTTAGATGCTGAACGAAAGAGTTTGTATACGCTCTTCTTGGAATCGGTGCAGTCCCGCCTGCGGCATGGGGAAGAGTCTGTTCCAGACATTATTACAGAACAGCAGGCCACAAAGCAGAGCCTGATAAAGATGCAGTCTATAGCAGAAAGGCATTTGGAACTGGATGATGTCCATGACCCACTGCTGGCTATTAATTTTGCCAGGTAAATGAATGATCTTCCTGTTGTCTTGTTAAGAGCAGTGTTCTATCTGGTGACATTGTGTAGAAATTACTGCTGCTGAAAGCAAGCACAGAATAAAGAGGAGTACCAACAGTCAGTGACAGAAGCTAAATTAGCACTATCTCTGTGCTTAGTTAAAGAAAAAACTTAAAATCACTGAAGAATCTGAGTAGCAGGTGTGAGTAACATCAGTTAGCACAGAAAGTGGGAGAAGTTTTCATCATAACAGACTTTTAGCAAGTGTTTTCATAGTGAATACTGTTGTAAAATCTAAACTGCTGAATGAGTTTGTTTGGAATTTGTACACAATACCTTTGATTTGCAGAAAGCATATTGTTTGAAGAATGTGGCTTCAGTGCTCTACTTAAATAATTTAACTTTTAAAAGCCTTCTAAAAATTCATGTTAATTGTATAAAAATTCTTCATTATTCATGATGAGGGAAGTCATGTAGCAATTATAAATGTAATGGAAACTAACAGAAAAGACACTCTGAAAATCTTACTTAATTTGTGATTGCAAACAAGAAAATAGCTATATATGTTCTGCCTAAACACTACTTGATGATTTATATGTTTTCTTTCCAGTCCTAGGAGGACTTTGTTTTAAAGAAATCATAATTAAAAGTAGATAAGACTCTATTACTTCCCTTGTTGATTTGGGCTATTTTATGTGTCAAAATTGATAGAGGAATTTAAAGTCTGACTCATACAGTCTGTCACAGCAATAATTGTTTAGAGCCAGGCATCCTCTTAAAATGGCTTCAGCTAGCAAGTACCTTATTACAAGTTAGTATAATAATTTGCTCCTTTCCGTGACAAAATAGTTAAACATAGATTGAAAATACTCTTTTCCCATGATGTAATATATCAGATAATATATAGGGGACCCCATATTTGAGGTGCCTCAAACCAGTTTCCTCTGTGTGTGTGACATTGAGGGTTTTTTTTTTTTGTTTGATTGGTGCACTTGGTTTCTTTAATTACCTCTTTCTCTTCTGGGACGTTCATTGGGCTGCTGTATGTGCACAGTGTAGTTTTTTTAAGTTTCGATGGTAATGAGTTTGTTTATTAAGCTGTATAGTGTTGGAACTTGATGATGCTTTTTCAGAATTATTCCTTGAGCAATTATGTTATTAGAGTATGCCTGCTTGTACAAAAACAATATGAAGGATCACTTAATAGACTGGATATGTATTATAGTTATGAACCAGCTTTTATTATTGCTGCACCACTTATTTTGGAGAAGAGGATCCAATTTTGATTAAAATTTTTGAAGGTATGACAGGTTTCTTTAATATATTGTATAAATTATGAACCTCCTGTAAGTAGTTTGCTTTATTTTGAAGGTTATATTTGGAACAGAGTGACTTTCACGAGAAGTTTACTGGTGGAGATGTTTGTGTGGATAGATCCTCAGAATCCGTGACCTGCCAGACTTTTGAACTGACATTGAGGTCTTGCCTTTATCCACATATAGATAAGCAATACTTGGAATGCTGTGGTAATCTAATGCAAACTTTAAAGAAGGATTATAGGTAAGAAAGTTTTCCCTTGAACACTAATTTAAATTGCCAATGGTATGTCATAGGCTAAAAGCAGGAATGTTATGTTGTGTTTCTACTATAAATTAATAATCAATACAATAAAATCATTATGGAGGTAAAGGGGGACCTAACAGAGAGGTGCTGATTGACAGCTGCCTAAACATGAGCCAGCAGTGTGCCCAGGTGCCCAAGAAGGCCAATGGCATCCTGGCCTGCATTAGGAATAGTGTGGCCAGCAGGAGCAGGGAAGTCATTGTGCCCCTGTACTCTGCACTGATTAGGCCACACCTTGAGTACTGTGTCCAGTTCTGGGCTCCTCAGTTTAAGAAGGACATCAAGACACTTGAACGTGTCCAGAGAAGGGCAACAAGGCTGGTGAGAGGCCTTGAACACAAGCCCTATGAGGAGAGGCTGAGGGAGCTGGGATTATTTAGCCTGGAGAAGAGGAGACTGAGGGGTGACCTTATTGCTGTCTACAACTACCTGAAAGGTGGTTGTAGCCAGGAAAGGGGTTGGTCTTTTCTCCCAGGCAACAGAACAAGGGGACACAGTCTCAAGCTGCGCCAGGGGAAGTTTAGGCTGGAGGTGAGGAGAAAGTTCTTCACTGAGAGAGAGTCATTAGTCATTGGAATGGGCTGCCCAGGGAGGTGGTGGAGTCACCATCCCTGGAGGTGTTCAAGAGGAGATTGGTCGTGGCACTTGGTGCCATGGTCTAGTCATGGGGTCTGTGGTGACAGGTTGGACTCGATGATCCTCGAGGTCTCTTCCAACCTTGCTGATACTGTGATCCTGTGATAGAATCTGGGGTGAAAACTTGTTCTGTCTTAACAGCAAAGCTATCATTTGTTTTCAGTGGATGTTCAATAGGGAAATTATTTTAAATAGTACTTTTAATAGTACGATCATTTGAAAGTGAAGACAAATTTTAAGAACACAGAATGTATTTGGTTGATATGAGATTCATTTATGATACCATAAAATATGTTTTTGAAAATGACCTGGCCTGTAAGACAGCTGAATACCATGACCATTTTTGTTGAAGTTAGTGGGTATGTTCAAGCTTACATGGAAAAACTTGCTTGTTTATTTTGTTTTATTTGAATGTATGTGAAAGCTGTCTTGAGAAGTAAACAAAAAAACTACTGTGGACTTCATCAAGTTTCTGTTCGATACTGTATTCTCATAATTAAGAGAATTAGGATTTTTGTTTCTGTAACAGTTCTGTTTGATTTCACTTGTATGATTAAGACTGAGAAAATGTGATATATTTTATCCTTTTCAGACTTGTAGAATATTTGCAGGCAATGAGAAACTTTTTCTTACTTGAAGCTGGAGATACCATGTATGACTTCTATACGTCTATTTTTGACAAAATTAGAGAAAAGGAAGCTTGGCAGAATGTTTCTTTCTTAAATGTTCAGCTTCAAGAAGCAGTTGGGCAACGCTATCCAGAGGACAGTTCAAGGTAAAGTAGGGAATCCATCAAAATATGGTTTAGTTATGTTTCTTTCACACTTACCTATACTAATGTACTTAACTTGCGTCGTGCAATACTAATTCCTGTGTACTTATTACTGTAATCTGTTTTAATGAAGTTCTGAGCTGTTGTCATCTCTTCTGCCCAAGCCCACCAGATTAAATCAGTTAGTATTTAGCAGTAAGGAGTTTAAATAAGGTTGAACTAGCCACTAATTTGAAACAGATCATCAACAATTAAATTGCTTGTTTCTTTGCATAGGTTGTCTATATCATTTGAAGCTGTTGATGCAGCAAAGAAGAAACTCCCTGTCCACACCTTAGATGGCCTGACATTGAGTTACAAGGTAGTGAGTTAATGTTGCTGTAGTCCTTACTCTAGGACTGTTTTGAAATATTTTATTAAAGTGACTTTTTTTTTTTTGTCCTGACTATCCTCTCCTTAGGTTCCCTGGCCTGTGGATATAGTTATAAGCTTAGAGTGCCAAAAAATCTACAACCAAGTTTTTCTGCTCTTACTGCAAATAAAGTGGGCCAAGTATAGTCTAGATGTTCTACGATTTGATGGTAAGAAACTTTCTTAATGGACGATACTCAAAAAACTTGTTCTGTGGTCTAAGGATATAAATAGTCTGCTGCTTTCTGCAGTAAGTTCTATAAACCAGTCAGAAATTTGATTCACTCTCTAAAATATATTCATCTCTATTAGCTTTGCAAATTAGATACATTAAGCAGGGCATGTTTTTCAGTTCTTTTCAGCCTTAGGGACAACACTGTTTATTCATGGATACCCTTTGTCTCTGACTCAGGTGTAGTTAGTTAAACTGGAAATTATTACTTCAGACCTTGACGTTCAAAGGGTCTGTTTGGCACACCCTAATATTTTGTTTTGTGTACAGTTCAAGTTTTCGTGAGTAATACCTTGCAAACAAGAGAACAGGATTGAAGCCGTAAAATAGATAGTTTTGAATAAATAATATAAGCTACAATTTAAATATTTGGAGATTTTGGAAAGAGATCTCTTAGCTCTTCCTTCATCCGGTTAATGCTAATATTCTTCCTGTCCCATATAAAGTGGAATCACACTGCATGTTGTAGAAAAATAAACCAGAAAGTTGATGGGTTCATTGGTGTTTTATAAAACAGTTAAGTAACTCTTCCTAAAAGTATATAGGTTTCTGTTGTTTAAACTGAGTATGGCTATGTGCTTATGCCTTTTTCACTTTGTGGAGATAGTAGATGGCCGCACCCAAAGAGTGGCTGTCAATGGCTCCATGTCCCAGTGGAGGCCAGTGAACAAGCGGAGTCCTTCAAGGATCAGTCCTGGGACCTGACTTGTTCAACATCTTTGTGGGTGACATGGACAGTGGCATTGAGTGCACCCTCAGCAAGTTTGCTGATGACACCAAGCTGTGTGGTGCAGCAGACACGCTGGAGGGAAGGGAGGCCATCCAGAGGGACCTTGACAGGCTGGAGAGGTGGGCACAAGCCAACCTCATGAAGTTCAATAAGAGCAAGTGCAGGGTCCTGCATCTGGGTCGAGGCAATCCCAGGCACAAATCCAGGCTGGGCAGTGACTGGCTGGAAAGCAGCCCTGAGGAGAGAGACTTGGGGCGTGCTGGTGGACGAGAAGCGCAACATGAGCTCTCAGTGTGCACTTGCAGCCCGCAAAGCCAATCAGATCCTGGGCTGCATCAGAAGTGTGGCTAGCAGGTCGAGGGAGGTGATCCTCCCCCTCTACTCAGCCCTGGTGAGACCCCACCTGGAGTACTGTGTCCAGTTCTGGAGCCCCTATTACAAGAGGGATGTGGAGGTGCTGGAACGTGTCCAGAGAAGGGCCACAAGGATGATCAGAGGGCTGGAGCACCTCTCCTGTGAGGACAGACTGAAGGAGTTGGGGCTGTTCAGTCTGCAGAAGAGAAGGCTCCCAGGTGACCTAATAGTGGCCTTCCAGTATCTGAAGGGGGCCTACAGGAAGGCTGGGGAAGGACTTCTCAGGATCTCAGGTAGTGATAGGACTAGGGGGAATGGAATGAAGCTGGAGGTGGAGAGATTCAGGCTGGATGTGAGGAGGAGGTTCTTCCCCATGAGAGTGGTGAAACCCTGGAATGTGTTGTCCAGGGAGGTGGTCAAGGCCCCGTCCCTGGGGGTGTTTAAGACCAGTCTGGATGAGGCTCTGTCCAGCCTGATCTAGTGTGGGGTGTCCCTGCCCATGGCAGGGGGGTTGGAACTAGATGATCCTTGTGGTCCCTTCCAACCCTGAATGATACTGTGATACTATACAAGTTAAAAATAAATGTAGATTTTAATATTTTTTAAAAATCCTTTTTACATACTCTTTAGCTCTTAATCAGCACTTTCTATTCAAGTATTTATCAAATTGCATTGTGCATATACTGCCAAACAATTCAGTATCTTTGTTGCTATATTTTAATAACACACTTGAATTGCAAGAAGAAATCTTGTGTGCAGAGTAATACGATACAGCAGATTTCATTAAGTAACATTCTAGCCACTGTTTGTCTTTGGAAGCACTTTGATATGATACTGTTGCCTTTTATTTTTAGAACTAGTCTGTGCTGCAGAAAATCCACAGGTTAAGGATGGACCTTCACTAGAACAAGGAACACTTCCTCTATTTGGACCACAAACCGAAAGTATAAAACAACAAATACATCGCATGTTCCTCTTAAGAGTGAAGCTTATGCATTTTGTTAACAGCCTGCACAACTACATCATGACAAGGGTTTGTCTTATAACAAAATTTCATTTATAGTAAGAATTCATAACTGGAGATGAAGTATTCATTTTAATTAAAAAAAAAAAGAGGCAAAAGCTTATTCTAATGTCCATCCTGCAAAACGATTTTGAGCTTAAACACATTTAATTTCTGACTTGCCAGTTCTAAATCAATAATTCTAAAAATGCATTAGAAGTTTGACGTACAACTACCTGAAAGGTGGTTGTAGCCGGGAAGGGGTTGGCCTCTTCTCCCGGGCAACCAGCACCAGAACAAGGGGACACAGTCTCAAGCTGCACCAGGGGAGGTTTAGACTGGAGGTGAGGAGGAAGTTCTTCACCAAGCGAGTCATTCGTCATTGGAACAGGTTGCCCAGGGAGGTGGTTGAGTCATCGACCCTGGAGGCGTTCAAGAGGAGATTGGACGTGGCACTTGGTGCCATGGTCTAGTCATGGGGTCTGTGTGGATAGGTTGGACTCGATGATCCTCAAGGTCCTTTCCAACCTAAGTGATACTGTGATACTGTGATGATTGACCTTTGGATATTATTAGTTCTTTTTGACTGTCTCTCCCAGTACTAGACGACTGAAGCACAGCCATGTATAAATAGTTTTCTGTGAGCTGTTACTCTCTTGGAAGCTGTTATATTTATAAAAGTGTTACTACAGACATTTTAGTTAAAGGGATCCTTCTCAAGAAACTCTTCAATACACAGATCCAAAAGTGTATACACGGCTTTTAAATATAAAGTCAATATCTGCAGTTTTGAATCTACTCTGCCCATTGTTTCTGTCTGTAATAAAACTAATATACTCCAAATCAGCTCCTCCAGGGATAGTCTGTCTGCCCTTGACCAGTTACAATATTCCTTTGTATATGATGAATGCCATTGTGCAGTTACGAGAAGAGCTTGAATTTTTTGCTACATTGATGTTCAGAGGGTGAGACTAAAATTTGAAAGGGATGAATGAATGAATCAGGCAATTCTAGGCTCTTAGAAGAAATAATATTGGAAGAGAATCTTAAGCACTGTGTGCAACATGGAGTTTAATAACTATGGTCTCCTCTGTAAGATTCTTCACAGTACAGGCTTGGAGTTTCAACATCAGGTAGAAGAAGCTAAAGATTTGGATCAGTTGATAAAGATTCATTACAGATATCTATCTACAATCCATGACCGTTGCCTCCTGAGAGAAAAGGTGGGTAAGGAAAAATTGGCCTATTTAATGTACAGAGCTTACCAGGACAAGAAAATAGTTCAGCAATGTACAGATACTCTTGAGGAAATGGTAGTTTTCCAGAGCCAACATTGAGATCTGGTTTCCTTTACAAGTGTGTCATGGATTGAGTTGAACCTCTTGCTGTTATTCATACCACGCTGCAGTCATGCCAGCTTCAAAAATGAAAGTGCTAACCGGAGCAAAGTAGCTTGAAGTTCATATTGCAGCATAGGAGGCTTCCTGTTCCAGTTGCTGCTTCTGGGTTCTGGTTTGCTTGGGTGTAGTCTCTTTTCTGCAGGCATGGTGGCAGGAGTGGGAGTTGGGCAGCTGCTAGTTTTGATTTTCTGGCTTACGCTGTTTTGTTTTTCCTGTATTTCACTGTGCTGCTTCTGCAAAATAGGCTAAGCTAAGGTAATCATCTATTGTATTATTAGATTAATTAGATTATTAGCAAAGGTAATTACGCATTGTGCTTATGGTATCTTATCATACATTAAACTCTTACCTCTTTTTCTCAGCCCTGAGTTTTTGTGTGTTATTCTTCCCCTCAATTGTGTTGGGAGAGCAAGCAGGTTAGCCCTTGCACTAAACCATTACAAAGTCTCAGCTCAATCAAGGAGAGAAGATATTAAATTCTTTATGGCATGGGGTACCTTTGTATTGATTATTATGGTTAACGATTAATTTCTGACCATTATTTGTTTTATTTTAATTGTTTTTCTAGGTGAGCTTCGTGAAAGAAGCTATAATGAAAGTGTTAAATTTAGTACTGATGTTTGCAGACCGTTGGCAGGCTGGTTTGGGGGCTTGGAAGTAAGTACACCTACCTAAAATTCTATCTGATCTTAATTTTACAGCTCAGAATATGATTTTGAGATTATTTTCTGTAAATTACAGGACTTTGCTCAGTGTTTAACAGCAGACACCAGAAGCTAATTGGTACTTCTTAGCAAAAATGAAATTTGTTTTAGATAGAAATTAGCAATTTTCATGGACTTGTGTAAGCATATGTTCCATGTCCTGATTAAAAAGGTAGCTGGTGTATACCTTCTAAGTGTTTGAAAAGATTGTAGAGCAGAGCAGCAAAAAGGGTTTACTTTTCATATATGTTCATAGTGATAAACTCGTGGGATTCCACTTGTCACGATGGGACAAGTGTGGCTCAGTTGGTACCACATAAAACCCTTAATAGGAAGGTTGTGAGTTCAAGCCTGCAGTGGGCAGTATTGTCTTCCCTACTCTAGTCCTGAGGTCTGTGGTGACAGGTTGGACTCTATGATCTTTGAGGTCTCTTCCAACCTTAGTGATACTGAATACTGAATAAAATGAGAGGTCTACAGGTTTGGTTTATGATCATGTTCATGATGATGATTTAAAATTGTAGGCAGGTAGCAGCTGACATTCATTAACTGGTTTATGAAAATTCAGGTTATTTAGCTTGGTCTTTATTGTAGAAGGCAATAAATGTTTGTTTTTCTTAAAAATAATCTTTAAAACCTTGTTTTTCTGGTCTGCACCGTCCTTAGAAGAGATTAAAAATAAATTCTGACATTTATTTGTTAGAATAGAATGGGACAGTTTGGTTGGAAGGGACCTACAGTGATCATCTAGTCAAACTGCCTGACTGTTTCAGAGCTGACCAAAACGTTAACTCATTTTATTAGAGCTGTTGTCCAAATGTCTGTTGACAGGCTTGGGGCATCAACCACTTCTCTAGGAAGCCTGTGTCAGGGTTTGACCACCCTCTTGGTAAAGAAATGTTTCCTAATGCCTAAAGGAAGGGAATGATAGGGACCAGGAATGGCTGTCTTGAAATACAAAGCTATGTAGGAATAATAGTTGTCAGTTGGAAACACACAGGTCTTTCTTGTTACTGCAGATATTTCTAAGATGATGGGGAAATGATTAACACATTGTAATAGTGTTCAGATATTCCAGTCAAAATTGCCTTTGGTTTTTAGGAGTGTTATATACAGACATAACTGAAATCTTGTAAGTTCAAGTCAGAATGCAATGGAAAGAATACTTGTGTCATTTATCATGAAGTTTTGGTCATATTTTCAAGATAACATTATGGATAGTCTGTTAAGCATTCATTCCTCTGTTTAACTTGTAGGATGGAATCCATAGAGAAGATGGAATCTGATTTTAAGAACTGCCACATGTTCCTTGTAACTGTTCTCAACAAAGCTGTCCGTCGAGGTTCTTTTCCTCACTGTAAGTACATGAGACTGTTCACATACCCACACTTACCAGGGCACAAGCTTTACTAGGAATGTATTTACATTTTAATCTGCTCTAATGCTTGTCAGTACATCTTTGAGAGCCTTATTTTGTGAGGTATTTCACAGAAGGACATGGCAACTTGCTTCTTAATCAGTTAACTTCACTATTATTTTTTGTTAGAGTATTTGTACCATGCTTCTTTGATGATACCTGTCTTCAGTCTACCTGTTTTCTTGACAAGAGGATAGGGATGTCAAGCAGGCAACAAGCAGTTTTCTAAACAAATGGATGAAACTTAAGTTTGGGAGAGCATAGAAGACCATTCTATTTGTGGATGACAGCAGTGCTTGAACAGAAAATTTTAGTATTGTGGTGCTTCAGCTGCAACTGCACTGAGGTCTTGGCTCTGTCCATCTACTGGAAGTTCCTTTCTCAGTTGCAGAAGCAGCAGAAGACAATGTCTGTGATTCTACTTTCTGCCTGTTCATTAGCTTGTATTGCTGATCAGTGCCAAGGGGCAGCTGCTGAATGGGGTTAGCTGGGATGTAGATGTATGTTCTAACATGTTTCTGAAAGAGGTAATGCCTGGCATTGCTGCTACTCAGTCTAAAAGAACTTTCTGCAAGCAGCTTCTGTGAGAATGGCTTTACTGCAGATAACCCCTCACGTCTGACTTTGGTTTGTTTCAGTTTGGTTTGGTTTTTTTATAGAATCACAGAATTGTTAGGGTTGGAAGGGACCTCAAGGATCATCTAGTTCCAACCATCCTGCCATGGGCAGGGACACCTCACACTAGATCAGGTAGCTCAGAGCCACATCCAGCCTGACCTTAAAAACCTCCAGGGATGAGGCTTCCACCACCTCCCTGGGCGCCCTGTTCCAGTGTCTCACCACCCTCATGGGGAAGAATTTCTTCGTAACATCCAATCTGAATCTACCCATTTCTATTTTTACTCCATTCCTTCTAGTCCTGTAACTACCTGACATCCTAAAAAGTCCCTCACCAGCTTTCTTGTAGGCCCTCTTAAGATATTGGAAGCCCACAATAAAGTCTCCTCGGAGCCTTGTCCTCTCCAGACTGAACAGCCCCAACTCTCTTAATCTGTCCTCATAGGTGAGGTGATCCAGCTTTCTGATCATCCTTGTGGCCCTTCTCTGGACACACTCCAGCACGTCCAGATTCTTCTTGTAATACATTGTGATTGACATTCTGGGCTGCAGTTTTACACTGGTGGCTCATGTTGAGCTTCTCATGCACCAGCACCCCCAAGTCCTTTTCTTCAGGGCTGCTCTCAAGCCAGTCACTGCCTAGCCTATATAGGTGCTTGGGATTGCCCCAACCCAGATGCCGAACCTTGCACTTGGTCTTGTTGAACTTCATGAGGTTGGCTTGAGCTTGGGTGGTGTGGCAATGCCAGCAACGAGCAGTGTGAGCAATCTGGCATTGCCACAGGGTGGTGGTGTTTTTTTAGTTGCATGAATGTGTTTGGGTTTGTTTGTTTATTTTGTGGTGGGGTTTTTCTCTTTTCTTCTTCTTCTTCTTCTTTCCAGCAGTTAGTATTTCACAATAAGGAGCTAATTTCTTCCTAATTCTTACTACCTGAAATATCCAATGGACAACTGCAATGAAACTGGTGCAATTTTGTCTGTCAGAGATTCATCTATGGTCTTAAATCCTAAACTGTTACCATTTATAAAATAAACTATTATCTTCCTTTTAAACTACAAAATTGAATATTGCAATAAATAGTTGCAGATTGCTGCAGATGCAAATATTAACTACTTCTTTATGGTTTTGTTGACAGTGGAATCTTTAGCTTTGTCACTGATGGCTGGCATGGAACAAAGTTAACACCTGAGTTCACTGGAAGGAGCATTTATGTTGAAACTCCCTTGCCAAAACACTGCAAGCATTTTACACTCCAGTTTGAAATGTGTATAGCTAAGCGATGCTGATAGTTTGGAGCTGTGTAAAATATTTTTCAATGTAAATAATGTACAGGTATCAAAATGTATTGGTTTTATTGGCAGTATTTTTCTCTGTATGTATATGCCTCAACATCAAAACCCATGTACAGTGTGAAGTTCATCCTGTGTAAACGATCTTACTTGAAAATGCGTAAAACTTATTTCATGCTGTAAAAAGCCCAGTTTTTTATTTAGATACTAATAACTGCTAATTTACTTTTTCCAGTATGATGTTCAGTTCTTAATCAAAATGTGAGTTAATTTTGGACTGTTTTTCCTTTGGAAAAAAAAAGGCCAAGAAGTACTCATCTTATTTTCTTAATGATTCTTAAGACTCTTTGGGGCCAGTTATGACTGTTACAGTAAGCTAATGTAAAAAAATACAAAATTAACTTCTCAGTATGAATTATTGCAGTCCATAAAATTCCAGTGATTTTCATGTTAAACAATCAAATTCCTACTAATTTTAGTAGTAGCTCTTGTCAGTTAAAGTAGGATCAAGATCATGGTTTATAATATTTAAGCTGTTGACTTCTTGAGATATTTCAAAGCTGGTCAAATGAGGCTTGACCTTTCTTCTAAGCCTTTTGCAAACAAACCTTACATCTCATAACTAATGTCTTGTAAAGCGGTAGATTGTAATACAGGGGGATATGTTTCTGGAGAAGTAAATGTGAAATGTGTTATACACAAGATGACTTGCCTTGTCTTTTCCTCAATAAAATTTCTCTGTAGTTCTGGCATCAGACTTTAAAGGAGAAAACCCATCACATACATTTACCTATTTGTTTAGTTGAACAAATAAAAGGTTCAATAAGTGGATTTTGACTGTGGTGTGTGTTTCTGCTGCAATCCATTTGGTGACTCAAAGTTTGGGGGCTCTGCACACAAGGTAAACAATTTACATTACTATCAACTGTGAGACTGTGTGGTTTACATTGTAGAACTGATTTTTTTCAGCTATGAACTAATAGTTATTTTATATGAAAATGAATATTGTGGTTCTAATTAGAACAGGAAATATCAAAAAGTCCTGCCAAGTTGCAGCCATAAAATGTTTTCAGGAAAAGGAAACTTCTTTTTTTTAAATGTTTTTGTTAAAGTATGACATTGGGAAACTGCTTCATTGATGATCTGGATGAGGGCATTGAGTCAGTCATCAGCAAGTTTGCAGATGACACCAAGTTAGGGGCAGATGTTAGTCAGTTAGAGGGTAGAAGGGCTCTGCATAGGGACCTCGACCAACTAGACAGATGGGCGGAGTGAAGGTGGGTGATAACTGCATGCCATTTTTCAGCCAGCTTCCAATACTGGTTGCTCTTCTGCTGTCACAAAAGCACAGTGGAAAACCTAGCTCTGGCAGTGTTGGTCAGTTCTAGGCATGGATTCCAATGAATGAGTCTATCTCCCGGCATTCCTTTCTCATTCTTTAGGACCACAAAAAAAAAAAAAGTCTGTTCTTCTAGTGGGCATCCCTTGTGATGTCACCAGGATCTTTTCAGCAGTCCCTGGCAGTAGTTTGAATGGCTGTTTACCTGTTTGGGAAAAAAAAAAAAAAAAGAAAAAAAAAAAAGAAGAAAAAGAAAGAAAAAGAAGGCTTCTAGGGAGGGTTGTGAAGGTTGGAGTATTTTAGCTATTTATTCACACACGTTTCCTTGCAATGTTTTCTGATTTGTTTACAGAGCAGTGTTGTTACTTGCATTTTGTCTGGATCCATTCCTTCTGAAGGTTTTTGACTCTGTGTCCAGATTCTCATTTTTGTCAGTTACCTCTGAATTGATGTGAATCTTAACTTTGTGATACTCTTCCTCTTTGACAGAGGAGCCCTAGAATTTGAGTCTGCTTTAATCACACATCTGGACTTTCAAGTCCAGAGATGTCAGAATCACAAGGCCTAGTTTATTGCATGTGTGTATTTAAGGGAGTTCTATCATAGTATATTGTTTTGTATTGTCAAGATAAGGGAAAGCATAAAAAATGCCCAGCAAACTGTAGAAGCTGAACTTTCCAAGCTTCTAAGGGAGTATCTTCTAACTTAAAACTATATTAAAAAAAAAAAAAAAGTCCACTAGATGGCAGATTTCAAAATTTCAAGTTAATTTTTTTCATTAGTTGATCTCTTCCCAAGCTCATTGCTGTGGCTTTCCTAAGGCCAAAAGCCTAATCTGTACTTAAATGAGAAAAGCCATGTATTTTCCTCTAGATACGTTTGATCTAAAAAGCATAAAATAAGAAATAATTATTTTATAGTTAAAACAATTCTTGATTCTGGAGGAGAGGTTTCAATGAATTATTGAAAGAAAAGAAACATAATCTGTTTTAGAGTCATAGTCAGGTTATTCTGATCCTAGAGAACGTGAAAATAGAAAGTAAATATTTGTAACCTGGTTTCAGCCATATTCTTCTATACAACTACCTTAAGGGAGGTTGTAGACAGGCCGGGGCTGGTCTCTTCTCCCAGGCAACCAGCACCAGAACAAGAGGACACAGTCTCAAGCTGTGCCAGGGGAGGATCAGACTGGATGTTATGAAGAAATTCTACACAGAGAGAGTGATTGCCCATTGGAATGGGCTGCCCAGGGTGGTGGTGGAGTCACCATCATTGGAGGTGTTCAGGAGGAGACTTGATGGGGTGCTTGGTGCCATGGTTTAGTTGATTAGGTGGTATTAGATAATGGGTTGGACGTGATGATCTTGAAACTCTCTTCCAGCCTGGTTTATTCTATGCTATGCTATGCTATGCTATGCTATGCTATGCTATGGCACAGAAAGATCTGCTTGAGTGTTTGAAACATGAGAATAAGTACTTATCTGATGTACAGGGAGAAAAGAATGGCTTTAAAAAGCAGCACTGATATGGGTGGAACAGCAAGTGTGGATTTGGGTGCTGAGAATTAAAGATTAGATGGTATTAGAAAATGGTAATGTTCATGGTAAAATGTCTGATGTTTAAAATTCTCAGGAGAAGAACACACTGCATTATTGGATGCTGTCACAGCATTTTCTATATACTTCATTTCCACCATTGTTCTCTTTAACTTCAGGGTACACTGATAAGAGTCACAGTGAAGCAGCCGTTATCAACCTGGCTCAATACTTTTCTTCCTTCTTTTCTTTCCTATGGGCTTCTATAGTCTCTAGACCACAATTTACTGCAGATTTGGCAAATCCTGTAAGGATTTCTTTGCTGTTTAGTTTTAATAACCCCTAATTAGCCACTAGGTCCTTGAGGATCTTTGCTTGCATTGAGCTGTTGATATAAAGAAAAGTTAGCAGCCAGTTGTTGATTGCATGGTTTCCATGGTAGCATGGATTAAAGATAGCATCTCTAAATTGCAGGCTATTTAAAAATATATTTTAAAAATCTCTCTGATGGGTTTTTTAAATCTTATTAACTGTAGGCATTAAAAAAAATTCTCACCTTTTCTCCTATACACTTTTTCAGTTGCAGAGAAACCTTTCCTGACTGGTACAGTGAGGGTGACTGAGCACTGGAACAGACTGCCCATAGAGGTTGTGGAGTCTCCTCTGGAGACTTTCAAAACCCACCTGGATGTATTCCTTTGTGGACTACCCTAAGTGATCCTGCTTTGGCAGGGGGTTGGCCTTGATGATCTCTTGAGGTCCCTTCTAACCTCTAATGTACTGTGATACTGTAATCCCTCTGAGTTAGCAACAAAACTTTTGTCTAGCAGTTCAGAAAGCTAGAAAGTAAAACTAAGAAACCCTGCATGCTGAGATCTACTTGAGAGAGGCATTCAGCACTTGGAGGGAAAGTGAAACCAAGGAGCTGCATGTGTCATCATATGCTAATGGGTATTTATTAATGTACAGTATGTTTGCCATTGCCAGCTGTGCTCTTGGCAGCACACATGCTCTCAGGGGTAGGAGTTTTCCTGGAGTTAGAGGTAGGTGTGGGTGACCAGCTCACTCTGCATTTGCATGAGGCCATGTGAAGTAGAGAGCTCCTGGCTGTAGTGATGGTAGGAGTTATGTCTTCACTTAGTTGGTGTAGGCTTCCTACCGTGGGCAGGTTCTCACTTGCTGAGCTGGCTGCTTATTGAGACCTCTGGCATAGTTGCTGCTTCCTGCTTGATCTCTTCTACTTAAACTCTCTGAAGTGCTGTGCCTTTTACATAGGTGCCTGTCTCCTCCTCAGAGCTGACCATTGCCTGTTGTGGCCTCATAAATACCTCTTTGTGTTGGATCATGATAGTTTCCTGTGTTACCTTGCCTCCTTTCTGAGGGTGAAAAGATCTCTGTGGATCCAGCAGGTTAAAAAAAAAAAGTCAGCTAGATATGCTATTGAATTAAAATACCTGAGGAGAAAGGTGCAAAACCAAAGAGTACATCAGCATCCGAGCTATAGAAGACCCCTTGTAGCAGCACCACAAGGTTACTGTTGAAGATATCAGGCTGTGGGGGAATGAACTGTTCTGTGGATTCGTCTGGGCTCCTGTGTGAGATTCTGTCATCTAAAAGAAAGATGTTAAAAATAAAACTAAAATAGCTGGAATTCAGGAAGTAGATTTATGGGTGTCTCTGGCTAGCATAATGCCTTGAATAAAAGCTTTCTCTAGGCTTCAGATGATTGCATTAAGCTTGTAACTTCCATATTATCTGATGTTCATCTGATATAGGGTGCATGAGTTTCCAGGAGCATAATACATTAGTGTTAGAGATCTTGCTAAAGATTATTGATAAGTGTGGATTAAATATGAGGTTTAAATAAATACCACCCAAAAAGGGGCTGTTTGAAATCCCATGTCTAACCATTGGCCTCATAAACCCCACACCTATCTTCCAGTGGACAGGAGTTCAATGACTTGATTGGGAGCATGTAGATACATATATCTTTATCTAGACTCAGCATGCTTCCTTTCAGTGTGGCAAGGGTAATGAAGAAGAATGAACACAGCAGAGGGAGAAGTAGGCCACTAAAGGCCTTTAATAAAGTGCTGTTATTGGCAGTACTTCAACTGCACAGAATTGGAAAGAGCAGGCAGTTTTGGAGGCATTGCAGAACTAAATCAGTCAACTGGAATGGTGTGAAGTGGGCTCATTTAAAATGGTTCTGGTAAGCATGCTTCATGTTACATGAGAACATAGACATTCAGATGGTAAAATGTGATTGTCCCCTAATTCCAGTGCAAATAATAGCAAAACAGCACAAATATCAACTAGATGCATGTCATCATCAATTATCATAATTATTTTGTCAAACTTTATGAGTAGCTATAAACCCGAGCATGGGATATTGGTGAAGAGCAGATTGTTCCAGCAGTGAAAAGTAGCTCCTTTGCCCAATCAATTCCTCTAGAAAGACCGTTGCAAGACCCTGAAGCCCCAGAGAATCCCTAGGACGCACTGTCACTGCTGGGAAAGCATGGTGCTGTTTGGTATCATCTTCCTTTCTTGCAACCTGGCACCAGGTGGCTTTGGCAAGTGTGGGAGCTGCGTTGTCAGTCTCACACAGGAATACTATGAAGCATCACCCATCTGGGATCAAGCTGCTACTGATCAGAGCAAGTTCTCAGTCCTTGCTGAGCTGCTATGGCTTGGTAACAGAGGTTTTGCTGCTATGGAAGGTTAAGTGGCTGTACTGTGACAAGGCTGTTCAGAATTTGCACCCACCCAGGACAAGAAACAAGCCCAATCCTATGTTATAAAGGTGAGTTTTCCTTACTTTAGCAAGCTCATTGCACCAAGCAAGATTCGTGGAAAAAGGGCAAAGGACGTATTGCCTTGGGCATTATCAGCTGTCGTTATAGAAACTGAAGCATCCAGCCTCAGTAGTAGTGTTTTACAATTTTGACTGAGCTGAATTTAGAAGCTGCACTATGATGGGTGAAATTAATTCATTTGGTTATGCACTTGAAGTGCTTATGAATGTATACAAACAGAGAAAAACAAGCTGCTGCACCCTCCAAGAGAAATTTTTGTGGAAAATAAGATATGGCAGTACTGGGAAAAACATGACTGAAGATATATCTATGATATGATGAAATTGTAACAATAACATTTGTGCAATTGTGCATAACTTCTCCACAGGCTGTGAGGAATCCTTGATAATATTCAATGGGTGGAATAATTAGAGAGTACTTGAAATAAAGAGAATTAAGGTGTTTAGCCACTCATTCCTGTTTTCCAAAGGCTTTCTTGTAGACACCCTTACAAAAAGGCTGTTTAAGGACACTTAATACAGTGGAAACCTGTTTGAAGAAAATCCAAACAAACAATAGATGAAGTAAAGAACTAACTATCCTGTTCTCAGCACAAAAATAATTGAAAAGAGACACAAAATTACTTGCCACAGCAATACTGTGTAGTTCGCTGGTGGTTAGAGAGGACTTTTAAGAGTAAATAAAAGTTGGCTGCAACTTAAAGCAGTCAGATACAAGAAAACACAGAATCACAGAATTACCAAGCTTGGAAGAGGCCTCAAAGATCATCAAGTCCAACCTGTCACCACAGACCTCATGACTAAAGCACAGCACCAAGTGCCATGTCCAATCCTCTCTTGAACACATCCAGGGACAGTGACTCCACCACCTCCCTGGGCAGCCCATTCCAATGGTGAATGACTCTCTCAGTGAAGAACTTTCTCCTCACCTCGAGCCTAAACTTCCCCTGGTGCAGCTTGAGACTGTGTCCTCTTCTTCTGGTGCTGGTTGCTTGAGAGAAGAGACCAACTCCCTCCTGGCTACAACCTCCCTTCAGGTAGTTGTAGAGAGCAATGGGGTCTCCCCTGAGCCTCCTCTTCTCCAGGCTAAACAATCCCAGCTCCCTCAGCCTCTCCTCATAGGGCTTGTGTTCAAGGCCTCTCCCCAGCCTTGTTGCCTTTCTCTGGACATGTTCAAGTGTCTCCATGTCCTTCTTAAACTGACAGGCTTTGAGGAAAAAATATTTGAAAGTTCTCATGATCTCAACTGTCTATAATCTCTAGATATAACAGACCTGTGTATTCTGTCTACCGTAAAATAATGGATTGAAAGAACAACCTTCAGTGAAAAAGAACTGGCGGTTTTATGTTGTGGAGCATCATCAAGTTCATCAGATGAATCTTGAAGAAGAAAGCCACATTACATGGAAAAGATAAGCAAAGTTTAAAATGGGTAAGTATATACGTATTTGTTGTGTTTTGCAGAAAACGAGAAGTCGGAAGCTGTCGGTAGCCGGTGAAAAACAGCCATTCTTCCTTTTTTTCCAAGTAGTTTCAATGAACGATGGCATTTAGGGTACGAACACGACATGTCTGAAGCACCCTCTAGAGGACATTTTAAAGGGCGTTCGACGGGATACCCTTTGCTTTCTTAAAAGTTGGGTCCTCTGTCTTTACTGTTGCGCTCTTTCCCTGTCCAACCCATAAAGAGAAAGAAAACAAGTGCCGACCTCGGAGCCCCTAGGTCCTAGATTTCCCTACGGGAGGTTCTGACGACTATGCTGGGGGTATCCAGGCTCCGTATCGCACTTCGCTGGTGTGTACACCAGTAGGACGGAGGCTCGGTCGTCTCATCTGTATGGATTTGTCTTCTTACACATAGATTTCCCTGTGCTTTCAGTAAAACTAAGGGGATGGCTCACGCCGTGGCGGCCGAGCGCGGAGCTCCGCCTGCCGCCGCAGCCCCGGGACGGCTCCCGGCGCCTCGGGAGGGGGAGGAGGAGGAGCCGGAGCTGGAGCCGGAGCTTGCCGGGCGGGGGAAGGGGCGGCAGGTTTGGGATGAGGCGGGAGGAGGAGGAGCTGGAGCGGCAGGAAGGGTGTTTCCCTGCGCAGCTCCCGGTTGTGAAGTGACTCAGACAGGAAACTCCCCGTCAGGCGCGGCCCAGGAGCGGAGCCGCCGGGCCGACGCGACCCTCGGCGGCGAACGGGCCGGGCCGAGCGGAGCGGAGTCCCCAGGCAGGCGGGCGGACAGACAGACAGACAGACCCTTCCTGCCGCCGGGCAGCGCCGTTCCGGGGAGCCGGCGGCGAGCGGGTGAGCAGCGCTTTCCCGGGCCCGGGAGCGGCCTGTCCGCGGGGTGGGGGTCGTCCCGGCGGCGACTTCCCCGCTTCGGGTGCGGCTTCACTCCCCTCCCCCGTTTATAGACGCTTTATCTGAGGCGCCGGACGGCTGCGCGCCCTTTCCGTGTCCCTCTCGCTAGTGACCCCCAGCCCGGCACCCGTATATTTGATTTACTGATAACCCCCACTCAGGTTTTGGTGCTCCCCCGGACTAATCCCACCGCAGCAGGCTGCGGCCCGCCGAGTGGGGCCTGCCCCGTTGCGGGGGCGCCGGGCCTTGCCGGGGCTGCTGGCTTGGGGACTTTGGCGGAGCCACGCACCGGGGTGCTGGGCGTCGGCCCAGAGGAGCTGCGGTGGCGAGGCGGGAAGGGTGCCTGTAGGCAGCAGGAAGGAAACGGACAGGTGACCGCTCCCTCCGGCGGACCCTGCCAGTGGAAGAAGCTCCAGGGGTCTTTATCTAAAAGCCAGTAAGCCAGTTTTAGTCTCCTCTGCTGGGTGCCGCGTCTGAGTTGTTCTCTCTTACGCGTAGTCCCTGTGTCTGGAACACTGGAGTGGTTGGAGTTTTGCTTCTTAGGCTTGGCAGGAGCTCATTAGATGGGGAATATTAGAAACCCTATGAAAGTTTGCCCTGCTTTGCAAGTGAAGTGAATCTAGTGTCTAAGGAGGTGGAGTAGCTTCTTCTTAAGAAAGTGAGTTTTATACCGTTAAAATAACTATATAATGTAATGAGAGTATTAATGTTAGCAGTAAACTTCTCTAGGTGTGGTCTGGTACCCCATCCCTCTCCTGCCTGTCTCTGACAAGCAGAGAGATGAAGACAAACATGCAGTTAATCTGTGTGAATATTGCTGTAGTTCATCAGCAACTCTGCTAATTATCTTTGCCTTTCAATAAGTGCTTGTTGCTTTGATTTTTTATTCCTGTGCCGTTTGATGACAGGTTTGAGTAGCATTTAGACATGTAAATGGTTGGTTGTGCCAGGGAAGCTGTAAAGAAGAAGTTATTTTTGTTGGATGTAGCCAGTCTGCTGGAAGCGGTGGCTGGAGAGCGCTCAGTCAGAGCAGGAAGAAAACTGTCTGGAGGAACTTCTTAATTTGAATGTCATACCACCCTTTGCTGTAAACTGTGGGAAATGGAAAACTTGGGCTAATGGGTGACTCCAGTCCTTACTTTGTTCCAGTTAGTTAGTTATTATAATAAGATAAGGCAAACACATTGAAAATGCACTTATGCAACATTGCTGGTTTACGTGTGTTTTCAAAGTGGAGCTTCTAATAGTATCATAATGCTATTCTGTCATCCATCTGAGCTGTATGCCAGAAAATGGATTGCTAGTCCTTACCAAAGTGTTCTGGCTCTTGATTCTACTTTAAGTCCTGCTTTTGCCTCTTGAAAACTTTTTTGCATTTATAAACACAGAGTTTCTCCTGATGTAAAGAGCTCTTTAAGTATTCCCAGGCAACTGGTCTGTGAAGTCTGGCCAGTGTAGACAGCCAGTGTGTCTCTAGCTGCCAGGAAGGGAGAGAGACAATTCAGAAGAAGCCTGTACAGCAGGAAGGCTTAGTCTCAGTGTTATCAAAGCTGGCTTGACTTGCTTCCTAACAAACGTACTGTAGTCTTGTCCTGCAGATTTTACTGGCCTTTTGGGGTTTTGTTTGTTTTTGTAAGGGACAATGTGATTGCAGGTTTTTGATTGCACTTTGTGGTTTGCATATTGCTAAACTTTATTTAAAGAATACATCTCTTAGAATCTCAGAAAAATCTACATTCACCCTAGCTGCTCCATTGAAGATGAGTGAGACTTGGTAGCTTTTGCTTACGGACCTTGGATGAGTTCCTGTTGCAGGTCATGAGGAGAGTGGAGTGCTGTTTGAAATGTATTCAGCAGTGTTAACTTAAAAGTTCTGAACAGATATTACAATTGCCTAAGTTATTTAAAAAGTAAATATTTCTCAATCAATCTAAACTTTTCAGTTCTTAACTTCTGGCTGTGTGATCTGCAAAGGATAGCAGTCCTTCAGTGATGTACCTGTCATATCCAAAGCATTAACAAAATACTTGTTTCTTCAGTTTGCCTTATGTGGAAATTAGTCTGTGATTTTGAACCTGTTTTGAACAGATTCTGTGATTTTGAACAGATTCTCATGTCCCCCTACACGGGCTTCAAACAATTAACAGATACCTGTTCCACCAATGTGTTTTATATTAGAAGTCTGTCTGATACACTATTGAAGTGTAGTGCTTTGTTTATTCATTCTGTGAGAAAAATGTCTTGGAAAGTAGCTCTTTCTTACCCTATGCAGTGCTACAGGCTGGGCTCTGAGTGGCTGGAGAGCGGCCAGGGAGAGAGGGACCTGGAGGTACTAGTTGATGGTAGGCCAAACATGAGCCTGCAGTGTGCCCAGGCAGCCAAGGGGGGCCAATGGCATCCTGGCCTACATCAGGAACAGTGTGGCCAGCAGGAGCAGGGAGGTCATTCTCCCCCCTGTATGCTGCACTGGTTAGGCCACACCTCGAGTACTGTGTCCAGTTCTGGGCCCTTCATTTTAGGAAAGATGTTGATTTGCTGGAACGTGTCTGGAGACGGGCGACAAAGTTGGTGAGGGGTTTGGAACACAAGCCCTATGAGGAGAAGCTGAGGGAGCTGAGCTTGCTTAGCCTGGAGAAGAGGAGGCTCGGGAGTGACTTTATTGCTGTCCACAACTACCTTAAGGGAGGTTGTAGACAGGCAGAGGTTGGCCTCTTCTCCCAGGCAAACCAGCACCAGAACAAGAGGACACACTCTCAAGCTGTACCAGGGGAGGTTTAGGCTGGATGTTAGGAAGAAGTTCTATACAGAGAGAGTGATTGCCCATTGGAATGGACTGCCTGAGGAGGTGGTGGAGTCACCATCATTGGAGGTGTTCAGGAGGAGACTTGATAGGGTGCTTGGTGCCATGGTTTAGTTGATTAGGTGGTGTTGGATTAGTTGATAAGTTGGATGTGATGATCTTGAAGGTCTCTTCCAACCTCGTTTATTCTATTCTAATGGTGTGAAAAACGTGCAGTTTCCCCTGAACCATAATGGAAGGGGAACAGTCACACTGAAACCCTAGATTTTTAGGACTGACATCCTTCTCCTTCATTTTATGAGTTGAGAAATATATCTCTTCCTTCACTGCTGCACACCAGGAAAGACCAAAAATAGAGAAGAGGATGACCTCTAATGCTCAGTTCTGAGCTGATGTGTTTTCAAACTTTTATACACAGATACATCTTCAGAAAAGCTGGCTGTCAAAAGCTGCCAGCAGTCTCCAGCGTTTCATATGTTCAAGAGGAGACTTGATTGGGTGCTTGGTTGCATGGTTTAGTTGGTTAGGTGGGTTGGATTAGTTGATAGGTTGGACCTGATGATCTTGAAGGTCTCTTCCAAGCTGGTCTATTCTATTCTTGAGGGCAATTTTCACAATCTTACCATTTTCTTCTCAAAATCGTCTGATTTTATCTTTTTTTTTTTTTTTTTCCACTTTGTTTCTCAACTATTTCCAAGATATTCAAGCTGAGATGGAATCTTCAGGGTGGCTGAATTTGAGCGGCAAAGTTGGAACAAAAAGGTGGAACATCAACTCCCCACAAAGCTCCTTTTCTTAGATTTAGTTTTACTTATCCTTTGGCCTAAAGGCTGCAAGAATTCCAGTACCATACAAGAGAAAGTTAACTTTAGCATAATATCCACATATACTTACGTGTACATCAAGACTGTTTAACTTTACAGTTGTAGCTCTTTGTTCTTGGGGCAGGTTCTTCATGTGGTTCCTTCGCTATACCAGCAGGTAAAGTAAACATTAATGTCGGGCAGTGTATTATACCATAGTGAGTCAAAAGCCAATTGTATGACAGACTTTGATTCTCTTGAAACAGTGACGGTGCCAGTTTCTGAAATTTTTGTTTATACGTGTTTAAATAGCTGTAGTTACTATGGCACATCCCAATTTAGTAAGCAATTACTCTTAAAACAAATTAAGTGCTTGTTTATGTAGGGATGCTGCAGGGGCTTGACACAACCCAAGCACGAATGGCCAGTGATGTGGTTTGGGTGGATCCTTCCATGCACTTGGGAACAGTTCGCATCATGGATTTGGACATGTTCTGGGATCAGGGTGGGGAGGGAGTAGCAACTATAACATATTGGAAACTATTGATATTTAGAACATATACATAGTTACAAATGGGCTCTGACAGACCTTGTGCTTGCAGGGCATCCTGTTGGTTTTGGCAACATTGTTATTTGAAGACATACCAAGTGAAAGCCACCCTTATTTAGCCTTGTTTTGTGTGCAGATTGGATGCAATAAGATGAATGGATACTTCAGCATTATGAAATATGACTGTATATCTACAAAAAACTTACTGGGAACTTAGCACTTGCATTTTAAGCTGCAGGTGTCCGTTTAGGATTTCTTTTTTTGCTATACATCTGCTCCTAGAAGGTGATGATTGTACAGCTCCAAGGCGCACTTTGCTGTGAGATACTGGTAACTCAGTGTGTATTGATTTCCTTAAGTATCTCTCCATTAATGCACATCACCTGCTTTCCTAGTCATAAAATTAGTGAATGGTGCATTGATAAAACTTCTTAGAGGAAGGCTGAGGTGCAAGACAGCAGATCTTTCTGTCTTTTGGCATAAAAAATGTATATAGGCAAAAATCCCAAAAGCTTTTTTTTTTCCCCTTCATAGGACTTAAAAATTTTATGTGTCAGTATGAACCCTTTGCACTCTTATGTCTATAAATATATGTGCAGTTATAAATGTGTATGTTGTGGGAAAAAAATCCTGTCTTCAAACTGTTCAATGTTAATTGGGGAAAGTGTCAGTCTTGGACTTCTAACTATAAAAAAGTAGGGTCATGGTAAAGATAGGTGTAGCTAAGAGGTGGTAATCCCTCATCCCAAGGGTAGCTGGAAACAATACTCATGCCCTGATGCCATATGCCTTCCCCAAATCTGCCAGACCTCTGCTTCTGCTGGCAGGGACCATAATGGGGCATGAGTCTCATGGCCTGGTGAAGTACTGAGCTCAGGGAGGGCTCTCACAGTTAAATGAACTGCTTATTGGGTATTCCCTGTGTGGGACTTAGCCAGCAGAAATCTGCCAGGTATGGATTTGCAACCCTCCAAGTCATGCTATGAGGTCCCTGTTAAACTCTTCTCGCCAACCAGAGAGAAGTAAAGATGGGCTTGACGGCCCTTCATCTGAGTGGTTGCTCTGTGGTTCTCTGTGTGTTGCCAGGACATGTGCCCTGGCATAGGCACAGCTTAAAGTGGATGTCCTCTGCAATAGGGGAAGTTCAACCTGCTGACTTGAATACAGCTTTTCTTGTTTCAAGCAATTGGGTAACATGTGAGCAGCTGACACTTCTGCTCTTGCTTTCATTAGAGGTAAATGCCAGGGCAGCAGTCTGTGGTGCCACCCTTTCACTGGTTCATGAGTGCTCCTGATTTGCAAGGTATTTGCTCATGGAGTGAAATTAATTGCACGTTTTCTCTGTGCTTGGGATGGATAGTGGGCGATTTCCCCCCCTTTTTTTTTTTTTTTTTAAGTTTAGCAAGGTGTCTCAGCAAGCCTCTCACAGAGCTGGTTTCTGCAGGTCTGCTTTTCAGGAATCTTGGTTGGGGGGTAGTAGAATGACCAAGCAACTTTTTAAAACCAGGAATTACTCGTTTGGAGCAAAAAATGCCACTCTCCCTTCCTCCACCAAAAGGCATCGTGAGACTTCAGGTGGCATGTAGGCTTACACTTACTAGATAACATTCTACAAATGTTTAGCAGACTTGTGTCAGTGATATTCTTAGGAATTAATACTCAGTTTAATTAATTAATTCTCAGTTTAAGAAGGACATCGAAACACTTGACCGTGTCCAGAGAAGGGCAACAAGGCTGGTGAGAGGCCTTGAACATAAGCCCTATGAGGAGAGGCTGAGGGAGCTGGGATTGTTTAGCCTGGAGAAGAGGAGGCTCAGGGGTGACCTCATTGCCCTCTACAACTACCTGAAAGGTGGTTGTAGCCAGGAAGGGGGTGGGCTCTTCTCCCAGGAAACCAGCACCAGAACAAGAGGACACAGTCTCAAGCTGTGCCAGGGGAGGTTTAGACTGGAGGTGAGGAGGAAGTTCTTCACCGAGGGAGTCATTCGGCATTGGAATGGGTTGCCCAGGGATGTGGTTGAGTCATCGACCCTGGAGGCGTTTAAGGGGAGATTGGACGTGGCACTTGGTGCCATGGTCTAGTCATGGGGTCTGTGTTGATAGGTTGGACTCGATGATCCTCGAGGTCCTTTCCAACCTAAGTGATACTGTGATACTGTAAAAGGTGGGGGGGAGGTGCTTTAGGCTTTGGTGTTTTTCTAAAGAACCACTAATATTTCAAATCTAGCACTATGGTTTCATGTTAGGATGTGAGTCTCAAGGGTAGATGTGCTAAGTAGTTATTCCAGCTGTGTAAATGGTACGAGGAGTTTTTGGAGATGCTTATTTTATGTGCTACAGTTGTGCGAGATATTTGTATCTAGGGGTTAGATAGAAATCTGGTAGTGCTGTATGTCACTTTGAGAGGCTTCCCTTCTGATAGTGACATGGATACCTTATTGGCAGGAAATAAAAGTACTGTAGGCCTGAACTTCATTTATAGTCTTATTCTGGTATGACTGTAATTATTTTAAGTGGATTCACTTAAAGTGATAACAAGAGTACTCTGAATTACACATTCTGAATGTGAGGTTGAAGTCAACTGTCAAGACGTACTGCTCAAGATAGATGTGGATGCTTATCAGGTGATATCAGAATTAAAGCCTTTGATGAATTTTCACTGAAATGGCATATTTTCATATATAAAAATGGAAGTATGGGATGTTACAGATGATGACCTCTTTTAGAGGAAGAAGGAAAGCTTAAGAAACTAAAAGCAGTTATTTGCTTATTGCCATTTTCTCCTACACCCTGTCCTGTAGTAACTCCTAAATTAAAAAAACAAACTTCAAATATAACTATCTTCTTGGCTCATTCTCCCCCTTCTCCTCAAAATGCACATAGTGGTACATTTATTTAGTGTTTAACTGCTTCTGAAATCTGGTTTGTGTTTGCTTTTTCAATACTGTGATTTGAAAAAAAGTGACATTATTCTTGTATAAGAAAAGCTGCTTTTAAGGGTGAATAATGCAAATCTGCCTAAAATGTCTTCCAGCTTATTTTTCAGGTAAAGCAGTGTAACTATATATAATTTTTTTTCTCTTACATGGAAGTTGAGAGAGTTGTATTGTACCTACAGGTAGGGGGAAGGAGTGGGAATAACAGGACACAGTGTCTGTGTTAAAGAGTCTTTCACTGAAGCCTGCCATTTTTAAAAAAACAAACCAAACCCCCAGAACAACCAAAACCCCCAAACTTAAAATGACACAGTGCTGAAGCCAGAATTTCAGCTTCATTGAAAAAAACAAACAAAAAACCCCAAACCCATGACAAACCTCTGGATATAATTAATTAATGGCATACTACTGGGGGCATGTGCTGTAGAATGGAGCTGGGCACATAACACAGAGTAGCTGTGGAATGTGGGGCTCAGGGGGCTGCACCTGCCTGGGGTGGCTTTCCCCAGGGGTGCTGGGGCTGGCAACATCTCTGCAGGCTGGGACTGCTACCAGGCAGGTTCCACTGAGAAGCAGTAAGGCTGACCCTGAAGTATCTGAAGGGGGCCTACAGGAAGGCTGGGGAGGGACTTCTCAGGATCTCAGGTAGTGATAGGACTAGGGGGAATGGAATGAAGCTGGAGGTGGGGAGATTCAGGCTGCGTGTGAGGAGGAAGTTCTTCCCCATGAGAGTGGTGAAACCCTGGAATGGGTTGTCCAGGGAGGTGGTTGAGGCCCCGTCCCTGGAGGTGTTTAAGCCCAGTCTGGATGAGGCTCTGGCCAGCCTGATCTAGTGTGGGGTGTCCCTGCCCATGGCAGGGGGATTGGAACTAGATGATCCTTGTGGTCCCTTCCAACCCTGAATGATACTATGATACTAAGTAACTGTGTCTGGAACTGGATTCACGATGAGAATTCCTTATGTGTCCTCAGTCTTGTGAAATAAAAGAGTACAGTTCAAGAACTCCCATGCCTAAGTAAACAGTGTGTCTAAGGCTGGGGAGTTATCTTCTTGCTTAAATTGAAGTCTAAAGACTACTGTCCTGTCTTTCTCTGGATCTTTGTGTCTCATTTCCCTCACCAGCAACAGGCTGGCGCTCAGCTCACTACCCCCTGCTTTTGGGGTATACACATAGGTGTGCCTTTTTTGACTAAAGTAACAGCAGTCCCCCCCCACCAAATACAAAGGACAACCAAGCAAACCCATGATGACTAGGTGTGAGTGTGACAGTAGCCTTCCTGCAGGATGAAAGGTGCTGTGTCTGAGTACTAGACACATGCTAACTCCATGTGCACTTGCTTGCCTCTCTTTCTGAGGTGGTTATTGCTCTTGCCGCTCCCTTCTTCATGTTTTGCAGAGCTCTTACACTTGGAATCTTACCTTTGCTAAGAAATAAGAGGTTTGCATAACTGCTGAACACGCCATAAGCAGTATGCTTCAACACTTCACTTCTGTGGTAAAATTGAACCTTGCCCAAAGCAATGCGGAGCAGCTTTGCTTCCTAACACGCCCATGCAGCAGCAGGAAGAACCAGAAGCAGAAGTATGAGACAAATGTGCATTGAGGACAGCTGCAGAAGGTAACAGTAGCAGCACAGCAAAATGGCAAAAGCAGCTAAACAAGAGGAAATGACAGGGAGGGGAGGCATGAACTGAGTGAGAGGAAAGGAACATGAGAAAGAGAAGGGGAAGGAGTTAGTCAAGAAACAATGTAAATTGCACGTGGTGCAACTCAAGGTGTACTATCAGAGAGTATTAAAGGGCTGAGGCAAGTGAGTGTAGCAAAACAGATCTCAGTACACCTAACTTAAAATGGGACAGCAGTTTAATCTTTGACTTCCTTGTTCACATGCATGGGATGCCTTTGGAGTGAGCTTTATGGTGCTAGTCTTCTCCCACATCATTGTGATGTATTCTCAGATGAAGTGGGGATGAGCAGAATCTGCTTCCCATTTTTGAAGTTCATGTGTGCTTGAGAAGATAGAATTTGATCCTACATTTTATCATAAGGAAGTTACATCTCTCCTCCAAACTTCAAGATATGGAATGATACTGCAGATTCCCAGCTGCCTGTTGAAATAGAGGGTGATTACTTGCTGCATTGTCCACTGCAGGTGCTGCTGCTGTAGGATTAGTGTGTGCTCATCCAGGTGCTACTGCTAGCTGCTAACACAGCAGGAAAAGATCAACACACTCTCATGCTAACGTGCTAGTAAGAATATAGTGACTCTGGCCTTGTGCTATGATATAGGAGTGCTTGGGTTACACTATGCTCTCTACTTGTGGGAGAGTTTTCTTGCTGATGCTGGTAGACCTGCACCTGATAGCAAGCATCAGAAAAGGTGATTCTGTCCTGACATGGCTCACCATTCTTGATACAGGTTTTGTCCAAAGAGCCTGGGAGTTCCCATTCATGACCTGTTGTGATGACAGCAGAGCGTCAGGCCTTCTTGTGATTGGAAAAGAGCTTGAATTCATCTAGGACACTGGAAGGGAACACCTATAGTTACTTGACAGGCATAATTGATTATCATCTGAGTGCTGGTTTGTCAAGGAGCCCTTTCATCTCTGTGACAGCGTTATTAGCAGTGGTATCCTCCTGACCTTGATTATCTTGTAGGAGGGAGAAATAGTACTGACTCATGAAAGTGTGGCTTTTAGGTTGCATTAATGGTGCTCCCATGGCTTACCTTACCAAAGTACCCAGTACTGCAGAGAATTAATTTGAACCTTGATTGCACAGTTATAGCATAAGTGTTGCTTGTGTGAAGCAATGGAGATTGCTTGTGATGTTTTCCTGGAGGCGACAGAAAGAAGCTGGCCAGGTGGCAAGGTAGGATACCTTAATGAAGTAGGTTACATGAAAAATTCACATATGACTAAATACAAAAGGTTTTTAGTTTGGGTAGCTGAGATTTTCAAGCAAACAAAAAGAAAAATCTGCACTCTAGTCTTGCATTTTCCCCCAAATCTGACTGGTCTTGGAAGCCTGCTTCCTGCCTTGCAACCTTCCAACAGCAGGGCAAAGCAGTAGGGGTCTAATACTAAATTAATAGTTTCCATTGTGTAGCCATTCTTCTGGGACTTGCTCTGGTGCAGAATTTTTGTTTCATCTTTTGCACCTATTGAGCCTTTTAAAATTCTAATTGCAGACGTATTTTTGAGAGCTTAACGGTATGTCAAATCTGTTGCACAAAGGACTGTCAACTTCTGTTCGCTTTCTTCTGTCTTTTACTTTAATCAGGCAGGCCAGTAAATGATGTGAAAAGCATTTTTCTTTGCTTCTTCAGCTTATGCAAATCTGTTGCTTAGGAACGAAGAGGAGCTCCAGTCCCAAAAGGAACATCTTATGCTGATCTTCTTGGCAAAAGCATAGCTTGTGCTGTCCAGAGCAGAGAAAAAGAGCATTCAAACAGAGAAGATTCTCAGTGCGTTGCTGTTTGCTGAAGCACATTAGCTATCATTCTGTTAAAACGTCTTCTGCTGTGTCTCAGCTGATAGGTATGCAGCTGAACAGCTGAGGCTTTTGAAGTTTTAATTAAAATTTAACTAAAAGGGAATGTTTGAGAGAGATCTTGGTGGTCTGAAAGAAAATGTTACAGTAATCTCTGTGCTGTTCTTAGAGAACCTGTTCCTTTTCTTTGCTCACAAGTGCCTTTTTGTGATCACAGTTGTAAAAATTAACTTGAGTAGGAACATTACTCAGAGTATTGAATCAAATTTGCTTCCTAACAAAATCATGTAGTTGATTTTTCTGCCAGCCAAGAGCATAGAAGAATGACACAATGTAACAGAAGAAACCTAGAACTGTTGTGTTGCTATAGGGATAAAACTTCTGCTGCTCTGCAGACCAAGCCTATTCCTATGGGAATATTGTCATTAATTCCCATGGGGCTCACTGGGACTGGTCCTATAGATCCCAGTTCAGCAGGCCACTCAATCAGCTTTTAAAATTTATCTCTATTTTTCTATCTCTCCTGCTGTGCATGTTTTTTAATGATGTGCTTCTGCTTTAACTGTTATACATAGAATTGTCTTGATTTTCATGGTATTCTGCCCTTTAAGGTATGGGGAGCTTTGCTTTATTTATTTATTCCTATTTTAAAAGGACAAAACAACTCACGTGGATACATACTTCAATTCATGCATTGCACAGCAATTGTAATCTTCTGTCTCCACACCATGCTTGATATTTTGTATTCATTAAGATTCAAAGATGCTTTTGCAGGCTTATAAAAGAAGAGTGGTGTCAAAGGAAGTGCCATTTAAAGTGCAGACAGACCTCCTCTTTCTTATTTTGAGCTTGGAAACATGTACAAACACTTGCAGATCAAATGTACCTATTTAAAAGCAAAATGAAAAAAGTGTGCTCACTGGACTGCAAAAAGGCACAGGGCATCCCTTCCCAACACCTGTCTTCAGTGAGATGAAATGGTGTTCTCATCTCAAAAGCCATAAAATATTATTCTTGCAATCTCTAGTTGTTTAAACTCCACCTTAATTATCTCACTCTTTGGCATGATCTTTTCCCAATTTTTCCTGATATGAAGTTATTTTTTCCACTTACAAATTTCAGTGTTTGAGACTTTTTTTGGGTTCTCTATAGCATGATCTTACCAAAACCAATCCCCTGAACATTATAAAACACCTCTTCTTTCTTGGGCTGCAAAATTGCTGGGCCGTAAAATTGCACTGGGTGTAACTACAGCCTGTTCTGTGCAGCAGCAGGAGGTGGAGTGTGCTGCAGCATCTTTTCTTACTCTGTTTCTGCAATTGTACCAGCATGCTGATGAACACTGTGGTAACTTCTGCAGTGGAGAAAAAGAGAAACTGTGCTCGAGGGGGTCAGGCTTCGCTGATCCCAGCTCTTAGTGGCATGAGGGCCCTGGCTGACAGCTGCAGCCCAGAACTGCTGAGCTAGCCCTTTGTCATCGTGGGGCCCAACCTCTCCTCCCGGCAGTGTGAACTTGCCCTGCAGTTATGGTAGCCATAGGATATGTTTTTTTCTTAACTATTTCAAGCTGTTTGAAGTGTAACTATCTGCATTTTGAATGGATTCATGCTGCTTTTAGACTTCAGGTTTTCTTGAAATTCATGGTTAAATGACTAAAAGGATAAGCATTGGAGAATTTCTTAATTTTGGTTCTTTTGAGATGTGTACTTTAGATACTGGTGTGGAAGAACGGTGAAACAAATTACTCCCTGTGGTCTAACTTGCATGTTTTGTAAAAATGAGTTTATGATAATGTCAGTGCTCAGCCCTTCCTTTTGCATGTGAATGGTGAGTTTGTTTTATGCCATGAAAAGCACACAGACTCTAGATTTCCCTGTGCACTCTATTGCTTTTCCTTAATTACAGCAGAAGGTTAGCAGTGCTGCTACTTCTCTGACTCTTCTCATCCTGAGATTCAGCATGGCTCAACTCTTGGCCTATTTATCTTTTCCCACCTGCCTGGGACAAGTGCAGCTGGTAGTGTGTGTGTTTGGGGTGGGAGGGAAGGAATGTGTTAGAAGAGAAAGCAGTTGTAGGTGGGTTGTTTCGAAGAGAATGGGACCTCAAGAGAGATTTACTCTACTGTCACTGCTGTGGGGACAGCTGGTGGTTCATTCAGGAACAGATCATGTGTGCCTCATTTTTCAGCACACATTTTCAGAGTTTATGTAAAGAATGAGATGAATAAGTGGAGGAAATTTATTTCATTCATCTCTTTTTCATCAGCCACTACTAACATACTGCAGTTCTTCATGCCAGAGCAGCTTGAGGACTGAGCTGAACGCAGCTGAGCAAAGATACTTCTTTCACTCCCGAACCACTGGGGACATTCCGGTAATTCATCTGAAGTTAGGCTGGAAAAGTTCCAGATTGGTTATGTTATTTTCTCTACCATAGTTTGCCTGGCTGTTTTTGTCAGAGGTTACTGATAAAGGAATATATGGTCCACAAGCAACTGAGCTGTTAGCTAAATGAGATGAGCCTTTGTTTGCCTTATCAATTTGAGTGCTCAGTGCAGTAAGGTTGGCTGCTGCACCTTCGTGCATGATACTGACTCTGGGGAGGGCTTCCCTCTCCATGGCATTGCCAGCTCACTCCTAAGATCTTTCACTTTCAATGTTGTCATCTGTTTTCCATGGAAGTTTACCTTCTGGGGCACAATATAAGCATGTGATAGCAATAGACACATTGTCCATCACCTGATCTTACCAGAGTGCAAAATACACTTGGAAATCATCACTGTGTTACCTGCTGCAACCCACCAGGTTTGAAGTGCTTAGACTGCCGATTTACTCCTCTGATGGTTATGTAAGGATAAATCTTTAAAGATTTCAAGGTGAGGCTACTCAGGTGTTCCCAGGGTGTCAAATCTTTGAGTGATGCAAAGGGAAAAATGCCTGTCAGCTATGGCATTTAACGTTGTTACTCCTTTTTCCAGAAGGAGAGAAAGGGTTGACATAAAGTGAATGCCTCCATGTAACAATTTACATCAGTAAAGCTGTTGACACTTTCTGATACTGATTTATTTACTGATTTATTTTGTTTTTAAATTAAAGGGCTGAATTATGCTATTTGTTTCCTGTGAGAATGGTCACCTGACAGTCTTCATCCAGTGTGTAATGCCAATTTGCAAGTAATTTAAACAGCGTATGTATTTCTACCAGTCTGAGGGAGAAACTTGCTGTTCCTTTCCTATATATTTTCAGGATACTCAATATACTTTTGACTTCTTGAAAAATATTTTTTTGATAACATACTATCTTCATCATCTCCTGACCTTGTCTAACACAGCCATGGAATTTAATGTGATGATTTTTGTTGTGGAGGGCTCTCATCTGTGAGCAGATGTCAGCAAACCCAGCTATTTGAGGTTGAACCTTCTATGTTGGTCATCAGTTCTTTTTACAGTTCAGCTGTATGCATGCTAAAGGCCATGAGAGGTTATTTCTGGGGAAGTCATGGCCAAATGATTGTGGCAGAGCCTGAAGAGGAACTGTATGGTAACTCCTGCATTTATAACAAGGTCTCAAGAAACCTACAATTACCAAAGTTCATTTGCTTTGCTAATTTCAAATATTTTTTTTTAACTTGGTTCCTAGCTACAAGTTACATCTGTAGGATTGTCTACACTGCTGCTGAACACATAGAAGAACTATCTGCTATCATCAAGCATCATTTTCCTGTTTCCGCTATTTAGAGATCGTGTGACTGAGTTATCTTTTGATCCACTCTTTGGTAGATAATCTAGTATCATAGTATCAGTCAGGGTTGGAAGGGACCACAAGGATCATCCAGTTCCAACCCCTCTGCCATGGGCAGGGACACCCCACACTAGATCAGGCTGGCCAGAGCCTCATCCAGCCTGGTCTTAAACACCTCCAGGGATGGGGCCTCAACCACCTCCCTGGACAACCCATTCCAGGGTTTCACCACTCTCATGGGGAAGAACTTCCTCCTCACATGCAGCCTGAATCTCCCCACCTCCAGCTTCATTCCATTCCCCCTAGTCCTATCACTACCTGAGATCCTGAGAAGTCCCTCCCCAGCCTTCCTGTAGGCCCCCTTCAGATACTGGAAGGCCACAATTAGGTCACCTAATCAGTAAAGATGTTAAACAGAAGTGATCCCAACACTGAGTCCTGAGGAGCACCACTTGTGGCTGGCTGCCAGCTGGATTCAATTCCATTGACCACCACTCTTTGGGCCTGTTTGCCCAGCCAGGGCTTTATCCAGCAAAGCCTGTGCTCATCCAAGCCACGAGGAGCCAGTTTGTCCACGAGAATTCTGTGACCTGATTAAGATTTCTTCCAGTGACACAGTTAGAAACTCAAAATGTTTTGTAACTGTCCTAGAATTTAGAATTTACTCCAGAATTTAGGGATTATTTTTTTTAATATGTTTGAGCTTGAGAGCTGAACAGTGTCACAGCAGTCTTCTCTTACAGTGATTATGAAATTAATGCTCTTTATTCTCTGCTTTCTCAGTCCTTACCTTCTGGTTTGGTTTTAAAAAAACTGTTTCTTCTAATATTTTTTTCTGGTTATGTCCAAAAAACCTTTTTTCTTCCTAACTTGCTTCTGTTCATAATTTTTTTCCAAAATAGTCTGAACACTCAAATGCTTTTAAGAGGCTGACAGATACATAATGGATGTTTTCTGGTATTCTTGAAGTTAAGAATACAGATCTTTTGCAAAGACTTTGCCATTGTTTTATAAGGATGGGTATGTGGGAATGGTGTCTCTAGGAAAGCGGTGTTATGAGCAGGGCACTGCTTAGAGTACAGCTGCATGACTGAGAATTATGCAGAATTATGACTTATTGGCACATCACCTCTGAATACATTTCAATAATTGTACATCTCTGAAGTTAAATCAAAATGTAAATGATGCCAAAAGACCTTCAAGATCTGGTGGGGGCTTTTGTATGGGTTTTTTTTTTTTTGTTTATTTGTTTGGGTTTTTCTATGTGGACAAAATGTGACAGAGACAGCTCAGTGAGCTTAGAATAGAATAGAATAAACCAGGTTGGAAGAGACCTTCAAGATCATCGCGTCCAACCTATCATCCAACACCACCCAACCAACTCAACCATGCAACCAAGCACACTGTCAAGTCTCCTTCTGAACACTTCCAGCGATAGTGACTCCACCACCTCTTGGGCAGCCCATTCCGATGGGCAGTCACTCTCTCTGTGTAAAACTTCTTCCTGACCTCCAGCCTAAACCTCCCCTGGCACAGCTTGAGACTGTGTCCTCTTGTTCTGGTACTGGCTGCCTGGGAGAAGAGACCAACCTCTGCCTGTCTACAACCCCCCCTTCAGGTAGTTGTAGACAGCAATAAGGTCACCCCTGAGTCTCCTCTTCTCCAGGCTAAGCAGCCCCAGCTCCCTCAGCCTCTCCTCATAGGGCTTATGTTCCAAACCCCTCCCCAACTTTGTTGCCCTTCTCTGGACACGCTCCAGCAAGTCAACATCCATCCTAAACTAAGGGGCCCAGAACTGGACACAGTACTCGAGGTGTGGCCTAACCAGTGCAGTGTACAGGGGCAGAATGACCTCCCTGCTCCTGCTGGCCACACTGTTACTGATGCAGCCCAGGATGCCATCGGTCCTCCTGGCCGCCTGGGCACACTGCAGGCTCATGTTCATCCTACCATCAACCAGCACCCCCAGGTCCCTCTCTACCTGGCCGCTCTCCAGCCACTCTGACCCCAGCCTGTAGCTCTGCATGGGGTTGCTGTGGCCAATGTGCAGAACCCGGCACTTGGATGTGTTAAATCTCATGCCGTTGGACTCTGCCCATCTGTCCAGCCTGTCAAGGTCCCTCTGCAGAGCCTCTCTACCCTCCAGCAGATCAGCTCCTGTCCCCAGCTTGGTGTCATCAGCAAATTTACTGATGATGGACTCAATGCCCTCATCCAGATCATCAATAAAGATGTTAAAGAGCATGGGGCCCAGCACTGATCCCTGGGGGACATCACTGGTGACTGGAGCTGGATGTGGCACCATTCACCACCACTCTCTGGGCTCGGCCCTCCAGCCAGTTCCTAACCCATCTCAGTGTGCTCCCGTCCAAGCCATGGGCTGATAGCTTGGCCAGGAGTTTGCTGTGGGGGACAGTGTCAAAGGCATTGCTGAAGTCCAGGTAGACTACATCCACAGCCTTCCCCACATCCATCAGGTGGGTCACCTGATCATAGAAGGAGATCAGGTTGGTCAGGCAGGACCTACCCTTCCTAAATCCATGCTGGCTGGGCCTGATCCCTTGGCCATCCTGTAAGTGCTGTGTGATTGCACTCAGGATGACCTGTTCCATGATCTTGCCTGGCACTGAGGTCAGGCTGGCAGGCCTGACAGCTTCTGTGCAGCACAAGCTTTTCCGAGCACGTCAAGCTTATCTGGTGCTCACCTCCTTCAGAACTGAAGAAAAAGAATACCTTAATGTAAGATTGTGATCTTAAACTTGCATACAAAAGGTTTCGTAGAAGACCCTGTGACTGGTACCACTGATCCTTGGTCATGGTGGGGCTTGGCACTGTGAGGCTGAAGCACATATTGTGAAGGAGAAAGGGATTTTCTTGCATTGAAATCCAGAAAAAGGAGTTGAGAATCGGCACAGAAGGTGCTGTCTTCTGCTTGGAAAGCTGACTGTGGTCATCAAACACCAATATTTGGCAAACCAGCTTGCTGGTGTATGTGATTCTCAGGAAGAGAGAGGGGAGATGCCAGATAATGAATATTTTTAATTAGATCATGTTCTTGGAGTGCATTTTCACTTCAGTTCTGTAATGATGAGTCAAGATCAAGACAGCAAGAAGAAAAAAGAGGATTATTTCAGGAGTAATTCTTACATGTCTTCCACCTGAGAAAATTAATCCTGAAAAATCCCAGGTGGATATAAAGCTGAAAACACAGCATTTTTAGGAATTCACTAAGGTAGTTAACACAGGTTTGGTAATTTTACTAGTATAACTGTTATTATCAGTATGAATGCAGTGTTTTAATCTGTCCCTTAAAGTATTAGCTCTCCTGCCCAGTAATTTCAACTGTAAGAAGTCAGAGTAAATGACTGTTAGAGAGGCAAAACTCTCCAATTTTATGTCTTGGGATTCTTTTTAGTTTTGTGAGACTTAAGAGGAGAAAAAAAAATATATAGTTTTGCCAGCCCTCCATCTTGTTCATTAGAAACAGCCATTGTCTTGTGGAACTGGAACTACAGCATAACAGAAATGCCAAAAAAACTTCAAGAAAATATTTTCCTGCTTTGTTCCCAGAGCTTTCACATCAGGTGAGGAGTTGGCAAGGACTGTGCAGTAATGTTGCCTGGCTGTAGGATATTGTCTCCCAGCTAATATGGTGTGAGTGTGTCTGTCTGTCCTCCCACCACTGGCATTGTCAAACCTCCTCTTGCTTGCTTCTGAGGGGTCAGAAAGGAAGTGCAAATCATGCTCTTGTAATGTTTGCAGACTTGCCAAAGCTGGGCAGGAAGGAGTTTTTTCCTCTTTCATGTCTTGCTAGGTATGAGAGTAAAAAGCTTAGCAGGAGTGTTGAACTTGGCCAAGGAAACACCAGCCGTGTGGATGCCTTTGGCAAAAATACAAAGTGGAGCAGTCAGAGAGCAATCATAAAGCAAAAAGTCTTTTGTAGCAGTCTGCACCCAATTACTTATGTTTTTCTGGTTCAGAAAAATGCTGATCTGTCTTTGGGAAGTCATGCTGAGGGGCTTGGAATAATGCACCTTCCTATAGTCCTTTTCACAATCCAGAAGGCCGCAGGAAGATTTGTTTCTGCCCTTGTGTCTGTGGCCTGCTAACAGGTATTTTCTAGATGTGTGCTATTAGATATCAGCATGAGATGGGATTTCAGTTTGGCTTATGCTTTGGTTTGTACTTTAGTATTAAAATAGCATGAAAAATATTTTAAAAATGCATGGATAGTCTAATTAACATAGAAAGCTGCTACTAGAGGATAACCCTTGTGCAATAGCAAATATTAAGCCCAAAAGCATGCAGATATCCTTTTTGAAATAGCACATATGGAGATTAAAAGCCCTGTCTTCAGAACATTTTCTTGTAGTGCTGAGGAAATGAGCCTGGCTTTTGTGAATGCCTGTCTCTCTGCTGCAGCAGGGGTCTGAGTCATTAGTGGAAAACGTTTTGGGAAGAGAAGGAAGATCTATGCATTGGTGAGAGGGAGTTGACACTTTCCTTGCATTGGTTGATAGATAAGAGCAGTGATTTTTGGTGTAGAGTGAGCAGCCATTGCTCACAAGATTTTTGAACCATGAGTGAAATATTTTTTTGTAGCGTGTCCGTGCTTGTAGCTGGTGCTTTGTGGCCCTTTGCCTGCCCTGTGGTGCAGTGGGGAGAGGGCTATGGGTCCTTGAGTTCCACCACCAGTGTGCCCCAGAGCAGCTGCACAACCAGGTGCTTCTACTTTGGTAGAGAGGCTAAGAGAAGGAAGAGTTTCAAGCTGGAAGGTGACTTTCAGTTAAATAGACCTATGTAAAATTTTGTGTTATTTTCTGCTTTAGCTAAAGCTTGATCTGTAGATAGTCAGACCAAAAAAGAAAATACTATTTATTTGAAATGCTCTGATGTTTTGGAAACTCTTTCATTTCCTCTGGGGTAAAACTGTTGGAAGCCTGACCTCCTCAGAGGACTTTTGCCCAGGTGTGGAATTTTTTTGGCATTTGTTTATTTTATTGAAGGGAGGATGCCCCATGTTTTTTGCTCCTCTCTAATTGGAGAATAACTGTGGTTCTTGTGATGGCACTTGAGATGGGTGTAGGCAGGTGTTGGGCAAGCATCCCAGCACAGATGTGCCTGCCAGCACTCCTGTCAGTCCAGTTCTTCCTCATTTTTCAGCAGGGATCACAAACTGCATAATATGGGTGTTTGTTTGCTTATTTTAACAAAAACTCACAGGCTCAGCCAGGATTGGAGCAAAATTTGGGCATGGGTGTCAAGAAACAAGGCCCCTGGACATTTCCAGTGGTTGTTTAAAGCTGTTGGTGAGCTCTCTATATATGTGGTATGTTTGCTTTGCAGCAGTGGTTCAGGATACAGGGTTGGTCCCTGAAGGTAGATAGGTAATCTCTTCTGGCTGCTTCCTTCCCATTGTTTTGGGTTGTGCAGTTTTTAGGTCACCTGTGCCCTTTCTTGGATGTAAAGCTGCTATTCCTCTGGGGCTTTCCCCCAGAAACCATAATTAGGTAAGAGAAAGTGAGGAAGCTTTTCTGCACTGAAAGTGCAGCAAGTGGTAGGATTGCTAGCCCATTCCAGCTCTCTTGTGGTGAGCTTTCAGCAAAGCTGTGGCACAATCTGCTCATTCCCCTCCTGCACGTGGGGATGACGTGTGCCAGGCAGGGGCCCACTCCGCTGGGGTGTGAATGCTTGGTGTTTTTGTCCTTGTGTTAGAGCCAAGGGCAGTGCTTAGCTACTCCTTTTGTAGTAGGTACATTATTTTGGTCTGCAAGTCTGGCAAGTAGCACCCTGTAGAAAAAAAGAAAACTTCATTAAGGTGTAACCATGGGTTAACTGTTTGGGTGGGTTGGATTGGTTGATGGGTTGGACGCAATGATCTCGAAGGTCTCTTCCAACCTGGTTTGGTTTATTCTAAATAAAGGTTTATTCTAAACCTTAACAATGAGGAATTGTTTACTCCACTGAATAAATTGTTATACAGATGAGTAAATCGTCATACAGAATTGGATTATTGAGATGTTCCATTTGATGCTTTTTTCCTATAATTTCTTCTCATTGCTGTGCTTGGCTCAGAGACACAGTGGCACCTCAAAACTCTGAGGCAGTAGTCAGAGGTGTATGGAGATTGCTGTGACCCTGAGGGGTTTGGGGTCTCTCTGTCACTAACTGATCAAAGCTGATCTGGATGCCCTAAGACATGAAACACTGGAGACTGTTGGTGGCTTTTGACAGCCAGCTTTCCTGAAGATGGGCTAGTAGAAGTATCTGTGTATAAAAGTTTGGAGACACATCAGCTCAGAACTGAGCACTAGAAGTCATCCTTTTCTCTGTTTTTGGTCTTTCCTGGTGTGCAGCAGTGAAGGAAGAGAAATATTTCCCAACTCATAAAAGGAAGGAGAAGGATGTCAGCCCTAAAAATCTAGGGTTTCAGTGTGACTGTTCCCCTTCCATTATGGTTGAGGGGAAACTGCACATTTCCCACAAAATTAGTGTATATTTAATATGATTATATTACTCTTCTCCCCTCCCCCACTAGTGTATATAATAGCATAAAAAATGACATGTGTATACATATCTGTATGTATGTATGTATTTTTTTTAATCAGGTGCAAAATGACTGCTCAAGTAACACTGGAGGATGCCTTGTCCAATGTGGATCTCTTGGAAGAATTACCATTGCCAGATCAGCAACCATGCATTGAACCCCCACCATCCTCTCTGCTTTACCAGGTGTGTAGGGAAAAATTTCATTTCCCATTGTTGTTAAGAAAAATAGGATGTGCTTTAAAAAACCCCAAACAAACTAAAATCCTCAAACCCAAGGTATGTTTACATTTGCACTGTATGTAAAAATTCTTTTCCCTACTTTGGATTTAATTCTATATTTTGCTTTCTCTGCAGCCAAACTTTAATACTAATTTTGAAGACAGAAATGCATTTGTCACTGGCATTGCAAGATACATTGAGCAGGCTACAGTCCATTCTAGCATGGTAAGTAGATATTGTTGTGGTCTATAAAAGGATAAATTAATGTTCAATAAGCGGAGCGATTAATAAGAAAAATTAATAATTTTATTAATCACAAAAAAAAAACCCAACCCCAAAAACCACTAATCCAAACCTATTTACAGATTCGAGGGGTTTGGTTGTGGAACAGATACCTCACCAGCAGGAACAAGTAACAGTTTAAACAATATGTACAAAAATCCAGAAGCAACAAAGAGCACTTTAAAGAAAAGCAACCTCGGCAATGAAGCTGGCGATTGCCCACAACGGGGTGGGGGTGGGGAACTCCAGACTTCCCTAAGGCAACAGACCTTCTATAGATGCTTATAAAAATCAGATATTGTAATTCCTCACTGATCCTGATACCTCATGGCACAGGTTAAGATCTAGACAAACCAAAATGGCCCCAACCACGTGGAAGCTGCAGGAGCACCGTTTCACTTTCTGTTGGTGTCTGCAGCTTATTACTGAGGCAGGATTTGTTCCCAAAGGATTTGTAGCTGAAAGCTTTGTAGAGAGGAGGTTTCTCGGCCGTAATCCCTTTGTAGCAGCGCTCGCTCCTTTCTCCAGTCAAACAAAACTGTCCCGGGGACTCAGCTCCTCTGGGGTTTCGCCTCTTGGCCCAGCAAGACCTCTGGGCTTTACAACACTGAAAATAGCGAGCAGTCTTTGCTGTCTTGTATGGGTAAACTGAAACACAGTTCAGCTTCCAAGTGAAGCTCGTGGTTCCTTCCAGAGCGTGGACAATTGTAAGACGACGCTCTGGCTCTTTGGGCTGATACTTACAGATTTCCTGAGGCAATAATGGCCAGTAGCAACACAGATCTGGGGATAAAACCCTGGTATTGCAACCTATAGAAAGTCTTCTTTCCAAACGTGGCCAAAAGCACGCCCACCTGGCTCATTCTTGCTCTGAAACATGTTCAGGCAAGCCTGAAGAACCAGATCATAGTATCATAGTATCGGTCAGGGTTGGAAGGGACCGCAAGGATCATCTAGTTCCAACCCCCCTGCCATGGGCAGGGACACCCCACACTAGATCAGGCTGGCCAGAGCCTCATCCAGCCTGGTCTTAAACACCTCCAGGGACGGGGCCTTGACCACTTCCCTGGACAACCCATTCCAGGGTTTCACCACTCTCATGGGGAAGAATTTCCTCCTCACCTCCAGCCTGAATCTCCCCACCTCCAGCTTCATTCCATTCCCCCTAGTCCTATCACTACCTGAGATCCTGAGAAGTCCCTCCCCAGCCTTCCTGTAGGCCCCCTTCAGATACTGGAAGGCCACAATTAGGTCACCTCGGAGCCTTCTCTTCTGCAGACTGAACAGCCCCAACTCCTTCAGTCTGTCCTCATAGGAGAGGTGCTCCAGCCCTCTGATCATCCTCCTGGCCCTTCTCTGGACACATTCCAGCACCTCCACATCCCTCTTGTAGTAGGGGCTCCAGAACTGGACACAGTACTCCAGGTGGGGTCTCACCAGGGCTGAGTAGAGGCGGAGGATCACCTCCCTCGACCTGCTGGCCACACTTCTGATGCAGCCCAGGATCTGATCTACTAACTTCTGCCTCATTGTCTGATTCAGAGTAATTTTGAGGGTTTTTGTCCATTCAGGACAGATATTCAGGTATATACTTCCATATTACATGGAATAAAAGGAGAGAAATGTGTCTTATTGTAGTTCATTATGAGAATGGTAGCCATGGAAAAGCAAAAAGCACGTTACCTGCAAGACTTCCAGGGGTCAATACGATGAAAAAATGTGTGGCTGTTCTTTTTTTGCACGTATACTTCTTGATAATTTAAAAAATTGTCTGCCTTCTTGGTCAGCCAATGTTGCTCAGAATTTTCCTGCTTTCATTGTGCATTTTTCCAGTATTCTGGGGCAAGTTACTTGTATTGACCTTCTATCTTTTCAATTTCCAACATTTGTCAGCTTAGTGGTGCTGGAACATTTCTGTGGGCTTTCTCACAATTCCACAACAGAAGCTAGTAACTCCATCTCTGCTGGTGGTCTAGCTCTTTTGGGATACAAGAGGACTTGCAGGCTGCCCATGCTGATCTGAAATGAACTTGTCATTTTATGGCAGTCTTGGAAAATGAGGGATAATATGCCTTGTCATTCTATAGGCCAGTTCAAAAATGGTGGCATAGACAGATTGAGCACCTGATTATATGCTACTGGAAACTATGTAAATTTACACCAGTCTACTTTTAAAATTGGTGACCCCTGAACCTGTTTTGATTGTTTGGGTGTGGTTGGATCTCTACTCTTCATGTGCTAGCTTTTATCCTTAACCCTTGCACTTTCAGTGCCTAAGTTTAAAAACAAACAAAACAACAACCAAAAAAACAACCCACCACCAAAAAAACCACAAACCACCAAGACAAACATCACTCCACCCCCCTCTCTCTGTCAGATTAGCATTTTTATTTGTATTTTTAATTCATTCTATCTTTAGCTTGGGGGAAAAAGAGCAACAAAACAATTTGTGGAGATACTAATTTTTGTCAGTAAGTAAGCATAATTGCCACAATTGTTGATTAGTGATCTGATAGATATTTGTTATCCTACATGATAGGAAGACAGTGTGAATTCTCTCAGGGTTAGGCTGGATGCTAAAACAAGTGACTGAGAGAAAACTGGTATTTATTTTTTTTTTTTTAGCTGCTGGATTATAGTCAAAATAGATGTCAGTAGCTGGTCAACTCTAAGACATGTAATATGACATCTGTGCCTGTGAATTATTGGTAATATTATTTAACCTACAGTATGATGTATAATTAGGTCTGTGATATGTGTGCTTGTATGCATACATTCTCGTTAGAGAAATTCATCTGTTTGGACAAAGGTTTGGAGTGATGGAAGACAAGTGGACTTAACTCTTTTTATTACAAAGCCTAATTATATTGCGTGTATTCCTTACAGAATGAAATGCTAGAAGAAGGTCAAGAATATGCAGTAATGTTATACACATGGAGAAGCTGCTCAAGAGCTATTCCTCAGGTAAAGAATGAAAGTTAAGCTGTCATGCAGTGTGTGAGCTTGTCTTGTCTTGGTGTGGAATTGCACAGAGAGCTTTGTCAATTAGCTCTGAAATTTAGTCTGCTTAATCTCTTTTAGCACTGGGGAACAGCTGGGCTGTTTGATAAGGCATCTATAACAATACCTCATGGGTGTTGTGTCAGTTTTACTGATAAGTTTAAGACTAGTATGGGGGTAATGTGTTCTAGAAGGGAAATATTTGATCAGTGGATCTGTTTAAAGTAAAAATGTAATTCAAAAGAATGAACCCTTCCAACTCTCCAACTTAAACCTGTCCTGAATTTAAGTATTAACAAGTAGCATATATGCTACATATATGAAAATAAAGCAGTGCATAGGTGACAGTTCAGCCTCAAATGTCTGAGAATGGTTGTACAGTTGTGGGGTGGGAAGAATATTAAGATACATCAGAGAACTGTAATGTAATAGTTTTTGTACTGAAATGCAAGGAAAGCTTGTCCTGTGGTTCAGATATTTAGAGAAGTTGTCAGATAATGTGTTCTGATTTCTAGTTTGGCCCCTATTTTACTGCATGATTTTAAGCAAGTGGCTTAATGTGGAAGAATATTGTCCTGACCTTGCAGACGTGTTTTGAAAATTATTTTTTTTTGCTGTGAGGCAATAGAAAAAAAATATTTTTTTTCCTCACACACAATTATGCTTAGAAGACTAGCATGAAGTTACAAATCTCAGAAATGTGTGCCTTCAGTTTGTCTCCTTAGGATAATAATTCTCTGAAGATTTTATTTTCTGAGGCTTTATGAATGGAAGTTCCAAGTGTACTGATGTCTGTAATTATCCTCAGGTCAAGTGCAATGAGCAGCCTAATCGAGTAGAAATTTATGAGAAAACTGTGGAAGTTCTGGAGCCAGAAGTCACAAAATTGATGAATTTTATGTATTTTCAGGTAAAAGGAATGGAAACTAAATTTTTTCAATAGACCTGTATTTTTTTATGTTCCTATTTTGAATGCTTGATATTGTGTGCTTGGATACTCAACCTAGTCATTATACTTTGAAAAAATCCCTGCATATATTGTCTCAGAAGGGCTGAATTTCTAATGTTTGTCTTAAAAACTTCAGGTGATCTCTGTTAAGACTCTCATCAAAAATCAAAGGTAATTCCATATGGTGCCTGTGTAGCACATGGGGACAGAGATATTTATCAGTTGAGGAAGAGAGGAAATAGAAATACAATACATTTCACAGGTATACATAAAGGCATCCCATCACAGAAATGATTTGTTGGGGAGTAAGAGATCTAGAAGTCTGGACAATGGAGCAACAGGTGCAGCTTTGCTATGGAAATTCATAATTGAGTCAAGCTCACCCAGTTGTTGTGACCCCACAGTCACCAGAGCTACGTGATCGCTGGAGAATAGCAGCCTGTGTTGCTCTCTCCTCCCATTCTGGCAGCTTGCCATTTGGTTCAATGGACTGAAGATGTTTCCAGGCATTATTTGGAGGGAGCTGGAGAAGCTCAAGCCTATGAGACTCAAAGAATACAGGAAGAGGAGACTGAATGAAATATAATTATTTCCTGTTGTCTTCCTCAACTGTTGGATCTTACTGACTACAAACAATCTCCTTTTGTTCTAAACTCAGAACAGAATCCTCTTTACATTCCAAGTTGCTGTCTTTATTGTACTTGTCATCTCCATCTCAAATGACCCTGATATGCACTTGGAAATAAGCCCTCAAACATGTGGCGAGATGACTTTGTGAGTTGGCATGTACTGCTATTAATCTGTGTGCTGTGGGGTTTATTGTTTTAAGACAATGTACCTATAATCTGCCTTTTAATGCATATACGCTTTCGCACTAAAGATGAAACCACTTGTTTCCAAGGGATTTTAAACTTTAATACTTTAGTTTGAAAAGAAGAACCTTGCCCCTTGTGTCAGGCAAGCTCTGTGGCAAAAATCACTAGTGACACTTGTAGCATGTGAACAGAGGTGGAACTGGAAAGTCTGAGCTGATGCCTTGTTAGCCTTGCATGCTGTAAACATTTTTCTGCTTCAGCAGTGCTTTTTATTGGACCAGCTTCAGTTACGCGGTGAAACTACTTTCAAGGAAATGTCATAGCTTTTATTCCCTGTTTCTTCTCTGTCCTCCGTTAGAGAAATGCGATTGAACGATTTTGTGGGGAAGTGAGACGCTTGTGCCATGCAGAGAGGAGGAAGGACTTTGTGTCTGAAGCCTACCTGATCACGCTGGGCAAATTCATCAACATGTTTGCAGTACTGGATGAGTTGAAAAACATGAAGTGCAGTGTAAAGAACGACCATTCAGCCTACAAGCGGTAAGCAGTGAGGAGCAACTGGACCCCGGGTTTCTGCTGCCAAGATACAGACCTCCCACGAGATGGCAGCAGCTCCTTTCTTTTCCTGACAACTTCCTCTTCAAAAGTAGCCCCTTCAAGTGTGGAGCATCACCTTCAAACTAGGGATGAATTGGCTGCAGTGAGGCAGTTTGAGAAAATGTTTGCTTTATGCTGTTCTTTGAGCAGCAGAAAAATTCTTCTGCCTTATAATGCCAAGCTTATCAAATGTTTCTGTCTTGGTGTGTACTACACATAACAAATCAAATTTCCTCAGTAAAGCTTTGTTTTTTGAGAGGAATCTGGCTTTCTGGTCACAGGTGCCTGTTCTATGCTATTTATGGCATCCATTTTTGACATATGTAGCTGGAAGTTGTCACTCTTGTTCTCAAGACACTTCAGCTTTGCCCTTCAAGGTAATCATGACCACAGGTGTAGCAGGGAGGATAGGAGGATTGGGATATACCAGTAGCCAAGTTATGTGCTTGAGCTGCCAGATATTACTGGGTATCTTTCATTAAATGTGGAGCAGAGAAACACATTCTTTGTGTCAGCTGTAACATCTGTTTTATCTATGCTGTTTTCACTTACATGAAATGTCATTTCTATGTCTCCTGGTAGTTGCCTTTTGTAGTTGTTGTACCTGGAGACCTCTTTAACCTGCTTGGCTTGTGATTTGGTTTTATTGTTTTAATGTTTTGGGGTGGGTGTATGTCTTGTTTCCTTTGGAGGTATAATTCTGGAGGACAAATCCTGTTTTCTGGAATGCTGAATTGTCCTGGGTTGTTGCGTGACTTGGGTCTATAGAACCATTGCTGCCCCCATCAGTTGAGGGATATACCCTTAGATTTTTAGGTTGCATTGGATTTGGTCTTTTAACTGGGGTTTATTGAAGGATTTGGAATTGCAAACAGTTAATTTGGGATAAATTAAGGCTGTCTCTCTCATATTGTGAATTTTCACCTTCCTTTTTGGCTATTTTCCTAAAAAGCCTTCCCTTTATCTTTTATGTAACAGACTCTTGACATGGATGTGTTGAGTCTATAGCCTGTGTTTTGATAACTTGATTTCATAAAGCTGTGGTAGAGAAGTACTGGCTATGTCTTCCAAGTTCTCTTTCTACTTTATTCAGGGGTTTGGAGGTGGGAGATGCACTGAGGTTGAAAATCTTGTATGAGCAGCGAATGAATGCCATTTTACAGGGACTTAAAGATCTGCTGACACCATACAGTTTCCCTGGCAGATCTGGGGATGAGCATGTTTCTACTGAGAGGGGACAGATTTGCTAACAGGCACTCCTGCTGAAGGGAAGTACTGTTTTTGTTTCTGTTTTAAAAGAGCTGCTCAGTTCTTACGGAAAATGGCTGATCCTCAGTCCATTCAGGAATCCCAGAACCTCTCCATGTTCCTTGCCAACCACAACAAGATAACGCAAGTAAGCTTTAATTGTTGCTTTGCAAAGTACCTAATGCTTTGCAAAACAAATTAAAACTCTTCCTGTTTGATAGTAGCTCTTGTTCCCTAGGGAGTGCAACTAGTTAATTAATATTTCTTTTTTTTTCTCCCCACTCCTGCAGTCTTTACAGCAGCAGTTGGAGGTGATTGTTGGCTACGAAGAGCTGCTTGCAGATATTGTGAATTTGTGTGTGGACTACTATGAAAACAAAATGTATCTAACACCCAGTGAGAAACATATGCTTTTGAAAGTAGGTACAAAGTTAAAGAATGCCTGAGATGGAACATGAACATTTGAATTATGGGTTTTGGGGTATTTTGTTGTCTGAGATGTGTGTGGGGGGGTTGTTTGTTTGTTTCTTTCTTAAATGGAACCAAATTAACCAACTAACATAAATAATTGCCTTTTCCCACCTTCCTTCCCTCTATTGTCTTTTTATTGTATTACATGCTAAACCTATTTAGGAATTTTCTAATCCATTTTTGTTATTCGTAAATCAAAGTTGACTCAGTTGAACTGCAGTCATGTTAGGAGACTAATTGAGCCTAATTTAATGGAATTGTTTTATAAAGTATGATGACAACAGAAAGGAACTCCTGTGGTCTGTTTTTAGATATCTGTCAAGTTTGTGTTTGGCCATATCAAAGCATTTTTGGCCTTTCAAAGATTTCAGGGAAGAAGCAGCTTAAAATTAGGATTAGTAAATAAATTTTATTAGCTAGAATATGTACATGTAATAAAAGGGTGCTGTGCAACATGAAGTGTGGTTGATATCAACTACGTGCCTTGCAGTAGAGAAAAAAGTATAGAGTAAGAATTGAAAATTTACCTAATAACAAATATTTTGAGTCCCTTTAGCATTTAGCTTCTGAAAGCTCTGTGAGGACCGAAGTGGAGCATCATAGAGTTATTTTGGTTGGAAGGGATCTTTCAGATCATCAAGTCCAACTTCTAAACCAGCACTGTTGTCATTACTAAACCGTGTCCTGTAGCACCACATCTATACAACTTTAAAATATCTACAGGGTGGTAACTCCACTACTTACCTCATCAGCCTGTTCTAGTACCTTACAACTCTTTCAGTGCAGAAATTTTGCCTAATATCCAACCTAAACCTCCCCTAGCAAAACTTCAGGCCATTTCCTCTTGTTCTATCATTTGCCTCCACCTTGGGGATGTTTGGGGCCAGGTTGGATGAGGCCTTGAGTAATTGGGTCTAGTTAAGAGGTGTCCCTGCCCATGGCAGAAAGGTTGGAGTAGGTGGTCTCTAAGGTCCCTTCCAACCTAAGCCATTTTATGATGATTGTTCAGCAGAGGAAGAGACCTAGCCCCAAGCCTTGCTACAGTTGTCGGTGATAAGATCTTCCGTGAGCCTCCTTTTCTCCAGGCTAAGCAATTCCAGTTCCCTCAGCCACTCCTCAAAACTTGTGCTCTAAATCCCTCACCTGTGGCATATTAAGAGCACAGACCCCTGAAATATTGATGACTTAATGACACCTGTAGGTAGCTCAGCAATGGTCTGTTTATTTCGAGAACACACAAAGCTTCTATACTCTTAGCAGCAGTTGAAAGCAAGTCTGTTTCTAGCAGTATTTTTCCACTTTAACCACACAAAACTTATTTCAAGAGCCATTGGTGAAACATTTCAAACATTTGCACCACGCAGGTCAACAACAGATGTCCTTTATCTTGTCTGCTCTCTACCCTACTGCCTCTCAAGGTGTTAATGAGCATGTCTGTTTCTTTATCAGAAAGCTGTGTTTCAGGCTTAAAAGTAATTAATTCATCTCCTTCAATTCCCACACTCACCACCTTTGTTGGTCTTTGGACATGTTCCAGCACCTCAAATCTGAGCATAGTACTGAAGGTGCAACCTTACCAGTGCTGAGTACAGTGGGACAATTACCTTTCTATTCCTGCTGGTCACACTGGTTCTGATAGTTGCCTTGGCCAGCTGAGTACACTACTGGCTCATATTCAGCTGACTGTAGACCAACACCCCCAGGGTTCTTTTCTGCCAGGCAGCTTTCCAGCCACTGCCCCAGGCCTGTAGTGTTCTGTGGGGTTGGTGTGAACCAAGTGCAGAACCCATCATTTGGCCATGTTGAATCTCATGCCACAGGCCTTGGCCTATCAACCCAGTCACTCCAGATCCCTGTGTAGAGTCTCCCTACCCTCAAGCAGATCAACACTCCTACCGATCTTAGTGTCATCTGCAAACTTACTAAGGGTGTTTTGAGCCCCTCATCCAGATCATTGATAAAGATATTTGAGAGAATAGGCCCCAGTATTGAAAATTGAAGATGTGGTAGTTTCAGGCTATGCTTTGAAAATTTTCCACAGATCTTGAACAAAAGTGGTAAAATGTAATAAATCACTAAAAAGGAAAATAATGCTAAGTTCTAAACAATCCCATAGGACAGCTATCTTCCATAAAGCTTAGATAGGTTAACTAGCTCTCTTTTTGCTTCCTCGCTCTGGCTTATGCTTCTGCTGTGTCTTTGCTGAGCTTGGCTGCATTGCTTTGGATTGGCTATGTCTAACAAACAATTCTCTGCTCTTTCTCTTCTCCCTTTGTGTCCAGTGGGGTAGAGGGCAGGGAAGGGGGAGCTATCAGCTCCCCTGTTTTTTGGCCAGGGGGGTTCTTGTGCTGTTTATAAATAGGAAATACCTGTAAATATTGCAAATACTGTGTATTCTGTCTATATTCATTGCATTTCATTGTAGATTGTAGTTTTGCTTGCAAATGCAGCTTCATTTGCTTGCAACTGGGCTGGTCTGGCATTTTAATGTTGGGGGAAATTTTCAACCCACTACAAAAGAACAGCACACGTGACTGGCTGCCAAATGGATTTCACTCTATTCACGATGCTTTGGGCCCAGCCATCCAGCCAGTTTTTCATCTAGTGAAGTGTATGCCCATCCAAGCTATGAGCAGCCAGTTTTTCCAGAAGAATGATGAGGACAAGAGTGTCAGAAGCTTTACTTAAAACTAGGTAGACAACATCCACAGACTTTTCCTCATACATTAAGTCACCTTGTTGTAGAAGGAGATCAGGTTCATCAAGCAGGACCTGCTCTTCATAAACCTGTACTGACTAGACCTGATTGCCTGGTTGTCCTGTATGCCAGCTGCATGACAGCACTCAGAATGATCTGTTCCATGACCTTTTCTGGCACTGAGGTCAGGCTGACAGGCCTGTAGTTTCCTGGATCCTCTCAGCCCTTCTTGTATGTGGGTGTCACATTTGCTAACCTCAGTCGGCTGAGACCTTCCCAGTTAGCCAGGACTGCTGGTAAATGATGGAAAGTGGGTTGGTGAGCCCTTCTGCCAGCTCCCTCAGTGTCCTTGGGTGAATCCTATCAGGCTGTATAGATTTGTGTTTTTCTAAGGGGTGTAGTAGGTCACCGACCATTTTCTTTTGCGTTATGGGGGCCTTCATTCTGTTCCATGTTCCTGTCAACCAGCTCAAGGGGCTGGGAGCTTGGAGAACAACTGTCTTAGTATTATGTACTTAGGCAAAGGAGGCATTGAGTACTTTGGCCTTTCCCTCATCCATAGTCACAGTTTCCCACCTCATCCAATAGAGGATAGAGATTCTCCTTAGGCTTCCTTTTGTTGTATTTATGGAACCATTTTTAATTGTCTTCTCTGGCAGTAGCCTGATTAAGTTCTAGTTGTGCTTTGGCCCTTCTAATGTTGTCCTTGCATAACCTCACAATACTTCTGTAGTCTTTGCAGTCTGAATGAAAAAATATGTGAAACATAGAACATTTGCATTCTGCCTACAGGGATGTGCAACATGTCTTTCAAATTGAGGTCTTGTTTGGTACATGCATTCTTAGAACCCATTAAGTTGCTGATGCTCGTCTCTTGCTGTTCTAAATGCTGAATTATAACTTAATAAGTTGGAAAAAATGTAATTAGATTTTTTTTTGGATGCTTTTGAGCTCATGAGTGTACAATTCAGAGATGCGTTGAAAGCTATGAAAAGCAACAGCTCAGAGGTGTTAGATCTAAAATTTTGTCACAGATCAGTTTGCACAGACTGAATTTTAATAAAATGGAAGTCAAAGAAAAAGCTGTCTAAAAAGAATTTAGGCTTTCATTTCAGTGAGATTTTTTTGTATGCTAAACCCATGACACAAGTAGACTTTTTCAAGGATAACTGATCAGACTTAATGTTAATGTAAAAAAGACTAACATAGGTATAATAAAGGAATCCTACAAAAATATTCAAAAGTATCTTCTGTTTGTATTTTTTATTGATAAGAAGAATGATCCTACTGCAGCAGGCTTTTAGTTCTTAAGTTGTTTTGCAAAGAGGTTTGATTTTTGTATTTATTTAATTTTTCCCATTTCAGGTTATGGGTTTTGGATTATACTTGATGGATGGAAGTGTCAGTAACATCTATAAGCTGGATGCAAAGAAAAGGATAAATTTAGCCAAGATAGACAAGTTCTTTAAGGTGAGTTGAAAGAGTTGTTATGTTTTAAGTACAATTAAATAGAATATGGATTAATAATGGTTTCCTGTCACCAGGATTTGTGCTTAATAATTTAATCTGGTTTATTCCCTGTGTACAGCAATTGCAGGTTGTCCCACTGTTTGGTGACATGCAGATTGAACTTGCAAGATACATTAAGACCAGTGCCCATTATGAGGAAAATAAATCCAGGTAAGGGGGAGAAGGAAGCAAAAAGGAGAGTGTCTGGGCAGAGGAAAGTCAGACACCTGGAGTGTATTTTCATAATGACCCAGTAGTCTGTTACAATTAATAAGCTTTTCACTTTGGTCTACTTTTGGCGTGGGTATTTTATTATTAATGTACTTCACATAATAAATACAACTAAAGAAACAGGTTGTTTTAAGACCTTTATATGCTGCTGCACTCATTCTTGCATCTAATTTCTTACCACCTGAGTTGGAGGAAATTAATTTTAACTTACACTGATTTTTATTTTTTCCTTGAAATACAAAACTTTCTTTAAAAGAAATGACGGATTTTACTAAGCAAGGTGAGCAATAGTAGTGCATGGGTAAATAGGCATGTGTATATTGTATACAGAGCAGCAACTTAGCTTGTCTCCCCTCTTTTTTTTTTTGGCTAGATGTGCAGCACAGCAGCATGGCTGGAAAATGCAGCCAGCTTTTACATGAATGGTTCCATGGTCTATGGTTATGACTTTGTCTTAGTGAACATTTACATGCTCCTCCAAGACCTTCCTTCCATGCAGATACATGAATTTAGAATGCAGTGCTTTGCATTTTAATTCCTGCAGAAAAGATAAAGCAACAAATAACCTGCATGTAATTGCTAAGAGAATACCAACAGCAGTGGGCCAACTGAGCTACTAAAACCATGAGGCTGTTTAATGTGACATTCTTGGTAGCATGTCTTTTGTGTTCCTCTTGATAACATGTTGATAGTATTTAATGATGTCCTCTTTTTTTCTTTTTTTGTTTTGTTTTTTTTTTTCCCCCACACTTGGGAGCACAATGTAGGCTCCTCATAGTTAAACATGAGTAACACACAGTTAAACATGAGTAACAGACTGAAGGAGTTGGGGCTGTTCAGTCTGCAGAAGAGAAGGCTCCGAGGTGACCTAATTGTGGCCTTCCAGTATCTGAAGGGGGCCTACAGGAAGGCTGGGGAGGGACTTCTCAGGATCTCAGGTAGTGATAGGACTAGGGGGAATGGAATGAAGCTGGAGGTGGGGAGATTCAGGCTAGATGTGAGGAGGAGGTTCTTCACCATGAGAGTGGTGAAACCCTGGAGTGGGTTGTCCAGGGAGGTGGTTGAGGCCCCGTCCCTGGATGTGTTAAGAGCAGGCTGGATGAGGCTCTGGCCAGCCTGATGTAGTGTGGGGTGTCCCTGCCCATGGCAGGGTGGTTGGAACTAGATGATCCTTGTGGTCCCTTCCAACCCTGAACGATACTATGATACAAAGCAATCTGAAGGTAGCTAGATATATCTTACAGCCTATACTTATACTTCTGCCCTCCCTTTCAATATTTTTCTTTCCTGTACCCAAGTGTATGTTGCTGAAAAGAGATGACAGTTTGTATTTCATAACAGCAGCTTTAAAAACAAAAAACAGAAAAAGAAAAGAAAATAAAAAAGTGTGGTTTTTCAGACTTGGGCAAAGTGCTGTTTGAACAACCTCTCAGAAGGGCAATCTATCACTAATGGATTGTACCTCAGAAGTGTGAGAAAAGACCTCAAATAGAAAAGGAAATTAAAATTATTATTTTTTTAAGTCATGCATTGTGATTCTTTCTTTGCAGTATCAGTTATGCTGTTTATTGCCTAAACTGATTTAGGTGTTGTTGCTGTTTGTATTTTGTTGTCTGAAACAGATGGACATGCACTTCTTCCAGCAGCAGTCCCCAGTACAATATATGTGAACAGATGATCCAAATCAGAGAAGACCATATGCGATTCATATCAGAACTGGCTCGTTACAGCAACAGTGAGGTGTGTGGGTTTAGAGGTATTCATACCAAATTTGTCACTGGTTAACAGCTTGAAGAGCAGGTAAACCTCAGACTAGGTAAATGACAAAGCTTAATCATGTGAATCACAGCTGGCTGCAGGCTAGCACACAGTATCTGCATGATAGCTACACTATATAAAGTAATAATGATACATGATACCAACTGTATATTCCTCTGCTTATATCCATTTGTCTATTAAGGATGTGAATCCTAGAACTTTTGCCATTCCTCTTTTGGAATAGGTTCCTTAGCTTTTATTCCAGATGGGTGCTCATAGGAATTTAAATGAAAGTAACAGTTAAGAACTTAGCTAACAAACAAATACAGAAAGGGGGAAAAAAAAAGAAATTTATGTGTATTCACACATGTATGCATATATGGAATGTGTAGCATACTATAAGATATAATTAGTGTCTTGAATTCATCTGCAGCAATATTCTATTGATTAGATGCCAGTGGTTTCCATTGCTGAAAGAAATTTTATGATATTTAACTATGAAAGTCTCTAAAAGAAAAAGCTGGTATTAATGCAGGTGTTGATACATTATGCTGTTGTAATGTGTAATGGAAATTATGTAGAAATTTGTCTATGGATGCTGGACACAGAATGTTCTTATGTGGATTTGGTGGGGTTTTATGTTGTTTAATCATCCTCTAGGTGGTGACTGGATCTGGTCGACAGGAAGCTCAAAAGACAGATGCAGAGTACCGGAAACTCTTTGATCTCTCTCTCCAAGGCCTGCAGCTTCTTTCCCAGTGGAGTGCACATGTCATGGAAGTGGTATGTTATCTAGGGAATAAAATTGACAAAAAAGTGGGGATTTGGTGAGATTGGACAGGGTTTGTTTTAATGGAATGAAAAATGTGTTGTATTTTGTTAGTTTCCCCTCTTTCTTCTTCCTTCACTCCTTTTTCTCCTCCTGGTCCAAACCACATTCTTGGGGAAAAACACACAAAGCTTAGAAGCAGCGTTGCTTCCTTGAAGATCCAGTAGCATGTACTATCTCACACAGTACTTTCAACTTGTGAGCCTTGACAACATGTTATATTGCTTTTGATGTATGTGTTTCAGAGACTAAAATTTCATTGGTTTTCTTCTAAATGTCCATATTAACAGGCAGTCACACAGGAAATGCTAGAACCACTTCAGGTGGCTGTATTTAGACATCACTGCTTAGTAAACTGAAGCGTGTAACCAAAGACAGAAAGGGATGGAAAATCTCCCATTGCCTTTAGATTAGGCTCTTAGTCAAAAGGAAAGTAAATCTGGGGAAAGGAAAACTTGGAAGTGGATGAAGAAGGGTAAATAAAGAACCTGCAGAGCTGTTTCTTTGTATTTAGCATTTATTTTAAAAACACATGCTGGTTAGAAAAGTGACTGTGTATTCCAATAACAAACTGCTAAAGGCTGAAATTGAAGAAGAGGGTGCAGAAGTCCTTTTTAAACTGCAGGCACTTAGATAAAAGCTGTGTGCCTTACTGTGACAGTTTTAGGCTGTGCCTTTAAGGAAAGGACAACTACTGAACGCTCTAGCTGAATGTTTTGGTGTAAAAAGGAAAACAAAGATAGTTCTAAACAAGTTTCATTGGTAGATTAGTAGGAATGTAACTTTAAGGATTTTAGTTTCAGTTCAGTCTGTTCAGTCAGTCTGGGCAGCTTCTTTCTTTCTTCTGTTCTTGGTGGTACTGACCTTGGACTAATGAGATAAGAAAACTAACTTTTTTCCCTTAACAGCTGCTTTGAACTAACAAAATTTCCCTTAATATCCATTTTCTCTCTTTAATCCTTTTGGAAAAAGGGAGGAAGGGGGAAAAGGGGTTTTGGGGAGAACCCAGAGGGGGATTCTCCGGAGGGAGTTTTCTGTGTTACATTCTTCCCTGTATATTTTTGTATATACTGTAAATACTGTATATTGTGTATATATTCATTGCATTTCATTCTGCTTGTGAAAATACAGCCTTTCCCATCTGGTTCTCCAACTGAGTTAGCTGTGGTTTGTGTGTGGGGGGAGAATTGAACTTTTCTCACTACTACACTTACCTGCACCAAATCATGTACTAGGAAGGGTTGAAACAAATGAGATAGTCTGTGAGAAGCCAGACTTGCTGCTCCTCTGCCTCTGATGTTTGAGAGAGCGTCAAGCCATTTGCACTGCGTAAATCCAGTAATGTCCAGTGCATATAGCTAGAGACCCAGTTGTCTCTCTTCTGTATTTTTGCCTGCCTCTTTTAAAAGCCAGTAGATGAGTCATGCTTTTTCTTCTATTATCACATTCTTATTCAAATCAACATTGTATTTTATGGTGAAAATCTTGCTCTTTTCTTAAGAGAGATGCTGTCATCTAGTTCTGGCCTCTGCAGCTTCCAGACTTGCTGTGTTTATTTCTGTTACTGTAAAATGCTTTGTTCAGACTCTCTATTTTATTATATCTCTGTAGAAAATGTCTCATTTTTAGTTCTTCTTTTATCCTCCTAGTTCCACAATTTTTTTTCCCCTAAGGACTGCAGCACATTTTCTTTTTTCTTGCCTGTTATCACTACTTTCCTTTATCTTTCTGATGTTTGTGGATTCCCTTAAGCACCTCTCACATAAGTTTGCGTTCAGCTTCCCTCTGTACTCCTACTGAGAATTTATTCTGATCTGGAGTATCTTATTTACCTCTCTTCTGCATTTACTTAACATCCATGAACCTTGTTGCATGCATCATGTTCAGGTAAAATATTTCAGCATTCATTTGATGTCCAGCTTAATGCTGTCAACTTAACACCCCTTGAATACTTTATCGTTGTTTAATCACTTCCCCAGTATCTTCTTTATAGCACTTAGGCTGCAGGGTGTGGTGCTGTTCTTTGCAATGGCTAAATTTGTGAGAATATGAATCTGTTGTATGAGGCAAATTCACATTGTCCTGTAATCTAACATGCCCAGATAATACCAACCAGATTGTACTGTTCACTAAACTCAAACTGTGAGAAAATTGTAATTCGGTGTGACTGATTTTTTGACAGATGTACCATGATGCATATTAGATCAGCCTGATACTGCTCAGAAACATTCTGTGGTGGGCTGAAATTTCCCTCCCAACATGAACTTTGCCAGACCAGCTCAGTTGGAAGTAAACAAAAGCTGTATTTACAGACAAATATACAATGGAATGCAATGAATATGTACAAAATATACAGTATTTACAATATTGACAGATATTTGCAATTAATAAACAGCACAAAAAAAAACAACTGGTGGAAGACGAGGGGAAGCTACCAGCTTTTCCTTCCCTGCCTCCCTCTGACCCCCTGTACAAAAGAAGGGAGAATGGAGCAGGAGAATGTTAATAGCAAAACAATGCCAAGCCAATGCAGCCAAGGTCAAGCAGAAGCAAGTTAGCATCTCTCCAGAGCAAAGAAGTCAGAAGAGAAATTGTTTTGGTACAACCAGTTTAAGTTCCTTATCTCTCCAATGGAATTGTTTAGAATTATTTTTATTTTCCTTTTTACACCCCATAGTGATTTATTTACACTTTTGCTACTTTTCTGTTCAAGATATGTGAAAATTTTTAAAGGCATAACCTAAAACTACCACACAGTCTAAGCTGTGTTTGCAGCAACTGAAAACACGATATTTAAGAGAAATGCATGCTGTGCAGATGACGTCACAGACAATACAGCTATTTTTCCACACCTTTAAGCCTAGCAAACATACCTCTCCTCCCCCTCAAAAAAACAAAAACAAAACAAACAAACCAAACCAAAACACACACACACAGAGGGAAAAAAAAACACCCACAAAAAAAACCCAAACAAAAAACCCAAACAAAGCAAACCCTCAAGATCAACAAAAACCTGTCTGGTTTTCCAGCTATCATTTGAATTACGAATGTGGCTAGTTGGCCAGGTTGGAAACTTCTTTGGTTTGGCTTTTTTTTCTTATGCATGATTGTGACACAGCTCAAAGTTAATCAGATGGTTCAAAGTGATGGATAAAACAGATTTGGGATTGCCAGTGATGAATGCGCTGACTGCAAAATGATCTCGGATCCAGTCTGTCTGCTCCCCCAGGTCTCAGCTGTTGTTGCAGCTGGTGGTGGTGCTTGTGCTGGCCCATGCTTCATCACCCTCATGCTGACCCTGGTTATTCCCCAATGCCAGAGGCAGCACACCCCAGACAGGGGAGCATCTGTTCCTCGTGGTTGAAACACAGGCCTGGATGGAAGAGAAGAGATTTTATTTTTTTTTTTTTCCTCCCCCTTGTGTTGCTGAGGCCTTCTGTCTGCCTTGTCCACTGTTTGTCCATGGCCATCTTCCAAACCCAGAGATAAGAACTGTGCAAGCAGCCCTGGCTCTTTTTTCTTATTCCCATGACCCTTGTTTGTCCTTATCTTTTGCAGGGCAAAATGCTTTATACTTCTTGCTTGCACCACTGCAAGCACATACAGGACCCCAGCATGTCAGCCCCCAGAAACGAAACACAACATGCCATGGAAAAGGAGAACAAAACAAACCCACAAAAACTCACACCAAACCAAAGCAAACAAAACTCCCCCCAACAAACAAAAACTACAAAGACAAAAAACAAACAAACAAACCAACCCAAAACACCAAAAGAAAACTTACATGAATCTCCCTTAAGCTACAAGCCTTAACTGAATCCTCTTCTCATTTATCTCAACTCTTTTGTCTCCTGCCAAAATTGACTATCTTAAGTAAGACAGCTGCTCTTGCTGCCCCACATTAGAAGCCAAGAAAGAATGCAATGGTTTAGTGCAAGGGCTAACCTGCCTGCTCCCCCAACACAAAAGTGAGGGGAAAAGTAACATGCACAACTCACGGTTGAGATAAAGAGATATGAGTTTAGTATAATGTATCATAGGCACAATGTTACGCTAGCTAATAATTTAATCTAATAATACAATATGTGATTACCTTACCTTAGCCTACTTGCAGAAGTAATGTCATGAAATACACAGAGGGGGAAAAACCAAACAGCATAAAACAGAAAGCCAAAAGCAGCAGCTGACTCCCATCCTTTCCACCTCCATGCCTCCAAAAGCAGCCAGCAGCCAACACCCAAGAACCCAGAAGCAGCAACTGGAACAGGAAGCCTTCCATGTTGCAATCAGAACCTCAAGCCCAATAATACTTTTCTCCAGTTAGCGCTTCCATTTTTGAAGCTGGCATGACTGGCATGGTGTGAATAACAGCAACAGATTCAACTCAATCCATGACAGGTGTGTCAACTTCAAAATTGCAGTTAATTAGGCAAAGGTCCTTACTCAGGCACCCTGGCCCTCCATAGCTACATTGAAGTTAAGTATTTATGTTATTTAACCCCTGCTTCATCAGTTAGCCAAAATGTGGCCATCTTATCTTCACAAGACTCTCTCCTTCAGCTTTTTTGGCAGGCCAGCTTCATGGGCCTTCATCTAACACAAATGCCTGCTGATTGTAAGTGACCATGGTTCCAGAGCGTGGTAGATCAACTTGCCTTCCTATCCCATGACAGGCTAGGTGGTTTCACATATGGGTTTTTTTTGGCTGTGCTTTGAGGTCTCTGTGTGTCTTTCTCATGCTTGAAGTGGAAAGCGGAGAAGAAACTTTTGTGCATGCTAGTATCTGCTCAGTAAAAAATAACATAAAATACATTACTTGAGTCTGAATTACATTTGTTTGAGCTAGAACAGGATTGGTGGCTTTCAAGAAAAATTGTTAGGCAAATTCTTCTTTGTCGTTTCCACTGGGTAGTAGTTTCAGAATTTATGCAGGTTCTGAGAATAGCATCAAATATTATTTTTCAGATATTCTTGAAAGCACGTTAGTATTTCTTAAAACATGCTATTTGTGCTCAGCTATGTTTTGTGTTTCTCAGGCCTTTTTTTTTTTTCCTTTCCCATCTTTTTCTTTCCTATTCTGCTGTGTGAACTGCAGTATTCATGGAAGCTGGTACACCCAACTGACAAATATTCTAATAAAGATTGTCCTGACAACGCGGAAGAGTATGAAAGAGCAACAAGATACAATTATACCAGTGAGGAGAAGTTTGCTTTGGTTGAGGTAAGACTTTCTTTCTTTCTTGTTTTTTTTTTTTTTAAGAGGGATTTTCCAAAGATTAAGTCTATCCATAGGAGAATGTTCTCTATAAGCATTTTCTGTACCAAGTGCAAAATGACAACATGCCCTGCACTGGCTCTGAAAGAGTGTATTTTCCTTCATTGAATATGTAGCAGTAGTGCAGGGAAACCATTCTTTTTCTTTTGGAACTTGTTAGTTTCCTTGTTCACATTTTCTGTATTTGAAAAAGGGCTTTTTGAACAATTGTACAAACAAATGCTATTTTTATTTATTTTTTCTAAGGTGATTGCCATGATCAAAGGTCTTCAGGTGCTGATGGGAAGGATGGAAAGTGTTTTCAATCATGCTATTCGCCATACTATTTATGCAGCTCTTCAGGACTTTGCCCAGGTCACACTTAGAGAACCATTAAGACAAGCTATTAAAAAGAAGAAAAATGTCATTCAGAGGTAGCATTCTTGTTTTCATCTTCTCTTAGATTTTTTTCCCCCAGATCTTAATTTTGTTGCAGAATTGCACAGCTGTTATATTCTGCCTCTCTAAGTCTGTACTCCCCTACTAGTCTGCCAGCTGTTCAGTTAGCTTGGTTGCATATGTATTAGAATTTGAAGAAGTTTGAAGTAAAAAATGAATGTCTGCCAGCATGGCTATGGTAAGACTCCAGGCTATCTTGAGCCACGTAGGGCTACCACAGGAAATCTGTGTAGTTTATTTCAAAGAAACAGAAGTAATGAAATATTGAAAGGGAGGCTAGTATTTTTATTTTGAAGACAGGTGTTAACTATTTACCTTCACTATGATTCCAGCATTTCATCTCCTTATGTCTCATGTTTGCATCCCACTCCATAGTCTCACTTCTGTCCTCTTAGCATTCTGCCTTCTTTCTCAGTTTCTACTGCTTTCGGCTTCTTGGTCTTCCACTTCTCTTCCAAGTGCTGCATCTGCCTGCTCTTATTGGTGGCTTTTCCTGACCATATTTTTTTTTCTCTACTTTTTGTTTTTGTTTTTGTTTTTATCTTGTTTGCTATTTGTTTACTCCCATATTTCACTGCAAAGCTCTTAGGGGTGAAAGTCTTGGGCCAATTAGGCTATTGCTAAATACTCTGACTACCACAAAAATAGCGTAAAGTTAAAATTAAACAAATTACTCCAAATCATCATGTTTGAAGGGACTTTCATAAAATCAAGTATTACTTTCATACCTGCTCAGATTGGGGAAAAGACATATGCTTGATTATTCAGCACACCACAGGATACGGCTGGCTGTATTTTTGACAAGTATCTGAAGACCAGGTCATTATTTGGAGTTATGATTATGAGACTGTTTGTATACACTCCAGCTGAATGCTGGAGTTCTGCTGTAAACAGGAATTCTAGTACTTTAAAGGCAAAGCTCTCTTCAATTTGGTTAATAATCTAATTTGGTTTGACTGAAAAATATGCTTTGTGATTTAGGAGAACAAAATGGCTTGTTTGTTAAGGAACCCAGAGATGAATTCTTGACAAGTGATTTTGTCTCTGGTTAACTGGTCAGCTTTATTCTGACAGAAGAAAAGGGCTCTGGACTGTTCTTTCTGGCAAACAATGGGGAACAGTTGTTTCATGGATATGGCATTCTTTAAGTGGCTGGTGAAATTGTTTGGGTTTTTTTCCTGAATTACCCTGAGATTGTAAGGGCTATTGCAAAGTTTCTGTGCTAGTAAAATTGTGTTTAAGAGGCCAAATGTTCTCCTTGGTGCACTTGGACGTGTGTGGGTCTGAAGAGCTGTGAATTGTGTTCAGTGTTTTGCAGGCCATCAGAAAGACAGTCTGTGACTGGGAAGCAGGTCATGAGCCATTCAATGATCCAGCTCTAAGGGGAGAAAAGGACCCAAAAAGTGGTTTTGACATCAAAGTCCCAAGGCGTGCAGTGGGACCTTCCAGCACTCAGGTATTTTCCTATCTGGTGGTTATGGTATCTGTAAACAGTTATTGCACAAAGTGTTTTTTTCTCTGGCCTGAAATATTAAAAAAATGTAGGTTTTGATTGTGTTTTTTTTTTTTTTCTTTAATGCTAAAAATCTACTGTGATTAGATTTGTATTTCCAGAATTATATATACTTAACAAAGATGCTGTGTGGGTTGCTGTCACTTTCTGCTCTGATGCACATTCTTTTCCAAGAGTTCAATCTCCTTAATTTGACTTCTGGAGAAGAAATATTTTCTCGTTGACCTCCTAATGGTTTCTTAAACAATATTTTTTTTTTTTATCCATTTGTATTATTTCTTGACTGACTCCCATCTCTGATATGGCAGGTGGATTGGTTTGTTAAATCCCATTAATCAATAGGTGTCTGTGTAGTTTTATGATCTCTTTAAAACAGAATGCCTGTAGAATATGGGAGAATACTTCTGTTAACAGTTCTATTCCTGTTCAGTAATGAAAAGAACACTCTCTAAAATCTATTATCTGCTGCTGCCTTTGAAACAAGTGGTATTTCAAGTATACTTCTTATAGCAGTCATTGAAATCCCATACCTAGGCGCTCATTCTTCTTATCTCCATGTATTTGTATTTTTAAATTTTCTTTATGGATTTGGTTGGAGAGTGTATGGTCTGCTATTTATAGCTCATCTGAGAAAAAGAGGTACTGAGCACTTTGGGTGAAAGATTGAAGGCGACTGTGTCTTACAAAGATACTCTTTTAATATCTAAAATCTATGGGGAAGAGAGCATGTGTGGATAATAATCTTGTGTAATAAGAAGCTGCACTTAAATTGTGGTAAAATGTATTTAATGAAAATTTTGGTTTGGGAATAAAAAGGAAAAGAAAAAGGTTTGGGTTTGGTTTTTTTGTAGTATATACTTTCTTGGGGAGGGCAGAATTCTAAATGTCACCACCAGCATGATTCGCCTTTGCATGCTATGTTTGAGGGCTTTGTTTCAGTGGCTGCAACAGGCTGTCTAGAGTACATGGTTCTGTCTGGTTTTTCTGCTCTTGGGCTGGCACACTTAACTATCTTGGCTGGCAGGAAGAAGGGAGGTCAAATAGATTTTTAGGTAGGTTTTTCTCATTTTCATGCAGTCCTAAAATGGTTATGTATGAATTGGTAATACTTGAAAATCTGTGTGAAATCATTTGAGAAGATAATGGCTCTCTGAGTATTCTCTGAATTAAATGGGAACTTTTACCTTCAGGGAGCACTGTACTGCAGTGATTATTCTGAATGAAGAAACCTTTCTCCATGTCCTTCTCTGCATGCTTACTGTGCTTCTGCCTTTCATTTTTAACAAACTAACATGTTTTCTCTGCTTCTGTTTCCCTTTCCTTATTTACCTGTGTGTTTTTATTAACGGATTCTCTCTCCCCTGCCTGCCCCTGTCTGTTGGTTTTTAGCTCTACATGGTTCGCACTATGACAGAGTCCTTAAACTCTGCTGAGCTGTTGAAGCAGCTCAAGTCTCTGGGACTGGAAAAGCTATTGCATGTGACACACAAGTTTCTGAGGCAGTCCTACATCTATCCGCCTCTTTTAAGCTTTGGTGGTAAGATACTACTTATTACTTTTACTTTTTGTGGTGATTTGAACTGTTCCACTGCAAATGGTCTGCTGCTAAGTGTCAGTGGAGGTCCCCTTGGCATGGGTAGGCATTTGTGCTGGTGTGTAGGTTAGTGTTGCATCTGTTCCTCTTGCCTGAAAGGCTTTTACCGTCACATTGCCAGTTTTCAATTTGAAGTGGAGCAGTCGCTTACTGGTAGTAATTCTCAGTGTTGCTCAACTAATGTGCCATGTGTATTTTCCTCTCCCCCCCCCTTTTCCACCACAATTGTTTCCTCTAATGATACAGCTTTACATGGTGAGAACTATGTTAGAGTCCCTCATTGCTGACAAAAGTGGTTCCAAGAAAACCTTGAGAAGTAGCCTTGAGGGGCCCACCATATTGGACATAGAAAAATTCCATCGCGAGTCTTTCTTCTACACTCATTTGATAAATTTCAGTGGTAAGATACGTAGATGATCAGTGTCCAGCTTAGCATGTCCTAACACCTCTAACACGACCTGGAAAATGTTTCCGATTGCCAAAGTCAACTTAACCTTTGATTTATTTATCAAAAGTCTTGGTCTGTCCAAACTTGAGATATGATATTTAGTATTGTGGTGGGATTTTTATTTTGACTTGTTATACATCCATTTAAAATGTGTAAAATTTCATACTGTTACCTTCCCTATTTTTTTTAATGTATGTATTTCTATAAACAAGGGACAGATAAGCTTATACACATTGAAATTTTAAAAAGGAAATGGTTTTTGTGTTTTCATTTTTCTGGGATTAGTTTGTTTGTTTTTGTTTTGAGTACAGAGGAAACAAATTCTCTGTTTTGATAAATCTGATGTCATTTCACTACTCTTAGTATTCAGTTAATTGTAATCGGAAACATACTGTCCTAAAGAATTCACCTACTGACATTGAATGTATCTAGTCTGTCATCACCATGCTGTGTTGTCTTTCATTTTTATTTTGCTACCTGACCCTTTTTCCCTCAGAAGGGGGAGCTTGTTAGTGTCAGTTGTAATGCAAGTGGGCAACAGCAATCCAAACGGTGTTCAGAAGATCTTGATATAAAAAGTTAATTCCTGTTTTGGTTCTCAAGCCTTCTGCCAAAAGAGGCTTGTGCTGAGTGTTTTCTGGGGAGGTGGGAAGCATGTCTCCATGCCTTTGACAGTGGCCTTAAAAATGCTTTGTTTTATTCCCTCCATGTGTCTGTCATTTGCTGCCTATATAGTCAACAGAACATGTGGAGTGATTCAGTCCTCCAGACAGAGAGATGGTACCAATGGATCTGGTACAAGTTTGTCTCCTTCACTCGCTGCTTCCCAAGTTCAGTGTACAGCTTTCTCAGTCCCCAGCTGAGAAATTAAATGAGAAGTCCCTCTTTACTGGTGTATATGATTTTTCTATTTAACTGGTAGTCTGGTCCACTTCCATGTTTTTCCATGTAAAAAGGCACCACCCTGAAGGCCAAAATGGAATTCAGAACTCTTTGAAAAAGTCATGGGCATTACAGTTGGTTCACATATTTGGTCTCTGTATAGCCCTAGTGACTCACAGCTGCTTTTTTGTTTCACATTGCATCATCAGAATCACAGTTTTATTGTTCCTAATGTATTTCTGTAAGAAGTGTAATTCTTCCTTATTTATTCCGAAAGAAACTTTGCAGCAATGCTGTGATCTGTCCCAACTGTGGTTCAGAGAATTCTTCTTAGAGCTCACCATGGGCAGAAGAATCCAGTTTCCCATTGAGATGTCCATGCCTTGGATTCTGACAGACCATATCTTGGAGACTAAAGAGGCATCAATGATGGAGTAAGAACTATTTGTGCTCTTCCACTGAATGATTATTCTTAACTATTGCCGTTCCATTTTGTAATGTTACTGCTTTAATTTGTTTTAACACGAAGTCACTGAAAAGATACTCTAAACCTGCATAAAGTTTTCCTCTTACATTTGCCAGTTTCCAGACGCTCAGAGTTTTCTTTTTGAAGTGAATAATTGAAGAAAGAAACCTTTCATATGAGTATCATTGCACCAGCCAAATAAGGTGTTCTCTGAGTGAACTCTCCTTACTCCTTAAAGACGCAGAGTATGATGCCTAATGGTGAAAGCATAGTTCCATTTTGATGAAAAACAACATCTAGAAATCAAGTGTCAGACTGCAAACTTACCTATACACTTTCGTGAACTAAGAGACTTTCTTAAAGGAAGAAATTGTAATACTTTTTATAAAAACTCAAACAAAAAAAAAAAAGATCCTGTATGCATGAACCACCACATGTAGATTACAATATTGACTGACAGCATCTTGACTTAACCATACCGAGAAATTGTAATTTCCAGACCTGTAACTCTTTTCCTCCCCTGTTCATTTCCTTTCAGGTATGTTCTGTATTCTTTGGACCTTTATAATGACAGTGCTCATTACGCACTAACTAAATTTAAGAAGCAGTTCCTCTATGATGAGATTGAGGCAGAGGTAAAGTAACCTTAACTGTTGGATAAAAATAGTCTGTACATGGATGTGAAAAATTATGCTAAATGCCAGGACCTGTTATAGTAGATTTGGAATGGTTGGAGATAATAAACATGTTGAGACAACCAGGTGATTGGTTGGGTGATACATTGTGATGACACCTATAGACCTCTGCAAAACATCACATTAATGCTGAAAACTGAATGTCATCCTCTCTCTTATTTGGAAATTCAGATGCATTAATTTGCTTAATCATATTTGATGAACAGTGGAGGTCTTGGATAAGCTCCCCTTTTTTAATTTTAAGTGTCTCTAAATGCACAATTTTTTTCCTCCCAAGGTAAACCTGTGTTTTGACCAATTTGTCTACAAGCTGGCAGACCAAATATTTGCATACTACAAGGCAATGGCTGGCAGGTAGCTATTCCAGTGGGGAGAACTTTCATTCATGCATTTCTGCTCTGCTTTGATGTCTAATACACTTTAAGTGTTGTCTTACTTTGTTAACAGCCTGCTTCTGGATAAACGATTACGTTCGGAGTGCAAGAATCAGGGAGCAACCATTCAGTTGCTGCAGTCCAACCGCTATGAGACACTCCTGAAACAGAGACATGTCCAAGTGAGTTAACTCATTCTGTTGTATTCAAGTTGCTTGGCACTTTTCAAACCGTGTTGATTTATGTAGGTATATAAAATTCTTTGTGTTTTATGCTTTGTCACATGAGTGGCATACCTGAAACTTGAGATCAGCTTCTTTTGTCATATGGAGTAAATTAAGAAAGAATCTTAGAAGATCCTGTTTTACTGCAAATGTCTGTTGCCATTAAGCAAACACAAGCCAAATAGGAATGTCACCCCTGGTAGCGTTTTCTTCCTAGTAATGTCTTCCACCACTTTTCAATATGTTGTTGGCACAATGTGGAAGCATAAAATACTGGTATAAATACTTGAATGTAAATGCAATATGTGGTTTTTACTTCTTTTTGTGAGAATTGGGATATAAATTGTAGTACGTGACTTGTTCATGAATGTATAAATTTTGTCCACTGGCTGTTTCTGTGTGTTTGGAATGTAAGCTCACCATGTGAGAGTTCATTAACCTGTGGAGTCCTTGTGGTTTGTCTCATCATTTGACTTGTAGTTCAAAACTTCATAATACTGTTGTTGTTTTAGCTTCTTGGTAGGTCAATAGACCTGAACCGACTCATCACTCAGCGAATTTCAGCAGCCATGTACAGGTCAATGGAACTGGCAATTGGTCGATTTGAAAGTGAGGATTTGACTTCCATTGTGGTGAGTTTTGTACTGCAGTTTTGCTGGAACACTAATACTACAGCTGGGCTCTGTTTTAATTTGACTTTTATTTCTTTTATATGCATTGAGAATGATAGACATCCAGCCTCTTTTTTTTTTTCTTTTCCCCTTAAATCTGTATTTGTGTTCTAGCAGCATGAGTAAAAAAACTGTTCTCCAACTTTGCTAGAAGTACTTGTGCAGTCAATTCTAAAAGGAGGAGAGGCTAAATGACTCAACAGAGAAACTTGTTTTATCCTAAACTTTAGTTAAATTAATTGCTGGCTGGGGTTTAACCACATGACCTGGAGTACTGTGTCCAGGACTGGAGCCCTCAATATAGGAAGGACACAGAGCTGATGGAGTGGGTCCAGAGGAGGGCCACAAAAGTGACTGGGGCTGGAGCACCTCTATTACAAAGACAGGCTGAGGGAGCTGGAATTGTTCAACCTGGAAAAGAGGCAGCTCTGATGAGACCAAATAGCGGCCTTCAGGTACCTGAAGGGGGCCTACAAGAGGAATGGAGAGAGACTGTTTACAAAGGCCTCTAGTGATAGGACAAGGGGCAATGGCTTCAAACTAGAGAATAGCAGATTTAGATTAGATGTTAGGAACAGGTTCTTTACTATGAGGGAAGTGGAATATACCTCATGAAGTTCAATAAGGACAAGTGCAGGATCCTGCATCTGGGGAGAATTAACAGCAGGCATCAGTACAGATTAAGGGTTGCCCTGCTGGACCATGGAGTCCTAGTGGACAGCAAGTTTACCATGGGACAGCAATGTGCCCTTGTGGCCAAGAGGGCCAATGGTGTCCTGGGATGCATCAAGAAAAGTGTGTCCAGCAGGTCTAGGGAGGTTCTTCTGCCCTTCTACTCTGCCTTGGTGAGACCACACCTGGAATACTGTGTCCAGTTTTGGGCTTCCCAGTTTGAGAGACAGGGATATACTGGAGACAGTTCAATGGAGAGCCACAAGGATGATTAGGGGACTTGAGCATCTCCCCTATGAAGAGAGACTGAGATCCCTGGGGCTGTATAGTCTTGAGCAGAGAAGACTGAGAGAGAATCTCATCAATGTGTATAAGTATCTGAGGAGTAGGTGTCAAGTGGATGGGGCCAAGCTCTTTTCAGTGGTGCACAGTAATAAGATAAACTTGAACATAGAAAGTTTCTCCTTAACACGACGAGAAACTTCTTTACAGTGAGTGTGACAGCACTGGAACAGGCTTCCCAGAGAGGTTGTGGAGTCGTCTTCTCTGGAGACTTTCAAAACCCACCTGGATGTGTTCCTCTGCAGACTACCCTAAGTGATCCTGCTTTAGCAGAGAGGTTGGACTTGGTGATCTCTGGAGAGGTCCTTTCCGACCTCTGACATTCTGTGATTCTGCGAACAGTGGAGCAGGTTGCCTGGGGAAGTGGTTGGGGCCCCATCCCTGGAGATACTCAAGGTGAGGCTCGACAGGGCTCTGGGCAACCTGATCTAGTTAAGGATGGCCCCCCCTTACTGCAGAGGAAGTTGGACTAGATCACCTTCAGAGGTCCTTTCCAAACCAGACCATTCTATGGTTCTGTGACATTATATACATATGGGAAATAATTTGAGCAGTCTTATTAGAAAAATAACAAAACTTTTCCCGGAGGTGTTTTAACGGTTTTCTAAGTGTGAAATCATGCAATGCTATGGTTGAAGTTTGTTTGAATAGAATAGAATAGAATAGAATAGACCAGGTTGGAAGAGACCTTCAAGGTCATCACGTCCAACCGATCATCCAACACCTAAACAACTAACCCATGCAACCAAGCACCCCATCAAGTCTCTTCCTGAACACCTCCAGTGATGGTGATTCCACCACCTCCCCGGGCAGTCCATTCCAATGGGCAATCACTCTCTCTGTGTAAAACTTCCTCATGACCTCCAGCCTGAACCTCCCCTGGTGCAGCCTGAGACTCTGTCCTCTTGTTCTGGTGCTGGCTGCCTGGGAGAAGAGACCAACCTCCACCTGTCTACAACTTCCCTTCAGGTAGTTGTAGACAGCAATAAGGTCATCCCTGAGTCTCCTCTTCTCCAGGCTAAGCAGCCCCAGCTCCCTCAGCCTCTCCTCATGGGGCTTGTGTTCCAAACCCCTCACCAACTTTGTTGCCCTTCTCTGGACACACTCCAGCAAGTCAACATCCTTCCTAAACTGAGGGGCCCAGAACTGGACACAGGACTCGAGGTGTGGCCTAACCAGTGCAGTGTACAGAGGCAGAATGGCCTCCCTGCTCCTGCTGGCCACACTGTTCCTCATGCAGGCCAGGATGCCATTGGCCCTCTTGGCTGCCTGGGCACACTGCAGGCTCATGTTCAGCCTACCATCAACCAGTACTCCCAGGTCCCTCTCTACCTGGCCGCTCTCCAGCCACTCTGACCCCAGCCTGTAGCACTGCCTGGGGTTGTTGTGGCCAATGTGCAGAACCCGGCACTTGGATGTGTTAAATCTCATGCCGTTGGACTCTGCCCATCTGTCCAGCCTGTCGAGGTCCCTCTGCAGAGCCTCTCTACCACCCAGCAGATCAACTCCTGCCCCCAGCATGGTGTCGTCAGCAAATTTACTGATGATAGACTCAATGCCCTCATCCAGATCATCAATAAAGATGTTAAAGAGCACAGGGCCCAGCACTGATCCTTGGGGCACACCACTAGTGCCTGGCTGCCAGCTGGATGTGGCACCATTCACCACCACTCTCTGGGCTCAGCCCTCCAGCCAGTTCCTAACCCATCGCAGTGTGCTCCCATCCAAGCCATGGGCTGATAGCTTGACCAGGAGTTTGCTATGGGGGACGGTGTCAAAGGCCTTGCTGAAGTCCAGGTAGACTACATCCACAGGCCTCCCCACATCCACCAGGCGGTTCACCTGCTCGTAGAAGGAGATCAGGTTGGTCAGGCAGGACCTGCCCTTCCTAAATCCATGCTGGCTGGGCCTGATCCTTTGGCCATCCTCTAAGTGCTGTGTGATTGCACTCAGATGACCTGTTCCATGACCTTGCCTGGTGCTGAAGTCAGGCTGACAGGCCTATAATTCCCTGGCTCATCCAACCGGCCCTTCTTATGGATGGGCACTGCGTTGGCCAGCTTCCAGTCCTCTGGGACATCTCCAGTGAGCCAGGACTGCTGCAAAATGATGGAGAGTGGCTTGGCCAGCTCATCTGCCAGCTCTCTCAGCACCCTAGGATGGATCCCATCTGGTCCCATGGACTTGTGGGGATCCAAGCGGCTGAGCATATCACCAACTGCCTCATTCTGGAACAGAGGAAAACTATGCAGCTCCCTGGCTCCTTCTGCCAGCTCTGCAGGCCAGCTGTCTGGAAGACATTCTGTCCTGCTAGTAAAAATTGAGGCAAAGAAGGTATTAAGTATCTCTGCCTTTTCCTCATCCTTTGTTACAACGTTCCCCTCTGTGTCCACCAAGGAGTGGAGGTTGTCCTTGCCCTTCCTCTTGCTATTAATGTATTTATAGATCACAGCAGAGGCCAGTCAAAGCTCCAAATACACTTTTGCCTTCCTAATTTTCTTCCTACAAGACCTAGCAACATCCTTAAATTTTTCATGGGTTGCCTCCCCTCTCTTCCAAAGGTGATACACCCTCTTTTTTTCCCTTTGTTCCATTAAAAGTTCATTGCCCATCCAGGCTGGCCGTCTGCCCCGGCGGCTCATCTTCCGGCACATTGGCACAGCCTGTCCCTGCGCCTTCAACAATTCTTCCTTGAAGTAGGTCCAGCTCTCCTGGACCCCTTTATTTTTAGGGGCTTTATCCCAAGGAACCCTCTGAATTAGTTCCTTGAGTAGCCTGAAGTCCGCCCTCCGGAAATCCAGAGTGGAGGTCTTCTTGCTACCCTTCTTAGCTTGACCAAATAATGAGAATTCAATTATCTCGTGGTCACTGGCCCCTAAACACCCTCCGACCACCACATCACCCACCAGCCCTTCCCTATTGGTGAAGAGGAGGTCAAGCATAGCCTTACCCCTGGTAGGCTCTCACAGCACCTGGGATAAGAAGCTGTCCTCCATGCATTCTAAGAACCTCCTAGATTGCCTCTTCTCTGCTATGTTAAGATCCCAGCAGATATCAGGCAAGTTGAAGTTGCGCATGAGAACAAGGTCAGGCGATCTTGAGACAGCCTTAAGCTGCCTATAGAATGCTTCATCAACATCTTCCTCCTGGTTGGGTGGTCTATAACAGACTCTAACCAGGATGTCAGCCCTATTGGCCTTCCCTCTAATTCTCACCCACATGCACTCAACCTGACAGTCCCTGATCTCCAGCTCAATGGCATCTAGTGCCTTCCTGATGTAAAGGGCCACCCCTCCACCCCTTCTTCCTTTGGTTTACTAAGACTAAATTCAGAGAAGTAGCTTAGTCTTGCAAAATGCATTCTTTTAGTCATCTCCAGCTACATCATAAATTATACTGGCAAGTCCGCTGTGGCCATTGTAGTGTATTGTCGACTTCATTAAGTCTAATGTGCTATGACTTTTTACTTCCTGTACTTTAACTTGCATCTCTGTTCAAAGAGTGCTTTGGCCTGACCTAACACAACACTGTGGTGTATGCTGCCATACATGGGGCTGTGCAAGTCCCTGTCCTGTTGAGAATGAGAATCTTGTCTTTTCCATAAACCGGCTGCAGCTGAGGGCTTGGGAGTAAGGTGTAAACCTCACTCACAGAGAAGGCATATGAGCTTTAAGGAAACAAGGAAAATGAACATTCTTGTGATTTAAATTTTTGTAAATGTTCATTTTCCCTGCTTAAAGATAAATTGCAGATCAAAACAAAACAGCCTTGTGCCTGGTAGAATCAAAATTAGTTTATTTACCCAAGCAGCTTGGTTTCATAGTGTGACATAAATAATATTTTTGTGGAGAACAAGATCTGACTTTGCTTTTGGAAGAAGAGCATCTGTGAAATATTGAGGTGTCTTAGAGTTAGCTTCCTGATTGAAATGCTAAAAAACAAATTTCATTTCCAGATGGCATGTATTTGACAAGTAAATATTCAGTCAACAAGAAAAAAAATCAGACCCATTCAGTTATGCTGGAATAAAAAATAAATTTGAAGTTATCTATGAAACTTTATTCCCATAAAAAGTTTTAAGTAGTGAGGTTTTGTCATACAGTTGACTGCCTTGATTTAGTTTCACTCTTCACTGAAGATAAATCTAATACAGAGGCCATGGAGCCTCTTAAATTTTTAGTGCTTGGAGTTGTAACCTTTGAATTATTGAAACTTAATTTTCTTTACGCGCAGGATTTTCTTAGTGGCTGAGTGTCTAGATGAACAGAAACTGTTGATTATGTGTTTGAGTTGCAGGTTCTCATTGTTTTGAGTTAGAAAGTGGTAATGTTAAGATGTTGTCCTTCCATGTTCCTGTTTGTTTTTCCTCCCCCTCCCTCCTTTATGCAAAATAGTTTCTGTGGACAACTGTTCATTTTTCTCAGGGAGAAACTGATACTAGTAGCTGTTTTTGAAGCTAAATAAATGAAGGTAGTTAAGACTGACATTTTTTTAACCTCAGACTGGGCTTAATACTGTATTAACAATCATAGTTGTTCTCTTTCCTTAAGGTGACTGTTACTCAAATGTTTGAAAAACTGTTGAAACATAGATCAGTTAAATCTGGTAGGTCTGTATGGGAAGATGACTAGTAGTTTGATGCAAATTACTTTGTGCTAGCTTACATAGTAAGAAATGCAGAAGATGGTTTGTGTCCTATGGCTGACTCCATTTAAATGTTGGAGTTTCAGCTTTTGCTCAGTGGAAGAGTTTGCACCGATCTGTGCTGGAGAACCACCTGCTATTTGGACTAATTTTAATGAATACCATTGAAGTCTCAAGAGTTTTAGTAGGAGATAGTCTCTTCCTTTAATGACAAGAGATGGAAGAAGAAGAAAAGAAAAATGTTCTTGGGATTGTTTTGAAACTAAGAAAGAGTCAGTTGTTCATTTTTACTTCTTTCTTGTCTTCTATTCTGTCAGGGTTGTTTATGTGCCTTTTTGAGTTTCTCCCCTTTATTAAATGCACTTCTTGCTTTCTTTCCTCTTGTTTATTGTAGGAGCTGGATGGCTTGATAGAAATAAACAAAATGACTCACAAGCTTTTGAGCAGATACATGACCTTGGACAGCTTTGATGCCATGTTCAGAGAAGCCAATCACAATGTGTCAGCTCCTTATGGAAGAATCACTCTTCATGTCTTTTGGGAACTCAATTATGATTTCCTTCCAAATTACTGCTACAATGGATCCACTAACAGGTTAGCATGGCAGCCTTTGTTTGCTGCCATTCTTCCGTTACCCTCACAAAAATTCTTTCCTAGCAAATGCTGACAGGTCCATCTCCATTCATTTAGTGTGTTTTTCACTCCTAATTCTTTATTTGAAATGAAGCAGCATGAGTCATTTTACTAAGTACTGTCAAACGTATGAAAGCCTGTTATTTGTCCACAATAGAAGTCAGATGTAACCACAGCATCCAAATTCTGACGTTTTAATGACTTAGCTATGATATGCTCAGAAATAAAGTGTATCCAGAAATACTGCAAAGTGCGTATGAGGAAGATATTTTGGTAAACAGGATCCTCAACTGTGAGATGATGGAAATAAAGTTAGATTCCTGATTCTGTGTTAATGTGAAGAAAAGGATTTTTATATTTTCTTTTGCTGGAGAAGGGAAGAGTTCAGTGCTCACTGAAACTATGGCTGCAGCCTTCAAGGAGAGCGAGCAATGGAAATAGGAAGGAAGGTAGAATCTTAAGTTTGAATGTGAGGGAGATGCAGTGCTCGGGCCTTTGCATTTTTGGGTTTCCTGTTTGTATGTTGGTTTTAGCATTTGTGGTACTTTTAGCTTTTATTGATGTTTTGGTTAAAGCACTCTGAAGTCACAGTAGAGGGATACTGAATAGTGAGCTGTAGGAAGAGGAAGAAGCCTATTCTCATCTTTCACTGTCTCCTTGGAGAGCTTTCCTTGTCTGACATGTTCTGTGATGGTTATATTGCATTTTACATCCAAGATTCTGCTTGAGGAGGAAAAAAAAGTAATTAAAAAGAGCATTTTCCATATTTAATTGTTAGTCAAAAAACTTGTTACAGGATTCTCTTTGCACAAGAGAGGGGAATATATTTCCAGGGAAGCTACGGTGCACCTGCTGTATCTAGAGATCAGTATTGGAATATGCAGTGCATAATATTTAAAATCAACTCTTGATGAAATGTTGAACCTCCACTTTTCAGCTTTAATGAAAGACATTTGCTAGTTTCTTCAACAATTCAGTGTGTGTTCACCCTGGCTATAAGGACTGCCAGACTGCAGACCACAGTGCTTGGGAAACAAGTGTGGAGTGTCAAACGACACTGGTGGAGTCTTGTAGACTGTTGTCCATTTGAAAACTACATGTGTGGATTGAGTTAGGCTGATCCTCAAATTTGTTGCGTAGTTAATTCAGGATAATTAATTTAAGATATGATAAAGAGAGCCTGGTCTTAGGCAGAGTGTGTACTGTGTGTCCAATTTCATCACAGAATTACTTTGGTTCCAGTAAAAAAAAAAATCACAGAGTCATAGAATAGTTTTTGCTTGAAAAAACGTCTAAGATCATTGAATTCAACTGTTAATCTAAGACCACCATGGCCATTAAACTGTGTTCCAGAGTGCTATCTCCACATGTTTCTTGAACATCTCCAGGGATGACTCAACCACCTCCCTGGGTAACCTATTCCAGTGCCTGACCACTCTTTCTTGAAAGACATTTTTCCTAATATCCAATCTAAAACTCCCCTGGCACAATGTCAGGCCATTTCCTCTTGTTCTATCATCTGATACTAGGGAGAGGAGACCAGCTTGCACCTCACCACAGTCTTCTTTCAGGCAGTTGTAGGGACCTATGAGGGCTTCTGTCAGCTTCGTCTTCTCCAGACTAAACAATCCCAGTTCCCTCAGCTGCTCCTCATAAGACTTGTTCTCCAGACCCTTCAGCAGCTTTGTCACCCCTCTCTGTACACGCTCTAGCAATTCAGTGTCTGTCTTATAGTGAGTGGCTCCAAAACTGAGCCCAGTATTGGAGGTGTAACCTCACCAGTGCAAAGTACAGGGGCACAATCACTTCCCTGGTCATGCTGGACACACTGCTCCTGACACAGACCAGGATGTTCTTGGCCGCCTTAGCCACCTGAGCACACTGCTGGCTCATGTTCAGCTGGCTGTCAACCAGCACTGTAGAAAACTAAAACCCAGCACTTACAATTTGTGTTACGCACCATATATGGTGCCCATTGATAGCTTTGCTGAGTGCAGGAACAGAGAGGTTTTAGCCCTTTTGTACCTCTTAAATGTGTTCATTACGTCTGTTGCTGTCAGCATGAACTTTAAATTGATGAGTTCTCTCTGCATTCAGCTGTACAAGTTCAACAAAAGGCTGGAAGAAAGAGAGAAAAGTGTGGTGAAAAGCAAAGCGGTTACTTAATGGTGAGGAGTTGGAGGTAGAGCTCCCAGGAAATGTGTAATACCTGTAGATTGCCTTCTATTAATTTGCCCACAGCCTAGATGGAAGTGTCCTTCTTCTAGAGTTTTAATCAGATGAATTTTTGTCCAGTGCTAAGGGGTGTGGTTTAGCACCAGACTTAGTAGAGCTGGATAATGATTGGACTTGATCGTAAAGGTCTCTTCCAACTGAAATGGTTCTGTGATTCTGTGATTTCAAACATCCGTAAAAGTTCAAGTATTTAGGTTTGGTTCAAAGGCTAAGGATATACATGCAAGACTATTGAAACACATTGCATATTTAATTATTTGGGACTGAGGAATATTTTTGTGTCTGATAGCGTATCGAGATTGAACAGTGAGGCTGCTATTAAAAGATTTAAGAATTGATTCATTTCAGCTGCTGGTATTCTGAAATTTAGTCTCAGTAGTTCTAAACAGCTGCACAGCTGTGTCCAGACTTGGGTACAACAGTTTGTGGAGAAGAAATGGGGAGATAAGCAAGGGTACCTCTGTGGGTGGGTGTTAGCAGTGAAATCCAAGGGTATTTTTAATCCACCTATTGTTAATCACAAAAGAAAGAAAACAAACTTTTGGCATGAGCATATGAACTGCAGGTGAGATCAAAGTCCTCCCTAGTCCTGTGTTCTGATACTGGCAGCAGCCATGCAGAGGCTTTGTACAAATACAAAGGAGGCTTGGGATGATTTTTCTCACAGGAAATATGCAGGGCCCTAGCAATGATCAGGTGTTTCTATAAAGCAACAATGGTGGGGTGCCAGTGCATTTCTGGCCCTTTACAGCTTTTTTCCCCTGCTCTGTTGCTTTGCCCAGTCTTTTTTTTCCCCCTTTTTTTTTTTTTTTTCTTGAAGCTGAGTGAGGTTTTGACACTCAAAACATACTCTATTGAGGAGTTTGCAGTGAAGTTGCATGCTGCACAAAAATTTGCTCTCAAGTTGTTGTCTGCCAGTTCTACTGAAAGTGACCATAGACAGACACTTCCCCCTTGTATTCTCTGTGTTGCTTGGTGTTGTTTTGGTTTTGTTTTTAAGAGCCTTCTAATGTTTTCCCAAATCAGATCTTTGTCTTTCCACACCAGGATCTTTGTCATGCTTATGCCTGCACCTGTACTTTTCATTCCCCCTGTATCTGTGTGAAGTTAGGACCAGGGCTGTCCAGAGCATTAAAATGACACTGGAGCGATATCCAGATTTTTGTTCTTTGTTCCTTTTATGTTATCTGTATTGTTCCTTTTTCTGTCTTATTAAGTAATTCTAAGATGATCTTTTCCTTCCATGATGCCTTGTTTTGTACTGAGGGCTAATACAGGAGCAAGCATGAGAAAGCCTAGACAGTTACTTGTATTGAGGATTCTCTGTGCTTTCTTGACACAAATGATATAAACTTGCAGAGACAGTAGTCAGAATTGTAGCTTCATCTCCTCAACACATTATCCAAATACGTATTCTCTGTTAGTTTCATGTGTATAGCCCTCTCTTAAATGTAGTCTGAGGTTTTTTCTGAGGATACAGGCTTGTCGCAGAATGAACAATAAGACCAGCTTTTTACTTCTAAGTATTCCTGTTTGCCTTTACCTCTTCATTTTGTGAGCTTTCTCCTGCTGCTTTTGAGCCTAGCTTTCACAAGAGAACAACTGCTGTTTTATATCTTGCATATAGTCACTGCTCAGAAAAATTTCCAGCCCTTTCAGGCACTGCTGGAGCAAAATCAAAAGCAGCATTGTCAGTGAAAGCTACTTTCTGCTACAGAAAGCCAAATGGTGCAAAGATAAAGACTCAGGCAAAGTAGGAGTGACTGTAGTCAACTACATTCCCTCAATTTAAAAAAAATAAAAATATTCTGCCCAAAGGAAAGGTTATAACAATGGAGTGGTAGATACCTGTTACTTTCATACTCTCTTTCATCTGTTGTTTCCTCACACTACAGTCTGTAGCCTTCTGTTGTCCTCCACCTTGACATTCATGTTTAAAGAAGAGTGAGTTAATACGTAACATGTGCAAAGAGAGGAGATGCAGGGCTACCTTTAGGTCTGGTAGACAGGACAAACTATTTTGAGAAGGGTAGAAGTTAAAAGTGTTCATACCACTTAGTAAAATGTAGAGGGACATTTCCTGTATGAGTAATGTTGTGAGTACTGTGGTATTACTTTTGAGATGAATCTCAGGAGGTTTATGAATGAGATTATCTGATCCCGTGCTTGCAGTAGGAGGCAGAAGGCTTATTAACTGCAGTGATCTCTGTCAGATTTCTCTTTGTTTTCTTAAACAAATTATGTTAATTGGAACAACTTTGTTTAGTTTGAGAATTGCTTACTGTGAGCTCCTTCCTGGTGTGTATGACAGAAACACTGGTATGAAATTATTTGATCCCTAAAATAGGGATTGTGTTGAGGCTTATGTTGTCCTTTAACAATTACTGTTGCAAAGCTTTGGTAAGCCAGAAGGCTTTTCATCTGCTTAATCTGCTTTGACTGCTTACAACCTCAGTTGATTAAAATGGATAAATTGCTTTGAGATCATTGACACCGGCATATGCCAAAACCTGCATCCGGTGGTACCCAAGGGAAAGTAAAATTTTGCCTAGCGTTAGCCTTGATTCTTTTCGAAGAGCCTCGGTCCTTCAAATAGCAGTTTCTGTTTCTTGGAGGAGGAGCTGGAGTAAGCCAGCTGACAGGATGTCAAAAAGGAAACACACATTGAAAAAGGTTGAAGAATAACAGATCATGCTCGACTGTGGAAGTTTTTATATAACCCTTAGTTCTGAGGGAAGAAATCTCTAATATTCCTCTCAATGATATATTGGAATTAGTTATATCCTAGAATGATACACTCATAAGCCTGTTGTATCCTCAGTTTTAGCCATACCCCTCCATGAGATAACAAGTGGTGGTATCTCCTGCTGCTACTTGCTTTTTTTAAACTTCTTTCTCTGCATCCTTCATCCAAGAAAGTGTAAAATGTGTGCTTGCTTTAAGTCTTTAAGAAAGCTTCAATGCTGTTTTGCTGCTGCTCTAAAATCTTAGAGGTGGAGAAAACTGCAAGAAAGTAGAGAAGCACTGGGGAACACACAGGTGTTACTTGTGCTTTTATAGAGGTAGTGAAACTTAGAGGCTGGGTCTCAGAAGCGTGTCTGCAGTTCTTAATTTCTGATGCTGTGATTTCTTCTCAATCCAAATACAGTCCGATTGGTTTGCTCACAGACACAAATGGTGATGTAATTCAAATATATTCATAACACATTTTGGAAAAGACTTAAGAGTTATAGTGACAGCTTCCAAAGTTATGGGATGGACCCACATTTATGTTCTGAAGCATTTTTTTCCTTGTGAGTTTTAGTTTACCGATAACAACTCCGCTCTTGTCTGATACATCTGCAGGCTGAAACCCAGTCTTACCTGAAATGGCATGGTATCCCTTGATTTCTTCTGTTACAGAGATTTTCTTACAGCATGGAAACTGATGTCAGTTTAAAAAGGAATATAATTTATAGAGAAAGAAGGTGAATAGAGTAATCTCTAGGACTGTTGTGTGTTGCAGATTACTTTGAATTCCATCAAATGTTTACAACATTTCTGGTAAGCGCATTAATGAAGTATATGTGCAGAAACAGATACAAGTAATCTCAAGAGGAAGTCTTCCATTGCTGTGTGAGAGGGAAGGAGAGATACTTGTAATCCAAGGAAACATAAATGTGGGAAGATCTAAATTATATGTAGTATCAAAAGTAACACACACAAAATACCATTTCTCCCCATCCTTAAAAGCTCTCAATGCAAGCACTTTCTGGAATCCTACGAGTACTTTTGGAAAGAAAGTATTCATATGTATTTTAGTAAGTATTTGAAACTGAGTATCCTTATTTTTGATCAGGTCAAAAAAATACAGAAAACCTTATCCTGAAGTTGTAGGTTCTCAAAAGAATGGTTGTGATTACCTAGAAAGCGAACACAGTGGGAACAATGTTAAACATATTCAGAAATAGAAAAAGGATTTGTTAAAAATAGAGTTTCTGTGGTTATTGGCTTGGTTTTGTGTGTTTGTTGGGTTTTGTTCCTTGTGTGTCATGTTCCCCACCCCCCACCCCCCCAAAAAAAAAAATTACTAATGAATTACTTCATTTCTGCTGATTACATTGAAACATATTTTGTTTCTTTCAAACAAAATCAGGTCAAGATACAATTATATCTTATGATGTTACAATGTACAGCAACTTTCCTGGAACCTTTTCCTTGATGCATTTCTTTTACTCAGTCATCACTCAGAACAACCTTATGTGATACAAACATTTTATGTATCCTTCTCAAGCAGTGGTTTCCTCCCCTCCCCTCCTTCCCTGTGTATATACAGCTTTGCACCACCTGCCAGGAAATCCTCCCTACAACTTAAAAAGTAAGGTAGCCATCCAACTTGTAAACACACACCAATAATTTTGCTTGATTTAGTAAAGTTGAGCAGAATCAGAATTTTAATGGGTGTTGATTAACTTATTTCTGCATGGAAACAGTAGTACTGCAAAACATGCATTACACAGTTAACAGGCAACATCAGGGCAATAAGTCTGTGCTGCTTGTTCCCAAGAGGATTCACGCCTGCAGGCTCTGCCCAAGTACCACTCTTCAGACTCTGGTACCTTCTTCTGTTTGGAGTGGGCTCTTTGAGCCTATCTTTTATAGTACTCCCTATCTTTGTAGTTAATTTGTCATTCTCTTAACAGTATACAGAGGTAAAGCTAAACATGGTTTGTATTGGATCATACTTCAATGTGAGCATGTACCAACTTTAGTAACATAAATTTTGCGACAAGTATTATTATTATTATACACTTGACATTTTTTTCCCCCTAAAGGTATTAACCTAAAGTATTTCTACTATAAGTTTCTTTGGGAGAGAAAAAGCTCCAAAACATTAAGTAGTAATGTCATGTTCTTTGAAGCTTTAGTTCATTCTGAAGAATTTAATTCTGGAAGCACAAGGAGCTTCCTTACACTCTGTGAGAAGTTATTGCTGCGTTGTTAGTTGCTTCTTTCTTTGCTGGACTGGTTTAGAGTAGAGGTGAAAATATTTTGCCAACCTGCACACCAGTGGAAGAATGAGGACGCAGTAAGTGATGAAGAATTGCACTATGATTTGTGTTCAAGCTTTTGGGTGATACAGGCTATCTGCTTCCCCAGTTCAGCTTTGATTTTTATATGTAGACCTACTAACCTAAATATAATTAATTAATTCTCTATTTTGTTCTTACAGGTTTGTTCGGACTGTGCTACCATTTTCTCAGGAGTTTCAGAGAGATAAGCAGCCAAATGCACAGCCACAGTATCTCTATGGATCGAAGGTTGGATTTAATTACCTTTATATTTATGCAAGCTAATGTTTAAAGGTATCATTTTTTAATTATAGAAATGGCAGAATATGGAAGTTATTAAAAGTGGAGTCATTAATTTTGGGAATATTTTAAATTCAACACAGCTTTTTTCAGACGTTGCGGTGAAGCTTACCATATGTTTCAGCCAAAGTACAAGTGATTAGTCTGAGGTTTAGTCCTATCTGACATAGCTAAAAATAAGCCCTTCTCTCAACCACCTTACATTGCAGAGTTGCTTGTAGTGGCAGAGCAGACTTAAAGAAAAGATTAATTAGTCATCTGCTGAAGTGAGAACAAGAACCCATCTTGAGTGCAGATGCTCCCTTGTTACAGTGATGAAGATTGTGATGGCAGGAAAAAAAGGAACAGATAGGAAAGGCTGCATTAGATGTTGTCTGACTAAAAAAGAGTATAGGTTCTGGCTATCCTAAACAATCAGACACCCAACTGCGTAAATTGTTTCAATTAAAAAATGTAGCATTTCTTTGGCATTTTCAACCTAAGGACCTCAAAGTCCTTGTGACAGATTTGGCCTTCTGCCCATCTCATCTTCTGTATTAGCATCATCTTTCTCATTTTGCAGATTAGGAGTGCCTACAAGGCTTATGCAGTTTTTCAATAGAAGTGTACATGATATGCAGTCACACACTCTGTGCAAAATGCTGAGGTTGTAAAGGAGCTTACACAGGTGACAAGTTGAGAGAGTACTTGTGGGATTTCATGGAGCTACCTGAGCAAGTTAGCTTGTATAAATTTGTTCTGTCTGATCACCATAGATTTTTACCCTTCAGAATTACTACCTAAGAACAGTTAAAGTCATAGCATGTTAACACATATCTTCATTTTTATATGCAGTCAGAAATATTGATCTATTTCCAGCAGCAGTAAAAACCATCAGCAATATCTTCAACCAATCATTTGAGAATATTTAATGACATTTCACCCTTAATTTTGCATTGTGTCAGGGAGACAAAAAAAAGTATGGAAATAGTCAACAAAAACAGATGGAAAAAAGAGAGGATTGTTGACTGAAAAAAATTTAAAATATATACTCAATTCTCCTTGTAACTTATACAAGTGCTCTGTGTCATTTTCATGTCTGGCTATGCCCATTATCTAGCTTCTACTTAACCATGACCATAATTAGACCTTGTCTTACTGTTATCATATCCTAGTTATACGGTGCAATCACTGTGATTCACCCAGCAAGCTAATTTTTGAGAGCTGAAGAGATGGCTCAGAAGTTACAAATTTCAGTCCTAATACATCTCCTGCATTTGTAAACCTTCCATGCTTCTAACATGTCAAAAAAGGTGTAAAGGGTTTGCATGTCTTTAATGTGGAATGTAACAGATGATTGTCTGGTACTGTGAATAGTGGTTTATGTAATTATTCTCCAGTGGGGAACAGTAAATTATAGGAGGGGGGATTTTCTTACATTATAGTTATTGAGTTCCTCACTATTTTAGGAGCTGACCAGATGCAGTGTAAAGAGGGGAAAAAAAAAATACATTGATTTCAGTAGAGATTGCTAACTTAATTTATCTAAGTGGTGATACAGTGCGGGGGGAGTGACAGAGGATTAACTGGGGAACTCTTTTGTTTTGTTTTTTTATCACTCAGGTTACATTATTAAAATTAGTTTAGTAATCTTTACTCCGAGAGCTGTGTATCTTCAGAAATATGATTGTTTTTCATATGAGCAGGGGCAATCCAGGAGGTTCTTAGGTGTGTTTCTTGAGCATCATGTATTTTTATTCCTGAATCTAACATACTTTGGAATTGAGGATACTTGAATGGAATTTTAGGGTGACCTTTCTATTCTATATAGCAAGTAGCAGACAGCATTTCTTATGTGCTAGAAGCTATACATTCTAGTGTGTTATATAATTGCATGATGTTATTCTGTACTCTGCATAGCCAGGCATGCCACTGAGCATCCTTATTTGTGTCTTTTAATGATTATATTGATGAATTTCCTCCTGACTGATTAATAGTGAGGTATGGAGTAGCTATGTATTTATTATATCTCTTTTCTTCTTTCACAACTTAAACTACTCAAGATATTGATCATATAACCAGTGACGATGACTTTTTATTTGCCTTATTGGACTGCTGTTGTTCATTTATTTTGTTTTGGTGGTTTGTGTGTTTGGATTGGGTTTGTTTGTTGTTTGTGGTGGTGTTTTGTTTTGTTTTTCCTTGCGTTTTAGCAGTTCATGAGGTTTAGGTCAAGATGAGCATTGTGATTTCTTGTACACTCATACGTACGTGTACTGGACTGTAATGGTTAAATGCTTTCTGTGCAGAAGCTTTGCATGAGCAATGTGCTTCCTTAAGAGTAAAGAAATTTTTAGCTTTCATCTCAGTGTTCACATATTCTCAAATATTGGTAAATGGATCAAAGCACTTGGGATGTACTAATGTGTTTTAATGCTTAGCATAGGCAGTTGTGTCCACATTTTCCATTGTATCTCAAGTTCTCTGAGAGAGGTCTTTGTTCAATTGCCAAAACAAACTCACAGATGTAACTTCCAGTTGACATGGTAGCAGAAAGATATCAGCCTTTTAAGTGATCTGGAGTATTTTAAAAGCTCGTTGAGCATGGTCATTGATAGTCCCTTTACTAAAGTGAGTGTGTAGGATCAATTAAATGGCTATTAGCAGATTGAAATTTGGCATCATGGGCTGGATGCAAACGATACTTAATGTACATATGAGATGGAATCTCATCTGGGAATTCAAAACTTGCATGTTAATGAAGTACCTGGTTTTACAGAGGTCATTTAAAGCAGAATTGAAGAGTTCCTACCTAGCTTATACAACATTTTTCAGAGTTTCATGTTCATGTCATATGCATTTTGTAGAAAGAACTACGTAGCTCTGAGTGTGTAATGATGCGAGTTCCTCAAAACTAGTGTAGAAGTCAGGTGACATTCCTTACACATTGCTCATTTGCAGTGGGCGTGAGGTGGTTCATTGCTGGTGTGGTGATATAAATGTTTATCTAAGTTTTACATAGTAAACTCCTTGGGTGGAATTGTTTTACCTTTACCTTTATTCCTGGGAACACTTCCATTGTAGCTCCTTGTCTTTTCAGTTTGATTTATATACCTCTTTTTGTATATATATGCTTATGTATAAATAACAAAATTCAGTAGGTGAATTGCCCTTTAAGACTGAACTGCCTCTTGTTCTCAGGATAGTATATAGATGTGTGTATAACACATAAATGCATATGTATATATTGGCTGCCTTAAAAGCCACATAAAGAAGTAGAGATGCACAGAGTTAAGCAGGTTTGACAGGGCTCAGGATGTTGGCAGAGACAAAAATGTGTCTCTTGGCTCCATCCTTTTAACAATAAAATAATCCTTCCTCCCTTTGGTGAAATTCTAGGCAGAGAAATATTATTGTTAATTACAAGATCATTCTAAAGCATTTTTTTGTCTTCACTACCCCTTTTTGGCAGTAAACCTTTAGTGTTTGCTTCATGCTTTGAAAAGAGTTTTTCAGTGTGTGTTTCAAATGGTGTTTCATGAAACAGCAGTAGACTATTGTCATTATTCACAGTTTATTTAAGACTGATGTATGAGACAAAAAAGAATGTGTGAGCTGGAGGAAATGTTATGTAGGGTATGGAGAGCACATTATTGCTAACTTAACATGTTTAGAAGTGTTTCCTAAAAGTACTAGTCAGTCCCATTCAGCACACATTCCTTTATGCCATACCTATTCAAGCAGGTAAAAAGTAAAAGATGCATCAAACTTTTGCCAGCTCATGTCTTCCTAGCAATACAAGAGTTGGTGTCTTTCACAAGTCAAGAAATGTTGTCAAAATACTGTAGCTGAAAGATCCACTGTCTGCTGTGAAGTATTCAGCAGGCACGCTCTTGCCAAACTTGTATACCACCTCAGCTTCCAGGGCGGGGTGAAAAGGCATGACAGCTGCCCAGCTGCTCCAGTCTTTGCTGGTACAACCAAGCTGTGTCAACAAGAGCTGACTTTCCGCATACGTTTGTATCAATAGCAGTTTAAAATGCCTGCAGTCACAGTGTATCTTTGTTTTTCAGATGTACAATGCTACACAGAGATACTAAAATTCATTATGTTTCTATGGACCACAAATGCATGTAAGAGATTTAATGCAGGCTGACTTGTATATTTAAGCCAGACAAGACTCATCATGTTGTGAAGGTGAAGAGATTTCCGTCTGAAGGGCCCTCGTTGGCACTTTGCTGTGAAGCTGGAAGGAGAAGGAGATGATTGTCAGATTTGCTTGTTTTTACCTCCTTGCCTCTTCATTACACAAAACATACTGTGCAGTTAGAGATTTGCAGCTAATGAATGAGATTCTTCATTGATGCTAAAAGAGAGAAGGAAGAGCTAGAAGCTGCTTTCTGAATTCCATTTCCTTTAAGGGAAGTCACTTGCCACGGACAGAAGGAGGCTTGTGGTGGGAGCAGAAGAGTGTGAAATTTATCTCAGGACACATACTTAGCTTCATTAGAAATGTCCATACATAGTCACTATCTTGCATATGTTTTTAGACCAAGGGGACTTTTCAAAGGCAGACAAAAGGATACTACTAAAGTCCTGGTGAATTCAGTTTACATGCCGAGACTGACCACACTCAGATGGAAGCTTTGGAGAGTACTACAGGTGAGGAAATGTGTAGCCTCTGTGCAGCAGTATGTGGTGTGTAGTTTGAGAAGCAGTTAGGATTGTGAGGATAAAACTCACACACTGGAAAAACACTGCTCTCAGAGTATACCTTCCAGTTGACTGTAGTGTAGCAGTGAGGGTTGCCACCTGAAAACTTCTACTCAGTTTTAATCTATGCTAGTTTAAAAAATAAAAAGAGAGAGAGAGGTCTTGTGGTCACTTTTGATTAATTTTTATGTTTCCTGGTTTAGTCTAAAGAAAAGCAACCAAAAAGAACACCTGCAGTGTAAAGTAATTATTTGCCACATGCTTAATTTTTAAATAACAGTGCAGTGGAAGTGCTCGCTGCTTGGGAATTTGAAATTCTGCCTCTGAGTGCTTCTGGTTGCATATATGGGCTGGTGGAAAGGAATGTGACACTGGAGGTACAGCCAGCAGTGCTGGAGTGAACAGTTGTAACTCTACCTTGTGAGTGTCAACAATACACATGATGTATCTGAAG